>NC_072790.1:215794896-216419896 GCF_028583425.1 Eublepharis macularius
GACAACCCCGCCCACTGGTAAGTCAGCGAGCTCCTTGGATGAGATGAGCCTTCTATTTCTTCACATCACTGCCATCTGGCTTGAGAAGTCACTGACCAGCTGTACAATAGCTGTGGTAATAGAGGAGTTTTATTTTCTTTTGCCTGTAATCATTTTGTGTCTGCACAATAGGAGAAATTGGTTCTCACCCATGGTTATAGGTGGCTGTGTCAACAGATAGGGGGACTATGACTCCCACCAAGCTGTGTAAAATGTGCATGCACAAAATAATGTTGAGAACACATAATGTTGAGAACACATAATGTTGAGAACACATACTTGCAGGGCAAACCTGAGACACACCCTTCTAACTTAATTGAAGTCAACCAGTTTAGAAAGGTGAAATTCTGCTTAAGATTGCATCACTACACAAACACCAAATTCGAAAACTTCTTTTAAAACATGGGATTTGTTTGTAAATCACTGACCTACTGGCTTGCTCACTATTTAAAGAACTAGTAGTGGAGCTGCACACGGCAATGAAAGGTCTTGGTGTGGGGGGACAAGACTGTACCAGATTGTATAAGAACACAGTATGAAATGCTGACCGTTACACTGACTGTGCTCTTTTGATGTGTGGAAAGTACCTGACAAAGAGGCTAAAGCGGTTCAGAAACAGTTAAACTGTTCAATAAAAAAAAGTCTCCATTCACAACTGGTGAGTAGAATGCTTTGTTTGTTTGTTTTGTTCGTTTGCTTTGCCTTTCAAACAAGCAAACTCTTTAAACCACAGTTGATATAGTGAGGGAACAGGAGGTCCCTTGGCCATCTTCTGATACAATTTTAGATCACTTCTGATTCAGTTATAGATCACTTCAGCCCACTCTCCCAGGAGAAGGTTGACAGAATTCTGCGGCTGATGTTTGGATTGAGGGTCCTTTTGGAGGCCATTGTCAACCTATCTTTGAGCTCTGGAATTTTTCTGAGAGTACTTAAGGAAGCAGTGGTGAGACCTCTCTTGAAAAAACCTTCTCTGGACCCCACTGACCCATCCAGTTACCATCTGGTTTTGAACCTCCCGTTTCTGGGAAAGGTGATTGAACAGGCAGTGGTGGAACACCTGCAGGCTTTTCTGAAGGATTCCTCTGTCCTGGACCCATTTCAGTCCAGCTTCCATACAGGCCATGGGATGGAGATGGTGCTAGCTCCTCTCACAGGTGATCTTCATAGACATCTGGACCAAGGTGGGTTGGCGCTCCTAGTACTGTTATATCTCTCAGCAGTGCTTGACATGGTTGACTATGATTTGTTGACCTACCACCTTGATGATGTGGGGATATGAGGGATAGCCTTACAAGTGGCTTGTCTCCTATCTCCATGGTCGGGGACAGAGATTGCCTCTTGGGAACAAGATATCAGCATGCCACCTGCTGATGTGTGGTGTGTTGCAAGGAGCAATTCTTTCCCCTCTCCTATTCAATCTTTATATGTACCCCCTTGCCCAGTTGGTACGATGTTTTGGACTGGGATGTCATCAGTATGCTGATGACGCCCAGTTGCATTTCTTGATGGACAGCTGGCCTGACTTGGCCCTGAGGTATTAATTGGAGCTTTGGAGGCCATGTCTGAATGGGTGAAGCAGAGTCGACTGAAGCTGAATCCTGTGAAAATGGCAGTCCTATACTTGGGCCATGGGTCATTGGGGTTGGGGATCCAGCTCTCGATTTTTGATGGGGCATCACTTGTGCCCATGTCAGCAGTCAGGAGCCTTGGAGTGATGCTGGATACCTTCCTATCCATGGAGGCCCAGGTTGCAGCGGTTGCCCAATCCACCTTTTTTCATCTCAGGCAGGTCAGGCCACTTGCCCATACCTTTTGACCCATGACCTAACAACAGTGCTCCATGCAATGATCGCCTCCAGGTTGGACTACTGTAACTCGCTCTATGCTGGGCTTCCCTTGGGTCTGACTCAGAAATTACAGTGGGTCCAGAACGCTGCTGCCCATGTCCTAACTGGAACTCCATATAGAGCACACATTAGTCCCATCTTACAGCAGCTATGCTGGCTCCCCATGCAGTTCTAGATCAGATTCAAGGTGTTGATTTGGACCTATAAAGCCCTGAGTGGACTGGGACCAGCATACCTACGGGACTGCCTCTTGCTGTATGTACCCTGGAGAGCACTTAGATCTGTGGGCAAACATCTGCTGGTGGTCCCTGGCCCCAGGGAGGCTTGACTGACCTCAACCAGAGCCAGGGCCTTCTCAGTCCTGGCTTCCACCTGATGGAACTCCCTATCAGTTGACATGCAGGCCTGCCAAGACCTTCTATCTTTTCAGCAGCCATGTAAGACAGAGATGTTCCACCAGGCATATGGTTGAGGCCATTTTTAGGTCATCTGCTGAGTCTCCCCTCCAATCTCCTATTTGAATTCTGCCCCTCCTTTTTCCCTTTCCCCTCCCTTTCCCTCTGTGTAGGCGGGGGGGGGGGGGCAGCTGTTTGGTGATGACAGCCATCTTGGGGACTGAAATCTATATTTTATAACTTATGTTTTTAGCTTGGTTTTAAATTGTATCTTATATGTGATGTAATCTGCCCTGAGCCTGCTCGCAGGGAAGGTGAGGCAAAAATTGAATATATTAAATTAATTATTGAATTTTGAGCACTTTGTGGTATGACTGTTCTCTGCTTCCAAGATATTTATATGTCCCTGGATCTTCAGAACTAGATGAGGTCAGTTCCATGACATCACAATGACAGCATAAGTCTCAAAATTGTATGCATAATACAAATCCTGTTGCCACAAAGCCCTACAGAGGGAATGTTCTCAGATCATTGGAATGGTCCATTATCAAGTGACAAAGCAGTTCACTGAAAATATTGGGTCTCGCGAACATTTGAAGGCTATCATAATTCTCAGAGAATAAAACCTAGTGTAAATCACATGCAATCAATTGATAAGTGATCTTGGGAAGATTAAAAAAGCTTCCCCCCTTCTCTTCATTAATAAAATAACTCCAGTCAAAGGATGATAGTTGGGGCCTTTCTACAATGATAAATGTTCCATTTCCAAAGAAATGAAATCTTTTTAAAAAACTTGTAAGATACATTGCATATTTTAATTTCCAAAATAAAGTTTGAGAAGAGTTTCCTTAAAGATGGACAGAAGTGGTCAGAAGTGAGATGTGCTATGTATAATATTTTATAAATTGATTTGATTTTCATCCCCCACCTCATTTCTCAAATCCCCAGAAATGTACTATAAACATATTTCTAAGGCACGAGCTATTGATAGCATGGTGAAAACTAGAGATAGGCATGATCCAAAAAATTTTAACAATCCAGCGGATTGTGGATCGGCGCCGATGACGATCCCGAAATAATGATCCGCGCCGATCATCTCCCGTTCCTGAGCCGTGGATTGTGGATCATGATCATGGAGGCCAAAGCAGGGCACGCTGGTATTATGTGGGAAGGTGGGTGGTGCCGGCGGCCGCTGGGCCTGTCGGGCACAGGGAGGCAGGGGGTCTGGCCGTTCACCGGCAGCACCCCCAATGTGCCCACCCACCAGGCCAAACTGGAGCGCGCTGGTATTCCCAGCGATACATGAATGGGGGGTGCTGATGGCAGCCGCCTCCCCTCAGGTCCCATTCAGCAACTCAGGAGGTTGTGTTTGGCTGTCAGAGCTGCCTATCAGGGTTTGCAGGGATGAGATTGGAGTGCCCATGGCTACAGAACACCCCCTTCCCCCTCCCTCCCCTGGGTGGCTTCTCCCAACTTGTAACCGCTTTGCTGCTCCGTGGTTGGAAGGAAGCCCTGCTGATCAAGGAAAGCTGGGCTTCCATTTGGGTTTCCAGGGTGACAGAAGGAGGGCAAACAGAGCTCAGGCTTTCCCCTGGCTCCGTTGCCAGGGGAATAGATTGCTGGTGCCTGAGTGTCTGGATCCCCAATCTGAACCCGAACACAACGATCCAGACCTCTCCCGATTGCTGGTTCGTTGGCTGTGGACGATCACGATCCGACGGGTCACGATTCCGCGATCGCCATTATCGTGGTTTTTTTTCGATCGTAATGAGGATCGTGCCCATCTCCAGTGAAAACATCCAAGCCACCAACACATTTCTAACTCATGTGAATGTGAGAAACCAAACAATGAATTTCCAAAACAACCACTATTACTAGCCAGAATGTCTAAACTTTCCCTTTCCTGCCTAGCTGAACAGAATTAAACCTGCCTCTGTGATACAGAATGACCAACTTCTTTATCATCTGGGATCATTCTATTGTCCAGAGAATAGTCCGTGAGCCTGGAGTGCTCTTTGCATCACAAAATGTCCTCCTCCCAGTTGGGGGTTTCTTAATAAGTGGTGCTCCCAGGGCTGGACTTTGTGGTGGAAGATTAAGGGCCTCAGCTCCCAGTTCTCAGCAGAGCCCCTTGGAAAGTAGGCTGCCATTTCACATTTAAAGAATACATTACCATCTAACAGTGTGTGTAAAGTGCCATCAAGTCACAACTGACTTATGGCGACCCCTGCTTGGGCTTTCAAAGCAAGTGAGAAGCAGAGGTGGTTTGCCACTGCCTTCCTCTGCAGAGTCTTCCTTGGTGGTCTCCTATCCAAGAACTGACCCTGTTTAGATTCCAAGATCTGTCAAGATTGGGCTATACCATGCTGCCTTCCTTCCCCCATCTAACAGGGGCCTCCATAAAAAAAATCAAAACTGGAGTCTAAAATTACCTAACTGCACCAAAATAGCATTGCCATACCTAATAATAAAAGCAAAATGCCTCTCAGTACATCTGCATGATGTACTTTTTCACAGATTCCTCCCCAGACCTCACCTTATCCATGAAGCCTTTGCCACAAGCTCTCAGCCCCATTCGCTTCTGAAATATACTAGTAACAAAGCTCCAGCAGCTTTCTTCTCTTTTTTCTTTTGGAAAGAAAAACAGTTTGGAAAAGGCAATTTTGAAAGGTGAAGCAGGGGAAGGAAGGGTACTTGCTATTTCCAAATACCCCTTAAACTGTCTTCTGCCCTACTGGCACTGCCATGACCTTCTACAGATAGGTTTGTGGCATGAATATGTGCCTAGATATTGTGCAGGGAAAAACCTTGAGGGAGCATGTGAAACATAAAAACAGCCCACAAGGAAGGGTTAAGAAAACCCACTCCCAGTTAAGAAGCCTAGAGCCTCCTGCTGATACCGTTTGATGGCATGCATTTGTGTATAATATATGGTTTGCCCCTTAGAGACTGCACGTGCTCAGGTGTGACTGGGCCATTATATCCAAATTCCCAAAGGCAGCTGTACCATTCACATGAGGATGAGCAAGGTTCAAGTTCACTAGGAGCTTACAGACCAACAGAGTTTCCAGGGTATTCACATGTGGACTATCTCTAATTCGATGGTTGTTGTGGATTTTCCAGGCTGTATAGCCGTGGTCTTGGCGTTGTAGTTCCTGACGTTTCGCCAGCAGCTGTGGCTGGCATCTTCAGAGGTGTAGCACCAAAAGACAGAGATCTCTCAGTGTCACAGTGTGTGTGACACTGAGGCTGTGACACTGAGAGATCCCTGTCTTTTGGTGCTACACCTCTGAAGATGCCAGCCACAGCTGCTGGCAAAACGTCAGGAACTACAACGCCAAGACCACGGCTATACAGCCCGGAAAATCCACAACAACCATCGTTCTCCGGCCGTGAAAAGCCTTTGACAATATATCTCTAATTCCTTCAACTTGAAAACATTTTTCTTTTCCTTGTGGGGAAAATATGGGAAAACATCAGCTATGCACTTGAAAAGCCGCTTCTGCACATAGATGCCCCAGATTGATAATTTGGCCCCCTGAATAACAGTTATCTCCGCATCCCTGACTCCTGGTATTTTGCTTTCCTCTGTTCGACATATCCATGCGAGTCTATAAATAGTGAAGCCATGTCGCTCACTGTATAATACAGTCTGTGCTTTTACAACTCATCATGAACTTCTATGTAATTTATTTTTTATTGAAGAATTCCAATTAATGGCTTCCTGGTGATTTTAAAGCCTCAAATTATCAGTCTCTGAAAACAAAGCAGAGAACATAATTATCATAAACTGAGAATTTTTCATTTTGAGGCTTATCTGTTTGTGCTAAGTATCTTGTCTATAAGTAATTAGTGCCTTTATTTTTTCAGTAAAAAATAATGACCATTCTACGCTACACAACCAAATTTTGTTAACTGCAAGATGTTCAGTATATATATATTTCTATTTGAAAATGTACCACCTTGGACCAGTTGTGTGAAGCGTTTCATCTAATGATAATGGCAAGAAAATACATCTGTTTCTCAGAATAAATTAGGTGACATGTACTCCCCCACCCTTTCCAAATTATCTCTTATTTGCTTTCTTTCAAAGAATAAAGCCTTACAAATAGTTGAGCTGGTTAGTTACTTATGTCGCTTCGTAAGCCCTGAAGTCTCAGAATGACTTTAGTATTGCCTTTCATATGAATGTTTCTCAGTGCGTTTGCCCTAGACAAATATAAAGATAACCAAATCAAAGTAAGATAAAATAATATTTTTGCAGAACTTCTCATCTGGCAGAGGTTAATTTGTGGCTACATGGAGCCACACCCTTGGACATTAAAGCTCCATGTCCAACCCCCAGATGTGTGGGGTCCTTCAGCAATTGGGATCAGCACACAGGAATTGTGAGGTCATTCTTTAATACATGTTTTGCATGCCAAAGTTCCAAGTTACGATTCTTAACATCTCCTATTTAAAAGGATCACAGGTAATATATACTGGGGAAAGATTCTGCCTGAGACATTGGAGTGGTGCTGCCAATCACAGCAGAAACTGCTCTGCTTTTGCAATGCTTCTGGGCATTTGCAAAAAGACATTCATCCTTTTTTTTTAACTCATCCAAGGGCTTAAAGTTAGTCTACAATATATCAGCTCTGTGCTTTTGTGCTGTACGCTAGTCAATTCTATAGCCCCTTGCACAACTAGGTTGCCATTCCTTCTCCACACTTCCACCCTTTGTCTGCTCTGTACCCATCTTTCCTGATCAACCAGTTTTACATTGAGTTGGTGGCTTCGTTTTTCCCTCTCCCCAAATGTTGCAGATAATTTTGTGGGTTTGGGAATTTATTTTGTTGTTATTTCATTTTTAATTCTCTGGGGATCAGAGGGGGTTTAATTTGTGCTAGGGGTTTAATCTGTGCCAGCACTCTGCTGGTTTGACTCCCACTACTGCCATGAACTCTGCAGGTGGCCTTGGGTAAGCCAAGGCTGTATTGTGGGGATAATAATAACACTGACTTTGTTCACCGCTCTGAATGCCGCATGAATCTGCCCAGGAGGGTGGTATATAAGGACTGATGCTGTTATAAAGTGCTAAGATGGACCCCTCGTCTGACATGGTATAGGGCAGCATCACACATTCAATGTGTGTCAACAGGAGAGAAAATGGGAGTACAGGTCTTGTACCTTTCTTCTGAGCCACACAATGCTTTGGGTAGGTCTTCAGTCCCTGTGGAACTGACCATCATCACAACCACCAGTTAGTGGCCAAAAGGATTTCATATTTCATTCCAAGAATGAGGGGGAAACAATGGAACAGGCTGCTAGGCATCTTGTACAATCAATAGATAGCCTGAAAACAGGTTGGACAAAATTTGTTTTGGTTCGTATCACTGTTCATTGGTTCCCAGGATACACCTGGAAGGAACATGATTCAACTACTTTGCTGACTAAGCAGGTCTGGGGACCTGGTCAGTGAGGCCTTCTAGAAATATATTGTCACAACTAACACCCCTTAGGAGGTTCAGAGGGTATCACCCCAGTTCTTAGCATATAGCTAGCCAGGTAACCATCCGTTTTGCAAATGAAGATGTCGCCAGCATTCCATTTGTGTGCCGTCCCTTTAATGGTGTATGGAAACAGTCTTACTTACAATGCAGTCCTAGTCTAAGCCCACTTAAATTACTAACAGTTGAATCCTAAGCAGAGTTACACACCCTTCTAAGCCCATGGACTTCAATAGATTTCAAAGAGTAGAACTCTGCTAGGGTTGCACTGTAAAAGGCGTTAATCAAAAGAAGTGAGGAACAATTTGCACTGGGATCTGACCAACATGGAACTAACCAGTCAGGACTAGAGATGGGCACGAACTGAAATATGAACCAAAATTAAGCATGAACCAGGCCGGTTCATGGTTCGCTAACCATGGTTCATCAGATCCCATTTCTGATGAACCACCACAAACTTTTAACTGGTTCATTTGGTTTGTTTTTTGATTCGTCACTGCAGACAGTCTGGTGCCAATCAATCAGTTTCCTAGGCAACAGGGGATGGACTTCTTGCAGACCTTCTGCTGACCCGGAAGTGAACTTCTGCTGGTCCGGAAGTGACCTTCTGCTGACCTGGAAGTGATGATTTTCTGACCTGGATGTGACTTTTTTCACGAACCAAACAAATTGGTTCGTGAAAGTTCGTGGTTCATGAAATTTAACAAACCACGAACCACATGATTCGGTTATTTTCGAACCCCATCTCTAGTCAGGACCTTTTTCATTTCCTAAAAAGGATGCTCATGTCATTGTATGTCATTTGTTTAAAAAAAAGTTCCATGGGCAAAGAAAAAGATTGCTTTTGGTTTTGACCATGGCTTAACAAAAGGGAAACAAAAATCTGAGTGAAAGAAATAAAAAGTATGGCAAGAGCCAACTACACTGTTTCCATAATTCATTGTAGATAGTTTCCATGTCAAACTATAAGACAAGCAGAGCAGAATGTGGGGAAGAGCCGATCCACAGGAGGATTATGAAGAAACATAGGCAAAATTCATCCACTCCTAAACTGAAGAATTTGATGCCTGTATATCAGAGCTGAAGTAGCTACACAAAACCCTGTTTTCAAGAACCAATAAAATAAATGAAAATCTAATGAAAAGAATGCACAGAACAGCCCTTATTCAGAATACTGCTTTGTGGTTGGCTTGGGAAAACAAATATTCTTTTAAAACCTGTAATACAAGAAAGATTTGTTCTTTCAAAGCTGTTCTGTGAAGACATTGAGGGATTTCCAACTAGACTGGAAATGCTAGCCAAAATCCTGAAGACGCTAGACTCTAACCACAAATTCTGAGGTCTGTCTTATACATTTGAAAGATAATCCAAGAGAAGGTACCAGGGGCTTAGATCATATCTAGAATTTTTGTGATAAGTCTTCCATTTATGAAGCATTATTTTCCTATCTACCTCTTTCTGTGCAGGTGTATAATGTTCCCATTAATGTTGAACTGGACTTGCCTAAAAATCTGAAACACATACATCCTTGTTTTCCTTTTTAGCCTCCTCAAGAAAGACCCTGGACCTGATGACTGGCATCCCACACCAGCTCCCCCTTTCCCCCACTTGGTGGAGATGCAACCCCGCCAGGAGGTCGAGAAAATCCTAGACTCTAAATTGAAGTGGGGGAGTTGCACTATCTAATTCAATAGAAGCATTTTGCAAAGATTCAAGCTGAATGGGTGAAAGCCTCTGAGGCCAAGGTTTACTCCTTGATTTCTTTAATAATTTAGTACTTCCACCTCCCCCGCCCCCCGACAGTTCAGTGAGCAGTAGTAGTGGGTGGCAGCTGGGTGTGGGGCTCATGAATAAATTTTGTTTCTTTCTTCCATGACTTGATTGGGTTGTCCTGTGTCAGGAGGCAAAGGTCCCAAGCTACCTGCCAAACTTGGTAGGTTGTGATACTATCAGTATTGCTTACTACACCAATCTGCCAGGAGATTTGCTTGTGCTGGGAAAAAATCATTTCTGTGTACATTACATGGTGTGGTTGATAGTAGGGTTCCCTTTTCCACAGTGGGGTCAGGAGATCCCCAGCTCCTATCCTCCTCCCTCTGCTACTACTCACCTGGCTAGTGGGAGGAAAGAAATAGGTCAGGACACTCACCCACCTCAAGCATGCTCCTGTATGCTCTAGAATGCTTCCACATCGTACCGGGAATGACATCATTCCTAGTGCGCTGCAAAAGTGTGGGGTTGCACCAGGGGCCAATTTGGTAAATGCTGGAATGTTGGATAGGAGCCTAATTTTTACCAAATCAGCCCCTGATGCAACCCATATCATAATGTCATTCCTGGCACAACATGGAAGTGTTCTGGAGTGCATGTGTGTTGTGTGCATGCATAAGGTAAGTACTCCCACTGCACCCCTCTGTCCCCTGGGTTGAATCCCGGGGGACCTGGCAACCCTAGTTGATAGGCACATTACAGCATGGATCTTGAGAGAGAGACAGTGTACTTTTGTTAGTACTACTACAAAGACACGTTAGAATTCACCGCTTTTATAGATACAACATACAAACACATGGAGATTGGTAGTCATTTTTGAAACAAGATAAACAGATAACATATATGCTGGTCTATTGCTAACATTTTCCTCCCTAAACTAATTTGAGTTACATATCAAAAGCCCTCTATGCTCAAAATGACTTAAGCAAATCCCAGCAATGCATCTTATGGTTCAACAAATTGCTCAGCATGTTCATTTTATTCCATGGCTGGCATCAACACTGAGCAAGTCCAGGCATATTCTAGGACCCCAAGAGTTTTACGTGGGGGGGGGGCATACTACTATCATAGCTTACTATTATCTTATCTGTTAGGGCACATACATATAGTGTGATCTCCTCTGCATACACCAGCAGCAGGACTCCTTAGTTGTACTAGAGATGTACATTTGATGCATAATATTCTTTGGTTTGGAAATTTTGCCCCTAACATCTGAAATCTCAAGGATGGCTGTGATTATGTGGTGGCAAGAGAATGCACTTTGGACATTCTCAGTGGCACTTGCTTCCTGTTTTTCACAGGAATGGAGCGAATAGAACTAGGAAGACTATGTGGTACTATTTTGTTTAGTGATCCACAAAACCTGCAGAGAGCTCTGTTGTTTTTCTTATGCTAGCCGCCATATCAAGCTGATTTTGGAGAGATGGCTAATAATCCTCAAAATAAAATAAATATCTGTCACATCACATTTATATTCTGTCCTTCCTCCAAGGAGATCTGGGCATTATACAAGGCTGCAGAAGGATGAGAACATTTTGCAGTTTATTAATTTTTTTCAGATATCCCCATTTCAATTTTGTTTCTCCCTTGTGTGAAATGTACCTGTGAGTCTTTATTTTATGGCCATTTTCTGTTCCTAGCATCAGGCTTTCCCTTTAAAGTATGCGTTGACAGTATCATCGGTGTGCAACACATATACGTTTTATTTTAATTATTTATTTATTTAGACAATTTCTTTGACTCTTCTCCAGAGAGCCTACTTGAGGCAGTGTACAAAGTAAAACTTAATAAGAACACAAACACCATAAAAGCTGTAACAATTAATAAATTAGTTTTAAGTCTAGTGTTAAAAACACAGCAAGAACACAAAAATAGCACCTTAAAATGAGTCTCCTAACACCCTTCTCAGATAATAGCAGACTGTAAAAATGTTTAGAAGAGTAACCCTTTAATTAAAAGACTGAGTAAAAAGCAATAGCTGCTTCCACACACGTTGGATAATCCACTTTCAATACTTTTTAGTGAACATTTGAAACTGCTTTTCCATGTGTGGAACAAAAAATCCACTTCCAAAGGATTGCTAAAGTGCATTGAAAGCGCATTATTCAATGTGTGTGGAAATGGCCAATATTTTGGCCTGGAGCCTAAAAGATAGTAGTGTAGGTGCCAGGCAAGCCTCAAGGGAAGGGTATTACACAAGTGATGTGCCACCACTGAAAAAGTCCTGTCTCTGGTCTTTACCTTCCTCAACTCTGCTGGCAGGGGTACAGAGATCAGGGCATGTGAGGAAGAAGGTGGGCTGGAAGGTTTGGGAGGCAGCAGTCCATGAAGTACTCTTGAAATGGAAATAAAGTGGCCTGTATGTATAGATTGCAGCTGTCAGGCCTGGCTAGGGGATTCTCTCAGACTCTCAACTTCATCCAACACCGTGGTAGGAGTTAAAAGGGTCTTTATTCAGAAAAAACTCCCTAGAAGTGCACTGATACATAGAGATTGCCCAGAATGCTGAAGTACAGTCTTCCCTGAGAGGTTTTACTCCAGTTCCCCTCCCCTAGTCCAAACAAGTCAGTTGAAGTCAGTGAAAGTCCTGCAAAAAATGCCCAGCTGAAGTTCCCACACCTGGTTCCCACACACTACAAGATGCACTGATAAAGTCTTTAGCAACGCATAGCTTCGCAAAGCATAGGCACAGTGAAGGAAGCTACGCTACAGGAAGAAAGTCCATCCTCCCCCCAGTAGACATGCATTCACAGTTATGGCAGGAGGCTGGCTTGCCTGCCTGACAGCAGCGAAGTGTTTGACTGTGTGGATCATGAAAAGCTATGAAGAGTGTTAAAGAAATGGGGGGGGGGTGCCACAATATCTGATTGTTTTGATGCACAACCTGTACTGTGGACAAGAGGCTACTGTCTGGACAGAATATGGGGAAAGAGAATGGTTTCCAATTGGCAAGGGTTTCAGACAAAGATGCATATTATCTCCCTACCTGTTCAACCTCTATACAGAGTATATCATAAGGAAAGCTGAATTAGATCTAGAAGAAGGTGGAGTGAAAACTGGTGGAAGGAACATTAACAATTTGAGATATGCAGATGACACCATGTTACTGGTAGAAAATAGTGAACGCTTCAAATGACTGATCAGGAAGATTAAAGCACTAAAGTAGTATTACAGCTGAACATCAAGAAGACAAAAGTAATGACTGCTGAGGAATTACACAATTTTAAAGTTGACAATGAGGAAATTGAAATCGTTCAAGATTTTCTATTCCTTGGCTCAATCATCAACCAAAAGGGGACTGAAATGAAGAAATCAGAAGAAGATTGAGACTTGGAAGAGCAGCTACGAGGGAGGTAGAAAAGATCCTTGAAGATAAAGATGACTCTCTGGGAACCATGATTGAGATAATCCTAACTAAGGTATTCCCCATTACTATGTATGGATGTGAAAGTTGGACAGTGAAGAAAGCTGACAGGAAGAAAATTGATTCATTTGAAATGTGCTGCTGAAGGAGAGTTTTGTGGATAACATGGACAGTCAAAAAGACAAATAAATGGATACTAGATCAAATCAAGCCTGAATTCTCCCTAGAAGCTAAAATGACGAAACTGAGGCTTTCATACTTTGGTCACATCACAATAAGACAAGATTCTCTGGAAAAGTCAATAATGCTAGGAAAAGTGGAAGGCAGTACGAAAAGAGGAAGACCTAAAATGAGATGGCTTGACTCAATAAAGAAGCCACATCCTCCAGTTTGCAGGATCTGAGCAAGTCTGTTAATGATAGGATGTTTTGAAAGTCTTTCATTCATAGGGTTGCCATAGGTTGGAGCTGACTTGATGACACATAACACACAACAACATGTATAAATAGCATATAGCACATAACATTAAAACACCATTAAAGAAACAACTGACTAATCAAGAACAGCAATGAAAATATGACAGATTAAAATCAGTGACAATGACTATATATGGAATAATAAGGGGAAACGAAAAATGTCCATATTGGCTCATCATTCAGTTTTGGGAGAATGTTGATTTGGAGGATAATATAGCAGTGGAAGGAAAAGTTATTTGTTTTCTTATGTTTACTTTTTATGTTAATGACCCAGCTGCTGTTGAGCTGAGAGGCTCTCATTATTTTCCTCTGCCTGTCTTATTGTTAGTATATGCAGGTAATGCTGAGCTGATCTTTCATAACTAGACTGATCTAAGATTACTTCTAGACAACTTTGACACACTATTTTTTTTTTACCTTGGCACCCCAAACAAAGACAGGGATTTAACTAGTTTTAGTTAAATAGCTGATCTACGCCATAACTTATTAAAATATACTAACATATTTAAAGTGTGGACTGCACCAGGGAGCCTACCAATGGTTGCCTTTGGTGAACAGATCTTCCTTGGCTCCAAACTTGGCCAGGTGGATTCCACTGGCCTTGTTTATCCTTGCCTGCACATGGAATGTGCTGAGAGGTGCCAAGTCGCATCTCCCTCCTCCTATGTGCCATAAGGCCTCCCATAAGACCTGCGATGGGCTGTATTTCTGAACACACCTTCTAGGGTGCTTGTCAATCATCTTTACATATTGAGAACAACCCACCCTATTCCTGACAAACTAATTATAGCCTAACCAAAGACCAGAGCTATTTAAAACACTGCTATTCAAGTGACATTGCAAAGCAGGTTAAAAAAAAATAAAGGTTCCCCAACAGCCAATTAGAGCAACCCTCTCAAAAAAATTCCTGCTTGACCCTAGAAATTACCGTGAAAAAGCTGAATGATCTTAAAGTGAACCTTGCAATAATAACGATTTTTTAAAAATTATAAACTTCAATTAAACAAAGTTGTAAAGGCGGTACTCTAAACTCATGAAAGTGCAACGTGCTCTACTTCACCAACTTCAATGTACAGTATAATAAAGTTCACATCCAAGAATCATACTTCTAGTACAACAAAACAGTCCTTCAGGACTGTTAACCTTAATTCACTTCTCATAAGCCATAGTCAGCACCCAGATACAGGACGGAGCTGGAGACAACTGCTGATTGCATGCTCTTGATAAAGCCTAGCCAAAGCAGGAGGATAGTGTGCTCCCTGTTGAGCGACTTTTGGTGGCTGTGGACCATCCATCGTGTGAGACTCTAGAGTTGAGCAGATTTGTGTGGAATCCTCCCATCTGGATAACCTTGGAGCTACCACCGGGTTGGACCTGCACCTTAATAAAGAAAGAGAAGTTAATTCATTAAAGTATTATCTGGGCATACTTACTTTGCAATTCCAAGTCTCTGAATAACACTCCTTACTGGCTACAAATAGCCAAAGGAAGTTGGTGAAGTAGAGCACCTTGCACTTTAGTGCGTTTAGAGTACTGCCTTTACACCCTTGTTTAATTAAAGTTTATATTTTCTAAAAAATTATTATTGCAAGGTTCACTTTAGGAACATTCAGCTTTTCCACAGTAGGTTCTTTGTAGTTGGGTTTCTGTACTCCGCAGTGCCCCTCTTGTTTGTTTACTGACCTTAGAAATTGGCAACCCACTAATCCAGTGATATCTCCAGACAGGGTGTATGGGTCAGCTACAGGCAACAAAAGCCTGTCTGAAAGGGGCATAACTTACTTACATAGCCCCTCACTACCTCTCTCCATTGGCTGTAACCTCTGCCAATGCTGCCTTGTGCCACATCTGAAAGACGGGTCCATTGCAAACAGATCCATGACCATAATGCCACAAATGCCTCATATCTATAAATGTATATTATTTTTGTGCCAGTTTAACTGGCACTGCCTCCTCAAGAGCATCTGCAGAGGAGTTGTGGCTCAGTGGCAGAGCATCTGCTTTACATGCAGAAGGTCTTAGGTTTAAGACCTGGCATCTCCAGTGATGTGGGTGATGAGGATGGCCTCCGCTTGAGACCAAGGAGAGGTGCTGCTAGTCAGATTAGAAAATACTGACCATGACAGACCAATAGTCTGATTCAGTATAAGGCAGCTTTATATGTACATCTTGGGAATTGTAATGTGATTAATTTACTGGAACTTCTTTATTGGGTAGTCCTAGCACTTGACACTGAACCACAGTTCTTATGACTAGAAAAGAAAAAGAGTCTAGTAGCACATATAAGACTTAAAAAAATGTGGTAGGGTATGAGCTTTCGTGAGTCACAGCTTACTTCTTCAGATACTGTGGCTCACAAAAGCTCATACCCTGACACAATTTTTTTTAGTCTTATAGGTGCTACTGGACTCTTGCTCTTTTCTACTGCTACAGGCAGACTAACATGGCTATCCATCTTGATCTATCACAGTTCTTGTGGTTCACCTGGGACCCTGGCTAGATCCTAATGAACACATTATATCAGCTTATTTTGCCCCAAAATCAGCCTTCATGAATAACTCCTTACAGAACCCTGAGAGTGGATGGCTCTAATGTCCTACCATGCAAAATACTCTGCAAAAAACCTAGAAGTGATGTCATCATGTCTCTCTAGGAATTGGCCTAAATTCTGTGGTAAAACTGTAGAGTTTTGGTAGTTTCTACAGAGGACTGATACTGCTTCTGGGGGAAACAATAGTTTTACCATAGAGTTTCAGATAATTCCTAGAGAAGTGTAATGTCACATGTTTGTCTAAAAGCCATGTTTTTAACTTTATTTTTCTGAGCAGTAGTGGGAAACACCAGTTGGGGATAGGATGCCCTACCCACCCCGGATGCCCCACAAACACAGGCTGGCAATCCTATACTAGGCAGCTTTGGACTGCCAGAGGTGAAGGATGGGAGGTGTCTTGCTAATTGCTATAGTAGGAGATACCCTAGCTCTCTGGATTGATTTGAATCAGTATGAATATTACTATGATGGGCAGGAATGCTTTGGTTAAGAAAATCTCTGAAGGGGAAAATGTGTTCCTTTAATGAAATTTAACAGACTCTAGTCATATTTAACGTGCTCTCCAACAGTGTTTATATACCTTGTTTTGTATTTCTAGCACTGCCAGGAATAATCAAAAACAAAACAGAATAGTTGCAGGGGATTTTTTCCTTCCTCAGAAACTGAAAAAAAATGGCCTCCAGCAAAGGACATGGGTCATTTTAAAGGACTGCCCTTGGTGAACTTTGCTATAATCAAACGTTCTTCCAAATTGCATGTGTGTAGTGACTTAAATTTGAGGTGCAAAACTTGCCTGCCACACACCCCTCCTCCCCTCCCACACACAAAAAAGCTCCAAAAAAGCCCTAGCAAGCCAGCTGGCTATTACTAATATTTATTAAAATCCCTTAGGCAGGCAAACACACAGGCCCAAAAGCAACTTTAATAATAGGCAACATACAGCACATTTTTCTTATATTGCCCTGTAATCAAATCTAAAGCTTCTGTTCGGGCTCTTTGTTTTACCTAGAGGACCTGGCTTCCAATTTAGTTGTGGCCTGCCCTAAACTGATTTTTCATTGTAATTAATGCCTCCGTTTGGCCTCAGTCGCTTACACAACTTCCCATTAGAGAGCTACAGCCATCTAGAGAGAATGTTACAAAGTTAAGTTACCTCAGGAAAAAAAAGAGGGGGGAGGGCAGCAAGTACACTGCTAAGGCTGCAGTTTTAAACTCAACCATTTTGTTAGTATGATTTGCAGGGGGAAAAATTCAATGGCTTAAGCTAGAGGTTTTCCAACTATGTTCAAGGGAAGCATTATCCTGGTTCTTAAATGAGAGAATTGGTAATGGTGGAAAAATTTCTACAAAAGACAGCATTCCTAACACTGCTCTTCTAAAATGTGCAGCTGCAGCAGAGCACTTGGTGTTTTAAGAGGGCATGCTCAATTCACAGAAGCTGTGGCGAGGGTCACTAGGCCTGGCAATATCCTGCATGCAATATCCTATACATTCTCACAGATAAAAGTCAATGTGGAGTAGTGGTTAACATGTTGGGTTTAGATTTGGGAATATATTTCCTAACTCTGGGAGGAAGGTAGAGTCTGGAGAGGGCAGGGTTTGGGGAGGGAAGCTCAGCAGGCATGTAATGCCATAGAGTTAGGAATCCCAGGTCCACCAGGGGATCCCCTTGCTTCCACCCTCTGCCCCCTGTCACCACTCACCTGGCTGATGGGGGGGCAAAAGTGGGGGAATAGGACTCCCGGGCACGTTCCCTGGGTGGCGTGATGACATCACACCTGAGAGTGATGTCATCGTACAACCATGGGAGTGCACTCAGGCTTTGTAGAAGGCTGATTTGGGTCTCTGAAGTGCGGGAGTTCCCCTGGAATCTTTACTATGAGGTCACTTCCTAGAAGTGATGTCATCATGCTGCCCTGAGAGCATGCTTGCGCAAAGTGCACATGCAAAGACTTCACAAAAGGTGAGTGGCAGCCCCCAGCCCCCTACATAGAGTCCACCCTTTGAAGCAGACATTTCTTCCAGGGGAACTGATCTCTGTAGTCCGGAGATCAGTTGTAATTCCAAGAGAATTCCAGGCCAGGCCCATATGGCAGTTGATAACTCTATTTGGGACACCAGTGTACAAAACTTCAGGCATAATGCTTACTTGGTGTCCTTATGCCAGTCACTAGATCTCAGCCTGCTCTGCCTCACAAGATGGTTGTTGTGAAGGTAAACTGGATTTGGAGAGCCCACACCTGCAGGTTGAAACAGGCCAGGCCAGGCAAGGTTTCTTACCTAGGGTAGCGAGGTCCCTCTATCCTTCCGCTGGGAGGGTTGGGGACCCAGCACTTACCTTATGCTGGCAGCATGTAGGTCTTTGTGTGTGTGTCAATTCTGGAAGTGACATCACCACGCCACCCACAAAAGCACTCCCGCACTCCACACTGGGCCAGGGGTGCCAAATCAGGCCCAAACAAAGCACAGGAAAGCTCCCACAGCCGGTGTGATGACATCACTTCCAGAAGTGATGTTGCCACGCCAGTTGGGAGTGGAACGCGTTCCTGAGGTGCCTGCCAGTGGTGGGCAACTTTTGGGAGCTTCCCCCCTCCTGCCGATTGCTGGGTGATAGGTGGACAAGGGGGCAAATTCCTGGGAGTTTCCCCGCCACTGGCAGGCACCTGGGAACTCTATTCCCATCTCGTCTCCTACCAAGCCTCAGTGTTCATCGTAGAATATTCCTTGGAATCCTCCGCAATATGCATTGTTTCCATGGCAGACGGATCAACATGGAAAGGATTCCTTGAAAGGAGGAAGCTTGACAATCACCAGCTTAAATAAATTGTGCAGCCTTTCCCCTTGGATTTTTCTCCCTTTTCTCCCTCTTTCCTCCCAATCCCTCTCTTGTTCTGGCCTGCTGCACCTATTAAAAAGTTCAGGCAAGCATCCAAATAAGGGAAAGGGGGGAGTGCTTAATTGATTTCAGAAACTGCCATTGGAACTTATTTGGGGCTAGGGTCTGCCGTGGTTAATTTTCAGCCTGTGCTGCCCATTTCCTCTGAAACACTACCTGGGGTTTAAGGTTGCTCGGCACAGGATGTTACTGGAGCCTCAGCAAACATTCAGAGAACTGTTTTCTCCACAACTAACCATTAAAGACAGTGGCACTGGGCCCAGGTTAAGATTGGACAGATGAAGCGGATAAGCCTGGCTTTTGGCTTCTCCTTTGACCTTTCCCTCTTGGCTCATCCAGCATTTTTTGTGACTTTTCTCAGTTTCTAGGCAAACAAAAGCCCACTCTCTTCGTTTTATGTTCCTCCAAACAGCGAATATAACCTGCTGCTATTTCCTGAGGTTTTTTGGGTCAAAGGCAAAGTTGTTCGAGGGCTGAGGAGCCAGCCTGTCCCAGTGGGGGTTGCACTCCTCCTGAAGGAAAAGGTTCCCAGATTGAGGTTACTGCTGGATCCTGACCTACAGTTGGAAGCCCAGATCTCCTCTTTGCCACATAGTGACTTCCGTCACCTTCGGCTGATATGCCAGCTACAGATGTTCCTCCAAAAATGTGATCTGGCCATGGCAATCCATGCTCTGATTACATCCAGGTTAGATTACTCTAATGCACTTTATATAGTATGCCTTTGGAAACAGTCTGGAAACTTCATTAACTAGGCTGTTGTCAGGGGTGGGACAGAGGCATTGTATCAGCTCAATGCTGAAAGATCTGCACTGTCTGCCATTTGTTTCCAGGCCCAATTCAAAGTGCTGATTCTTACCTTTAAAACTCTAAAGGTCTTGGGACCAGGGATCTTGAGGGACTGCCTCCTCCAATATTGTCCAGCCTGCAAGTTAAGATTTGCCTTACAAGCCCTGCTCCCTGTGCTCTCACCTTCAGAAGTGAGGCAGTGGTAATTAGAGACAGGGCATTTTCAGTTGTAGCACCTTGCTGGCATCATTGATACTTTCTTTTAGGCCCCTCAATAAGGGCTCCTGTCACAGCCCTTATTGCTCTCCACCACTCTGAGAATTGGTGAGAGAATTTTTAAAAAATTGGTGTCATTTATACCATGATGTCATTTCCAGGAAAAACTCTATGGTTTTACTGTTGAGTTTCATGCAATTCCTAGAGTGACTCGACAATTTCTAGGTTTTTCCACTTGAAAGAATTGATAGAAAGGATTCCAAACTAAGAGTCTCTCTATACAATACTTCATACACGAGGATGTTCAAGTGAATGGAGACCAGCAGTGGTGCCAGGGTTTTCAGCACCCACAGCCAGCCAGTGGGCTGGGCACCCCCGCGCATGCGCATGCACACACGCACTGGCCTGCGTGATGATGTGATGTCATCATGGGAGCGCTCGTGCCGCCGGCCCGATCACTGCGGTGGGCTGCTGGGACGGCGTGCGGGTGGCCTCCGAGCTCTCCCGCTTGGTTGCCCTGCGCCGCCGCAGATGCCTGCCCACGGCTGATGCACCCAGCCAGGGGCGTGTGCTGGCGGCGGCGGCAATGCGGGGTGGGAGGGCTAAGAGGCTGCAACTCTGTGGCGTGCGCTCCCACCCCCTGCGCCTCCTCCAGCGCCCCCTCCAGCACCCCGCACCCTGAGGCCACCACCTACCTGGCCTCAATGTGCGCACCGGCCCTGATGGAGACACAATGTTAGCTGGGAGGCGTAGTTTAAAAGCCCAAGGCTCTGTCAATTTTCCCTCTCCACAGGAGGGTAGCATGAGAAAGAGGCAAACTATATCAGTCCCAGAAGTGACATCAGTCCTCGTTAGCAATCATTGAAAACTCCACGATGTTACTGTCACTGATGTAGGGGTTTTTTAAAATATTTTTTTTAAAAATCCTCCTCTTGGGCAGTCGAGTACAAGAGGAGAATATGGCAACTGTAAGGGATCCCTGGAGGTCCCTTCCAACTCTATGATTCTATGATTCTAAGCTGTTTCTACTTGATGTGTGTAACACCTGGAAGAAGGCCTTACTTAATGACTGAGAAGGAGCAGAACATTCTGGGGCTTAAGAATAGCCTTGAGGTCAGAAAAAAACATCCCTGCTGAATGAATGGTCCAACTGGTCCAGCATCCTGTTATCCAGAATTGCCAATATGGTTGCCAGTCCACAGTGCCAAACTCTTGGGACGAATTGGGGGTGGGGCCTGGCATGCCAGCATTGTGCTGGCACACGTACATCACTTCTGATAAAAACTGGAACTGCCATATCAGACCCTCTAGCATTTTTGCAAAAACTCTAGCGCATCTGCTATTTCACTTCCTGTTCCTACCAGAAATAATGTAAACCCATCAACATTGTGCCGACGTGTTTGTTTCCCTGTTCCCATTTCTTCCCAAGAGTGCCCAAAGCACAAGGAGGCACATCTAGCTAACCAAATGCCTCTCAAAGGCCTACAAACAAGACAGGGAAGCCAAAGCCTCCTCCTGTTGTTGTCAGCTGGCCAGCATTGCTAGAAGCCTATCCTTCAAAAATAGATCCAATTTCAAATTATGCTGCGCCACTGCTAGAGTCATCTCAGGTGATCAGACTCTGGTCTGGAGAACACTCAGAAGCCCTCTAAAAGTTAGTTTCCTAAAGGAATGGAATGCAAGTTTTGTCGTAATCATTTTCACCTGTTGCTAGCAGGCCAAGCATGAATGGTTAAAAATCTCAACAAATACGGCTGCTGTAGCACCAGGCATTCTGTGCACTTAAAGCAAGCTTCAGTTTCCATAGGATCAGTATGCCATATAGCATATATTAAGAGAGAAACCTTGCCCCATGTATTGGGTCTTTAATGTCACCACTCTTGTGACATTTTGATGTAACGTTGAATCATTAAAAAAAAATAATGCTACCACCTTTCACTGCTACACTAGTTACAGCAATATAATCCAGTGGGAAGATGTTAACGACTTTCTTAATGTCAGCATAAACAACAACAGTAATCACTATTTTCAGTTTACTAGTAAGAGTTATTTTACAAGACTGCTGTCTGGAAAGGTCCTTGTTCTTTTCATTTGCTCTCTTTTTCTTTTCATCAGTGTTCATCCATTTTCTTCAGTTCACCATTTTTAGTAAGGGTCAGTGAAGGGGAGATCTGGAATAGGGTTGCCAACTGCAAGGTGGAGCCTGGAGTTCTCCAGGAATTTCGACTGATCTCCAGACTACAGAGATCAGTTCCCCTGGAGCAAATGGCAGGAAATGACATCAGAGGCAGCATTGGACAATGGCATAACATCACTTCCAGGGAAACACCAGAAGTGACATCCACCTCTCTAAGAATTGCTGGAATCTCTGTGATAAAACCATAGAATTTCTGATGATTCCTAGAGTGGACTGAATATAAGAAGAAGCCAGCTGGATCAGACCAGATGTCCATCTAATCTAACGGTCCATCTAATCCAGCATCCTGTCTCTCACAGTGGCCATCCAGTTACTCTGGAACGCCAACAACAGGGCAAAGAAGACAAGGCCTTCCCCCTTATGTTGCCTCCTGGCACTGGTACTCAGAACTTTAGTGGTGGAAAGTGCCATCAAGTCATCTTACTTATGGTGAGACCCAGGTGGGTTTTTCAAGGCAAGAGACTAACAGAGGTGGTTTGCTATTGCCTGCTTCTGCAACCCTGGTCTTTGTTGGAAGTCTCCCATCCAATTAATAACCAAGGCCAACCCTGCTTACCTTCCAAGATCTGACAAGATTGGGCTTGCCTGGGCTATCCAGGTCAGGGCACTCAAAGGTTCACTGCCTCTGAACATGGAGGTTTCCTTTAGTCACCATGGCTAGTAGCCACTGATAGACCTATCATCTCTGAATCTGTCAAATCCCCCTTTAAAGTTGTTAATGCCTGTGGCCATCACTACATCCTATGTCAGTGAATCTCACATTTTAATTACTTGTCATGTAAAGAAGTATTCCTTTTTGTCTGTCCTGAATCCACTGTCCATCACCTTTATTGGATGTCCCCAAGTTCTAGTATTTTGAGAGAAGTTAAAATAATTTTGTCCATTGTGCATAGCTTAATCATTTGATTGTCCTCTTTTGTACTTTTTCCACGTCCAGAGCCAACATCCAGCATGTGAGAGACTACTTCCAAGTAGCCAATGATAAAACAATCTTCTCCAAACTCCAAACTCTACTCACCAGATTCAGCAGTGGCAAAAGTTTCCAGTGGGCCAAGAAACCAGCAGCAGATATGGGATGGGCCCAGGGGCCAGCAGCAAGCTTCCCCCATGCTTGCTGGTATTGTAAGCAGCCAGGTATTGGAGAATGGTGTTATCATGCAAAGCCACAGAAAAGAAGGAGAATATGCTGCATCATAGAATCAGCCCAGAACTAACATTCCACCAGAGAATTACCTGAAGACTATGTCCAACCAGAGAATTGCCCCAGAGTCAACACTGTACCAGAGAATCACCCACCCACCAGCTAGTAAGGATCTAGAGGGAGGCAGGCTGGGACAGGGCGAGGGCTACAACATGTGCTATAACCCCTAGATCAGGCAGTACAACATGTTGTTGGAGCAGTATCCAAAGGAGGGACTGGGGCTGATGACTAAGGGAATAAAAACTATGGACTGCCTTGACTATGGACTGGAGGATGGACTGTCTTGACTATGACAGGCAGTCCTCCAGAGAAAAGAGAGCAACCAGGAGGCATGCAACTGACCCCGTATTACTGCATCTGAGACCAGGAGAGATCCCTGTGGATGTCCCACCAAGACACTGAAAGGTTGGGAGGAGGCCCACTAGTTTATATACCATATACTTATAATTAGGATTTTTTGTTCCAATTTGTGTTACCTTACATTTACTCACATTCAACTACATTTGCCCCATTGTGGCCCACTCATCCAATCTGTGGAGATATTCCTGGAGCTCTTTTCAGTTGGCCTTGGTTTCACCATCCTGAATATATGTGTGTCATCAGCAAATCTGGTCACTACATTGCTCACCCCCAATTCCAGACCATTTTAAAACAAATTAAATAGCACCAACCCTACCACCAATCCTTGTGGGACCCCACAGCTTACTTTCCTCCAGTGCAAGAACTCCCCATTGATTCCTTCTCTTTGCTTATTCTTGTTTAATCAATTTATAATACATAAAAGGACCCATCCTCTTATACCATAATTGCTAAGTTTATTCAGGGAGTCTTTGGTGAGGAACCTTGTCAAAAGCCTTTTGAATGTCCAAGTATATAATGACTACTGATTCACTGTTACACACCCAGCTATTTACGGGACACCACTGACTTCCTCAGGAAAATACAGTCCATTGACAACCTACCTGATGACACCATCCTAGCAACCATGGATGTGGAGGCCTTGTACACCAATATCCCACATGCAGATGGACTACTAGCCATAGGGAATACTATCCCGGACAAAACCACAGCACACCTCACCACTGAACTTTGTCACTTCGTACTCACTCACAATTACTTCGAATTTGGTGACAACTTATATCTACAGATTAATGGCACAGCCATGGGCACACGCATGGCACCACAATATGCTAACATATTCATGGCGGACTTGGAACAATGCTTCCTCAGCTCCCATCCACTGGAACCACTACTATACTTAAGATTCCTGGATGACATCTTCATCATTTGGACCCATGGGAAGGAAGCTCTTGAGAGATTTCATCAAGACTTCAATAACTTTCACCCTACTATCAACCTAAGCCTGGACCACTCTACACAACAGGTACGCTTCCTGGACACCACTGTACAACTACATAATGGACGAATAAATACCACCTTATACCGGAAACCAACAGACCGATACTCATATCTACATGCCTCCAGCTACCACCCTAAACATACCACTCGGTCTATTGTCTACAGCCAAGCCTTACGTTACAACCGTATCTGCTCCTATGCTCTCGACCGAGACTCACACTTAAGAGATTTACAACAAGCATTTTTGAGACTACAGTACCCACCAAATGAAGTGAAGAAACAAATCAACAGGGCCAGACTAGTACCCAGAAACAGTCTGCTCCAGGACAAACCTAAAGGAACTAACAACAGAACATCACTGGTTGTCACCTATAGCTCCCAGCTCAAACCCATCCAACGTATCATCAGTGAGCTACAACCCATCCTGGAAAATGATACCTCTCTCTCAGAAGCCCTGGGTGGAAGACCTTTCCTTGCCTACAGACAGCCCCCCCAACCTTAAACAACTTCTCACTCACAACCATGAATCGGCCAGCAGAGTCACCAGCACAGGTACCAGGCCCTGCAACAGACCCAGATGCCAGCTCTGCCCCTATATCTACCCAGGGAATACAATTACAGGACACAATGGCATCAACTACACTGTCTCTGGCTCTTACAGCTGCTCATCCTCCAACCTGATATATGCCCTCATGTGCCAACAATGTCCTTCTGCTCTGTACATTGGACAAACCAGCCAACCTTTACGTAAAAGAATAAATGGACACAAATCTGACATTAGAAATGGAAATGTCCAGAAACCAGTGGGAGAACACTTCAATCTACCAGGACATTCCATCAAAGACTTAAAGGTCATTGTAGTTCAACAGAAACCTTTCAAAAACAAAATCCAACGGGAGGCTGCTGAACTGGAATTCATATGCAAATTTGACTCTGTCAAGCTGGGACTGAATAGGGACTATGAATGGTTATCACATTACCACAGGTAACAGATTTCCTTTACAGAGGTGGGGTCTGGGGGAGCTCAGTGGCACCTGGCGTGGGCTTTCGGGAGCCACAGATCTCTTTGTCAGATGCATCTGGCAGGGAGAGCTGTGGTTATCGAAGGCCCATACTGCATTGGAATTGGATGGTCTAGCTGTTTGGCTTCTACAAACTAACAGGGCAAACTCCTTTGAAGCCAACTGATACACACACTAAAAGGAGATGTTTACATATACTAGCAAAGGAATGTTTTGATTGCTCCCTCCCCCTCCCCCCCTAATTGCCTCTTCTCTCTCCTGCTCTTCTGTATTTGACCAGTCTCTGTATCAGGCATCTGACGAAGAGAACTTGATTCTCGAAAGCTTATGCTACAATAAAATTGGTTAGTCTTAAAGGTGCTACTGGACTCCTTTTTATTTTGCTACCACAGACTAACACGGCTAACTCCTCTGCAACTGTTACCTACATATTTGTTTACTTTCCCAAAGAACTTCAAAGATTGCTGAGGCAAGACTTTCTTTGCAGAAGCCATGTTGATTTTCCTTCAGCAGGCTTTGTTCCGCTATGTGTATAATAATTCTATCTTTGATTATAGTTTCTATTAATTTGCCTGGGACAAATTTTAGGCTAACTGACTTGTAATATGCTGATTCTCTTCTGTACCCTTTTTTAAAAATCAGTATAACATTTGCTACTCTCTGGTCTTCTGGTACAGTGGCTGATTTTATGATAATTAAAATACAGGTTATTTAATGATAATTAAAAGAGAGGTTAGTTTATTCTCACCTATGTGCTATGCTCAGTCTAGGTTCTGGCAAATGATATGCGGACACATCTCTTTGGTTGGAATGGCCACAACTTTATTGATTACAGCCAGATTGGAGCACTGACCAGGCATATGGGCAACTGATCCTCATTGGCATTGGAAGGCCCCTTGCTGTCTGATGCATCACACTCCGGCCCAATGCTGGCCACACAGATGGCAAGTGTTATTCTGCCTCCAGCCCATGCTGGCTGGTCCTTGCCTCCCAGTCTGTGGGGTGAGCCACACAAATGCATAACTCACCCCTCCCCTGGATCTGGCCCAATACCTCAAAACCGCTGAAGCCCTAACGTTGTGACAGCCCACTGGCAGCCCTTAAAGAGTGGTGGGTGGGTGGGAAAGCATCTTGCTCCTGCTGATCCAGTGCTGGATTGGTGCCAACCACATTGCCAGCCTGGAAGAGAACCTCCTGCACTCCTCCTCTTCCTTCGGTGCCCACACCTCCACCGCAGCCTGGCACTGGGCACCAACACAGCCCACGGTGAGCCTGCGAGCTTACATTATCACTCTCACATTTGAGTTTCCTAAGAATCCTAACAGCTATGCCTTCAGGACCTAGAAACTTACTGGTTTTTAATTTCCCCAGTAAGTCTAGAACATCATCTCTTGTCATATTAATTTGTCTTCATTTTTCATACTCCCTTCTGGAAAATCGTGGCAGTGGCGTGGCTACATGCCCCACACATTCCACAGTGAATACAGATACAAAGAATTTATTGAGCTTCTCTGGCTTCTCTCCATCTTTCTTTAGCAATCTTTTTATTCCTTGGTCATCTAAAGGCCCATCTGCTTCTCTGGCTGGTTTCCTGCTCTGCATATATTTAAAGAAATTCTGATTGTTTGTTTTTCCTCTAAGTGATATCATGACAATACTGATGACTATTTTTTTTTTACATTATTCTTCTTCCATCGGTGGGAACCTGGAGATTCTATCCCTGGAGGAAATGTCAGTTTCAGAGGATGGACTCAATGGCATCAAATCTCCATGGAGCTTCCTCCCTTTCCCAAGCTCTGCCATCTCCAGGCACCACCTCAAAATCTCAAGGAATCTCCCAAGCCATAGATGGCAATCCTGTTGTGGAACATGCCTTTCTTCCCATGTGCACTTTTTTTCAGGAACAGCATACTTGCATTGACCTTTGGTGTATCCCCTGGATCCAAACTGATTAATTAGAACATATATGACATGTATTTTCAATCTCTTTGCCTTTCTTGTGGCAACAAGGGCCACTAGGATGGTGTGAGGAATAAAATTATAGTATAATGACCATTCTTCAGTTGGAAAGACTCTGCAATGTAATTATTGAGGTTTAATCTGCCAGAACATGAATTTGGGTACAACATGGTTCTTTGAAAGCCTTTCCCCAGGTTGGAGCTTCCCTATTAGGCTTTGCAAATTTTCTCTAAATTGTCACAAAAATCATGTGGAGTACTATTGCCTTAGTGAGTGTATATCACTTACAGTTATTTGCTGGAAGTGACATTGTGAACGTTGGTATGACTTAGCGTTTCATGCCCATTTTCCACTCACTGCCCCACTTAGCAGTGTTGGGCAAAGCAAGCAAAAGGTGGGATTCCATTTCTAACTGCCTAAAGTAGGGTTGCTAGGCCTCCCGGTATGTATGGTAGCCATTTTGTCTCAAAGGGGCGACTTGGTGTATGTGGTTGCCAGACTCTCAGTACCTTGTGACTGTAAAAACTGAAAAGGGAACAAGTTTTCTTCAAGAAAAGACTGATTGACTCTTTGGATTCCTTATGCAAATCATTTGCATCACTTGGAATAATCTACGGTGAAGACCCCATTGTGGTAGTATATTGTTGTACGTATCACACTGTAGCATCAATTATGTGGGTTGATCTTTGGGGGGGGGGTATGATCAATCATTTTTAGTAGGGACTGAAACAGAAAACCTTTTGGTGTCTTGCAGTTCTGCTTCTGTATCTAATAGTGCAGCAGTGGCAGTTAGTTAATATAGAGATATTATAAATGTTTCTGTTTAATGGTTGTTGTGGGTTTTCTGGGCTGTATTGCCGTGGTCTTGGCATTGTAGTTCCTGACATTTCGCCAGCAGCTGTGGCTGGCATCTTCAGAGGTGTAGCACCAAAAGACAGAGATCTCTCAGTATCACAGTGTGGAAAAGATGTTGGCAGGTCATTTCCACACTGTGACACTGAGAGATCTCTGTCTTTTGGTGCTACACCTCTGAAGATGCCAGCCACAGCTGCTGGCGAAACGTCAGGAACTACAATGCCAAGACCACGGCAATACAGCCAGGAAAACCCACAACAACCATCGTTCTCCGGCCGTGACAGCCTTTCTGTTTAATGTTTGTATTTTAATCTGTTGTCACTTGTCTTGGTTCCCTATATGAGGGAGAACAGCAACTTAGAAATGTTTTAATAAAGTGAATAAATTTGGATAGGCTCAACAGGGATATGAGAATAAAGCAGGCACCAAAGTTCATGTCATATATTGACAGCTACAAAAACTATGTGGTGCAGTGTCTGAGACAGTGTGTGAAAAGGGAGGTGGCAGCTTGCTCAGAGGCTTAGTGAGGGCAGCAGTCCAGTGTGCCTGTGCCTAGAAGTAATTGAAGCTGCCTTATACTGAGTCAGAGCACTGATCCATCTAAACCAGAACTGCTCACTCTGCCCACAAATAACTCTCCAAGGCCTCTGACAGCTTTCTCATCACCTGCTACAGATACCCTTTAACTGCAGATTAGGGTAACCAACCTCAAGGTGGGGGGCTTGGAGTTCTTCTGGAATTAAAAATGATCTCCAGATGGCAGAGATCCATTTCCTTGGTGGAAATGGCAGGTTTGGTGGATCGACTCTCTGTCATCACATACCCATTGAGCTTCCTCCCCAAACTCCATCCTCTGGTGGCACCCCCAAACCCTGGAATTACTTAAACTGGAGTTGGCAACATTAGTATAGATGCCAGGGACTGAACCTGGGATTATCCGCATGTAAAACATGTCCTATATCACTGTGATATGGACCCTCCCAAACACTGTCTACTCATGAGTTTGAAGCTCATGAGGGAGAGAAGGTCCTGAGGATGATTGAAAGAACAGTACAAACTCTGAACTGTCAGGATCAATCCCAAACTTCCAGTTTATGTACCTTCAAGCAGTCAACTTGACTGATTTTTCCTCTTAAATGAAAATCACATACAACATTATGATCCTTTCTTATTTCAAGTCACTTTCCATTTCTGTTTCAATTATAGTCTCCGTGATCCAATCTCTATCTTATTTTGGTAGTTGTAAAAATGTAAGACTGTTTAGAAATATTTTTTTTAAAACATCACAGGGTGAACAATAACAACAGGAGCAAGACACATGAAAAAAATCTCCACAAACTTTTGTCCACGGTTTCAAAAGAAACGTCTTTCGGCTAGATTCGTCTACATTAAACTGGTCATGACCTTCCAGGTGTATTTAAGGTTGAAGTGTTTCCTGGACCATTTAAAGCTACTCTGCCTGGCTCATGTGACCTGCTTGACATCAAGAGATGGGGCTTTTAAGAACGTAGCCACCTTGTCAATGGAACAGAGGTCACTAATAGCCTGCCTTGGGCTTCAAATGGGTCGCGTTCGGATTGCTAGCCCCATACAAAAGAAGAAAAAAGAGAGGAAGCAAGACTGAGAAGGGGTGAGGAGGAGACGGGGGTAATTATCATCCCCCCCCCCCACAGTCGTCTCTGCAGTCTCAGAGTTATGCTCCGTGTCACTTTGTTAATGTGCTTGCATCTAGGGAGACACATAATGCTCCTCTCAGCCCTGTTTATTAGCGAGATCCATTTGCGCAAGGCCCTTTCCTTTCATGCCACAATGTGAATGTGCTTTGATAGCAAATAATTACTCTAGTCCTTTTGACATGGAGGATCCACAGGCTGCCCTAGTTAAGCCAGTAATTAGCTTGTCCTCCTTTTTTATTATTATTGAGAAACTACAAATTATCCTTGTATGAGTACTGGCCATTCCAACCCACCCCCCTTTCTCTCTCTCTCTCTCTCTCTCTCTCTCTCTCTCCCCTATTCTGCACTCTCTCTCTTTCTCTCTCTCATATCTCTCAGCACTTTGGATAAGCGGAATGCAGCTGCACCCGAACAAGATAAAGCTTCTCCATCAAGATGATGAACAATTTGGATGAAGAGCCTTCGAGATGAAGACAAAAGCTGAAGAAGTGAAGCTGATACAACCCCGGACAGCTAAAGAATGCCGCAGCCTGCAGATGAATAGCCCTCATTTGTGGATATACAGATTTTCCATGATGAATAAAAACGGAGTGTAGGTCACAATAAATAAACTTTTTTCTCTTCTTCTCTTCCCCCACCCCACCCCACCCTGCTTTAAATAATAATTCAGGTTCCCCGGCACCAAGCAGCTGTAAATTGAAGGTTGTGCTTAGTTTTCGTAAGTCTCAGAGGGAATAATTAAGCTAAGCTCATATTGTTTGATATATTAGGGTAATGATGAGCCGGTATAATCTAGCTTGTTCGTTATTTTAGGGGAGGTTTTTTTCATTATCTTTGTGGTTCTTTTAAGATTGCAAGTTAAATGTTGACAATAGCATTTTGGAAACAAGCTTGCATTCTATTTTGGCTTGCCTGAAACAAATTCTGATATCATTTAATTAAAGTAAGAACTTCCGTTCTGGAGGGGGGGGTGGCAGTGTTGGGGAGGCAGTGCAAAGGTAAAAATATCCATATTATCTGATGGAGCCTGACATGACCACTTCAAATCTGCTAATATCTTTTGCTCATTGGTGGAAGATAATTAGACTGGGCTGTCTCCATTATCAATTGAGTCTATCATTAACCTCCTCAAACTTCAGTGCCAGTATTTCTTGGCTACATTTTTGGAAAAGGCAGCATGTAATTTTTTTTCAAAATTTACACCAAAGATCAGTGTGCAAACAAATCATTTTTGAAATCTCCTGTTCAGGAAGCTTGCTACTGATTCTTATGATGGACTGATTTCTTGTTAGACAGGATTTCAAAATGGCCATAAGTAATTTCAGGCTAGTCCAGCTCAGATCTTTCAATGGACTTGCCAAAAAGTAGCATTGCAGATTCAGAATAATTATACATCAAAATGTATGCCATAATACAATTATCCAAATAATTAATTTAAATGTTATTTTGCATCCTAGCTAAAGTGAAATAGACCAGCCAGCTTGCTGTTGCAGGAAACAAGGCAATTCCCTATTTGAATGTCCCATTGAAGTTATTTGAATGTCCCATTCAAATAGCTGACAGCCTTCCTATTGCACCTAGCACCAAGCTGAGTGTATCACCATTTCCCATTGAAAGAGGCTTACTATTCCACACAATACCAAGCCGGTCTTTTTTCCTGTTGTAGAAGATAGGATGAATTGTGCAATCCCCTATAGAAGTCATCACTTTTTTCCTAATAACAAGTAGAAAACCTACAGCTATATTCAGGACATTTGTGCCGAACTACAAAGATACAATTTTCACTCCTGGAAATGAAAATTATTGCATCCACAGATATTACCAGCAGCCAGTATATTTAGCATCCAAATAGATCTATCTATCCATCCACTTTTATTTCACCCTTTCAAGGATCTCAGGGTAGAGTACATAGTTCTCCTTCTCAATTTTGCTCTCACTACAAACTTGAAAGTTAAGTCAGACTGAGAGAAAGCCAAGGTCACACAATGAGTTTCAGGGAAGAACAGGAATTTGATCCCAGACCTTCCCATGTCCTACCACAACACTGTAAGCAGTGCACTGCACTGCACTGACACTGTGGATAGGGCTGTTGCCTTCTTACCAGCAAGCAAAAAGCAATGGCTGGAATATCAGACCAGAATCAAATCCATGTTCTGCCATGAAATTCACTGGTAACTTTGGGCCAGTCATTCTCTCTCACCCTAACTTACCTCACAAAGTTGTTATCAGAATAACTTAGAGATGTGAAGACTAAATGCCCATGGCTTCTTGGAGGAAGGGAAGGATTAAAATGTGCTTTAAAAAAAACAGAAGAAAGCCTCCTTCAAATTGTCTTCTACAGCTTACAGCAGTGCACTTCCTTTGTGAAACAAGACTGTTCTGTGATTTTGCTCTTGCAGTAGTCAGCCAATAGTGTTAAAACCTACACCGGAGTGGGAAACATTCTCTCGTCTTCATTTAGAAAGCTCATAAACTTTTCCTAAAGGGATGCTTCCAAATTTCTCTTCTTGGATTTTCAAGTTTTAAATTACCTGATCTTTTTTCCAGTGTTTTAGAGATCTTCCATTTTTTGTCAGTTTTTGTTTGTTTGTTTTAATCTGGATTTTGTTCAGAGCATAATTTCCCAGAGCTCATGCTTTCCTATCCTCTAAGTTACTGATGTGCATATGTACTTTAAAAAAACACTGCAAAATAATCTTGATGTTATTGTACATACAGTTGTACATTGATACTTTGCTAAAGCACAGGAGTGCAGGTGGAAATCTGTAAGACACCTTACAAAAAAGATAATACTTGTATGAAGTTTTTTTTTGCAGTGTTTTATCCATGTGCACATGCACATTTGTAGCATGTGGTGAAAGAGATGCCAGAGGACAGTTGGCAAAATGGAAGTCATAATGCCCCCCCACAACATTCTAGAATTCTGAGAGCAGGATTATGTTCCTTCAACAAGATTTCCCCTATGTATTTATTTATTTCTAGTTCACTTTCCCTGCAAGCCGGCTCAGAGCAGAGTACAACAAATAACAGTTTAGTTTAAAACCAACTAAAAACATCAATAAAAAAAGCAATTTCTAAAAGGCAGCAGCGGCACATATATTGCATGACCCAGCAATAGACATGGGCACAAATTGAAATACGAAGCAAATTTCAACATGAAATGGGCCGTTTCGTGTGTTGCGAAACAGCGTTCTGTGGGGCCACGGTTATCATGAAATTATCACAAAATTCGCAACTTTTTAACCTGTTTCATTAGTTTCATGAATGATTCGTAATTGCAGACACACTGGTGCTGATCCATTGATTCCCTAGGCAACAATGGGCCCAGACCTTTTGTTGCCATTGGAAACCCAAATCGTAGCCCACTTACCCTTGATTGGCAGCTCTCCTAGCCATCTGGAGAGCTTCCATTCTGCTCTATACAGCCTGCCCCAATCTATTGTCTATTTAGTATATTTATAAATGTATATCAGAGAATAATGCTACACACTTCAAAAAATATTCACCAAATATCCACTTGTCCAGATAATATTCTCCTACAAAATCAAAATTTGAGGAGAATTTTGGAACAAATTTGTTTCAGCTCTACAGTGTATTGCCCTTTGGGTTTTCAGTTTCAAAGATCACAGTGATTATTCAGTGACATAGGCTGCCTCCTTATGGAGGTATTTTCTACCTTAGCTCCCAAATAAGAGCACTTTTGTTTTGGAGCTTTCATAGGATATCAAGTTGTAATTGTACCGTTTCCATGTTCTCCCATACTATTTCTCATATCCTCTTTCCTCTGATTTTTTTTAGAGAGAACACACTCCAAGCATATCAGCATGCCATCTGGAAGGAATGGTGCATATTTTCCTACCCTGCAAAGCTCCATCCCACCTTGTTGCCATGTTCCCACAGTCAGTCCCATGTAGGCACCATTTGCACAGGGTTTTTTAAAGGTTGTTTCCAAAATTCACTTTTTCAGATATAACCATAGATTTCAATTATTCTCTTTCTTTTCTTTTAAGAGCAGGATTTCTCTTTCTTTTCTCTGTTTTTTTTTTACAAAAGAGAAATCAAGGTGTCATATTGAAACTTCAGGCCTTGCAGTCATTTTAAACTCTACACCCCGGGCTGGGACTCTAAAAGGAACATATGAAGGCTTGGGAAGACATCATCCTGATCATTCTGGTTGCTTTACTCTGCATCCGTTCCAATTTGTTCACATCTGTTTTGAAATGCGGCCTCCAGAACAGCACACAATACTCTTGCACACAGTACGATGTCAGACTATTAGTCTTAACAAGGGCCGATTCCGCACAGCTTACCTAAAGCTGGGATGTTGCGGAACATGCCGGCAAAAATGTGGAAGATCATGTTTTCTCGCATGAGTTTTGCACGACATCGAGCAAAACTCGCGTGAGAAAATGTGATCTTTCACGGTTTTGCCGGCTTGTTCCGCAACGTCCCGCAATATCCCACAACATTCCGGCTTCAGGTAAGCCGTGCGGAATTGGCCAAGGTCAGTAATTGTCTACTTTGCCCAGCAGTGGCTATCCACAGTCTCCAGTGGTTTTTCCATCACCTACTCCCTGATCCTTGTAATGTTGGGGATCGGGAGCCTTCTACATGCAAAGCACATGTCCTATCACTGAGCCATATCTCCCACCCCAATCTATTCAGAGAATGGATGTTTTATGGGGGCCTGACACAAGGGATTTCAGAGACTTTTTACTATGGAGTTGGGTTGGAAATCTCACACAAATCAATTCAAAAGAGATGGAAGAGATGAGAGAACGCTCTCTCTGGGCTTCTTCTACGTCTGGATGAAATTGGAGCTCTGAACAATGAGAGTATCCCACAGAACAACCAAATACTATTTGAAACATTTCTATTTTCAATACCAAAATGAATAGCTTGATACACAGTACTGAATAATAGGGCTTTTAAATAAAAGTATTAGAAGAATATATCAGCAACATGATATAGAGCACTAGACTACCACTACTGAATGGGCATTTTTTAACTTTCACTCGAAAATGACTGGGTGATAAGACAGTACAATATATATTTTGGATTCAGAGGGAGATTTTTTTTTAATATAAGTGTTTTATGATATACGAATACATCATTTCCAACCCAAATGCTAAAAAACAGTCTTTTTTCCCTTTTGAAAGATACATAATGATAGATTTTCATTATCCCGTGAGATTCATATGAGCTAATTTTTCAGCCCAAACTTTTATGTCATTGGTGACAATGAGAAGGTTTCAATGCATCTTATTTCTTATTATAAATACCTCTCATCAAGTGGAAGAGGTAAATCAAGCATCACGAGAGAAGGAAAACATTTGGGCATCTGACTAAAATTCCTCAAGTACAATTTGATTTGATGCAGTGCTTTCTCCCTGCACCCCCCACATAGCACTGGATTTTGTAAAGATAAGATAATACAAACATTCATAGACTGTATGATAAATATAAATAATACAAAGGTTCCTAGCCAACGTAACAAAGGTATATTCATTTTAAAACAACAGCATTAATTTAAAAGCTTTCTCCTTCCCAGGATTGCCTTGCTGCTTCATCTTGTTTAATATCCATATTGTGGTTAGCTGTATGCTTCTCAGAAGACCACAAGCAGGACCTGAAGGTAAAAACACTTCATTGTCCACCGCCTCCACTCCCAGCATTTGATATTCCAATGCACATGTATGAAGTGCAATCCTAAGAAGAGTGAAACCCTTCTAAGTCCACCAATGTAAATGGGCTTATGAGGGTGTAACTCTGCTTAGGATTGCTCTGCCAGGTCCCCTGGTGGGCCAGAGGATACCCTGCTCCCGCCTCTGCCCCCCCCCCACTGCCAGCATTCACCTGGCTGGTGGAGGGGAAAAGGCCAGAAGAATGGGGCTAGGAAGCAAAAAAACCTCCCGAGCCAGTGCACAGCACTAGCGCTCCCACTGTGTATTATGACATCACTTCCTTAAGTGACTTAAGAACATAAGAACATAAGAGAAGCCATGTTGGATCAGGCCAATGGCCCATCCAGTCCAACACTCTGTATCACAGAGTGGACAAAAACCAGGTGTCCCCATCTTGGGACAGTTATTATCTGTTGATTTTATGATAAACTATTGTTTTATGAATTGTTTTAATATTTGTATTATATTTTTATAACTGCTGTACCTTCCCCTGAGCCCGCTTGTGGGAAGGGTGAGTTAGAAATGTAAATAATAATAATAATAATAATAATAATAATAATAATAATAATAATCTATACCTTGTGGCTAATAGCCACTGAATGACCTCTGCTCCATATGTTTATCCAATCCCCACTTGAAGCTGTCTATGCTTGAAGCTGCCACCACCTCCTGAGGCAGTTAATTCCATGTGTTAATCACCCTTTGGGTGAAGAAGTACTTCCCTTTATCAGTTCTAACCCAACTGCTCAGCAATTTCATTGAGTGGCCACGAGTTCTTGTATTATGAGAAAGGGAGAAAAATACTTCTTTCTCTACCTTCTCTATCCCATGGATAATCTTGTAAATCTCTGTCATGTCACCCCTCAGTCATCGTTTCTCTAAGCTAAAGAGCCCCAAGCGCTTTAACCTTTCTTCATAGGGGAAGTATTCCATCTCTTTAATCATTATAGTTCCCCCTTTCTGCACTTTTTCCAGTACTATAATATCTTTTTTGAGGTGTAGTGACCAGAATTGTACACAGTATTCCAAATGAGACAGTACCATTGATTGATACAGGGGCTTTATGATGAGACATGGTCGCAAACTAAAAAAATTTAATGAACCAGCAGTTCGCGGTTCAGTGCCGATGACAATCCCGAGATCGCGAACTTCAACAGACATTTTCCGTTGCCGAACCGGTTCATGGTTTGCGGTTCGTTGGGCGCGGAATGGCCCGTGGCACTTACACAGCCCATATTCCCGGGGATTCTTTTGCAGACTCTCCTACAGCCATCACCCAAGTTTGGACAAGATTGCAAAAGGGATCTTGGAGTTATACCCTCTCCAGTCCAAGGCCCCAGGAAACTCCCACTCGATACAATTAGAGCCACCGGTTGACGTTGGCCCAGTGTACAAAAGGTGGGTGTTGACGGCGGCCGCCGGGCCTGGTGGCCACAGGGAGCCAGCAACAAGCTGCCTCCCCTCAGAGGGTGGGGGGTCTGGCTGCTCGCTGGCGGCACCCCCCATGTGCCTGCCCACCAGGCCAAAAAGGAGCGTGCTGGTATTCCCGCGACAGCAGGAATGTGGGTGATGACGGTGGCCACTGGGCCTGGCGGGCACGGAGAGGTGGCATCGAGCCGCCTCCCCTCAGGGGAAGCGGGTCTGGCTGCTCGCCAGCAGCACCGCCCATGTGCCCGCCCACCAGGCCAAAAAGGAGTGCGCTGGTATTCCTGGTGTAGGCCGGAAGGTCTGAAAAACTGGAGGATGGATTGGTTTCCTTTAGCTTCTTTTTGGTTCCCTTTTACCTCCTTACATTTCTGGCTGCCTGATTTGTATTAGAGCCACCACTAGACTGGGCAGCATGAAATGTATGTATTTGCAAGTGTGAGTGAACAAGGCACTTACATATACTTTGGGCTTACAAATCCTACCAAAAGAAGCAGCAGCACTTGCTCCTGCTATCTTATTGTGCTTTGCCTTGCCCTTCCTTCCTACCAGGTGTCCCTCCCTCCTACGCATGCAAAAGGAACTCTGGGACTGATCATTCTTTTTATGAGAGACCTAGGGGGCCCAGCCGTTCAGAAAGTTGCTTGCTGCTTTGTTTCTGAATGGATCTGATGAAATCTGGACATCGGATTTATAGGTATAAGGACATAAGTTTCTATAAAATACTCAGGCATGATCTACAGTGTATCCTCAATTTTTCACTATGATAATAGGGATTGAAGCCTAGGTGAGAATCCTCTAGATCTCTGGGTCACAGTAAAGTGTACTCTTCCCCCCATGTGAGGGCCAAGACTAGGGTTGCTGGAGGTTCGGTTTTCCCCCAGATAGTCTGTTTTTTAATTGTACTGTCCGGGGGGGGGGGGAGCAGTTAAAATACTGGACATATAGATGTCCAGTATTTTTGCACATGGGGGAAGAGCAGCTGGCCACAAGCCTGCAGCAGCTGGTGGCAGCTCCAGCAGGCCTTCCTGTGCTGCCTCCTCCCCTTCCCCCCCTTCTCTCCTGGAGGAATTGCTGGTGGGCCCATCCAGCCTCCTGAGCTGCCTGTGCCACCTTCTCTCTACTTCCAGCCCAGGAATTGGCATGCCCACTCACCCACCCAAGCACCAGCAGAGTGCCCAGCTGGCCTAGCCACCTCCAGCACAGTCAGAAAGTGGGCAGTCTTGCTCACCCACTCACCCAGCCACCTACATGCTGGGGAAGTGACTGGCAGGCATGCCCAGTTGCTGGGCCAGCAATGGCATCACTTTGTGGAAGTGACATCATCATGCTGGATTCGGGAGTGTATATACACTTCACGTATGAAGAGGAACAGTTGGGTGAATGTTGAAGCCCTGTCCGCTTTTTGTGGGGAAGCCATTCTGTGACCCTGGCCATAACTGGAACCAAAATTAGTAGACTTACACGGCTTCCTCAAAGTCTGCAGCTGGCATAAAAGGTGCATACAAGACCAGTCTTTGCAACTAGCAAGCGATATGAAGCCTGTGGATTGGCCAGGCATGGCACAAAAGTAGCAGGCACCTAGACTTCTGCTTCCTATACTTCCACTCTAGCTTCCCAGTCAAGCTGTTGATCTCAGAGCCTAATGGCAACATTTCAGAATATTGCATTTTTGAATGTGTATGTTTGTGTGAAATTTCACTTCAGCTCTAGTACATTTTTGTTGTTGTTATTGTTGTTGTTCAGAGTCACTAGCATCTCACTCTCTGTTGGTGAATCTTTCCAGAATCCTCCTGCCATTTCCCTCTTCAAACCACTGTAGTTTAGCATCTTTAGCCTATCATTGTAGCAAAGCCCTTTCATATCTTTGATCAATTTAGCAGCTTAAGATTTCCAATTTTATTGTCACCAGCAAATTTTGTTCCTGTCTTGTCAAAGCCAGGCTCAAAGGTCATTAGCAAACACATTGAAAAGCAATAGCCCCAGGTCTGACCTCAAGTCAGCCTACAAGCGATTTCTTTCCCTGGAAACTGGTGGCAATCTATACAGACTTTGCTGCTCTTTTAGTTAAAGAATATTTTGGAAAGAACATATGCTGTCTCTACACTCAGTACCCTGTCATAAGTGTCAGGCCTCCTGACAAAGATGTATCCTCTTTCCTGGCCAAATGCTTTTTTGCCAGAAAGATTTTCTTGCAGGGAAAGAAACTGAATCAGAATCCAAATTGAGTTCATAAGAGGAAAGATGCTATTTTCAATGCCTGTTCTGTATTCCAGGTAGTGCTTAATTAATTGTTTCTAGAATTCAAATTACTGCATTTGACTTGGAGGATCCCAGGTCGAGAGCTATAACTTCCAAGGACTTTAGCAACTGTCAATTAAATATTGCCTAAAAAAGAGTGTCCCCCCCAGTTGCTGGAAAGGAAGGTTCCTAGGACTAGTGACAAAGGTTGGCATAGCTAGGCACCTGCCAAGACCCAAAATCTGGCATTTGTGGGAGACAGCAACCACAGATCTCTTGCATGAGAGAGCTATATTTTACTGTGACCAGGATATGGGCAATGTTGCAGAGACAAGGGCTGACAACTTCAGGTTGAGAAATTCCTGGAGATTAGGGGAAGTGGAAATTGAGGGAGGATGTGTTTTGGGCAGGGGAGAGACTTTACTGGGATATGATGCCATAAGCAGCCATTTTATCAAGGGAAACTGATTTAGAGATCAGTTGTAATTCCATGAGATCTCCTGTGTCACCTGGAGGTTGGCAACCCTAGCATGAGACTTCTAGCGATTCTCTGTTGTGGTGCCAAATCTTTGAACTAGCCTCCCTAAGAAACTGTAATTGTGTACACCCGTCCTTAAGATTAGGAAGCAATTTTTTATTGCTTACAGCCTATGCAAAATTCTGCTGTTCCATCAATCAGACTGAGTTCATGCCAAAAGCGGTCTGGAGAGAAGAGAAACATTGTCTTTGTTGGGAAATTGCATTCTTTGAACCATATGCACCTGACAAAGAGAGCTGTGGTTCTCGAAAGCTTATGCTTCAATAAAGTTGGTTAGTCTTAAAGGTGCTGCTGGACTCTGCTATTTTAGTCCCTATCTCTTTACCAAAGCATCTCTCTGAGCCATTTCCTTATAGCACAGCCCTATTACCTGTGTTAAAAAGCCCTCCTGAATAATTCAAATTTACATGTTTATATAAAGCCAGGAGAATGGGAGTGGAATGCCTTGATATCTTCACAAATCAATTAAACTTTACTAAACACTAGCTGTTAGATGACTGACAGTCTTGCTAACAGACTTTATTTTTTTGTCTTTGCAAGGGAGGTATGAGGCTTGCCAAGATGAGAACTAACCAGAGAGTGGGCTGCACCAATTCAGGCTGTAGTGTGGGAAAGTCATACTTTTAATACTCTCCACGTAAATGCTTCCTCCAGAAAAAAACTAGTACATCAAAAAGAAATTTCTAGCTTATCCTTTTGCATACTGTGCTAGTTAAATGTAAAGAAACTTCAAGAAAATAATCTCTCCCCTGTCAATTGAAGTAGTATAGTCCATTATCTCACCTGAGCACTATGCCACCTCATTCTGCTACATTTGTAGACCAGGGCTATGAAAGGCCTAATCTTAGAGCAAAGGTAAGAAAGCATGTTTTTGAGGTTACTGTAAATTTCATTTGAATAAATCTAAACCATCAAGTTTGCCTTTCTTGAGAGGAAACTTCATAGAGAAAGAAAGCCCAATACAGCAGTGTAAAAGCTTCTGAAGTGGCATCTATATAAAAGCAGAATCCTGAACCAAAGGGACTGTTTGTCTAATCCTGCAATGCAAAATAGTAGAGTCCAGTAGCACCTTTAAGACTAACCAACTTTATTGTAGCATAAGCTTTCAAGAGCCACGGCTTTGTTCGTCAGATGCAATGCAGTTTCTTATGTTATATATATATGTTACATTATATATGTTATTTATATGGAAGTGTCCATAGAGCATGTTTTGTATGCATAAACTCCCAGCATAAGTTCCTACATCAAATGTAATGGGAACAGCCCTTCTTTGCCCCAAACTAAAGCAGACAATAAATACTGAGTGAGCTGGACCAGTTTATGAACGGATGTACGTTAACTTCATATGAGCATTCTTCCAAGCCGCATCTTAACAGCATAATTTGAAAATATTCCCAATTTAAAATTTTTGCCAGTTTTAAAATTTTGTCACAGTTCTCCTTTATCCCAGACACCGTCACTCTTGGTGTCTTGTTCTGAAAATGCTTATTTCAAAAGCTAAATTTTAGAACTGCCTGGAAAACCCAAATAAGGTAAAGAAGCTATTCCTTCCATCTATCCCGATCTTCCTTCCTACCAAAACATGGGTACAACTGCTGTGTTATGCAAGATTTACAGCTACCTCCTAGGACCTTCCCCTTATAACTGTGAAGATGAAGTTATAAAATTATTAATGGGAGGGAGGGGATCAAGATCCATTGCAATTGACCATCCTCTAGTTTATAAGATTAAAAAGAGTTACATGTAAAACAACGGCATTGCGTGAAAAATTTGTGATGAGCCCATAGACCAGAGAAAGAGGAAGTTGCTAATAAAAAAATACATACCTACGTTGTGCTGGTAACTGGTTCCTTCTGGATATGCAAAAAATCTGTATTACAGACCCTCTGATGCTTCCAGCCAAGCTCCCCCACCCCCCAAAAAAGAACAGTTGTAGTATGAGCCAGGAGCTCTGTTTACAATTAGTGGGGACCAGTTTAACTGCCTGTTAGACTGTTAGGCTCTTTTTCCTCTTTAAAGAAAAATTGGTTTGCAAGCAAGAGGGTCCTGGTAAAATAACAGCAGGGAGAACATACATATTTCCCCCACCCCCTGCTGCCCATGTTCATTACATTGCTTGGCAATCATTATAAAATTTAAAGCACGACTGAAGGCTGTTGTGTTCAACCCTTTTGAGACTCAAGTGGACATTTTTAACCTCACCTGGCAACATGAGACACACTTTTAATTATTTTTCTGTTTGGGTGTGCCCCTCCCTTGCTTCCTCCCGCTCCCTATCCTTTGTATTTCTTCTCCCCTTCTCTCTCTCCCTCATTTTAAAAAAGTTTTAAACAAAAGAGAAAATGGTTGGCATGCCAATGAGGAGACCCATTTTAATATAGGACTAGGACCCAGTTGTGGACCAGGACTCACAAGCTGAAAAGCAGTTAAAACAGAGATAATATGAAGTTCCCCAGATAATCTCTAAAGAGAAAGACAGCCAAACATCTCTGTCATTCTATCATATATAATATGCCAGAAAATGACTTTTCTTGTTGCCTGTCAATTCTTCCATAGCAATTGGCTGGGGATTTGTGAAGCCATAGAATGCTCAAGAAAATTTTCATTGTTAGCCAGTTTGGTGTAGTGGTTAAGAGCATGGGACTCTAATCTGGAGAGCCGGGATTGATTCCCCACTCCTCCACTTGAAGCTAGCTGGGTGACCTTGGGCTAGTCACAGTTCTCTGGAGCTCTCTCAGCCCTACCCACCTCACAGGGTGTTTTGTTGTGGGGATAATAATCACCTACTTTGTAAACCACTCTGAGTAGGCATTAAGTTGTCCTGAAGGGCAGTATATAAATCAAATGTTGTTGTTGTTATTAAAGTCCAGGCATAGATTTTTGATCTTCAGCGCTGATTAAAATGCCTCATTGTAGCAGGGATTACAAATGTGAGAATATTTCCTTGAAATCCCTCTAAAAAGGTACAGTCTATAGTGTTAAATCATGGTTCTTACCTGCCTTAACCTTAAATCTGACCCTCACAGATCTGGTCACTCATGATAGGTCATTCACAAGCAATAGCATGTGACCCTCATGATCCAGTAAGCCCCCTCTCCACCTATCAACCCTAAGGGAGCCTTATGGGTTGTGTAGCAATCATTATTTTTCTAGTAGTGGTCCAGCATTTAATTTGGTGTCTAAAGTATAATGGAATGTTTAAATAGGCCAACCACAGAAGAAATCATGTAGTAGTTCTCAAAGAAACTTGCATGAGATACAAGGAGCTGATTTGTCTGCAGACATTCAACTGCTAAAGATACACGTTGTTTAGCGTGGCCAGTCTGTTTGGCTGAATTAATAACAGGGAGTAAATGTACAGGTATGCATTCAGTTCTCTCCTCTTCACACTGTTTCCTGTTTTTGATTGGGGTAAAGTGTGTAATTCTTGTTGTAGATATTTTAGTTAAAAAGGATGAAGCACTGGTCTGGAAGATGGTCATGTTTTGAATGAGTTTCCCTATTAGAAAAAGGAATAATTGTGGCCTCTAGTTTGGATGCTGAAATAAAGGATGATGTTGACCAGGGCTGCCGGGAAGGAGGGAAATGGCGGTTAAAAATGGCTTAAAGTTCCACCTTCCAGGATTCTTGGCCCATTCAGTTTCAAATGGTGGATTGGAATGCTGAAAAAAATAACAAAAGGAGGGGTTTGGCAGTCCCAGCTGTTGAGGCTTGTTTGATTTTGGTGGGGAAAGGGTTAGGAGGAGGTCTGCTGCTTAGGCAGGGAATCCATTACAGACTTTAGGTATTTTGAAGATAAGTAGCATTTGAGTCCTATTCCTGTCAAAAACAGTTAAAAGGGGAGAAGCCTACCCACTACAGTTGCCACTTGCCTAGTCCAGGGGCAGGGGTAGGGGGTTGGTAGGCACTTACCTGTGTATGACCGTGGCAAATGATGTCATTTCTGGACTGACATGGAAGTGAAGGGTCACACTAGGTACCAGTTCTCTGAAAGTGAGCCCCAAACATAGTGTTTAGGGCCAGTTTTTTGAGAATTGATCCCACACGACCTATTGTATTTTTGTTCCATGTTATATGTCTGAATCAGTCAGCTAAGAAACCTGCTTCATAACTGTTATGCTTTCTCAGTCCCCAGGTCTCTAGTAACTGGAGAAAAGGAAAACCAAGAAATAATTGAAATAAACCTGTTACACTTGTTTCCAAAAGTGGCCAGCCAAATGCCTCTGGGAAGCCTACGTGAAAAGTAAGTCAACAGCCCTCTCTAGTTGCTTGTTCCCCAGTGGCTGATATTGACAGGTACATTGCCTCTGAACATGGAGGTTCCAGTTAGCTATCATGATTAATGGCTTCCTGGATAATTCTATCCAGACTCACTTACTTTTCAGGAATGATACAGATACTCTTCTGAGATTTCACAGGCCCTGTTCCAACTCGGCCTTGGCTTGTTTTGTTACTGACTAGGTTAAAAAAAGTCTGAAATATGGAGGCTTATAACGTAAATGCTGTGAGACCATTAACATTGTGGTGATAGCAGACGCCACCCTAATAACCATTTCAGCCAACTTTTTTTTCTTCAGAAACTGCAGCTCCAACCAATAAGAGCCAAGTAAACACGGCTGGTATCTTAATGACCTTTGAGCATTAGCAGATGGCCTTTTCATGATCACAGATTAGCAGTACATGGCCCTTTTTAATGGCCACTAGCAGGTGCCAGGCCAAGTTTTTTGTTTCTATAGTCACCTAAAGCCAGTAAAAAGAGGGGGGGGGGGACACTCTGCTTTTAAATGACTCTTTTCCCTGTGCCCTTGGCCTTTCATTATAGGGACAGAAAACAATGAGTTTAAATTACTGAAATGGTAGATTTGGGTTAGACATTAAGGGAAAAGGTCTAAACCAGTAATTTTCAGACAGTGTGCTGTGAGAACTTAATTAATTAAATAATGAGAGGCTTCCACTGAGCCCAAAGCACCTATCCAGAATGTCAGAATTCCTCTGGGGATGAGTAACTCTGGTGCATCTCTGAGAGGAGTTGTGCATTGCATACTCCTTATTCTTATGCTTCTTGAAGAGTAGAAGAGGAGCATACTGCTTCAGAACAAGAGTCAAGTTCAGCATCCTGTTTCTAACAATGGCCAGTCAAATGCATCCAGGAAGTCCGCATGAAGGTGACAGCCCTTCCACATTATTTCCCTCCCAGCAACTGGGATTCGATCCTTAGCATTATTTAATGCAATCATGACTAGAGGTGGGCATGATCCCCCGCAAAATACTGATCAAGCTGATCGTGGATTGGCGCCGGCGATGATCCCGAATTAACAATCCACACCGATCATCTCCCATTTCCGATCTGTGGATTGTGGATCGTGGATCATGGATTGTGGATCGTGGAGGCAAAAGCGGAGGGGTGCCCCGCTGTTCCCAGTGATACAGGAACGGTGGCTGATGCCAGCGGCATCTGTGTTTGTGTCAGAGCTGCCTATCACGGTTTGCAGGGATGAGATTGGAGTGCCCATGGCTACAGAACACCCCCTTCCCCCTCCCTCCCTTGGGTGTCTTCTCCCAGCTGGTGACTGCTTTGCTGCTCCGTCGTTGGAAGGAAGCCCTGCTGATCAAGGAAAGCTGGGCTTCCATTTGGGTTTCCAGGGCAACAGAAGGAGGGCAAACACAGCTCAGGCATTCCCCTGGCTCCGTTGCCAGGGGAATAGATTGCTGGCACCTGAGTGTCTGGCTTCCCGATCTGAGCATGATCACCCCGATCAAGCCCCGATCCAGCCCCCTCCCGACCGCTGGATTGTTGGCTGTGCCTGAGCATGGTCCGCCGGGTCCCAATCGCGCGATCGCCATTATCGTGGGGTGGATCATGTGGATCATGTCCATCTCTAATCATGACTCAGGAGTTGCTTTCTTCCAATCAGGAGGCTCACTCAGAAAAATGACTCATGCAGAAAAGAGCAGCTCAACACCTCTGAGAGCAGGAAATTCTAGTCTTTGCAAATGGAAAAAGGACCATTTCAGGTCACCCAAAATAATGCCTTAGTTATGAGGACTGGAGGGTGGGTGGGAACACTAGCCTAAACCTTGAGCTGTTCTGAAGTCTGATTGCCATAGTACCATTCCGAGGCAGGGAATGTGAACACTAGAAAATGTACCCCAGCACCAAAATACAAATCCAGAATTAGGAATTGTGACCCTTTGGCTTCCAGGTTCAATTTTTTTTTAGAAAATTTACAAGATGCTCAGCTAGGGTTGCCAGCTTCCAGGTAGTAGTTGGAGATCTCCTGGAATTACAGCTGGTCTCCAGGCCACAGAGATCAGTTTACCTGGAGAAAATGGCTACTTTTGGGTGCAGGGGGTGGACTCTATGGAATTATACCATGCCAAGGTCCTTTCCCTCCCCAAACCCCACTTTCTCCAGGTTTCTCCAGGTTTCACTCCCCAGATCTCCAGGAATTTTCCAACGTAGAGATGGCAACCCTATGCTCAGCTCCCAGCCCTACTTCTCATGGTTCCATGCTGTCTCATTCCCTTTCATTTCCCAGTACTATTGCCAGGTTCCCTTACCTTCTTGGTGGGAGGGGAGGGCCCCAGCACTCACCATTTGTGATGTTTTCTTGCACGAGCAAAGTGCACACACGTGCTCTTGGTGTGGTTCAATGATGTCAATTCTGGGAAGTTATGTCATCGCACAGGGCCCAGAAGCACTCCCGTACTTTGCAGTGGGCAGATTTGAATCAGGCCCATTTGGGGCCTAAATTGGCCCACTGCAAAGTGCAGGAGCACTCTTGGGGTGGTGTGATGATGTCACTCCTGAGAGTGACATCTTCACACTACCCCAGGAGTGTGTCCAGGAGGCCTATTCCTCCACCTTTCTCCCCTGCCAGCCGGGTGAGTGGTGACAGGGGCAGAGGGTGGGAGTGGACAATCCCTGACCCCCACTGGGGGACCTGGGATCATTATTTCCCAGACAGCCCAGCTAGTTTTCTGTAGGAGCCAGTGAAATTCTGTATAGCTGAAATTAGGGGTCTGGAGATGGTCCTATGAGGAAAGGTTGAAGGAGCTCAGAATGTTTAGCCTGGAGAGGAGATGACTGAGAGGTGATATGATAACCATCTTCAAGTATTTGAAGGGCTGTCATATAGAGGATGGTGTGGAGTTGTTCTCCATTGCCCCAGAAGATTGAACCAGAACCAATGGGTTGAAATTAAATCAAAAGAGCTTTTGGCTAAACATTAGGAAGAATTTCCTGACAAAGCAGTCCCTCAGTGGAACAGGCTTCCTTGGAAGGTGGGGGGCTCTCCTTCTTTGGAGGTTTTTAAGCAGAGGCTAGATGGCCATCTGACAGCAATGCTTATTCTTTGAACCTAGGCAGATCATGAGAGAGAGGACAGGAAGGGTTACATCAGTGCTTTCTTCTTTTGGGGGAGAGTTTGAAGGGAAGAATGTTCCCACGCTGTAAGCGGTGTGGGGAACCTTCTTATTCTTGGTGTTTGGGGGGGGGCAGTGGGAGGGCTTCTAGCGTCCCTTCCCCACTGGCAGACCTCCAGATGACACTGTGTGACACAGAGTGTTGGACTGGATGGGCCATTGGCCTGATCCAACATGGCTTCTCATGTGTTCTTATGTTCTTCCCTTCAAACTCTCCCCCTTCCCAGCTGGCTGGAGGAAAGAGGGGGAGAGTTTGAAGGGAAGAAGCTTTCCCGCACCACTTGCAAGCAGTATGGGGAACCTTCTTCCCTTCAAATTCTCCCCCTTTCCAGCTGCCCTGGGCAGAAGGAGAACGGGGACTGTCAGTTTGACAGACCCTGTGGTCTGTGGCTGACGTGGGGTGAGTGAAACTGACAGGTCCCATTCTTCTGCTGCCCTGGGAGGAAGGGGAAAGGGGACTGTCAGTTTGACAGACCCCATGCCAGCTTCAGCCCATAAGCTGAACCCGGCACAGGGTGAGTGAAGCTGTCAGCCCCCTTCTTCTGCCAGCGCCGGGTGTTTGAAATTCCATGAACCACGAACCACAAACTGACTCGTGACCTGGGAAAAGGTTGTGGAAGTTCATGGTTTCTGGTTCGTGGAATGCAATGAACCACGAATCACGTGGTTTGTTTTTCTTCGGTTCATGCCCATGTCTACTAGGGACCCATGTTCAGATTCCCTGCCCTGAAGCTTCCCTGTGTGACATTGGGCCAGTCATTTTGTCTCAGGCTAACCTACCTTACAGGATTGTTATGAGGATAAAATGAGAGAATGATCAGATACACCACTCTGGCTCCCTGAAAGAAAGGCAGGATAAAAATGTAATAAATAAATATAGTTCTAGTTCTGGCTACTCTTTAAGTTTGGGGTTAAATTTCAGGAATAGTCACAAAGTTCCTGTCTTATTCAGCTTAGAATAGGGGCAAATTCTCACTTCACCTCTGCCATATGATTGTTTGGTTCTCTCTTTTAATAATGGCAAAATTTTGCTCCTTATCTGATGTTGGACAGGGTCCACTCATGAGGCATAACCCTGTCCCAAGGATCAAGCCATAGAATGGTAAGTCAAGCTACATTCTACCTACTTGTTTCAGCTTAGAAGTCAGTTCTCCATCTCCCCCTTTGCATTATGCACTGTCAAAAAGCTCCTGTGAGAAACCTATCGCTAATCAGGCTGTTAAATTAAACTGCTCTAAATTTATTTTATGTGATGCATAAAGTTCACAGGCAGAGGCACCCAGAGTCGTATTGGTGACCTTTCCCTGGGAGCCCGGCTCCAACTCAATAGCTTCTTTTGAACCAATTGGCTGGAAACCATGGCTTCTCTAACAGTGCTTATTCCCTCCTTGCCACTTTCAGACCTGAAGGATTTATTCTGACGAGTCCCTCACCCACATAATGACTTTAAAATTCCTTAGGTCCATACCTTAGAATGTAGCTGGGAATTTGAGGTAATGCCAATTAACAAGTTGGGGCTCAAAAGCACGGATGGAATTAGCTGGTACTTCTCCGTGGAATACTCTCAGAAGTGGATATGAGAATCTTGACATCTCAGGAGCTCAGTGCCTCAAGGTTCACAATGTGTGTGTGTGTGTCTGCATGTAAGTAAGGCAGACGCTGATGGAGTCCTGCAGCACATAATCAACAGCCATGTGTTTGCCATTCCTCACCTGAAGACAGACGGGCTAGGGTCTGCCAGGGAAAGACAGCATCCATTTTCCCCTGTCACAGACTGGCTTGTCCCTTGGAGGTCAGCTGGGTCTCTAGGAAGCCAATCAAGTATGGAAAAATACACTGAGTGTCTTGATAATTGGTCTCTTTTTTACAGGAGCATCTAATTGTTGTTGTTGTTGTTGTTGTTGTTGTTGTTGCTGTTGTTGCTGTTGTTAATTAGATTTCTATCCCGCCCTCCCTGCAAGCAGACTCAGAGTGGGTTACAACAGTAAAAACGTAAGTTACATTTAAAACATTGATAAAAACAGCAAAAATCTCTTTAACCGCCCACAGACAGTAAAACACAGAGGAGTGGGTAAAAGAGGGGAACAGGCCTTTCCAATCCAGATATAACTCACTAGAAGGATGAAGGGTGCATGGCATAAAAATCCAGCATGAGTGAGACATGAGAAAGACTTTTCTGAGCAAAGTTAATGTAATTATGACTGTCAGAAAGGGGTGCTGCATATTGCACTAATCCTTGTAGAGGGACTTTCTAATATCCGCATTATGCAGAATGGTATTCCTTTCACTGGGGGCCTAACCTCTAATTTTGTTCCCACTCAACAAGATCTCTGACATTGAGGGAAACAATCCACAATGGTCTCCTTTCACACAGTATGTCCAGATTTAGAGGACAGTTGGGTGTGTGTGTGTGGAAAACTCACCCTAGGAGTGGCATTTTTGCCAGCATACCTGTGGAGACAGTGATATACAGCAAATCCCAGCCTCCATACAACACCATTAGGTGTTGATTTGAACCCAGGTTTCCGACATTCACATTCAAATAACTTTACCCTGGACCAAATAGCTCTACCCTAGCTCTAGCTCTGCTCATTTGTTGTGTGCTTCAGGATAAAGAGATGATTGGGGAAGGATTATTTGGAAGCTGAAAGCTGCACATTGAGCGGCTGGCATCCCACGTCCTTGTCCTTGCTGTAGTTCCTAATTGACTGAATGAAGTGTTTTCAGCAAAGGTGTGAATGTCACTCCCTTTGTGGCTTTGCTATGGCCTACAAACAGCCCATTGCTAAGCAACACTTGGCAACATCCACACTGGGGCTGCATAGTTCCCTTTCGATGTTGCATGGAAGCCTCGCCGATACTCATCTCTGGCACTGGTTGAAAAACCACCGCAGAAACGATGTTTATTGAACTATCAGGTGGTAAATGATTGACACGAAGCACAAGTACTTCTTCTGTTACTGCTCTGGCACACCATCATTGGATTACTTCCTAGGAAATGCCAGCCAATTATGCCAGATGTACCACTGAGCAAGATGCCAACCTGCTTGAGGGGGAAAAAAACCCAACCACCACCCAAAACTTAGTGTAGCAATTCAGTGCCACTTATGTGTTGATATATAGCAGTCCCGTCCAGCATTCTGCGCATCTTGGAATAACATATAGAGATTGTTATAAGATGCCAAAAGTTCTCAGGCAAACTGGAGTACAAAAAATCTCCATCCCCTCATCTCTCTCCTAAAAAGATTGTACAAGAATTGATCAGGGAGGCATTATGGTAGGTCCCCCAAAGTTTCAGAATTCTGCCCCCTTTGCAAACAGGCAAAGGGGGGCCAAGAGGAGAAACTGTGGCTCAATGGAGAAGCACATGGTTTGCAAGCAGAAGCTAAAAATCGAATCTCAGGTAACTGAAGTTGAAAAAGGCCTTGCTTTGTTTTGGACTTTGGACAGCAGCTGATACAATAGGCAATACTGATGGCTTGACTCCCCAATACATAGATTACAGGTTTGCCCTGGGCCATGTTGATTAGACATACTGGGAATTTGAGGTTGAATCATGGGGCCTGAGTTGGATCAGTACCATGGCACACAGGGAGAGGGGGCTTGCCTCCCTGCTCCTGTACCACTATTTGCCCTGGCTCCTTCTCTCTGTGTGCTGCAGTCCTGATTAGACATGGGCACGAACAGCATTACAAACAGAAAAAAACCATGAACAGCCCAATCTGCTGTTTGCGAACAAGCTGTTCGTGATGCCCCATCCTAAACGAACAGGTGGTCATAGCAAGCCTCCTTCATTGCCTTCGGCAGCCGTTCCGCAAGCCAGACAGTCTGGCACCTGCAATCAATCCCCCTTGGCAATCAGAGGCAGGTACTGAACTCTGTCTGAACTCCTTCTGGCTTTAACCCTTCAAAGTACTTCCAGCAGAGAGTCCTGTTTTTGCCACTGTGAAGAGAAAATGACAGCCAACGGGGAGACCTGTGGATCATGCCTTTCCTGGGGTGCAATCGCTCTGAAACTTGGGGGGTCTTCAGAGGACAGTGAGTACTATGTCCCCTACAAATTTGGTGGGTATTGGACATTGGAAAGGTCAGTTGGTAACCCCTCAAAGTAGCTGCCAGTAGACACTGCTGTTTTTTGCCAGGACAGGGCCCTTTAAACTATCAGCTGGCAGGCAGCAGGGGGGGGTCTTTAAAGGGTCAAGTAAGTGGGTTTGAGGGCAGGGGGGCTAAGTGGGGGGATTTGAGGGTGGGGGTGGTTCTGGCCCCCACGAACAATGAACATTTCCGGGAACAGTTCAAGTTTGTCCATGTTTGTTGTTCATTGTTCGTGGATGGCATCAAACTACGAACAGGGTGTTCGGGTTTTTTTTAAGGCTGTTAAAAAGTAAAGGAGAGCCCAAACAGTCTCAGAATGCCTCTGCAGCAGGAGGAGGGCTCCTCCCTTCCCCCTCAAGGCTCCTCCCCCCAAGCCATTTCCCCATGTTAAAATAGCACAGGGGAGTCCACCCCTGTTTTTACTGCTCCCCATGCACAGAATACTCAACATGGAGCAGAAAAAAACAGGGGGGAAACCTCCCTCCTGTGCTATTTGAACATGGGGAAATGGCTTGAGGGAGGAGGGAAGAGCCTCTCCTCCCTCTGCAAAGGCATTCCACAGCCCATTGGGCTCTCCTATTTTTTAACTTCCTATTCCCTAAAGCTGTTGGGTAGCTGCATGGCACTCTTTAAAGACCTGCATGTCTAGAGAGACCCTTAGAGAGTCAGACTTGGTATAAAGCAGATTTGTGTGTGTGTGCACATGCACACACACAGGTATGCAAAGTTCCCAGTGCAATCTAACTTGTTAGTTGAGCCTCCACCAATATATGGGCGGGGTTCAGAATGCATGAAGAGCAACTGGAAAATTGTAAATGGTAGCCCTGGTAGAACTTCCTTGTCATTTGTTTAATTTTCTTCCTTGAGAGATTCCTGCATTGGCAAATGTCCCTCTTTAAAAAGAGTATTTCATTCCTTATTAGTAGCACTTTTGTTCCATCAAAGATATTGCAGTTAATTAATTGTGCAAATTTTACTTGATTCCTCAAACTTGTGTTAATTTGCACAAAAGCAATATTTCTGGAACAAAAAAGCAAGTTTCCTTTATTTTAGGAGGATCTACACATACATTGTAGCAAGCACTTTCATAGAAAAAGGATTCTCCTGTGTGGCAGAAAGAAGGAGGAATGTTTTTCTTACGATGGTATTTGCGATCGGCAGTTTTTATAAGTAATTATAAAAAATTGGGTTCCTGATAAATCAGGGTACCTTTTTTAAAAAAGGCAGCCAGCCTAAAGAATTAATGAATTGAATCTTGCCGCTCTGTTATCCTTATGTTAAGGCAGAGGTTTCCAAACTGCTTCAGGCAATACTGGGCTTCCTCAAACGCTTATCAGGCATCCTTTAATAAGATGATCAGTAATGCTAGGAAGGTTCCTTGAAAGACACTTTGTCCAATATTCCCAGTGTTCCTCAGCATGGTACATTTCTGAAGACTCCAGGATGTAGAAGATTCTCGGGCACGAACTCCATTCACCCTGAGCAGCAACGAGGCTCAAAAGGCCTATTGCCCAGCATCCTGATTAAACTGTATGTCTTACGCTGAGTGCTAAATTTTCTGACAGGTTCCACGGCAGACAAACAGGGATCCCGGGCAGACAAATCAATGGGGATTTAAGGGAATGTATGTCTGATTGCAGGGCATGAGATTAGGCTGTCATTGATGGGAGCCAGACACTTGGGTGTCTGGAAAAAGTGGGCGCTGGTGGAGGAGAGGGAGAAACCACGCACAGACACATGCACAGACACTCAATTTGAACACAATCATAGATGGTAAATGGAAGCTAAAGCTAAATGGAAGCTTTAAGATCAGCGGTATTTGAATACAATCATAGATGAATTTCATGGCAATGAAGCCTTGGCTTCTCCAGGACAAATAAAGTGGCCCTAACCAGGCTGACTAAAAACTACCCAGCTAAAAATTTCCACAATTGTTCGTGAAGCCTCCTGTTTGAGCTGCATATTTGTCATATTATCATCTTGTAATTAACAGAAATATAGCGCATATTCAGCCTACAACAAACCAACTTTTTGGAATTCATGTGAGTTGATGAAGCGCAAAATCATAAAGAAATTAGGGGGAGAGTAGGTGAAAAATGACACCCCACTGGTAGGACTGCCAAATCTTTTTGCTTATTAGAAGACCTCCCTTAGGCGGCCATCTTCCCCCACAGCTCCTTGATGGGCTAGTGAGTGTGTGTGGGGGGGGGAGGGGAATTGCCATGGATAGCAATGTGATGACATCACTTCTGGCTTGACCCAGAGGTGACCTTACCATGTAGGGATGATGTTCTAGCTTTCCCTCAAAACTCTCTGGTTAAACCAGAGAGTTTTGGTAATTTTTTAAACCAGAGAGTTTTGGACAAATGTTTGAGTGTTGCTCCTACGCAGTGACATGACATCCAGATTGTGCTGCAAGTGATGTCACCATGTTGCCAACAATGCCACAGCATTGCCAGAGAGCCCTCCCTGGTAATTTTTTTCCAAAAGTTGCCAGCTTTTGGCTGGCAACCCTATCCATAGGTAACTCATGCAGTATCTACAGCTTTGGAAAGCAAAGATTTAAGTAGCACTCTGCCAGTGTTTTTTTTTTTTTTTTTTTTGAAAAATTTTTATTGGGTTAGAATCCATTATTTCCACATTTACATTCAATTTTCCCCAATTTTTTCATCTCTAACCCCCTCCCTTTCCCCCCCCCTTTTTGTTGACTTCCAACAGCTTTCCAACCCTTTGTCCCCTTTCCCTTACTTTTATTAGCTTCCTCTATCTAAAACAAATATATATTCTCCATTATTCTAAGCAGTACATCCTTAACTATTTTTAACATTATATGCCCAAACTGTAAGCCTTTGTTTCCATCTTAGATAAACAATTTATCCCAATTTTTCAATTTCAGGTATTTCTATATATCATAAACCATATAGATCATACATTCGTTTATATCAAACAATTTGACTTATTCTCTATATATATTACTCATTCTATCTTTTTATAATAGTTCTATATATCTCTCCTCACGTAGTCAATCAATTTGACCCATCTATATCTTCAGACATTCAGTTTGGTACAAAACTTGTCAGAAAAAAAAGAAAATATTGTTAGTTAATCGCTCCTTATATTTAGTCCTTATAATTAATTATTTTCTCTATGTTCTGTTTGTTAACTTATATATATCTATATATATGTCAATCTATTAATCTGACTGCTTATTAATTCACATTTATCTCTTCTCCCCCCGGTAAAGTCTCCCCCCTCTACTTCAATACTTCAGTAGTTCTCAAACTGCCACAGTTTTCCTCCCACCTCCCATTTCTTCTCCAGGTATTGTTTCAGCTTCTCCCAGTCTGTGTTGAACTGCCCTGAGTCCAGATCTCTCAATTTTCTTGTCATCTTGTCCATTTCAGCCATATACAGCAATTTGTAAGTCCAATCTTCAATAGTTGGCACTTCTTGTACTTTCCATTTTTGCGCATACAAAAGTCTAGCTGCTGCTGTCATATAAAATATCAACGTCCTGTGTTGGGCTGGAATTCCCTCCATTCCCAAGTTCAGTAGCAGGAGTTCTGGGTTCTTATTAATTTGAAATTGTAAAATTTCACTCATTTCTCTTATTATTTCCCCCCAGTACTGCCTGGCTACCTCACACGACCACCACATATGATAGAGGGAGCCCTCATGCTTCTTACATTTCCAGCATTTATTAGAAGTATTCAAATTCCCTAGCGCAATCTTCTTTGGTGTCATGTACCAACGATAGATCATTTTATAAATGTTCTCTTTGATATTAATACATGTCGTTGTCTTCATTGTAGTTTTCCACAAGTATTCCCATGCCTCCATTGTTATTTCTTTATTAAAGTTTATAGCCCATTTCACCATTTGTGTTTTAACTATCTCATCCTCGGTATACCACTTCAACAGTACTTGGTATACCTTGGATATTCTTTTCTTATCTTCTTTAAGAAGGGTCTGCTCTAGTTCCGAATTCTCTATTCGTATACCTCCCTTTACAGAGTCCGAATTATATAAGTCTCTGATCTGTCTATACTGGAACCAATCGTAGTTAGGTGATAGTTCCTCTTGTGTCTTTATTCTAAGTTTGGATGCTTCAGTTTTAGTTATTTCTTTATACGTTAAACATTGTTGTTCATTATCAACAGCTCTCGGGTCTATCACCTCATATGGAACCACCCACAAAGGGGTTCCTTCTTGTAGATAAATTCTGTACTTCTTCCAGATTATGTATAGACTTCTCCGAACAAAGTGATGCAGGAACATCGAGTTGACCTTTACTTTGTCATGCCATAAATATGCGTGCCATCCAAATATTTTTTTATATCCCTCTAGGGCTAATAGTTTCTTGTTCTTTAATGTCATCCATTCTTTCAACCAAACTAGGCAGATTGCATCATGATAAAGTCTCAGATTGGGCAGTTGCATTCCGCCTCTTTCCTTTGCATCTTGTAAAACTTTCACTTTCACTCGAGGCTTCTTGCCTGCCCAAACAAAATCTGATATTTTCCTCTGCCATTTTTCAAATTGTTTGGAGTCTCTGATGATTGGTATTGTCTGTAGCAAAAACATTACTCTTGGTAACACATTCATCTTAACTGCTGCAATCCTGCCCAACCATGACAAATTCAATCTATTCCATTTAATCAAGTCTCTCTCTATCTGAGTCCATAGTTTTTCATAATTGTTTTTGAATAGATCTATGTTCTTTGCAGTTAATTCGACTCCCAAATATTTCACTTTACTTGTTACTTCACAATCCGTTGTTTCCATTAACAATTGTTGTTTCTGCTTAGTCATATTTTTGCATAATATCTTTGACTTCTTTTTGTTAATGAAGAAACCTGCCAAGTCTCCAAACTCCTTGATCTTATCTATCACTCTTGGCATGTTCTCCAATGGGTCCTCTACAATTAACATTATGTCATCCGCAAATGCTCTGACCTTGTATGAATAGTCCTTTATTTTTATTCCACGAATTTCATCATCTTGACGTATTTGTATCATCAGAATCTCCAATACTAAAATGAACAACAATGGAGATAACGGGCAACCTTGTCTTGTTCCTTTACTTATCGTCAATTTCTTGGTCAATTCATCATTCACCACAATTGCTGCAGTCTGGTCTCTATAAATTTCCTTAATTGCTCTGATGAATCTTTCTCCCAATTGTAGCTTTTCCATAGTGGCAAACATAAAGTCCCAGTTTAAATTGTCAAACGCTTTTTCAGCGTCAACAAAGAAGAAACCAACCTCTTTGTCACAACGCTTGTCATAATATTCAATAGCATTGATCACTGTCCTTAAGTTGTCTCTTATTTGTCTGTCTGGCAAAAAGCCTGCTTGTTCCTCCTCTATGACTTCCGAGAGCCACCCCTTCAATCTCTCCGCCAATATCTTCGCAAAAATTTTATAGTCATTGTTGAGTAGCGATATAGGTCTATAATTTTTCACATTAGTCAGGTCTTGGCCCTCTTTTGGGATCAATGATATATTCGCTTCACTCCAAGTTTCTGGAATCCTTTGATCCCTTAAAACCCCATTCATCACCTCTTTTAGGAATGGTGCCAGTTCATTAGCCATTGTCTTATAGAATTTAGCCGTAAGTCCATCTGGCCCTGGCGCCTTTCCTAGATTTGCAGATTGTATTGCCTTACTTATTTCCTCGTCAGTTACTTCACTATTCAACTTATTTCTCCAAGCTTCCGAGATTTCTGGAAGTTTGGTTTTCTCCAAATATGACGCTATTGATTCTTTGTTTACTTCTTTTTTATTATACAGCTTAGCGTAAAATTTATAAAAGGCTCTACTAATGGTAGCCTGCTCCAAATACGTTTTGTTATCTTCGCAAATTTTATTTATTATCTTCTTTTCCCTTTTCTTCTTCAATTGCCATGCCAGGTACTTCCCAGGTTTATTAGCACCCTCAAACGCTTTTTGATTCAGTCTTTTGAGATTCCACTCCAATTCTTTATTGCTCATTGCTGTTAGCTGTTCTTGAAGTATTTTAATTTCCTGGTATACCTTCTTTTTCCCTGGTCTCTTTTTTAGCTGTATTTCTTTGGCTTTTATTTTCTCCTCAATCTCTTGTCTTTTCTCCTCTTTCTTCTTTCTTGCTCTACCATTTAAGTCCATTAGTATGCCCCTTACAACCGCCTTGTAAGCATCCCAAACTTTATTGGTTGGTACTTCTTTATTCACGTTGTATTGTATAAAAAACTTTGTCTCTTCTCAGTATTTCCATATTCTCTCTTTCCTGTAACAAGTCCTCATTTATTCTCCATGCTTTCCTTTTTCTCTTTTTTCCAAATTTCCACATAATTGGGTTGTGATCTGAGCCTACCATAGGCATTATTTCTACCTCCTTAGTCCATAATGCTAAGTCTTTTGAGGCCCAGATCATATCAATTCTTGATAATGTAGAATGCCTTGCAGAATAAAAAGTAAACTGTCTGCTTTTAGGATATTCTCTCCTCCATACATCTTCAAGAGTCTCTTGTTGAATCAACTCAAAAAAAAGCTTTGGTAATAGTCCTCTTTTCTTTTGTGCCGTTGTAGTCTTTTTGTCTAGTTCCAAGTCTGTCACTCCATTGAAGTCTCCAGCAAGAATTATCTGGTCGTATGCAAGATCGTCTAAATGCTTCCTTAAATCCTCAAAAAAGCTTTCTTTTGCACCGTTAGGTGCATAAAGTCCGACTACCAACACTCTCTTTAAATTCCAAATACATTCCACTGCTACAAATCTAGCTTCCACATCTCTCATAACAAATTTTGGCTGTAGCTCCTCTTTTATGTACAACACCACTCCTCTTTTTTTCTTGTTGGAGGCCGCTACATATTCTTTGCCCAATTTTCCAGATTTTAAATATTTTACATCCTGCTTTCTGATATGGGTCTCTTGCAAACAAACAATGTCACATTTTTGTTTTAGTAGCCAGTGAAAAGTATTTTTCCTCTTATTCGGTGAGTTTAGTCCATTTACATTCCAAGATAATACTTTACACTCCATACTCATGATCTTGTTGGTAAGTCTTTTTCATTGTCCTTAATAAATCGCTCCATCTCTCGCTCAGATCTGATGCGTTTTTTGGCCCCTCCAAACTCAAAGGACACTCCTTCCGGTAACTCCCATCTGTACCTGATTTTCATGTCCTTCAAAATCTGAATTAGCACTTTATATTTTTTCCGGTCCAGTAACACTGATCTGGGCAGTTCCTTCATTATAATAATCGTCTTGCCATCAATCTCCAATGGATCTTGAAACTGTTTTGTCACAATCCTCTCTTTCATATTTCGTGTTGTAAACTGCACAATCACATCTCTTGGTAGTTTCCTCTGGGTTGCTATTCTCGAATTCACACGGTATGCCACATCTAGGATAGCCACAACTTCCTCCTCCTCCTTCCCCAGGTACTCAGCCAACACCTCAGTCATCTGTTCTTGCGCTGACTTTCCTTCCACTTCTGGCAAGCCACGAAAACGTAGCTGCTTCTCCATATGTTTAGTTTCTGCAACTGACATTCTCCCCTTCACCAATCTCATCTCTGTTTGTTGCGTGTCTGCTAAATTCTCCATCGCGTCTTCTACTGTTTTAACTCTCTGCTGCGTTCCTTGTAATTCACTTCGTATTGTTTCCATACCTTTTTTCACTTCTGACAGCTCCGATTTTACTGTCTGTGTAACCTCTTTAACCTCTTTTATCAGCTCCAATTTCGTGTCCTTAAGTTCTTTAATCATATCTAAAAGTTTTTTGTCCAGGTTTTTATCCAGGTTTTCTATTGCCGATTGCCACTCTTTTTTTGACATCGTGGGGCTTGCTTTAGCTCGCTCCCACGAATCCGCTCTCTTCCTTAACTCCGTGGCGTAAAATTTAACGTTTTTCTATTTTAAATGTCCCGGTCTTCTTATAGAAATTAAATTTTAAAGAGTCCAAAATGTCGGGCGTCTTTTCTCTATGGTTTCTCTATGATTTTGTAATCCAAGATGGCCTACTTCCTCTTCCGCTGAAGCCGCGACCCTTCCCCTTTCAAAAATGGCGATTCCCTACTTCCTGCCCTCCAGCAAGGGCCGCTTCTCTCCAGCCACTCTATTGTTATTACGCACTTCCTGTCTCCCGTCTTCCCACAGCAGATCTCGCGATGGTGTCTTTTTCTCACAGCTCCAAAGCCACAGGTATTCAAAACAATAGTCCCATTTCTTTAATAACTTCTTTAAACTTAGTCTCTTTTTAAATTCGATTCCTGCCGAGTCTTCCCCTCCTTTTCACTAGTCTGTTGCAGTTTAAAAATCTACTTTTTTTCCTCTCTGTTTTTATCAATCTGTCCCGTCTCAGAAGATAATGATCTTTACCTTCTCTTCACTTTTCTCGGGTTGTAATCGCTGTTTCGATTTTAAGTTCCCCTCTCAGCTTCTTCCCCCAATCGATGCTTGGGTATGTAGGTCTTATGCCAGCCGAATTGGCCCCAAAACTGCCGCAGAGATTATAGCCGACCCGTCGCAAGGTGGGACCTCAAGGATCGGGGGGAGACTCGTTGTGTAGAGCCCCCCCTCGTCCGAGATCTAGCTCACCCTAGGGTCTTGAGCGTTCTTTGCCTGCTCCCCGCCTGAGAGCAGTCGGCCGCGGGCTATTTTCACCCCGCCGGCCGGTTAAAACGGCAGTCCGGTCAGCTCCGCAAGTGGAGCTGCGTTAGACCTCCATGGATCCCAAACAGGAAGTCGCACTCTGCCAGTGTTCACTGATTTTGCTAAAACATCTTTTCCAGGTAGGACAATGGTTATAAAAATGAGCCTCAATCATGGCCTTTCAGCTGAGAATCATCCAGATAGAGAGAATTGCAATTGATACATTTAATAATGAGCACCAAGGAAAATAAATCAGAGGGGAAAATAGGCCATAGTCAATTAGCCAGTAGTCTCCTTGGCAGCATTCTCATTCTCTGATATCTTCATGCAGGCTACGCAAATAGGCTGCCTTGGTCTTTACTCTTTAGCAGGGTTGACAACCTGGGATACCTGAACACCTGCAGGCTCAACCTGTGGTCTGTTTGCAAGTTGTGGCCATCACAGTCAAACATCTACCATGCTGTTTGACTGTGTCCAAATAGCTTGAACATGTGTTGTGAAAAAGACAATTGCATGTACGATCACTCTCAGGTTTGCTGCATCTGACCCCCCTCCTCCCAGCATCTCCCTTTCTGCTGTTTGCTATGTAGTTTAAACAAAAAACATTTAGCATCTTATTACTTACTGGTGAGGGGTCTCTCTGTATTTCTTATGGCAGCATCACTCAGTGTTCATTAATAGCTGGTACATTATCTGGATTTGACTATGTTTATCATATGTACATACTCACACTGCCTCATGGGGGTTGTAGCTCTCTCCCTCTCTCTCCATGTTCACTGCAATCTTGCTTTTTAAACTTTTTTGCCACTTAATAAACCCAGGTGGAGGTGCAAGGGATGAGGGACAGTGGGACATTTGACTCCTGTACTCACTTGCTATGCATGCACATGATTGCACACTCTGCAGAGGGCAAGTGCATGCTTGTACTTCTCCCCACCCCCTCCTCCCTCGTCCCTGTTGACCAAGTGAGCAGGGCCGTGGAACAGCAGGTGGGGGCATGGGATCCCCCGGAGAACAGCAGGTGGGGGCAGGGGATGACAAGCCTACACCATTGCCACATGTGCCAGTGTTTATTATTAGGAAAGACTGACAAATGGTCCTTATCATGGTATCATAAATGACAACATGACACATGAGACAAACTGCACAGTCACAAAGTAGGGGGTGCTACAATGAGTTACTCTGTTCTTGACAAGTATGCAGGTTACTGACTCTGAGGGTACATGCCATCTTCTCTGGGAATCAATAACATTTACAATGCAATCCTAAAAAGAGTTACTGCAGCCTAAGCCCATTGATTTCAATGCACTTAGACTGGCTTAACTCTTCTTAGGACTGCACTGCCAGTCTATCAACTGCTCAAGGATGAAAGCTGTCACAAATGATGATGCATACATTTCAAATGTAGCTCTTTTCTGAAGCTTGGTGTGGCTATGGCTCTGTAGCACAAGTGGACAGCTGCATTGGTGCAAAGCTAGCCAGCATGATGTTGGAACTGAACCTCAAGCAAAAACATGAAAGGTGGTTCAGTGAAGGGGCTCACCTTGTGTCTAAATAAAGACATTTGTGGCCACCAGGAATGTCACTTACCTGTTGCCGGGGGCGGGGGGGGGGGCGGATCTTGCAAATCCTCCATGTTTCCTGCTGCTGCTTGATTGAGCAGGGAGGGGGATGTTGCATAATGCCTCAATGAAACTTCCAACTGAAAAACCAGAAATGACATTGCGGCATTGTGGCAACACTCTAGGAATCCCCAGATCTCTATGGTAAAACTTGTAGAGATTGGAAGGATTCCAAGGGCACTACTGTGACACAGTAATGTCATTTCTGGTTTTTCAGCTGGAAATTATGTTGTAGTGTCATAACACTACCAGTTACGACTCATCCTCATTGCTGGAACCACCCACCACCAGAGCCTCAAAGCATGTTAACTATAATTGCAGCAAACACCAATATTCTCAGAATTGCAATTGATAGCCAGACAGTATTGGCATATCAACACACACAGATGCTATATTTTAGCCCTGTTCACATGTCACAACAAACACACATGCATCCTGCATGTATGTGCATACATCTGTTTGTAAGAAAAAGCCAACATGCGCTCACTTTACAAATGAAACGGGGGTTTAAATCACTTGTTCAGCTGTACATATATGGAATTATGCAGAGCACATATAAAGAAAAATTGAGTGTACACTGTACACAGTTGGTTACATGTGTTCACTGTAATAGGATTATCAAGATCATTATTGTCTAACTGGCAATAAGAGGGCAAATCAACAGTGCCTAGAATACAACCAATTCTTCATTTGATTATTAAAGATGTGAGAACAACACAGATTTGCATATCTATTTGGAATGAGCTGCATCCTGATGCATCCATATCAAAACTATGAGTGCTGTCAGCTGAGAGTCCAATGCTCACATTACAGAGTACACAGCTTGGGTCTGGGGTTCCCATCCTGCCTCATGTGCATGGAGAAAGGGCTTGGCCTCTCCATCCTGTGCCATTTTCCCAGCCTGAAACAGTTCCAGGGTTTCCCCAGCAGCACACTTATGGAATTGTTGCAAGTTGGGAAAGTGGAACAGGGGGAAGGGTAATGCCAAACTGGGTACCATGCACATGAGAACTGAGGAGAATCCACAACTCACTATTACTTCTGAAATGGGGGGAGGGGACACTCCAGATATAATGTTTGTGTTTCATAATGGGTGAGACTATGCTACAAATCAGGGAGGTTATCAACTGATTCACATCTTGCCTCTCTGCTTTGTCTCAGCTTGAGCCCTCCCCCCAAAAAAATTTCACAAAGGAAGAAAAGTAGTACTCACCTACCATATAGGAATATTTCAAGAAAACAGCCAAATAACCCTGTCCTGAGAACAATCTGGAGACTGGAGCTATGAACAGACAAGACATATCTTCCTACATAACTGAAAAATGCCCCAGAATAATCTGAAATTTGCAAAAGAATCTGAAATCTAAAAAAAAAGACCTGGGAGTGGTTAAAAAAACCCAAGTAATAAAAGGACCACCAGTAGCTTTAACCAGATGCTCTCTGTGGCTGTTGCTAGGCAACCATAACAGTTCAGCCAGTATTCCAGGCTTAGTTTCCATCAGGAAAAGGCAGGGGGGGCAGGGCCCTATGCAGAGCTGTTTGCGTCTTTGAGGGAAGACTCATTGGAGTCAGGCCCAGAAGCAACTTCCTGGCCACTTGATACCACATGACTTGCCTGACTCATCCAGGCCTGACTGCATGCTACTATTCAACAACAGCCCCTTCCTCCAGGCTGTTAAAGTATAGTGGTTAGAGTTTCAAAGTAGGATGTGGGAGATCCAGGTTTGAATCATCACTCTGCTGTGGAAGTTCACTGGGTGATTTTGATCCAGTCAGACACTCTCTGCCTAATTTACCTCTCAGGGTTGTTGGGAGGATAATATGGAGACATGGAGAATGATGTAAGCTGCTTTGGGTACCCATTGTGGAGGAAAGCAGTATATAAATGAAGTAAATTAAGAAATATAGGTGAAAATGGGGGGCAGATAAAAGGTAAGTTGTTGAGTGGGTTTGAAGGAAAGAACGTAGGGAAAGGTGAGCATATGGAAGTTGCCAGGAGAAGGAAAAGAGGAAATAGTGTGGGGAAGGAGATACAGGGAAAAGTGAAACACCCCCACAAGTCCTTGCAGGTTCCCCATCATGCATATGGGTCCAGCTCAGCTGGCAGCACACAACCATAGGGGAAAGGCTGCAGGGGGAGAAGGGAAAGGTGAAAACAAAGGCAGGTGGGAAGAAATAAAAGAAGGAGAGGGTAGGGGAGCAGGGAAGAAAAAGAGAACATGGTGGAGAAGGGGGAAATGAGATGCCCCCGCAAGTTCTTATGGATCCCCACTAGTAATAGGATAATGCACATCAATTGCATGGAAGCTTCTCAAGTACTGTACACATGTTATTGTTTGCCAGTTACCTTAAGATGCCATAGTATAGACCCTTGAATCGGATGAGATCTGGGTATAGATACATGATGGAGGACGGGATTCTAATTCTCAAAACTGGTTTTGTTAAAAAATGCAGTCTCCCCCACCCCAGTTTCATCAGAGAGCCAGAGCCCTGTTTTAATTGACCTAGTAGTGATAGATAGGAAAGATCCATTGTTTTACATCTCTTACTGTGCACGGGAAAAAAAAAACCTTCCACTCAATCTAATCAGCAAGATAATGCTTCATAATCAGTCACCTTTACCCACTATCGCCGACATCTGGGTCCAGCAAGCCATAAGAACTGAAGCTTCATTTCCATATCCTGTGCAGAACAAACTTGGTTCTTTGTTCCTCTTCGAAGACAAAAGAATCACTGCTGTCTTCCTGCTTGCCTTTTCTCCCCTTTGGCCCCCAACCTGCCCCCAAAGCTTTTACCTTTGGATTTATTTTTTGCTACTGCTGGCTAAAACAAAGATGATTCCAGTGAGAATGTTAGAGATTGTCATAGATCAGAAATGAAACAGCCAGAACAGGAGAATCGGTAGTCTCAAAGTCGAAACACCAAGTATTCTCCCAAATCAAATGCAGAGGTTTGATGATTTATTGATGCATTTGTTAATTCATTCTTCAATTTGTAGTCCACCTTGGCCCTTTTCACACTGCTTACCTGCTCCCGGGATGTTGCGAAATATTGTGCAAAAAACGCGGAAGATTGCGTCTTCTCACGAGAGTTTTGCGCGACATCGTGCAAAACTCTCGTGAGAAGACGCGATCTTCCGCGTTTTTGCGCAATATTTCACAACGTCCCGGGAGCAGGTAAGCAGTGTGAAAAGGGCCCTTTTCTGTGAAAACACAATGAGCATGATGGACTACGGAGTCAAAAATAACAGGCACATTTACCACCCTACTTAATAACTCACCATCCTGGCACTGACATGGACAAGAATGAGCAACTTTACCTCATGTTCTGGCACTCCAGGTCAATCTGCATGTTAAACACTAGGCTGATAACCTCAACCACCATATTTCAAAGGTATAATATCCGGGGAAGGGTTTGCAGGGAGATACTGTGAAGATTTTACCTTCCCCCATCCACTGCTACCCTCACAACCCACCTTCTGAGGAAACCCCCCACTGCTTCCTTGCTGCAAAGCATCTAGGCTTTGGGGTTCAAGGCTTTGGGGTCGCCACTTTTCTCTGCATACTGTTTTCCACCTCTACCTCCTCTCTCAGCCTCGTTTCCTCCCAGGACAATTTTCACAAACATGCGTTTGCTGCATCAAATGGGGGGAAGCTTACATCCCACTTATGCAAAATTGTGTATATTTTTCTGGCTTGTATCCAAATACATAGATTTCTACAACTCAGCAAAGTTCTACATATGCAAGGGCAATAGCATAAGATGGACTCCAGATCTAGTTTGGGAAGGAGAAAGGTTGGGCTAATAAACAAAAACCCAACAGTTCATTGTTGTTATATGAATGGTTTAGGAGAGTTTACTTGATGTTACAGAACTGTGTGTCTAGCGTGCTTCCTTGAATATAGCTTGCTTGCTTGCTTCTTGCTATTTCTATTCACCTTCTCCCAATACTGTGGCACCATTCTGTACATTCCTACCTATAAGTAAGTTCCTGGATGGTCAGTGGGACTTAATCCCTGGAAAATATGTATTGTATAAATTTATTAGTTGATTCAGTTAGTTGATTCTGCTCTTATTGATATTGCTTCTACTTAGTCTTTCTTATTTTAATAGGAAATGACACTAACAGCTGCTGGCTTCTAAAAAATCTGTTACTGAATAATGTTTACTGTGGTTACATTAATACATTGTTAAAATGAAAGACAAGAAGATGCTAAGTCTTGCACAAATAATAATAACTGCCCTTATATACCACTTTTCTGGACAGATTAGTGCCCCACTCAGCATCGTTATTATCCCCACAATTCAGCTGGGAAGATGAGGCTGAGAGGAGTGACTTATCCAAGGCCACTGGTTGAGCTGATGGCAGTCATGGGAGTCGTGGGTAGAGATGGGCATGATCCAAAAAAAATTAATGATCAAGCTGATCGTGGATCAGCGCCGGTGACGATCCCGATTTAATGACCCGCACCGAGCATCTCCCATTCCCCGATCCGTGGATCGTGGATCGTGGAGGCAAAAGTGGAGGGGCACCCCGCTGTTCCCAGTGATACAGGAACGGTGGTTGATGCCGGCGGCATCTGTGTTTGTGTTTGGCCGTCTGTGTTTGGCCATCAGAGCTGCCTATCAGGGTTTGCAGGGATGAGATTGGAGTGCCCATGGCTACAGAACATCCCCTTCCCCCTCCCTCCCCTGGGTGTCTTCTCCCAACTGGTGACTGCTTTGCTGCTCCATGGTTGGAAGGAAGCCCTGCTGATCAAGGAAAGCTGGGCTTCCATTGGGGTTTCCAGGGCGACAGAAGGAGGGCAAACAGAGCTGAGGCATTCCCCTGGCTCCGTTGCCAGGGGAATAGATTGCTGGTGCCTGAGTGTCTGGATCCCCGATCTGAACACGATTGCCCCAATCCAGGCCCCTCCCGATCACTGGATCATTGGCCATGGATGATAATGATCTGCCAGGTCATGATCGCGCAATCGCCATTATCGTGGGGTTTTTTTGATCATAATGTGGATTGTGCCCATCTCTAGTTGTGGGAGTCAAGCCAGCAGAGTGCTGCTTCAAAACCCAGCCACTTCACCACTATGCTACAGCAGCTGCCAGGGTCATTGGCTATGTTTCTGTGTTTCACACATGTGCATACACACAGAGCTAAACGAGAGCTCTAGTTTTCCCCCTCTCCTACACATATGTTGCCACTGCATATTGCTTGGCATCCAGCTGTAGAAATACATACTTCATAATCAGCCATTGATTATAAATACTTTGGGGGGGGTTACATCTTACCATTTGGTCTTTGTTTAAGTTTATGTTATCCATCTTATATCATCCATGCACATTTTTGCACAGCCTTATGGGAGGCATAGTTCCCCTCCCACATAGTTCCCCTGCCACATTGTACCTCATCTGGTCATCTATAGCTCTGTGGGAGAATGAATTTCACCTACTGCACAGACGTAAAAGTGCCTGCAAGTCAAGGAAACAATTCAGCCACAAAGCTGTGCTATAGTTGTCTAGCAGAGAACTGGTCACATCTTAGTCTTAGCTCACCAATGATCACGGCTGTCAAACACAGTATGTTTCCCCATCAAACCTGTTTGTGGCAAAGTTCACGGCATGCCTACTATTAAACTGATCGACATGGTCTTAATGTGTAGAAACTTGCCTTTAAAAAATAAAACAAGACTGTGATCTTCAATATCTACCACTGTAGATAATACAATCTATGCTTGAGTGATAGGGTTGTGGATATGCCAGGATGGCATCAAGCCCTGATAGCCTTTATTTTATTCCCTTTCCTTCCACCTTTCAGCACAAAATTGGCTCCAAAAACAAAACCAGAGGGGGGGGATGGATTGGATCCAGCCAGCTTTTTCACTGTCTCCCCCAATTCTATTCCTTGTGCCCTCCTTTCATATGGCTTTCGTCCTTGAGTGTCATGTGAACAATAGCATAACCTTTTTAGGTGGTCAAAGAGGACCTTCTCTCCTCCCTTTTTCACTGGCAGAAAGGCTGGTTGGAGCCAACAAATGACCATTTAAAAGTCAATAAAAATGTCTATGGGGAGGGGATTCTCAGCTGGTTACTCCTTGCCATCCTACTGATGGTTTCATCTATGGCAGCTGGGAGGTGGAAAGAAGGTGGGCAGTCAACTAGAGCTGGATGCAGGCCTAGTGTGAAAACTTTAGGACTGTCTTTAAGATACAACTTTAATTCAGTCCTTTTCTGGCATCAACTTTTTCATCCTATTATGTCGAGGAATGTATTATCCCTCCATTTGTCTGACAGAACTATTCCCACTGGACCCATCGACTACAGGCTCAGGTACTTGAAACTTCCCGAGAACATCTCGCTATCAAGAGTTGCAGTTTTTCAGCAAACGTCTCTTGTGACTTTTGACAATGTTTTACAGAGAACCAGAGCAGGAAGCGTCGGAGTTAAAGGAAATCTTCCGTCCCAGCAATGAATATGTAATAGGCTTTTTCACTGTTCAGCATTCCAAAAAATGGAAGGTTCATTAAGTCTTTCAAAGGCAAGAACTTCCATGTCATTTCTGAATGAACCTGTCTTTGGGATGGCATTAGCAAATGACATGTTGAGGTAGAAAATATTAATATCTCCCATTAAGGAATAAATTTGTTTAAATGCCCCTTGCAGAAGCAGACGATGAAGGGGGGGGGGGGACACCATGAATCGTTGCCTAACTTTATATGTAAATTGTCTTTTGCTTGTATGCATAAGAATGCTCTTTTGCTATTCAATTCCTTCATATTAGCAAGCAGGAGTGTAACTAATATATAAAATAAAGTCATTCTCTTTAATGAGAATGCTAAATATTTTAAAGAAATGCATGGCTGTGAAATATTGTCAAGGGCATTTTTATACTTAAGTTTAAGAACACTTATGACTTAACCGTTGAATTATTTAACACGCTGAGCCTTGAAGTTCTATTTATGTACGGGGTTTAATGTTCGCATGCTTTTTGTTGGCTTTTCCAGTGGTAAGGATTTAGGACCTTTGATTTTCTGTTTATAAAATTTACATTTTTAATCTCTTATTTCTGTGTATTTCCCCCATTTGGCTCCTAGGGGCAAAATATAGCACAGGGAGAAGAGCAGGGAATGGGGGGGGGGGGGTAAAGGAAAAGGAAGAGTCTTAGCATCTTAGACTGGGAATGGAAAGAAATTCTCTAATAAGCATAAAGGCAATTTTTAAGGAAATGAACTCTGTAGAAGGGGAAGATTTTTTTTCACCTATAAACATACAGCTGAAATAAAAGCATCTGTGATATATGTTTCTGATTTTGCTCCTGGTGAAAATGTGTAGTAGGCTTAAGATAAGTTTGGAATCCATCCTGACAGTTCACACACAGTGGTTTAGGTGGAGTAAGATTGACAGTCTTGGCAAGGCCCCCTAAACTTGATTAGTGCTTTGTTATTCCATTTTTATTTCCAGCTACAAAAGTGCAAAACACATGCATTCAAATTTTGTAGTGGCTATGGCAAATTCTCAGTTCAAAGCCTTATTCCCTATGGGAACGGTGTAAAAACATGTTTTATCCATACTATGTTTTCTGCTTATTTTGCTTGTTGCTCCTGAAGGCTGAACAATCTAGGAAAATTATGAAAAGGACAGCACCTATCACATGGAAATAGCTATGCAGAGTAAATGAAAGAGGCCTCTTTATGCTTCCTACAACACATCAAAACTGCAACCGAGGTCTACACTCATAGCACTAGAAAAAAACTCAATGAAATTGATTGGTAACAGATTCTAGAGAGTTCTGTATAATGCAAAATGGAATTGCTACCACAAGTTGTGGTGTTGGCTACTGGTTTACATGGTCTTAAGGGGTCTTAGGGAAACTGACTGCCAATCTATCTTTCAACGGCTATCATGTTCAGAGACAACTGAATTCCAATTGCTGAGCAGCAAATATCGAGGGAGTTTTTAATATATATATATATATATATATATATATATATATATATATATATATATATATATATATATATATATATATATATATATATATATATATATATATATATATACCTTACGTCTGCATGCACATGGTTGACAGTGTGAGCAATGCCTGCTGAAATCAACAAGTGAGGAAGCTGAATAAAATTGGGCATGGTCAAAGGGGAGCTTTAGCATCCTGCACGTTTCCTTCCCATCCCATGACTATCACACTGATAACAGATTATGCAAAGTACTGAAATGTAGCATAATTAATTCAAAGTAGAAGAAATCACACAAATGGATAAATGTAGACTTGTAGAAATTAGCTTTTTGTGCTGCAGAATTTGGGGTGGAAAATTCTTGAAATGCAAGTTATTCAAGACCCATTGACTTCTCCGGGGACCAAACTGGTTCATTTCCAATTTATTTCCCTTAAACTGGGTTAAGAATGTTGGCGTGTTAGATGTGGGAACTCATGTGAGATGTGGGAACTTATATACTTCATCCTCCAGAGAATTAGGGTTAAGTGCAGGAACCATCAGTGTGATCCTGGTTTGCCAAACTGGGAATTCTCCAACAGAGGTCATCAAAAGGTTAAGCAAAGGGGTAATTCAGTGGAATAGTTTTATGCTCAGGAGAGAAGGGATTCCCAAGAAGTAATCATGGGGGACCACTCAGTTAGAGCCTCTCGCCAGCAACCTTGACGGAAACAGAAGGTGCATAAAATCAACCATGTCGAATGAGTGAGCACTTTTCCCAAGAGACAAGCCAAGCTCTAATCTTGCAAAGCACATCTCAAAGGATCAAACCCTCGTTGACTACATATTGCTCAGCTGGGATTACCCCACAATTACATACCTACAAGGAAGGTTTGTCTTCCTGTCAACAAGGGTATTGCTGCACATTGTGGGAAGTCACATAATAACAGAGACAAAGGGAATAATGGGTCTGAAAGGGACTTGAGATTCAGATGCCACTATCAAATCTTAACAGCATGGTTTTTATAATGAAAAAAAATACTGTTTAGGTACACAACTAGATCGATCATTAGGCTCCACATAAATTATGAAGTAGGGGCCCTGCCCTATTGCTACCCTGCGTTAGTGAAACTGAACGTGACAGCAAAGTGCGACATAATGGCTGTCCTATTTTTATAACTTGAGAGCAAAGCAGATCCCAGGTTTAGTCCCCAAGTCTTAACATGCAGGGTTGGGACCTTGGAGTCATGTATAATTGGAGTAGAGAATACTGAGCTAGATGAACCAAAAACGTGACTCATTATAAGACAGCTTGATGTATTTATATGACGATGCTGCCAGCAGGAGGAATGTATTCAGAAAAAAACAGGCTTCTGAAATAGTAACATAGCATGCATATGTCAGGTAAATCTAGAGCATCAAATTAAGAGGCTGTGGCCAAGAACAAGGAAGGCTGTTTATGAGGAAGTCTACCTTATTACAAGAATGTTAGCGCATAAGAAAATATAACAATGGTTCAGAGAGGTGAGCACCAAGGGTATGGTTCAAAAGAAATTCCCATTTCCTGTAGTTAGGCCCTCCACAGGGAAACCCACATTACAGTGTGGCCAGTGAACCACATGAGGCCTTTCCTTTTTTTTTGAAAGTTTTTTTATTTTTCAATACCTAACATACAAACTACAATAACAGTAACTACAAAAGATTACAATAACACGAGGGAAGGAAAAGAAGGGAGAAAAAAGAAAGGGGGAAGGGGGGGTGGAAAAAAAAAGGGAAGGTAACCTACAAACACTAAACACTACACTTCAATGCTTTCCCTTCATACTGCCATGATAAAGAAATAGCTTAATAAAGTAATGATGGAGTGGTTGATCATACAGAATACAAATTACAATCGAATTCAAATTAAATTTTCCTCCCCCTCCTGGGTCCCGGACGCAGTTCTCTCTGAGCAACTGCAGCCGCAGTGCTCGTTTCCTCCCCTCCCTCCTCAGACTTCTCCCTTTCTTCTTGCTTGGTGCACTGAAATTCCGGATTTTTATCCTCAAAATCCCTTAGTTGATCTTCTGATAATATCTTATAGGTTTGATCTTTGTAACTAAACCAAATTCCTTCCGGAAATAACCATTTGTACTTTATTCCACGTTCCCTCAGAAGAGCTGCGAGCTTTTTATACTTAAAACGTCTTTTCCGAACTAAAAATGGAACGTCCTTCAATATCTTAACTTTGTTACCCAAAAAGTCCAAATCCGCATTGTATGAATTGTATAGGATAGTGTCTCGGATCCTTTTAGATGAAAAATCGATGGTGATCTCGCGAGGCAGCTGACGCTTCGTTGCATATTTTGAAGAAGCCAGGCGGACTTCCAAAATGGCGCTTTTAACCTCTTCTTTAGTTGTCCTCGCGGGTGTCGCCAGTAGTTCCGAGACCAGACCCCATAAATCCTCATTTTCTTCCTCTTTCACGTTCTGGAGGCGCAAAATTGTCTGCGTTCGTTCCACTTGTAGCCCGATCAGCTGGTTCTCCACCAGCTTTAACTCTTTTTTCGTAGCCTTCACGAGTGACGCACTTTCCCGGGCAGCCTTCTCTGCCCCCCCCCGCTGCTTCCTTAATGGTTTTCACTTCGCTTTCAATTGAGCCCACCCTTTGATCTGTTTCGTTCAGCTTGTCAACAAAGGGTTTTATGGCTTCAACAACCGCCCTGTGCACCAGTTCCTCAAGCGACTCTCCCTTCTGCAGGGTAGCCGAGATTGACTTACCCAGAGTGGGACTTTGTTTTTTCGCTGCCATTTTAGGGGGGGGGGGACCGCCAGCCCAAATTCTGAAACTCAGCGAAGGGGAAGAACGAGCCTTCTTAGCTTCAGATCCCACCACTCCTTCGCGTACGCTTGTAATAACAGAAGGGATTCGCTTACTTGCAGGCTTCCGCCTAGTTCTGTTCTTTGCCGTTTTCCATAGCCCGGCAGCACTCGAGGCGCCGCGCACGTCTGCCGGCCTCCATAGGGACAAACGGGCAATTTACCCCCCGCATTGATTTTCGGGGGGTTCTTCCCGCAGCTTCCCGGACCCTGCCTCCCTCACTGGGAGTCTTGGGGGCTAATCTTCGCAGATCAGCCACCCGGTCAGGGTGCTCGGGCGCTTCCTCTCGGACCTGCCGAGAGGAGCGTCCGACATGGTTGAGAAAACGAAACCGAATCCCACATAAGGCCTTTCCGAGGGAAAATAAATCTTGTCATTGTGGTACATGTCCTGGTAACATTTAGATTAGACTACTGTGAGGTACACTATATGCGGCTGCCCTAGAAAAGGGTTCAGAATCTATACCAGGTACTGAATGCTGCAGCCAGGACGCTGTCAGAAGTGGGACCATATCACCCATGTCTTAATCCATCTACACTGGCTCACAATCAGCTTCCAGGCCCAATTCAAGGTGCTGGTATTGGTCTTTAAAGCCCTATACAGCTTGGGACCAATGTACCCTACTCCCATATGAATGTACCCTACCACTGCGGTCTCTTCAGGGGCCATTCTTTCAGTGGCCTTGATGGGTGACTTTTAGGCAACCTGAAAATCATCTTTTTCAAGCTGTGGCATGAAAATTATGGAATTCCCTTCCTCAATCATTGTGTTCTGCCAGTAGGTGAATACGTTCCTACTTCCTTTGGCATTCTCTCCTTGACACTCATTCCTGTTTATTTTTTTTTATTGTTTGTGCATTTAATTGTTTATGTGTTTTTATTATTGTTTTAAATTGTTTTATAATGTGTATTTTTAAAAGCTTATTTTAATAGCGTTTACTGTTTGCAACTCTGGGGACCCTAAAGTAGGTGGAAAGGTGGCATTAAAATATTTTAAAACAAAATAAAATAAAATAGGTTACAAGGGAGACCAAGGGTCATTCTTCCACAGTATCTGTAGATTAAGGTTAGCAAGGAGCTGGGAAGCAGCCATTACACTAATACAGACAAAAATTTCTTTGCTGTGCACCTACCTTCTGGAAGTAAAATCAAGAGCCAGGTGTTACTTAAAACCAAGTTACACTTACTGTTTAAGCCTTAGCACCTTGTACCCACATTTTAGCATTCGTGGAGGATCACTATTTTTCAGCAATCATCCACACTTCTGCAATGCGCCTGATCACAGGTAAGTCATGCAGCCGATGTACCATGGTAAAGGGACTCAAGCAGTCACTGATTTAAAATCTCACCTCAGATTGCTAGCTGACTATAGGGAGACCATAGTGACTCTTTCAGCCTCACTCCCAAATATTCATGTCCATTATGTCAGGTGGAATTGCATGTAATCATCATGAATATATGTTCCCAAACCTGCATAGTAACATGAGTGGGCTGCTTGTAGGCGAGAGTTACAAACAAGAAAGGCAATCCCTGGTACAGATGCACTGCAGAAAAATAGAAAACGACCTGGGAATAGTAAATAAATATCTTTCTTAATCTTATTTAAAGTGACAGTGTTCAATAAGTGCTTATTACCTTTACAATCATGCTATACATACAATTCATATAACCAATACAAAGGAATAATCCTAAATGGACAAAACACTCCACTTCCATATTTTCAGAGGAAGCAGGGGAGTGACTCCAAGTTCAAAATGCAAGGTAAGTGTCACAAGGTGCGTCATGCTAGATCTTTGTGTCAGCTCAGCGTCATCCTCTGGGTTCAATGAAAGAACTGAAGACTTGTATGGTGATCCGTTGTCACCCCCGAGGAAGTCCGCAAGATGAAATCTGACATTCTAGCTGGCCCCAGTTCGGGCATCCATCTCTGTGGATCATCAGCTTCTGAAAATAAGCTGAAGAAACCTACAAAAGAAAAGGACATAAAAGGACATAAGGAGTGAATCTTGTGACATTTTCCTTGCATTTTGAACTCAGAGTCACTGCCCTGCTTCCTCTGAAAACACGGAAGTAGAGTGGTTTGTCCATTTAGGATTATTCCTTTATATTGGTTATATGAATTGTACGTATAACATGATTGTAAAGATAATAAGCACTTATTGAATAATGTCACTTTAAGTAAGATTAAGAAAGATATTTATTTACTATTCCTGAGTGGTTTTCCACTTTTCTGTAGCGTAGGAGAGAGTTAGCAGGAGGGAGGAGAGCTTAAAACTCACTCTCACTTGCTGAATCTCTCATACAATTTTTTCCTCAAGGTTATTCACTCTCCACCTGGTTCATTTCTAGGTTTACTTCATGGAACTACATGGTCTTGCAGGAAAGAATCAGCAGGTGGGAGCAGATTTCACTAACCCCTCTGGTTTTTCTCCTATTAACTTTACAAAGGAAACATAGGGTTGAGAGTTCACTGTTATGCTCACAAAATGTAACTCCATATCATATAACTTGCACAACAGCCTTGTAAGACCAGTATCACTGTCCCTGTATTTCAAATGAGAGGGCTAAAGCAGAGAGAACAACAACTTTCCTAAGGCTAGGGTTATATTACCAGCCTCAAAGTGGGGACTGAAGATGACAGAGATCATTTCTCCTAGAGGAAATGGAAACTTCTAGAATAAATCGAAGTCCTAGAGTGACATATTTCTGCTGACCATTCTCCATTCCCAAAACTTTGTCCTTCCCAGGCACCATCCCCAAATCTTCAGGCATTTCCCAACCCGGAGTTGTAAACCAGACATGACGGCATCCTTGTGTTTGCGATGGGGATGCCAACACCATTTTAAAATGGTTTTAAAAAGCTGCAAGAGCCTGAGCAGCAGTGGACCGAGACACTCCTCCTCCCTCCCTTTTCAAGTGCTGAAACAATTGAGGGGGGTGAATACAGCCATTTCAGCACTTGAAAAGGCATCGGCGGGGAAACAGGAGTGCCTCTGCCGACAACGCAGCAGGTCCAATCAGGGTTAGGCCCTCGTGGCATTTTTAAACCATTTAAAAATGGCCTCAGCATCTCTGTGACAAACATAAGGATGCCATTACATCTATTTTGGCCCATAGCTAAAATCTGAATGGGAAAATTCCTGGTTGATTGACAGTGCTCTCAAAGATCTCTGAGCAGAGAATATGTAAAATCTATAGTTTGTATAGTATCTAGCTCATTGAAGGAGGAGTATTGAACCTAAATACAGCCATAATGCATGTAGTTTTCAGGGTTCTTTCCCACCCCTATGCATCCCTCTTGTAAAAGCAGTATATCCTCTTTGTTGCTTGCTTTATTTTATTTTTTTAAGTACATTTTGAGATAAGAAGTGGCCTTTTTATGTCCAGAAATAGCCTCAGCAATCTGTCAGACTTTCCCTAAACCACTTGCTAGACAAAGGGTTAGCGTAGCAAGCACCACAATAATGTCGACACAGAAATATTACAAAGTAAAGGCTTATAAAATAATAAAAATTCTACTTAGTTCAGATACCTCCCAGTGCCTTTGGCAAAACACCTTAAGCATTCCACATAAGGCGGGCATTGTCTTCATAAGATGGCACCTCATAAAATGGTATTAAATATCACCGACGGGGCTTCATATTTCATCCGGCAGGGTTTAGGCCAGACATGTTCTATATCACACATTATTAGAATGACATCTGCTTTGCAAGTTCTGTACCCAGGAGCATACCTTGATAACTCATTTCAGCGCTCCTTCTCGGAGGGCTTCTGTGCCTTCATAATACCTAATATGTTTAACTCATTTTGAACAGAAGTCTAAAGCCTGTCGTGGCCCTCTGGCCACAACTGTAGCTGTCAGGCAAAGGAGTCAGCTATCAAACATTACTCATTTATCATTAGCAGGGATGCAGCTGTACAAAGGAATGCAGCCACCACTGTGAAGAGCTGTCAGTTCTTCCCTGTATAATACTCTCCTCTCTCAATGGGGCATTTTGTGGCACAGGCACTGCAGCATCCCCTCAGCAGTAGATTTATAGCAGCAAGAGTATTGGCAACATATTTCCATTTAAATAGTTGGACCATGAGGCAGATTTATTTGCTTATATGTTTGACTGTTCATTTTTGTTCATTCTCCCTTGCCACACCAATCCAAAAATGTAACAACAGTTTAATCTCCATAAGTGATCCACCAAGTGGTATTTAAAAATAGGTAAACACTTTCCCCATTATCCAGTACCCCTTTATAGTCCTTGGCTAGGTGCCAGCCACTAGTACGCTATCACCCCCAAGCATAAACAGAAAGTACTCCAATCAGAGTGGAGGGAGAGAAATTTTCTTCCAGTGGTGGTGACCCTTCACACTTCATTGGGTACCACTACAGAAGGACCCTAACAGTGGGGGAGAGACTTCTGAGGAGGACAGAGGTACAAATGAAAAGAAATGCCATAAAAGCCCTTGTGCAGCAACAGAAGATTGTCTGCAATGGATCCTGCCCCATTTATTTCCCTACAATGTTTATCCATTGTTTTATGGTGTATCAATCACAAGTTTTGTTTAGTGTGAGAGACAGAATGTGTTTGTTTCAGGCTTCCTCTAATAAAGAATATTGTGGTCAGCTAGTTAAAGGGAGGGTGGTGGGGTGGGGGTGAACTGCTGAACTGCTGAACATCCAAAGTATTGGAAACCTAAAATTCTCATTTAACCACCCAATAAGTACTTTATATAACTACTACTACACTATTAACCATTCAGTATTTTTTTCTTCATACTCCCATTAAATTCCATATATCTAATACATATATATCCCATTCTTCTTCCAAGAAACTCAGAGTAACTATAATGTTAAATTTTGACCTATGCACTTTTCCATTCCAAAGAGCCATTGTAGTGGAATGACTAGAGTGTAGGATTACAATGACTTGACCTGGGTAAGTCTTGGAAGCAAAGCAAGATCATCCATGATTGTCTTACATCTCTCTCTCACACACACATTCTCTTTCTCTTTGTGTGTATGTGTGGAGAAAGGGACATTGACTCTTTAATTCAGAGGAGTTACTACAGGCTAATTCCTACCAAGTGCCACACATGTAGCACCTAAGACAGAAAGATGGGCGGGATAACCATGTGGACCAGAGCCTGTGTCCTTGGAGGAATGGCAGGTTTATGTGATAAACACAAATATAGAATGAGGAAGCCTTTGGTCCACTCAAGAGTACTCATGTATGAATCCAAGTTACTGTGAAACAAATTTCAAAACAATGTGGCAACCTGCTTTGATGGCTTTGTGTGGCTTATTCTGTGCATTCTGTTTCCGCCTAACCACAAGGCCTTCCCCCTTCATAATGTACCCATGAAGCCTTCTCTGACCCCATCTGTTTCCTCAGGCAGATGTTTCCCTCCATCACCAAACCTTCCACAGTATCGTTGAGCCACATAACTTCCACTTTTCTTCAGTGTGTCCCCTCAAAACCTCCTTGTGTCACAGCTTCACCCTACCATGAGAAACAGCCCTCTCTCAAACAAATGCCTTTTGTCTGTCTCTGGTTAAATATATATGCACTCAAATTCTATCACCAGCTGTTTCCTCTTTTTAAAAAAAGGTCTCTTATTCTACATTGTTGCTTTATTCCCATTCTCTTGACATAAAGTATGAAGAGTTCTGATGAGGACTGATAAAAGTCAGAAGGTATAGATCGTGACAGCTATCCAGTTGTCAACATCACTGCCATAGAGGAATACAAACAAAGTGATGCTGTTGTATTAAGTTGTGATATCTGATGAACTTCCTAGCTGACCAGTTTTGAGATTAGAATACTCTGGTGGAGTCTTCCATGATAAATTAGTGCATAAATTATGGATGTTTACCAGCTGTTTGTTTTGTGGTAGCCATATCAGCGGCAGGACTTGGACCGATGGGGTGGATCCTACCCTATCTTACCTCTCTACTGAGCAAAGTCTGATGCTTTCCTTAGGTATAAGGATCCTTCCTCCAACTTCAGTAGCTCTTCCAAAGGGCCAAAGGAAGGCAGGATACAGGTAGAATCCACTCCAGTATCTGTTGGTACTGATACCTCAGTCCCATATAATTCACTAGGCAGAAACCTATGACACTTGTTGAATTAGATACACTTTTATCTTGCTATTCCTCCAAGAAGCTCATGGTGGTATACATACCCCATCCATTTTTTCCTCATTACAATCTCATGAGGTATGTTTGCCTATGAGTGAGATATTGGCCTAAGGCCACCCAGTGAGCGACATAGTAGAGTCAGGTTTTGAACTCTTTTCTTCCAGGTACTATACTACGTTAGTAATGGCAAGTGATGGTATGTGCATCAAGTATGTGCCTTCACAGGCAAGCAAAGGTACGTACATCAAGCTTTAAACCATTTTGTTTCATCTCTATTATTATGACTAATGAAGAAGTGTACAGAACCAGAGGTACTGACAAGTTACGTGGTGAAGTTTATGGTAATGATGATGGAGGTGTCCCATAAGAAAATGTACTTTATTCTTCCAGTGTTTCTGAGTTAAAAGCCATAACAAATACAAAAATCCACTCCCCCTATACTCAGGTCTATGCCTTTTAACCCACTGTATACTATGGCTACCTACTGCTTAAACTCTTAGATGCTATAGATATTTTGATTTCAAATTAAGATTTGAGACATCCCCAAATGCTTAGAAAGTTAAAGGAAAGTCTACCCAGTGCAGATGCAAGTGAAAACTGCCACATTCAAAGTATTACAACTTCTTGAATTTTAACTGAGAATCATATGTGGATGCAAGATGGGAAGGCTAAAGAAAAAATCGGCTGCTTCTTGAGCCTGGAAATTCTGTCAGGGACTATAGCTTCAGAAATATTGTGTTGCATATGGCCAAGAATATCTGGGACCACTCTGCAGCCTGCAGTATTAATGGGAACGGTGTATGCTGTAGGGCCCTGAGAAATAACTTTGGAGAGTGCACCCCAGCCTAGAAGTCTTACTGATTCAGAACAGATCTACTTTTCACAGGTCAGTTCTGAATCAAATGCCAGGAGTAGAGTCTGCCCCTAACTATACACATCCTCCAAGTCCAGTTTTTTAGCCTGATTCTGGAGACGTTGTTATGCCAATGCAGATAATTTTTATTGTTTTGCAGCACTGCAGTGCCAGGAAGACACACACCTGCCTCTTCTCTGTAATGATGCCTTTTCTTTCTTTCTTTTTGCAAAAAAAGTATGAAGGTACAGTGGCATAAATTAAATATAGATGAGCTGAAGCTCTTGATTGACTTGGAGTCTGTAGGCTGGGGCTGGAAATGAAACCCCCTGAGGGCCACACCCCCTGGTAGGCCCTGGGCTATGCCTTTCAAGGCAGGACAATTATAATTAATTGAGCGATCTGACAGAAAGCACACCTCCAGAGGTAGCACCCGCAAGTGACACATGGCATATATCAAGAGCAAGGCAGGCCACATGAAGGGTTAATATGGGTTTGCTGGAACAAGGACAGAAAATCACGCCTGTGGCTACTACCAGCTTATTATGCTAGGTAGCTCTAGAAACAACCTTTCATTTTCAGCCACTTTATTTTTTTTCCCCTTGCCGTCTTTATGAAAGCAGATTGGCAAGGAACGTAGGTGTACCCTTTTTCATCAACGAGCTTTATGGGCACTCTTTCTAATTAGTGAAATATTTCCAAAGGAAAACAGAAAAGTATGGGAGAAATAGTCACTTTTGCTGTGACATTAAAAGTCCCATTCACTAGGGCATCACCCAGAACCGCTTTGGCACTGCATAGATAGAGCCGGCAACGAGTTTTGGTTAAAGGAGGGATGGTTTCAGATTTCTCGTTCCAACTGTTTTGACTTGAAAATCCCCGTTCTGATTTCACTTCTTTTTTATGCAATCCAAATGCATGATTTTAAAAAAGAATCTACCATTTTCTATTTCCTTGCACCAAATTCTTTCCATAAAATGGATGCATTTTCAATATTATTTGCGAGTCAATCTGCATTGTATATTATACATATAAATGGTATATGTTGTGCCTATCAATTCAATTTATATAATGTATAAAAGCTGTACACAAAACAAATGAATCTACAAAACCAACTGGGAGGACAACAAAAAACAATGACAAAACAATCAATGACTAGAAGAAGAAATGTGAATACTCTTTTGTTCAAGACACAATTTGTACTGCAAACTGCAAGTAGCGCTCTCGGTCTTGTTTGCTTTTTTGAAAATGTTCCACATGGTATCAAAAATGTTTGAGCATACACATTCTCACACTACTTTCCAGAACTGTCTCTGTCTCACCCTCTCTCTCCCATTCAACATCTGCCCAATCCACTTGACAGGGAAAAAACCAATTTAGAAAGGAGACTATTTCCTCAGTTTTCTCAAGCTTGCTGGGGTTCTGGGATGGGTGGGAGAAGCTGCATGGCTTGTATTCAGAAAGGTTTCAACTATGTACTCAGCTTTCGACTAGTTTTCGAGTTTGTGGCTACCATACTCTATTGTATCTGTTTTCATTGAATGTCCCAACTGTTGATCATATTGTATTTTTCCTGTGAATGTCCTAGCTATTGATTATATTGTATTCACTTGCCATATGTAATCCACATTGGATCTTAGTGAAAAAGGCAGACTATAAATAAACAACAACAACAAGAATAATAATCCAATGTTGTCCAGTTTACCAAGTATATACTTGTTAATCCAATATTCTAAAATGGATCAAAATATTTTGTGCTTTCCTGCACTGCAACCAGGGAACTGTAGTTCAATCCAGTTAGTTATGAGCATGCCCCAGTATGACAAATTCTATTGACTCATAAAAGCCACTGACTGGATTGAATTGTGCTGATTCGTGTATCGCGAAAATATGTTTTGTGGGGCTGTTTTTTTTCATGAAATCCATGACTTTGGGGGCTGGTTTGTTTGATTCATGAATGCTTCATGATGCCAGACAGGCTGGCGCCAATCCATTGATTCCCTAGGCAACATTGGCCCGGAATGTCTGCAGACCTTTTGTTGCCATGGAAACCCCAATCTTAGCCCACATAACCTTGATAGGCAGCTCTCCCTGCCAACCTGAGAGCTCCCATTCCGTACTATGAGCCACAGACAGAATCCATCTGGCAAAATTGGTGGGTACCAGTAAGGGCACAAGGAAGGGGGTGCTGTGGGCCACCCCCACCCTCCGAGCCCATGGCACCCAGGGGGACAGAAAGGAGTCAGTCTCCCAGTCAGTGTATTGCAATCTTCACCAAACTTGGAGGGCAGCTGGAGGAGAGCTTGCTGAAGTCTCCCTATGAGTTTGGCATCTCTTGGTATGAAGGGAGCCATTGTAGGGCCCCTGGGATCTGACGAATCACAAACCTAATGAATTGTTTCATGAAAAAGGGCAATTTTGTGAAAATTCATGGTTCGTGGTTCGTAGAACGCGATAAACCACAAAACTCAGGGTTCAGTTTTTTCCTGTTTCATGCCCATCTCTATGCCAGAGAATTTCAGCTGAAGTAGAACTTTGCAGTGGTTTTGGAGTTTCCTGCTTGGAAGAAGCAGCCAAGGAATTGTATGGGATGCAGAAAAGGTTTTAGAACATCCCTACCTCACCCCAGAATATCCTTACCTACAAGTAAAATAAAACTGTCCATCATTTCATTTTTCTAGGTTTAGTTCTTAAACAGACATTTATTTATAATACTTTCCATCATTTTATTTGACTGTTATGAACTGTCTGCTCATGCATATCTTATTGCAAATTGCTTTAAAGGTAAGGAAGTTTCCAAAATTCTCCTTATCTTAATTTCTCCCCTGATTGTGGTAAAGTTTCCAAACCGAAGTATTAGGAAGCCACTGTGATTCTGTTTTTAATTTGTACTGAGCATGGTACATGCATGAGAGCCAACACAGCACTGTGGTTAGAGTGTTATGTTCCAATCAAGGAGACCTCAGTTCAAATCCTCTCTCAAATCGGAAAGTTTGTTGTGAGAAAAGGGAGCAAACCATGTATGCTTCCCCAAGCTCTTTGTGAGAAGGGAAGGACAGCAATATAATGGTTTGCAGTATCTTTTAATTTCTTTATTTCTCCCCTCCATATAAATGATGTGCAAGTGTGCACTGGAATAAGATTACAGAATCACAGAATCACAGAGCTGGAAGGGGCCATACAGACATTCTAGTCTAACCCCCTGCCTAATGCAGCATGAGCCTAAAGCATCTCTGACAAATATTGTGGCTCAGTGGTGGAGTATCTGCTTGCCATGCAGAAGTTTCCAGATTCAATCCCTGGATGTGAAACACGTCTACCTATAACTCTGGAAAGCTGCACTGACCTTGATAGAAAAACGATCTGATTCAGTATAAGGCAGCTACATATGTTCATTGCTAAAACACAGAAAACCAACCGATTCAAGATTCTTTACCAAAGTGTATGTACACGAATGATTGATGAAACACCTCATAAATAAAAAGGAGTTTTGATCTGATTGTATAATTGTATCAAGATAGGGTTGGGGTTTTTTGGTAATACTGTATGATGCCACATGTGTCCTGGTAAAACACGTCACAAAAAGGATCCTCATACAATCATATGTACAATACTGTAAGATTCCTTATTTGTAATGTTGGATCAAACATAGAGGAGAGGACAAAGATGGAAATGAAGGTGCAATAAACAGCTCATGCTCTAATTCTGGAATCCATGCTAGACATTTTCCTAGCTAAATCAGAATTCAGGATGAGTAGGATACAGGGCAGAGTGAACTCATCATACGGTACAGGAATAGAAGGGAGGGAACGTTTTCATCTCTATTAAAACAAAATCCAACATCTTGCAAGGAAGATGAAGAAAGGCCAGCACGTAATGAATGGTATGGGTTTTTTTATCTTGTTTTGAAGTGGTATAATTTATGAAGCCCTGAAATTTTTCAGTGAAGTTTCATTGAGAAAGAGCAGTGTAGAAAATGAGAATTGTAGCTTTTGTGGTCAACAACACTGAAGCTAACCAAGATATCACTGTAGATTCTTGCAAGAAAGTACAAAGGATGATGGGGCATACAGTTTTGGGGCGAGTGCTGAAGAAAACCACAGCCCACAGATCTTACAACAGGAAGTCTGCAATCCTATGCACACTTCTTTGGGAGTTATTAGTCCTACTGAAGAAGGAAGGGTTTTGAATTTCTCTTGCCTGTTGTTTTCATTAACAAATCCCCTTTGCAGTTACAGTTCCCCTTGTGCAAAATGTACCTGTGATTTTTTTTGTCACACCATTTCTATTTCCTTTCTCTGAATTTTTCCTGTAAAAAGTATGTATTTTTTCAAGTTTGCATATTTTGTGTTAAATTCTATATATTATTATACAGGGAAATGACCTAGCATACAAATTCTGCATAAAACCCATACAGCATGCATACAAGTGAATTTATACAACCAAAAATGGAGAACCAAACTTGCTGACAAATATATATATATGAATATAAAAAGGAAAGGGGAATAGTTGCTCATGTTTACATTGAATTCAGTGAAATACTTTTTAGTAAATTTGCATAGCATTCACCTGTATAGAATTTCTGCCACATCTTCAGAATTTTGAAAAAAAATTGGTAAGAATACTGATTAAAATTTCATTTCCTCTGAAACCTCAATATAAATATCTGACAAATTGTTAACGTGTCTCCTGTATAGAGATAGGCATGAACAGCAATACAAACTAAAATAAGCCACAAACAGCCCAATCAGCTGTTCGCAAACAAGCTGTTTGTGAGGCCCCATTCTAAACTAACAGGTGGTCATTGCAAGCCTCCTTCATTGCTGTTCGTCAAGCCAGACAATCTGGCACCTGCAATCAATTCCCTTGGCAACCAGAGGCAGGGACTTCCTGACCTCTGTCTGAACTCCTGCTGTTGCCCTGGAAACCCCAATCGAAGCCCAATTTAGCTTGATAGGCAGGTCTTCCTTTCAAGTGTGGAGATCCACATTTGTTACAAGGAAGCAAAGAACAGGGGGGAGGAGGGCTTCCAGCTCTGGTTTTGCAGACAGTGAGGGAGAGACAGTTGCTGTTGGCATTTTGAGAGAGAGACAGGGAGAGGCATTGGAGCTTGAATTTTCTTTGTGTGTGGTGGAATAGGAATTTACCTCTTCAAGTTCCAGGGCTGCTGCCAGGCTCTGGGCCAAGCTATTATTTATTACTGGTACGTTTCCTGCTGCCTGCTCAGGTAAGGTTTCTGGGAATGGTGCGGTAGAGACCTACCCCTTCAGGTTCCAGGGCTGCTGCCAGGCTCTGGGGCCAAGCTATTATTTATTATTGGTACATTTCCTGCTGCCTGCTCAGGTAGGGTTTCTGGGAGTGGTGCGGTAGGGATCTTGATAGCTGGAGGAGGGCCTGCTGGACCCCACGAACAATGAACATGTTCGTGAACAGGTCATGTTAATCAATGTTCATTGTTCGTGGATGGCAATGAACAATGAACTCTATGTTCATTCTTTTTCTGTTTGTGCCCATATCTACTCCTGTAAATGCGGAAATGCTCCCCTCAAAGGATAAAACTGTCACAAACATTGAGCAACTTCAGCTGAAGCATCTCTTGCTGTCTTTGCTATATATTGCCTATATATTGCCTGTGCAGGGGCCAGGGGACTTAAACCAAGAGTATAATCTGGCCTTTTCCCTCAACACAGCCCTCCATCTATGAAAAGGATCCTGAATGGGCATCCTCTGCACCTGATTCTGTCCATGTGAAGGGGCAGTGGGCATTGCCGCCTACTCCAAACCTAATACCTGCTCCGCTCCTGATCCAGGCTGGGTAAAGGGGGGGCAGGCATTGCCACTTGCTTCATCCCTGATCCCACCCTGGTGGAGGTAGGGGGTAGGCATTGCCACCTGCTTCGCTCCTGATCCTGGCTGCATGAAGGGAGGCAGGTATTGCCACCTGCTCTGTGCCTCATCCTGGCTGGGTGAAGGGGGAGGGCATTGCAACTTGCTCCACTCCTGATCCTGGACAGGTGAGGGGGGGACAGGCATTGCCTCCTGCTCTGCACATGATTCCTTCCAGATGAATAGGGGTGGGCATTCCTGCCTGCTTTAAGTCTGATACCGACAAGGTGAAGGGTGGGCAGGCATTTCTGCCTGCTCTGCTCCTGATCCCATCTGGGTGAAGAGGATTGGCCATTGCCTCCTGCTATATGCCTGGTTCCATCCAGATGAAAGAGGGTGGGCATTGCCACCTGCTCCGCTCCTGATTCCAGCTGGGTGAAGTCAGGGGCGGGCATTGCCACCTGCTCCACACTTGATTTCTGTCACGGGCTGGGCCAGCCCAAGCAGGGTGGTTCAAGTCCAAACCTTAAGGCCAAAGTCAAAGGGGAGTTCCAAGAGCAAAAGCCAAGTCAAACTGGTGGTCAGAGCACTAGATAAAGCCAGGAGTGAGTCCAGAGTCCAAGAGCGATGTCAGGCACAGTCCAAGGTCAGTCACCGATAGTGTCAGGTCCAAAAGCAGGCACGGGCAAGGTTCACAGAACACAGAGTGGTTGCAGGCAGTAGACACGTTGCTTCCACGCCCAGCAGTTCCTCCAGACTGGCTCTTATAGCCAGGCGTGGTTTTCAGCCAGCTGCTGGGGCTCTATCCTGCCACTACTCATCGTCACTCTCCAGCAGCTGGCGTTGGCTCAAGAGGCGAGCACTGCGCCGTCTCTCCTGCAGTTCCAGTCTCTGGCACTGCCTGCAGCGTTCCTTGGGCGTGGGTGAACCTGGGGGGGGGAGTGGAGGCTCTTGGCTGCGCTGCACCTGTAGAAGTCCCTGGCTGAGCTTCCTCTGTAGTATTGGAGCTAGAGGGTGCTGGTGCCTCAGCTGCTGGCTGTAAGCTCTGATCAGCCAGCAGCTGTTGCTCCTGATTGCTGGCTTCTGCTGAATCAGGGCTAGGGCTGGCTACACAGGGCTCCTCTTCTCCTGAGGAGTCCTGGCTGGCTACATGAGGCTCCTCTCCTCCAGAGGAGACCTCACTCTCAGACTGGGCCATGACAATTACAGTGAGTTGAAGAGGGAGTGAACATTGCCACTTGCTCCACTTCTGATCCCAGCTGGTTGAAGGCAAGTTGAAGGCCTTGCTGTCTGCTCAACGACTGCTCCTCACTTGGGCTTCCCACCACGGTCCGCTTTTGGAGGGATGAGCTTCCTCTTTTGGGCTTCCCTCCACAGCAGCACCCTCTGGAGGCAGATCAGAGTAGGAAGTGAGTTGCCTATCCAAATATATATTCAGCTGTACCAAATATATTCAGTATGTATATTTGGGAATACCAAATACTGCATTTCTAAATATACCCAAATTATTCAAGTTTATCTGGGAATCACCTCTCCAGCCATTTTAAAGCTGGCTGGCTTTAGGCTTGTTTTTCCTGGGCTTTTTTCCTGGGGCAGGCAGCAAGGAGAAGAAGTGAGGGAGGAAGGAAGGGGAGTAAGACAGTAAGTGACCAATGAGATGTGGCTTTGGAGGAGCTGTAGTTGTCTGGCCAATCACAGGGATCCTTTGATAGGAGAGCCTTTTTCAAATTATTGCAAGAACATAAAAGCAGTCCTGGCTCAGAACAGACTCCATTTTAGACTGAGATTTCTGAAGAGTGTGCTGTTGAGAGATCTTCACTTCTGGATCCTCTGGGAGTCTGGCTTTTGGATTACCACTCTCTTTGGGATTCTGCACCTTGTTGATTACTCTGTTGCCTGACCAGACCATTGAGGAACAGCTGCCTGGGACCACTGGAAGACGATGGCCTGCCTAGTTTGAAAAGTCAGTTATTTTTCTAGTTTTGCAGGGGAGGAGCGTTGGCCTGGTGTTAGGTTGGGGGTGGTAAGGGAACAGGGAAAACTGTTATTTCCTTTTAAACTTTTCTTTAAAACTTTATTTTCTTTGGTCTTTTCCCCCCTTTTGGAGTTTTGGTTGGGAGGGGGGATCCACTATTTTTGAGTTTCTCCCTCATTGAATCTGGTTATTTAAGTTTTGCCCAATTGCCCTCCAAAATGGGGAAGTTGGAAAAGCTCTGTAGGTTAGCACTCAGTGAGTGTAGCACAATTCAGCTAGGTCTACTCTGAACTACTAGTGGAGAGAGCTGCTGTGACTCACTAGTGGGAAAGGAGCACCATGAGGCGTGCTTTGGGGTGGACTTGTAGGATGTGAGTCTTCCAGTCCTTGAACTCACCCCATGGACCCAAAGGACGCTGGAGGATTAACTAGAGAAGAAGATAATAACTGGTGACCCTTCCCTGGTTTCCTCTGAGGTCAGTAGCAGGCCTTTCAGGGAGTGGCAGGAGTGCATAGAAGTGGCATAAGAAAAAGAAATGGAGGAAGTGCCCCCCCCCAGGGTGCTGCTATCTCAACCTCTTCACCTTCGGCCATTTCTCCCCTGCACCCCAGACACAGTGTGTCTACCCCAAGTACCTCACAGGAGGCAGCTCCTGGGGTGTCCACAGCTGCAGGGCAGCATGGGTTCCCCTACACCTCTGCTGTCTAAGATCACTTCCAGAAGACAGAGGACTCCCGTTATTCAAAATGCCAGCTGTGTAGGGCCTAGATCAGTTGAGGGAAGACATGGCTCATCTCTTGACTACTGTACACAGAAACCACATGAAAAGGCATTGCCAGGCAGTGCTACCCAGGGGGAGAGAGACTCTGGTACCACATGGTCGCCAGCAAGCCAGGAGGGGGTCATCCTGTGACCACCTCTGGCGCTCTCTCCCTAAAAATCTCCTGTAGGGAAGGGACACCAATCATCTCTGCCACAGATGTTTGGTGGGGCTGGCACTAGTGTACCAAAAGAGGGGGTCCAGAGGGCAGAGAAGAGGATAATTTGTTTTATTGGCAAGATGGTTGCTCTAGACAAATGTCCCTTTTCTGTAGTCAAGGATGTCAGCTTCCACTGGCTGCTCCAAGGAGTCTGTACTTGGTACATGCCCCCTTCCTGCACCATGCTGAACAGGACCATGGTGCCCTCCTTTTACAGGGCTGCCAAGGACTATGTGAGGGCACAGTTGTCCCGTGCTTGTGGAAGAAGTGTGTACTTCACATCAGACATCTTGACCTGCCCTCAGTCATGTGTACCTCTTGCTGACTGTGCACTGGTAGCAACCTGATGAGCTTCTGGGTGAGACTGGGACAACTGGACAACCAGCATCAGGCAGGGTGAGATGGGGGGAGGTCAATGGGCTGGTTGCTACCAGGCTTTATTCCATGCTGAGGCTTGTATACCCTCTGGAAATGTGAGACACATGAGACAGGATTTTATAGAGGCAATAGACAGGGGCTACTTCTCAGATCCCTGCAAGTTGCATGCCACCGGTCCTCTGAGCGACTGGGCCAACAAAGAGGCAGTCTGGCCAGACCTCTCCCAGGAGGCTCAGAGGCTCTTCTCATGTCCACTGATGAGCATGTTGAGCTAGTGTGTCTTCTCCCATGCAGGAAACATTGTCAGCCCTGAAGGGCAACTTGTTGCTCTTCAGTTTCCCAACTCTGGACTTTAAGAGTGAGTGAAGTGAGCATGCCTTCCTTGTGTCTGAATCTTCTGTTAGTCTGTGTTGGAAAGATGGGGGAAAGTTCTCTTCTCTTCTCTTGCCGCTGTAACAGGAAGAGAGATGTTAGGGACAACAAAGAATTGACACCATACATGTACCAATGTTAAATTAAAACAAGCAGAAGCAAACCCACCGAAGCACCCAAAAGAAAGCTAGTGAATGCTATTGTGTTGTTAACTTTCTCTTTTACATGGGTGGGAGGGAACAGGAGCACGAGTGATGAAGGGCAGCTTCTGCAACTCTGTCTCAATGCTTTGAGCCAGTGAGTGACAGTGTAGGCTGCAGACTGCAGAAAGAGGAAAACTTGGGTCACCCCAAATTACCCTTCTTGCTTTTTGATGCCTTCTTTGGGACAGGGATCTTATATCCACTTACTGTGCGTGTTCTTGCTTGCCACGGCCAGGTGACTGGCTGTGCTTGGGCCAGGTTGGTGGTTCTGCTGCTATGCGGTGGATGTTAGTACTTGGTTCTGTTCTGTTACCACACTGGCCCTGGGTTCTTCTTGGCTTCTGTGCATGGCATTGGTTCTGTTGAGCTTGCAACAGTGTCCCTTTCTTCACTTTGGTTAATATTTCTTTGCCTTGGAAAGCCTTGGATTCCCCCCCCCCCCACCATAAGAAACAATAGAGAATGGCTGGGGGCACCTTGTTCAGCAGCCCATAGAAGTGGGCCCCTTGGTCCAATCTTCTTGAAACTTGGGGGTACTGTAGTGAACTGGAAGGATGGGGCGGGGGAGGTAGTTGTGAATTTCCTGCATCGTGTAGGGGGTTGGACGAGATGATCCTGGATATCCCTTCCAACTCAATGATTCTATAATTCTGTGACTAGGATCACTGTGATTTTAGTGGAGATGGCACAAAAGACACTCCCAGCCTCCCAGGTAGGTTCCTCCATATGAAATAATAGAGTTAAGTACATTCAGATTTCTGAATACAACTCGAATCAAAATACTATACTGGTATTTTTGGACTCAAATATCAGGAATACTGATATTTATCAGCTTCTCACCACCTGAATTTGAAAAATACCATTTTTTTGCTACACACTCCTAGATCCTTCTAAACTTATCAAAAATGAAATTATTGGCCAGTGAGGCATATCTCTGTGTGTTAAGTCATAGAAATAGGAAAATACACATCCATCAGGTAATTCTAATAAGAGTTCTAAGAACTATCATTTGAATAAAAAATGGCAACTTCCCATATTACTCTTCATCAGCAATAGGGTGGATAATAGCAATGGCCTACCTTACAAGATTGTTGTAAAGATTACAGCAAGATAATGTATGTGAAGCTTTTTTGACACAGGAGCACTTTATAAATACAAGTATAACAGACAATTTAACCAACACAACACACAAATCCAACTTTTATGAAAAATGGTGGCATTTCTTAGACTACATTGATAGGACAGAAGCAAATCCTCCAAACCATTTATATCAGAAAATACTAGATAGTTAGTTATGAGCTAAGTTGCTTCAAGAAAATTTTGTATATCTTTAACTGTAAGAACTGCAAACCATAGCATTCTGTCAGCAATTTTATTTATGAAGAGTATCGTTTTGTTACTTCCATATATTACTTTTTGTATTTACTGTTTAAGTTGTATGGTTGAAGTTGTTTATTGTTTTGGTGATAAATAAAATTTATTATTATAAAAAATACAAGTATTATTATTGCTACTTATTAATGTTATGAGATTCCAAAGTTCTGTGTTTTTAATTATCATAGTATTTCTTACAAGAGTCTTGGACACTTAGTACATTTTCAATTGAATGAGATTTGAACAGACCCCTGTTTACACCATTGTGTCCAAACTGAAGACAGCTCACCAGACATGTCTGGTCATCTGCCTGGTGCTCAGAGACCCCTACTTTTAGCAGTCCCAAGAAGACAGAAAAGCCTGGTACGTTGAGCCCCTCATAGCCCTTTGCACACAGAGGGCAAGCTGTATTCAGCATGGAAGGTCACCAGTAGCGAAGGCACTGGCTCCATCTTTTGCTACTCCATCACAGCAGCCCTCGTGCAGTCAGAAACTGAAGGTGTTTTCCTTTTTTTCCTGGCCCCTTTATTGAGCTCCGAGTTAAGCTTTTTTTTAACTGGTCCGCATTTTTCCCATAAAGAAACTTATCCAAGTCTGTTAAGTAAGTTGTTTGGCTGTGAAATTAATTTATTTTATTGGCAGGGAAGAAATGAGCAACCCTGGCAATAAATATGGCAGTCAAGTGTTCTATAACCAGAGAGACCAAGGACTTAGCATTCCTAGTTTGTCTTAGTGACAAGCAAAATTTTATTGCTGACTTGCAAGTTCAGAATGTGTCAAAACATTCAATACGGGGCCATGCCCACTTTTTTTCCCATTTACAAGCCACATGGTCTTGCGTGTTACAGTCTTAGTTCCTCCGTTTAGTTTTTAAAATCCTTTTTAAGACAAAATGCAACACCTCCCCACATCATTCCCTGGGTAGTAGTATTCTCTGATATGGATTTGAGGGTTGCTTCTCAAATTGTGATACAAGATTATACAGAGAGAGTCATTGTTTCTGCAATGAGCACAGAGTCATAGAGTATTAGAGCTGGAAGGTACCTTAATAAGCTTCCTAGTCTCCTATTTAGGTTGAGGTATCCCTGCCCCCAGCTGACACTTTCCACCACTACCCAACTGGCTGGTAGGGAGGAAATGGCACAAAATGGGGTAAACTTACCAGAAATGTAGGCCCTTCTTGGCAATGTCATCATATTGCTGACAATGTGCTGACATCACTTCCGGTATGCCTAGAAGTGATGTCACATCTTACAGGTGAAGCTCTGGTATTTGGGCAAAACCCATATTGTTTTGCCAAGCGCCAGAGCCGTCCTGGTGGCACTGGCAATGTGATAACATCTCTTCCAGAAGTGATGTCGGAGTATCGCTAACAACATCATGACATCACCAACAAGGGCTCCCGTGATCCAGTAAGCCCTCCACATATGCACCAGTTGCAAGGGGAGGGGGAATCTGTCAACCCCAAGGCATCCTCATGTGTTGTGCTTCAATTGTTGCTTTTTTAACAGTGGTTCAGTGATTAATTTTGTGCCTAAATTATAATGGAATGTTCCACCTGGCCCCAGCCTGGTGGAACGCTCTGTCAATGGAAACCCGGGCCCAGCGGGACATATTATCGTTCCGCCGGGCCTGTAAGACAGAGCTGTTCCACCAGGCGTTTGGTGATTGAAGGGGGCGGTGCCATGTCGGCCTCCCACCTTTGGGATGGGGAAGGTTCTCCCCACCACTGCACCTTGTTAATTTGTTTTATTATTTGTATATTGATTTTAGTTTTTGTTTTTATCGATTTTAACTGTTCACCGCCCAGAGCCCCTGGGGATGGGCGGTATATAAATTGAAAAAATAAATAAATAAATAAATAAATAAATAAATAAGCCACCCACTGAAGAAGTAATGTGATCTTTCTCAAAGGAGCTTGGATGGAATACAAGGAGCAGATTTCTCTGCAGAGATTTGACTGCTGGAGATACAAGTTGCTGTTTAGCATGTTTGCCCAGGAAAGATGTGGAAGAGGAAGTATGAGAAAGAGGCCCCCACCTCAGCAACTTTCTGTCTGCCAGAGCAGGCTGTGTGGAAAGCAGGGGCAGGCAAAGCCACTCCTGCCTCTACATACAAATATATGGGAGCCCTTTTCCCATCCTCCAAACCATTTTGAGGATGAATGCCATCATTTAAAACTCAAGCAGAGTTGAGGTTTCACCGGATCACAATACAAGTTTAGCACACATATGACCACAGCTGCCAACCAGATGCCGCCAGAAAGACCACGACAAGAGGGTCTTCCCTGAATACTTTCCTCACTGCCACTAGTATTCAGCGGCTTACTGCCTTTGAACCTAGAATCAGAGTGGCAAAAAAAAAAAAAAAGATGAGCCATCTGGTGAGTGGTGAAAGTGGGGTAATCTTCCTTTGACTCAACCCTAGAATTTGCCATTGTAGATGCCTTTTATATCTTATCTTTTTATCTTAAGAATTGCTATATGTCCTGTAGATCAGACTAACGTAGAAATCAATACATAAACAGACCAATAATGTTGGCTTCTGACAAGGTTATCCTCCTTTATTCACCCTTTCTTGTCTAAAGCACTCTAGGACAAGGGAGATGGAAGAGCATCCAGGCTTTCCCAGCATGCCCTGGGAGGCTGTATGCAAAGCCAGATAGCAGGACTTTGCAACTGTCTGAAATTGCACAACCCCCCAATGGCGTGGAAGAAAGCGTAACGGGTTCATAATTGCAACCCTTTCATTACCGTCTCCTTAGTTCTCAGCCCACTAATGTCAAGAGCGTCGTCTTTGTAGCGTTATTGGCATTTTTCATCATATTCATGAAGTGCGGGTCAATTTTCTTCAAAAGGCTCCCTTCGCCAAGTTGCCACAAAGACAGACAGTAATAAATTCTACCAGTGCACTTGTGAAGGCTTCGTAGCTGCAAGCGACAATAAAAAGCAATGAGCCGGGTGTCACTAAGTAACTCCAGTTTACACTGCATTTTCTCTCTTTTATTGAAAACTCAGGATATGAATTTATTAATGAATACACAGGCATACTTTGAAAGGGGGGGAGTCGAAGGGGAGGCAGTGGGGGGGGTTGAAGAGAATGGAAGGAGAGACCAAGTCAATTTATTTGATATTCACACAGTGACTGCCTACATTGTATTGTTTCATCATTTATGGCCCAGCTTTGCTTGTTAGGCTGTGGCCCTCCAGAAAAAAAAGCAAGTCTTATATAGCAACACCTTGACGTAGATGTACAGCTGCTCTCCCTGTGCTTGTCTCACCTTTAGCCCTGTCTGTCTACTGCAGGCTTTCATTTTCCGCATTCATACATCAATAAGCTTTGCATGCTGACACCTAATTTTGCAGGCTACTTTGGTTATGGAGGCCGTCTTTTGCATATCACTACCCACCCCCTTCTGACATCTCCTGGCTTTAAAGGAGAGAATAGAAGGAGTGTGAAGGGGGGGGGGAGAAGGTTTTTTTTCTCCCTCTTTTCTTCTTGGGACTAATCAGAAATGTCTTTCTATTTGTCAGAAACAGATCTGCCAAATCAAGTTTAATTGATTCAGCTGTTATTTTCATGCCTGATTCTCATATATATAAATTGTGATTTTTAAGGACTGGGCTTTTGTCTTCTGAAACATGAAATGTTGTGCTTTAGACAAATAGGAGATTTCTCCTGAAAGGTAAATACAGACACCAATTAGTTAGCATTTCCTCTCCAATTAAACCTTTGGATTTTGGAAGAGCATAGGTATGTTTTTTCTCAGATGGATAGATAGATAGATAGATAGATAGATAGATAGATAGATAGATAGATAGATAGATAGATAGATAGATAGATAGATAGATAGATAGATAGATAGATAGATAGATAGATAGATAGAAAAGTCCAAGCACATGACAGTCAGTGCAACCTGGGATTATGCCCTGGTTCTCCTCCTCCCAAACTCCTAGAAATCGTGTTAGTTCTTAAATTTTGCAAAACTGTTTAGTCCTTTGTGTGTGTGTGTGTGTGTGTGTGTTCACATTCATAAATATAAGGACTCACTCATTTAAAGATAACTGAATTGATTAAGTGTATTTACTTATTTACCTCATTTGTATATTGCTTTTTAAAGAAGAATTTATAAACAATTCACAACCTAAAAATCTAGCAACAAAAGAATTAGAGGGATAGGGACTATGGACTTTACTACTATGTGCTACTGTGTGCTATCTGTTGCTTTGACTATGATCCTACTGGGTAGTTGTATATTGTTTAACGTATCAGTCTTAGAACTGCTTACGCCCTGTTTCAGCATTTCTTCAGCTCCGTGTTGGATTTCTGCTGGTTTTAAATCTAGACCTTATTACATTGCTTATTGAAATGTCCTTGAAACTGACTATACTAACTCACGCTGTAATCCACGGAGAGTCTCAGCGAGAAAGGTGGACTATAAATAACATAAATAAATAAATAAAATCTGTTAATCAGTTCTGTAAAACAGATCAAAACAACAGCAGATAAACTTATAAACTTCAATTTCATTTAAAGGCCAACCCCTTGAAAGTGGAGTACAGCAGAACAAAAATGGTTTACATGCATCCAGAAGCAGATAGATGACTATGTAAGTCAAGCTTCCCAGGGGAAAAGGCATTCCATAATACAGAGGCGACAAATGAAAAGACACTGGTGGACACTGGCATTGCATCCGCAGCGGAGCAGCATGGCACCACAAGAGCAGCCAGGTCCCCCAACATCCAGAAGGCCAGCCCAAGGAAGGCTCTGCCCACTCAGTGGTGGCAGTGGCAAAGGCAAAGCTGAGCCCGGCCCAGTGGAAGCCAACACTGCAGCAGTCAGCAACCGCGGCAACACTTTCCTGGTGAGGGGTGGGGAGGCAGATGACTGACAGTAGGGGAGCCCAGGAGTGGCTAGCGTGTATGAGCAGCAGCCAACAAGCCTCCTGTCACCTTGGGAGACTGGGAGAGAGCCTGGGGAAGGCTCTGGCCAGGCTCTTCTTGCCCACCTCCAGGGGCAGACTCAAAAGGAGAAGATGAGGGGAGCCTGAGAAGAAGGGCCAGAGTTCTCCTAAGGCTCACTTGAGAGCCTTAGGAGACAGGAAAGGGTGTGGTTGTAACCTCTCTCCTTCACCCTACTCTGAGGCTTCTTCATCAGCTAGACACTGAATGAGGCATCCATGAAGGGGGCTGCAGCTCTGGATTTTGTACCCACAGAGGAAGAGCCAGACACGAGGCTGTTCTTATATTCATATCAGCATAACTGTCTATTGATAACATGTGTCACAGTACACAACACTTTAAAAGGACCCTTTCAAGATGAGAAAGGAGGAAGAATGGAAGGTTGTATGTTTTTGAGCACACTTGGGGTGAGAAGCGGACGTCTTTTTAATCTGTCAAAATGTGATGGGCTAGTCTAGTCAATTAATCAAATCATCATCGTAGCCATAATACACAAGAACACAAACATATAACCCCTTCCATGGTCTAAGAACAAGCAAGGAAAAAGAGGTTCATGAAAACAGATACATTTTTCATCTGGATCTTTAAAAAAAAGAATCTTGTTTAATTCTGAAGTCCTTAGCCACCCACTCCATCCTGCTATGTCAACGTAAATGACTTTTAAAACAACTTTTTGTCAAGTGGCTAATGCAATTATATCCTTGACAACTCATAAAGAGTTGAAATCAAATAGCTTTTTCCCTTACTGGGAACACAGCAAAAGCGCACTCCAGAGAAACTAAGATTATGGGGCAACAATTCCTGACTCACAACCCCCAAAATCAAAATGTACCTTGACATTTCTGGACTTTGACCGCATATTTAGAACACAATGGGTATAATGAAATGATTCACACTAGGAACAATGTGTTCCGTGACTGGAAGCTTCATGTGTTCCATGAAGGAAGCTGATCTGGGAAACACTGGGTAAGAAACACAAACCCAGAGGAGTAGCCATTTTATCCATCATTAAAATAACAGCCCTTTGCTGCACAGCCTTACTTACAACATCTGCCGCAGCAAATATTACACAAGGTGTAATTTGATAACATTGAGAGGGTTGAGGTTCATCATGCAGGGATTTGAAAAAATGATAACTGGCCAAGGGCCTGTCATTACAGTGACATATTTCCATTCTCCTAGCAAAGTAACTGGCTCTATTGTCCATTAGCCACCTGTCCTTGGATTCTCAGACTTGCCAATGTCTGTTGTCCAGTAGCAAGCAACTGCTCTACTTTGATGTCACAATGGGGCTGAGTCACGATCCCTCTGGCTGTCCTTGGTCTAGCTGATCTGATGTCAAAGAGTAGCCTACAGCTAGACAGCTGAATGCTAAAGGGGATGAGGCACACTAGAATTTCAAGTCTAAGGTCAAATGCAAGTTTTGTTCAATGAAACCATTGTCTATGCACAGGTAAGAATGGTTGCTTGCTTACACAGAATACTGAATGGAAAGTTTCCTAGGGTCGCTGATGTACATTTCTGTATGTAACATTTTATGTGTCTAGTCTTTCTTCAAAATTTGAGTTTTCAAAGAGATAGAAGATGACAGTAGGTGCTAAGAAATATTCACTAATTTAGATACTTGATATGGAAATGAGGCAAGCCTAGTGGCAACATTTCCAGTGTAACAAAACATACCCTGAGGCAGAATTACATCTTCTGCCCCCAAAACAATAACATGATGGTTTGTCTGGAGGTGAAACAGTGAATTGGGAAAGCTTGATGGCTCTACCTGAGGTAGACAAAAGATGTGAATAGGGCTCGATGACCCAGCAATTGCTAGATGGGGAGAGCTATCAGGTTCGCAAAAAGCTCTGATTGGGACGTTGGGTGAGAGAAGATACAGAAGGGCATTGATAAGATAAGCTGCATCTCCTGGAAGACTTCTTTGTTTCACTTAAGTGTTTCTATGGAGTGTGGAGGGACAGCTAGTCAATCTGACACACTTTCTGGTTAATTTTCCAACTTCTGTCAGGGTTGGGATCTGTTCTGCCAGGCAGTGTTTTGTGCTTATGGACATGAGGAGGGTTTTTTGATATTTCATATCCATAAACTGTCCTTTTCCAGAGGGGGTCTGACTGTGAACACTGTGTGATTAGCACCTACACTTGGGTGAGCAACTCTCTAGAGTTTTGTGACACAGCAATAGAGAAGGAGAAGAGGCCGCAGCCAGGCAGTCTTTATGAGGCCTGGATTTAACTCCGACAGCTCCTTTTTCCTCTGCAAAAGCCACAGGAAGAAGAGGCAGCAGCCAGACATCTTATGCCTCTCCTCAGCTCCTTTTTATGATATTGGGTTTTTTTTAACTGACTTTATTTATATCCTACTTTTCTCCCCAATGCAGACCCAGGGTGGTTTACATAATTCCCCTCTCCTCCATTTTACCCCACAGCAATGCTGTGAGGTAGATTAGGCTGATAGTCTGTGACTGGCCCAAGGTCACCCAGGAAGCTTCCATGGCAGAGTAGGGAATCACATCTGGGTATCCCAGATCCTAGTACAACACTCTAACCACTACACCATGCTGGTTCTCTATATTGTAACTGCCATTAATTGGGGTGTGTGTTATTGTAACTGAGAGCTAAGCTACAAGAGATGAATTACACGAGGACACACATGTGGAGTGAGTCGCAATTTAAGCTGGGAAGCTGAGTTTTAAAAGACACATCTGAAGGCTCTGTCAATTTACCCTCTCTTCAGAGCCAGCAAAGATCACTCCTCAGAGGGTTTGCTAATTTCCTCTTTACCTCCCAAGGCTCTATCAGTTTCACCTCCCCTTCTAGGAGGTGAAGAGGAAATTAAAAAACCCTCTGAGAAGATCTTTGCTGGATCTGTAGAGAGGGGAAATTGACAAAGCCTTCCAATCTCTTTTAAAACTCTGCTTCCTGGCTAACATTGCAACTCCGTTCATGTGAGCATCCTCATGTAATTCATCTCTTGTAGTTTAGCTCTGTTTGACTTAAAAAGGGGTAAAAAATAAGCTAAATAATATATAAATCTAGGTACATTCACATGAACACAATCATACTGAATCAGACCATCAGTCCATCAAGGTCAGTATTGTCTACTGAGACTGGCAGCAGTTCTCCAGGGTCTCAGGCAGAGGTCTTTCACATCACTTACTACCTAGTCTTTTTCACTGGAGATGTTGGGGATTGAACCTGGAACCTTCTGCATGCCAAGCAGATGCTTGACCACTAAGCCATAGCCCCTCCCTGTAAGGACCCTGCCAAGATATTTTACAAAAAACTCCACTGGTTGGTTTAATGAAAATTTATTATAAAAATCCAGTTCAAAGTATAACGGAGACTTTGTTAGGAATGACACATTATCAACAAACTGTAGTACATGTAGTTCAAAGTACTGCCCCACCCCTTTCTGGGGGTTGGACATTTGGCCTGTGAGAACCTATAATAATAACAACAACAACAACAATAATGACGACGACGACAACAACAACATTCGATTTATATACCGCCCTTCAGGATGACTTAACACCCACTCAGAGCGGTTTACAAAGTATGCCATTATTATGCCCACAACAAAACACCCTGTGAGGTAGGTGGGGCTGAGAGAGCTCTGAGAATGCTGTGACTGACCCAAGGTCACCCAGCTGTCTTCAAATGGAGGAGTGAGGAATCAAACCCAGTTCTCCAGATTAGAGTCCTGCTGCTCTTAACCACTACACCAAACCTTGACCTAGGCACTCAAGGTCGACTTGTCAGTGCTCCAGGCTAAACATCCTCTGAAAGGGAAAAGGAACTGCAGCTGTCTCATCCCTCTGGAAAGTGGGGGGGGGAGGAAAGGTAGATGCCAACCTCCTGACATTTTCTGCCACTCCATTCCAATAGCAACCAATGCAGAAAAATGTGAAACTATTACTAGGCAGCCCCCAATGCTGGCATCCAAGATGTAAGGGAGAGCTGAAGGCCACTGTGCAAGGAAATGGGGCAGGCTCCTTCTGCACAGGGCTGTGTGTGGTATTCAAGTAGTCCTTTGCTAGCTTTGAGCACCATAATTTCATGATAGCTACCACTAGACCCCATCCTGCATCTTTGTTAGTCCAGTGGCACAGAGCATACGTCCATTTCAGAATATCAGTTTTCCTTTTACAAAACATTATAACCTCTTTGATTATAGAGGGAAACAGTCTACAACATTTTCTTTTCAAAAGCCAGCTCCCAGGGAAAATAGCTCAATAGTTTAAAACCAGAAGCACAGATGTGGAATTAAAATCTCTGCTGGAATTCTCAGGCAAGGACAGCATACTTTGTTCCTTCAAAACTGTTTCAAAGTAGAATTGCCAATTCTGGCTTGGGAATTTGTTAAGAGATTTTGAGACAGTACCTGGAAGTGGTGGAGCTTAGGGAAAGGAGAAAGCTCAGCAGGGTTGTGATGCCACAGAGTTCACCCTCCAAATCTGCCATTTTCTCCAAAGAAACTGATCTCTTTAATCTGGAGAACAACCAAAATCCTGGGAGAACATCATACCCTGCTTCACACTTATACTTGCTATTTGAAGTAGTTAGCCAAATCACTTTCAAGTCACATCGACAGGATGGGTTCCCATGCAAACCCTCAGATAGATAGGTAGATCTCCAAGTTTGATAAGAATCATAGTCCCTTGCAAATTGTACCAATGTATACTGTATTGCTTTGGTCTAATCTGTATATCAAAGCTATGAAGGAATAGTGAAGTGCTACCAGGTATAGCCTTCCTTCCCATAGAACCCACTTAGGATATCATATCCAACCATATCCTGTCACTAGCAATCAAGAGTTTACATTAAGGGAATATGCAGACCCCAACCACCAGGTATCCGCACTTCTGTCTCCTCTCAACTCCAGTGCCTAATCAGTCACCCATCCCATATTTTAACACTCCATACTCAAGCACCCCATTTTCCGATTCAAACCTGAATTAGTCTGTACTGCCTAATCTGAACAAAGTCATGTACAAAGTGTCCATATTAATTGGCTTCATTTACATTTTGTATTTGTGCCCTATAGTATAAAGATAGTATCCTATCAAGAGCTTTTGAGCTTTTTGTCCTTTTTTCATGCTGGCTCATTCTTTCTGCCACTATTGTAACTTTTGTGCACCCTTTTTGTACTTTTAACACATTCCTAATATGCCCTATGGGCTTTGGTTGCCCCAACATCAGACACCTCTTTCAGCTTGCAAGTGCAACTAAATGTGATCCCTTGTGCCTATGGGGGGGTGGGGTTGGAGTTTGTTTGGGAGGCTTCATCTCAAACACATCATTCTTCAGGACAGGGTGTATGTTTTATTACTGCACCCATTACTACACATACATGAGCACATTTAGGAACATCTAGAACAACATTTCAACAAGGAAATCTGTAGCATTGTGTTAATTATGGCTGCATATGAGTTGCAACCATGCATAATATGTAGTGTGTAGAAGTAAATGTCCTGGGTTTTTGTTGTATTCTTTTTAGTTTGTGCCTTCCTATCTACTCCACTGTCGGTTTATTTAATAGTAGTAAAAACCCATTATCGTACTTGAATGTTGAGTCTTTAATTCCTCCAAATCATAGTAACATAGTGGAGGCAGTCCCCTCTGCCTGGCTTCCCTTTCTCTCTCATTCTGCTCTTCTCACTTTCGGGCTACAGTGACGGTTAGCACTATCCATGGGAACCCAGTATATAAAGACATAAATCCTGGTTTATATGTTGACCCTTGTGGTGCTGGCCTGTACTTTAGATGTGCTGAGAGGGACATCTCTCAGGGCAGGAGGAAAGACACAGGTAGCCATTTGGGTAACATCACCCTGGGTTTTGTGATGTACTCTTTAGTAGAGATGGGCATGAACCGGAAAACCCCCGAACCACGGTTCGTGGTTTGTCAAATTACACAAACCACGAACTTTCATGAACCTGCCCCTGGTTCGCGAACTGGTTCATTTGGTTCGTGAAAATGTCACATCCGGGTCAGAAAATCATCACTTCCGGGTCAGCAGAAGGTCATTTCTGGACCAGAAGAAAGTCACTTCCGGGTCAGCAGAAGGTCTGCAGGAAGTCCATCCCCTGTTGCCTAGGAAACTGATTGATTGGCACCAGGCTGTCTGCAGTCACAAACCAAGAAATGAACCAAATGAACCAGCCTAAAGTTTGTGGTAGTTCGTCAGAAATGGGATCTGACGAACCGCAGTTTGCAAACCACAAACCGGCCTGGTTCGTGCTTAATTTTGGTTTGTGCCCATCTCTACACTGTTGCTGCCAAAGTTTACACTCTCAAGACTTCAGCAGCCCCTGTTGCTCAAAGTGAACCCTCAGTTTCTTCTCCAGGTCAGGAGGTACTTCTGAGTCACAGACAAATTCTTCCTCTCCTCTCCTCCTCCCCTTTTGACCGAGCCTTGCAAGATGTAGTCAATATCTCTGCCAGGTCCAAGATAATGAAGGCTACTTTGCAAGTAATTAAATACATGTTGGTAAGGCTGAAATTAAAATTTGTTCAGCCTTAGTTTAAAGTTTAAAACATTAGTTTTAAAAGAAAGCAGCTTTTTAAAAAGCTCCCCCCCCTTTCTTTGAATCTGCTTTTTCCACACCAAAGGATAATGCTTGTCAAGCAGGACTGATCAGAATGATGCCATATGATGACAGGATGTGTTGATTTATTTTCGTGTTGCACCAGGTTCTAACAACTATGGCTGCACAGAGTTGTTTACTGAAAGGCATTATGGGAGAGGATGTCGACTCTCGACAAGTGGCATTCCTGTGAAGGCAGACATTTATTAGGATACATAATGTGGGTAAAGATAAAAAGTACCTTGGCATGCTGATTTGCCGTAACTGTCACATGTAATGAAAGCTTCAAGATTTTCACCTCAGGTACAATCCCTCCCCCACCTTCCAAAGCCTGTGAAGGCCGATATCGATAATACTGAATATTGCTGAGGGGAAGAGAGATTTTAACAAAAGCTGTTTGGGCCTGGTATTGAAGAGCATGCCATTTTAAAACAGGAAATCTGTTATTGTGATGTTTGTGAGAGGAGAACAAGGGAGACAAGTCACTTTCAAGTGTAGTTCGGTGCTCTCTTAATGAGGGACGGGGTCTTTTTAAGATCCAGCCAACAACGGAGGAGGAACACATACCCTTAGTAGTTGATGTCCTCCAAACAGCTGACAGTTTCAGATAAATCAGCTTGCATACTGCCTCCCCTCTTCACATCACCTGGAGTGACAGAATAGTGCTAATTTCATTTGAGGGACGGAAGTGAGGGGGAAGACTAGAGAGTAAGAGAATCAGAAAATCATATATTCTCAAAATACTAGTTCTTCTGAGTAAAATTAACTAAATCAAAACTATTAAGAAAGAAAGGGGTTTTGTCAGCCAGAATATTTTACAAGTTGCCTTCCTTTCCCTCCTCGTTCTAGGACCATTTTTTATTCCTCTCCCCTACATACCCCACTGCCCCAATAATTTTTAATTGGTGTTTTATGTTTACAACTGCATTATAAAAGACCCATTTGCAGATGAAAAATGCATTTGGGAGTGTACCTTGGCCATTGCAACCTTGCCCCAGTATATTTTTGCAGTGAGAGTCAGCTGACTTTTTCCCTATAGGAAACAACAGAGTTGCTGGGGGCACCTTGAATTGGACACCTGGGTCCAAAGTTCCTGAAACTTGGGTGGGGCTGGATATTTAGAGAACATTCAGGAGTAGGTTCCCTGAAAATGTGGTGTTTGGTTGAAAAATTATTTCCCCCACTCCAGCCTCCTAGAATGCCATCAGATATTTTCTCTATAGGGAATAACAGAGAGTGGGTGGGACACCCTCTTTGGGGTCCAGAGAGGCAGCAGGGAGACTTTGCGGGGAGGCCACCATGAAGCCTCGGGAGGGTAGGGTTTCCAGGTCCCTTGATTCCCCCAGCAGGAGATTGGGAGCCTAACACCTACCTCACTGTGCTCCGTGGGCCTTGCTTTGCACGTGCGCACAGTGTGCATATGCTCCCAGCTTGTGTGATGTCACTTCCGGGAAGTGATGTCATCACGTGGGTCAAAGGGTGGCCTGGGAGCACTCCCACACTCAATCAGCCCACTGTGGGGCACAATTCAGCCAAAATGGGCCTGCTGCAGGGTTGTCCTGCTTCCAGGGGTTGCCGAGTCTGCAGAGTGCTGCTGACAGGTAACGAGGTCCAGCTGGCAAGGCGAGGCATGTGCAAAGTCCGTAAATCAAGGGAGTAGTCGAGGACAGGCCGGGTCGGAGGTCACAGAGACAGTTCCAAGGAGCAAACACAGGCAGTACAGTAGCAGCTTAGAGAACTCGTTGAAGCCACGCTGAAGGGAGCCCTCCCTCTGGCTTTTATACTCTAAGGGCATTCGGTCAGCTCGCACAGCTGCTTCAAGTCTCCTCCTCTAAAGCCCCTCCTTCCTCTGAGAAGGCTGGCCTGTTCAGAGCCCGGAGGCGTGCAGATTGACGTCGGGTCTGTAAGTCTCTTCTGTCCCTGCTACGCCGACATTGCTCTCGATAGTCTGGAGATGTTGGAGGGGATAAGGAAGCTGGCTGCATCTGGGCCGGTGGCTCTGGGTGGGGAAGGGGAGCTTCTGGCTGGGATTCAGCCTCTGACTGTTCAGCTGTGGTTGGCTGCTGGGAGACAGGCTGCTCCTCCTCAGGAGGAGCAAGGCTGTCAGCAAGCGTCAGCTGTTCCAGTTCCTCCTCCTCAGAGGACTCGTCAAGCTCAGGCTGTACTATGACACCGGTGCATTTCAGCCCGAATCGGGCCACTGTGAGCGTGGGAGTGCGCTGCGCTGCCCGGGGCATGCTGTGCTGCCTGGGGTGTGCTGCACCACCTGGAGGCGTGCCATGCCACTGGGGGGTGCCCTAAGGAGCATGCCCAACCAGCCAGGTAAGTGGGTGTGGGGGGAGAAGGGCAGGAGCAGGGGATCCCCCACCCTGGGTGGGGGAATGGCAGCCCTATAGGAGGGCCATGCCACCATGCCGGGCCTCCTTATCACCTGCACCCAGCCTCTGAGGGGCCGTGGAGGTGGCATGGAGGCTCAGCATGGCAGTGCAGACCTCCCAAGGACCCACAGCATCCATGGAGGTGGTGGGAATGCCTGGAATGTTGGTGCAGCCCTCACAAGGCCCTGTAGGAGCCACAGAGGCAGCAGAGAGGCCCAGCACAACAGCACAGCCCTCACAAGGCCCTGCAGCAGGGTGGCATAGCCCTCACAAGACCCCAAAGTGGATGCAGAGGTGGCAGAGAGGCCCAGCCTGGCAGCGCAGCCCTCAGCAGGCCCCATATTGGCCGCAGGGGCAACAGCAGGGCCTGGCCAAGAAGCACAACCTGGGAGGCCACTAGGCTTCCCAGTCTCCAGGTGATAGCTGGAGATCTCCCAGAATTACAACTGATCTCCAGGCAACAGAGATCAGTTTCCTTGGAGAAAATGGCTGCTTTGAAGGGTGAACTCTATGGAATTATACCCCACTGAGGCCCCTCCCCTCCCCAAACCCCAACCTCTTCAGGCTCCACCCCCAAAATCTCCAGGAATTTCCCAACCTGGACCTGGCAACCCTAGAGGCCACACCACCAGGAGGGGCCCTGCTGAGTCTGTTTTCTAGAGTCCGTTGTATTTGTTCAAACAATGGGCTTAGTAGCTAGTTATTAATATTAGTAGTGTGTGATTCAGCATTCATATATCAGTTATACAGCCAGATTTATGGTAATCTGGCATAATCCAGCTATGCTGGTTCAAATTAGAGGGGATCCTCAATCAGATCTGGGAAGTCATATGCTGATGGGGTGGATTAAACCACGTTTATTCAGTTTAATCTGGCAAACTCTGCAGACTGGCTTCTCCAAGCTCTTTCCCCCCTTTTCTTTCCAGCATGGGAGGAAAGGCAAGACCATGTTCCCTCAGCCTGTTCCCTCACGGCTTCCTGTCTTCCCAGCGGCTCCTCTCCCAGCCTCTCTGCTTGCTGCCTCCTGTCCAATGCCAGCCTCACACTGCTCTCCTGCCGCAGAGTTTGTCTTGGTGCTTCAAGCCACTTTCTGCTGCTGCCATTTTGCTGCTGCTCCACCTTTGCTGCCTGCTTTTCTTTGCGAGGACTATGGATTCCCATCCTGCCTCCAACCCTGATCTCCAAAGGAGTCTTTGCTGTCTTTTAAACTCCACAGCTTCTGGTGAGCCCCACCCCGCCCCTTACTTCAGTGCTGGGTTCTCTAGCTTGGGTTTTTCTAGTTTGACATTGTGGTTATCTTTGCTGTAGTTTGGTTCTGTTGGGCTTTGTTGGTTCAGCTTGCATTGGGAGTGGGACTTGCATAGAGATTGGCTTTTGACCAGGAGTTGCCTTTGCTTAAGGTTTTTCTTTGTCTGGAAAGGCTTGGAAATGTGTCCCTACAGGAAACAATGAAGAGTGGCCGTGGGCAGCTTGTTCAGGATCCCAAAGAATTGGACCACTGGATCCAATCTTCCTGAAGCTTTGGAGGTCTTTAGTGGACAGGAGTAAGTGGAGTGTGTGTGAAAAAATGCCCCCTGCCACTCCCTGGATATTTTTTCCCATGGAGATTAATGGCAGGGAAAATTTGAGATTCTCTAATCTTACAAAACTGGATTAAAGTATCGGAACTGGATTTCAGGGATACCTAATATTTTTCGTGGTGAGTCCAATGGCACCTTAGAGACAGGAGCTCTGGCTTTCAAAAGCTCTGAAAATCTTGCTGGTCTCTAAAGTGCCCCTGTTAACCCCTAATTAATATTGCCCCATCACTGTATACAAAAAGTGCCAATATTGATTAATGTTGGACTAGGATTGAGGATACCTGAATTCAACCCCCTTCTCAGCACAGAAGCTCACCTGAAGATCTTGGGCCAGTCACTGCCGCCCAGCCTAACCAATGTCAATAGTGCTGTTATGAGGGAAAAAATCAAGAGTGGGATGCCATGTATGCTGCCCTGAGCTTCTTGGAGGAAGGCTAGATTTGGAAGTGGTAGTAGAGAACATAAACTCCACGGAGGTTACCGTTTAAATGCTAACAGTAAAGGAGATGACAAAGAGGAGTGGAGAGTTGAAATATATCATTGTATCTAAGTCTGAACTAAGTCCTATAGAGCCAGGGTCAGATGGGGAATTTTTCTACAAACCTGAGGGGAAACCCCAGGTTTGCAGAAAAATCTGAAATCTTTAAAAATGCATTGGGGATGGAGTGTTAAACCTCTCCAAATAATAAAAGCACTGCCTGTACCTTTAAGAGATGAATGCCCAGTGGGGTCTCGAAAGACTACATTCTGAGATCCTGGTGATCATTTTGGAATTGGTGGGCATCCTTACCCTTGGTTTCTGTCAATCAAAGGTGGGAGGAGGGGAACAGAGACTGGAAAAGATGGGAGAGAAGGAAGAAGAGAGAGGGGACAGAAGCGGAATAAAGTGAGGGAACAGATGGAGGTAGGTGAGAGAGAAGGTGAGAGGCTGCCAAGGGAAGGCAGAAAGGAAAGCTGAAGGCTGAGGAGGCAGATAAAAGTGGGTGGGTGGGTGGGGAGGAGAGAATGAAGCAGGGAAGGGAGAGAGGCTATGGAAAAGGGAAGGAGGAAATTGAGTTGGGAGTGGGATAGAGTGGGAAAATTAGATACTGCCTGCAAATCCTTGCATGTTCAACATTTGTTTCTTGTTATTTTTTTTTCATCCTTAGACCCTGCTCCCGCCATGTCTTCTGCAGGGTTGTTTTGTAACCAGCACAAGAAGCAACAAGAGCAACAATTGCTCAGACTAGCTAATAAATCTAACTGTCAGGAAGTTACTGGGACCAGGGTCATCATCACCAGATTAGCTCTCACCTATGGTTATCAAGAGGCTTCTTTGCTGATGTGGCTGGTCTCCCTGAAATTCTCCCCTTCGGCAAGAGCTGCAAGGTGGGGTGATGCATAGGTTTAATTTCTGCCTGATACCCCTCAATTCTCAGGGTTAAAGACCTGTTGTCAGTCTCAGTATTGACAAAAACAACAAACCAAACTGACACAATAACAGTAATGGTAATAGCATCTCTATTCAGTGATTACAAAGTAACCTATTTAAAAAGAGTGTCACTGAGCAACCATACATAGATTTTTGCCACGCTCTTCCTTGGCAGTTAAAAATGTAAAATCTGGTAATATGTCACCATACCATCAGCATCCTTTTTCTCATTCACTGAACACTGTCCTCTGATTTAATTGAGGCCTCTGGTCTCCAGAGACAGCAACGGCCCTCACTCTAGGCCAAGTTTAGCATTTCATTATTTAGTAATCTGAGCTGGAGTCATGCTATTATTGACTCTCAGGCAATCCTCTTTGCTTCTTCTAACAAAAAGAGGATGCCCATAGAAATAATTGATACCACATTCAGCTTTTGAGTGAGTGTTCCCTTGGTGGATTGTGCACGAAAGCTTTTTGATTTAGGCTTAAGAATAACAAAAGTTGGGGATATTTTTCACCGACGACCCCCATATGACATGTCCGTAACCCCTTTCACAGCAGGAATGTTGGCCTCGAGGCATCTCTTAGCAGCTCAAATGAGTGACTAGAGGCTTTCCTTCTTTTATTATAGATCTGCTGGTTAAAAGTAGAAGCCTCTTAAAGGGAAGTCATTTTTTTCTTCCCTCCATAAAGAGAAAAAAACCTTTTCCTTTGGACCTGATCCAAGAATAATTTGAGCACACCCGCTCCTGACTAAGTTTTGTGTTGATTCCAGGTAACCAGAAGCTTGAGTAGTACCATCTCCATAGTAACCAAAACCCACAGTGCTTAAGTTTTAGATCTGCCACCTAAAGTTCCCCTAAAATGAAGCTTTGAGGTATATCTCAATCAGGTGAAACCTATATGGAAATTTGGGGAAGCAAAAACCTGAGTTTCAACAAGACCAGCAACATTTGGGGGAGTGGGTTGCACAGCTCTAAGTTGCCCCCAAGATTTATATTGTTGTGTGTCCAACTCCAGACCAAAATGTGTGGTTTCACACTATATGGCTTCTTTGTTCTGTACAAGGAACAATTTCCTGTAGCACAGAGGTTAAGTAGTTCAGCTGCAAATCAGCACTCTACTGGTTCAAATCCCACAACTGCCATGAACTCAGTAGGTGGCCTTGGGTAAGCCACTCCTCTCATCCCCAGCTCCCCAGCTGTATTGTGGGGATAATAATAGCACTAACTTGTACACCGCTCTGGGTGGGGCACTAATTTGTATAGAAGAACCGTATATAAGTGCACTTATTGTTTATTATTCGTATGTCAGTCCACACATAGATGCTTGATCACCCTCTGTTGAAATCATAGATGGGGGTGGGGATTGTAAGGGGGATATTGCAATCTCAAAAAAAAAATATCAAACATTCAGAATTGAATTTTGATTCCACATACATGTTCTAACACTACTTTCACCATCTTTACTATATGCTAAAAATAATTTTTAAAGGAAGTGTTTCCGTCCTGCTGTTTGGGGTGGGGAGAGGGGAAGCTATTATCTCTATGCTAGCCTTTCCTAATTTTCCTCACCTCACTAAATCAATGTTTATTCATTTTCGATTAAAAATACTTTACCATAGTTGTCCCCACCCACTATCCATATGTCCAACACACCCATAAGGAAAGAAACCTCAGTTTGCAAAAGAGATACAGGCTTGACTCTATTTTTCAGGCCTATTCATTGCTAGGAATTTCAAAGCAGACTAAAAGATTGTCCTGTAAAATTTCATTACCTTTTGTATGTCATTAACATGGGAGTGTTGCGCATACTAGGACTAATATTGGTGATAACAGGCATTCAGTCTTGACATCTGTTATGTAAGGCATATTTGACAGAGGCTTAACATTGAATTCAGACATAAAAGGGGTGGATGGCATCTTTACATATCCATGCACATTTCTTGCCTACTTAGGAAACCACACAGTTTCCCTCAGTTTCAGACGTGTACAACAGGAACAATCCATTCATACCCCTAATTGTATCTGAATATAGCTTAGATGTCTCAGAAGAGAAAAGGAATGCTGTGCTGTCCTTTGTGCTTTCTTCCACAGCAATTTTGGGAAAATCAGGCTACAGAATCCACCAGAGGATTTTCCATGGCATGTGCAGTTTACTCCTGCCAAAAGTAGCTCTTCAGCCTTACCATACTATGGAATGTCAGGCACCTTGTTTTCTTTGACACCAGATGTTTCCTCACCACAAATCTTATGTCTTGGGGTGATAAGCATTTGCATTTATCCACCATCCAGAGGACAAAATGTTAATTCTACCCTCTGGAAGGCAGGCAGGATAAAGCAGAGTGAACATCCTGACTGCCTTCCAGAAGACACAAACAAAACTTTCCCTCTCCCCTGCAGCTGCACTGCCTATCATTGAGTGGGAGGAAGAATGTGACCCTATTCCCCCCCCTTTTTTTTGCTGTGCCTGCCATCACTGAGATCAAGCAAATTATGGGATTGTTTCTTCAAGAGGAGTTCAACCCCTCCAGATCCAGTGACACCATTAATCCAAAGTCAGTACTTCCATTTTGTTGGGATTAAACTTCACTTTATTAGCCTGCATCCACTCCAATACTGCCTCCAGGCACTGGTTCAGGCTTATGCAGCCTCCCTGGGATCAGTTGGAATAGCAAGATATAGCTGAGTGTCATTCACATATTCATGACAACCCAGCCAAATATCCTGATGACCTCACCCAGCAGTTTCACATAAATGTTAAAGAGCATAGGGGGGGGGGGATGAAACCTTGTGGAACACCACAGGCCAAAGGTCAAGGGGCTGAGCAGCAGTTTTCCAACACCACCTTTTGAAACCTACCCTCTAGGTAGAACCAGAAACACCACAGAATGGTGCCCCCCGATCTCAACCCAGAAAGGTGGTCCAGAGGGATATCATGATCAATGGCATGGAAATCCACTGAGAGGTTCAGGAGAATTAACAGAGTCAAACTCCCCCTGTTCATCTCCTGGTGCAGATCATCCACCAGGGCACCAAGGCTGTTTCAGTCCCCTAATCAGACCTAAAAACAGATTGAAAAGGATATTAAAAAAATGCCTTATCCAAGTAAGCCTGACGCCATCCAGCCACTCGTTCAATCACCTTGCTCAAGAATGGAACATATGAGACTAGTCAATACTTATTAAGAATTGCTATGTCCAAGGGAGGCATCTTTAGAAGTAGATGCACCACAGCCAGTTTCAATGGTGGGGCGCCACTCCCTCTCTCAAGGAGACATTAATCACCTCTTTGACCCACTCAACCAGCCCTCCACCTTCCCTACCCCCCTGGTGGCAGATTCCATTAGCCAGGAAGGGCAGGGGTCATGCAAACAGGTGGTAGACCTCAAACCTCCAAGGATTCTGTCTCCATGCTCAGACTGAATAAATTGAAAAGTATCACAAACAACTGGACAGATCAGCACCTTGGCACCATTAGACCCTATCATTGCTAATGTAGAGTCCAAGTCAGAACAGATGTGAGCGATTTTTTCTGTGTGGTGCTGAGCAAAATGGTCACAGCAGGCCACAGAGCACTGCACCACCTCCTGCAAGCCAGATCACAATATTCATCTGACCAACAGAAAAACCTCTGCCAGCCTACACTGTGGAGACACAGTTGTGGTAGGAAAGTGTTGTCTCTTTGCCACCATTGCTGCCATGTAGTAAGCTTTAAAAGAGCCTTCACCTGTGTCTTATAGGGTTTGTCACATGTCTACCTCCACTGCTGCTCTAGCCATCTTCCTATATGGGCTCTAGCACTTGAGAGAGGGCCTTTGGAATGAAGAAATGGCCTAGGCAGTTGATTGCTACCAGACAGCACCGCAGCTACTAAGCTCGAAGAAAAGTTGCATGAAGAAGAAAGAGGCTGGCTGACAAGACAAGGGCATTTGGTGACACAAAGAGCTTAACGTTTTTGGGCAGGCAGGCATCAGGAAGAGGGCCTTGAGGTAGATTTGCTTGGAAGGAGGAAAAGATTTCAAGAAAAGCAGACATGCAGGGAAGTGCAGACTGCAAGGGAAAAACTGACACAGTAGGGCAGACATTGGGAGGAGAAAAAAAAAGGCGAAGGCTAACTCCATATCTTTCAGATTTGGAATACCTCACACATGCATTTAATCCTACTGGATACAGCTTGCAATAATTCAAGAAAACTCAGAGACTCTCTTCCCCTCTCTCTCTACGGAACACTGTGGTCTTTCTATGCCCTTACTAGGTAAATGCTGCCTGCCATGTAAAAACGTAACCAATAGACACAGAGACTTCAATAACAAATAAACTAAAACAAAACTAAAGAAAATCATGTTTTTTTTCCAGTTATAGGCTTTTGGAATAGGAATTTGTTTCACATTATATTAATTATAGTAATTATAAAACACTCTATTCTCATTATTATTGTAATTAATAATGAAAGAAATGCACAAGTCTAGAAAGCAGTGCAAGCACAAGGATGCATAAAACAGTTTGAATACGATTTAGAAAAAAAAGTGTGTGCTTAATAAAAATAAACTATTTATTTACAAATTTTTGTGCCACCTTTCTGTTCAATCAGAGCTACCTGGGCAGCAAGGTTTTTTTTTTTTAGCATTTAACATTATAATCCTGCTCCATATTACTCTCATTTAAACCAATTTATTTCAACAGACTTAGAAGAATAATTCAGCACATGATTGCACTGTAAGCATGTTGTTCACAATTTATAGTTCAAGCAAAGGAATGCTCTCTCTTTGCAAGTTGACTACTCTTATTCTAACATTCCACTCATAATAATACTGAACATTTATCTAATCATTCATATAACGCAATAGAATTTTGCGCTTTGACTAAGAATTTCTATTTTTGTTGTCCCATTTTTTCCAATATTTTTCTCTTGCTCTCAAATTAGCATCAGCTCTAAAGGAATTCTCTACATACTATATTACCTTCCGGATTCATTTATTTGACTCAATCAAACTAACTTCTTGGGATCATCTGTGACTTCATCTTATCATCTATGACATCATTAATAAAATGACATAATTCACTTCATCCAATCAGATTAAACATCGGTAAGGGCAAATGAAACCAGAGACCAGAAGGGCAAATAAGAGAAAAATAAGAAAGATGCTGAGAAGAACCAGTAGCCAAGAAAACAAAAGGGTATCAAATGGCACCCGGGTACGGAACATACAAAAAGGTTCTCAAAAGTTTAAAAATCTCCAACATTGGGAAGAGCTTTGCAAGCCTCATGAAAATGAGAGCAAATCAAGAAAAGCCATATTGGTTCAGCCATAATCAGTTCCATTAGGATAATCAATAATATAAGAACATATGCATATGCAAATAAGTTGCTGACTGGCCTCACATTCTTTTCCCCCTTCAACAATAAAAAGTGATGAGATGTGTCAATCAAATGGGCACTTATTCTGCTTTATACTTCAGGATTCATATTAACTGAGGCCCTTCTGCAAAGTTTTCCTTTTTTTCCTTTTTTTACATTCCATATTTCTGACCTCACTTAAATATATGATTTTTCTCCTACCCTCCCTTCCTCCCTGCTTTCCCAGGTAGCCTTTGGAACTGAATTTAAAAAAAAAAAACAGAAAAGGCCTTTTCTAAGACAGATGGCCCACAATGAGGTTAAAAAAAGGTATCTTGAGATCCAACCTGCAAGAACAAAAAAAAATTGCTTGCATTGTTGTTTTCATTATCTTGCTTCTGTCATTTCATGAGCTTTGTATCTCACAAGGAAAGGAAGAAGGAAGGGGGGGGAGGAAAAAAAACTGTGAAATTAATCTTTTGTGCATTGCCAGATAAAGACGAGACATGCTCAGACAAAAGATAGACTGGGAGAAGGTACTGTGATTGATGACTAAAGTAAAGGTGTCAGAAGAGTATTATGTAAATTACTGGAGGCACAGACCATTTCAGAGAGAATGAGAGGGAGAGGGGAGCCGGAGAGAAAGGACTGTCGAGGCAATGTCACCAAGACACTGGTCCCCAAGCACCAATTTCTTGCCATCTTTCATCTCCTCAGACAAGCTCACCTCACATTCTATTTGCCTTGCACAATGCAACAAAGGGTGGATGGCAGAGTACCTGAGGGGTGGGGGGAGGCTTGTCAACATTAGCATGAATATAGGGGGTTTTTTTTAAGGCGGAGGATAATGCTGGCAAGAAAATATCTTAGTAGAATTGGGAGGGAAGTTTAAGAAAAGAGGCGGAGATGGCCAGGGGAAAGTGTATGGTTAAAAAAAAAAACCCCAACAACCTTGAAGCTGACAAAAAATCGCTCTGAGTCTGTGGACATAATCTCAGAGAGAGAACAAGTTCCCTTGCATTGTTGATCTGTTATACCACATGTGCAAAAGGATGCACTGGACCACAGAATGTGTAATGTGTACACAGCCTACAGGGGAAACCTGAAACCTATACTGCATATGGACTTAGGGTTGCCAATCTCCTGGAGGGGCCTGGAGATCTCATGGAATTACAACTGGTACAGACTGTTCCCTAGAGAAAATTGCTGCTTTGGAAGGCGGGCTCTATAGTATTATACCCCAATAAGGTCCCTCCCCTCAAATTCCACACTTCCCAGGCTCCACCCTCAAATCTCCAGGCAGTTCTCAACCCAGAGTTGGCAACACTATAATGGACATGTGAAGTTGCCTTAAATGAAGGCAAGTTGCTGCAATGAGACCCAGTCTGGTGTAGTGGTTAAGAGCGTGGGACTCTAATCTGGAGAGCTGGGTTTGATTCCCTACTCATCCACTTGAAGCCAGCTGGGTGACCTTGGGACAGTCACAGCTCTTCCAGAGCTCTCTCAGCCCCACCCACCTCACAGGGTGTTTTGTTGTGGGGATAATAATGACATACTTTGTAAACTGCTCTGAGTGGGCATTAAGTTGTCCTGAAGGGCGGTATATAAATCAAATGTTGTTGTTGTTGTTTATTGTTATTGTTATGTTGTGATATGTGTACATACCTAGCACTGGTACACTGTCAAAGCAGTCAGAGCTGTGACTCATGAAAGTACATGCCCTACTACAAATTTTATTAGTCTTGTAGGTGCTACTGGACTCTTGCTGTTTTCTACTGCTACAGACTAACATGGCTACCCATCTTGATCTCTCTTCAATTAAGTTGTATTTAACCTTTACAAGAAGACTGCAAGGCAGGACTGGCATCAACATCCTCCAAGATGGAGCAGCTGCAGAGACACAGGGCTTCCAGCAGGGCCCACTGCCAATGTCTGTGCAACTCCCTGTTGCCGGCCTTCGCACCCTTCCCCCACCTGCTTGCTTACTTTTGAGCCCTCCTGCTATCCATGTTCTTGGTTGTGCACCGTGGGGGAAGGGTGTGTGTGTGGTATGTCTGGCCAGGAACATGGGTAGAAGAATGGCTTGCAAGCAAACAGGTGGGAGAAGGACATGAGCAGGCAACAAGGAAGAGAATGCATGTTGGGTGTGCAGGAAGGGGGATGCAAGCAGGGCGCACAGCTGTGGAAAGTAAGGTTGCCAACTTCTATGTAGGGCCTGGAGATTTCCCAGAATTCCAGCTGATCTCTAGATTACAGGGAGTAGTTCGCCTGGAGTAAATAGCAGCTTCAGACGAGTTGTATCTCTGCTGAGCTCCCTTTCTTCCCCAACTTTGTGCTCCCTAGACACCACTCCAAATCTCCAAGAATTTCCCAAGCTGGAGTTGGCAAACATAATGGGAAAGGGAAGGAGAGACATATGCACACCCAGAGAGAAATACACTCAGTTTTGGGCTACATCATACTACTGAGCCCATTGATGGCTCTCAAGACAAGAGCACCCAGTACTCAAGGCTTGGTTATGCAAATACTTCTACCCAGCGAAGAAGAAAGGGACATTCCACACCTTGGCTGGAATGTGACAGCTGGGAGGTAACAGAGACTTGGAAATGCCAAATGCTAGATTCAGAGGAGTTAGCCGTGTTAGTCTGTAGTGGCAAAATCAAAAAGAGTCCAGTAGCACCTTTAAGACTAACCAATTTTATTGTAGCTTAAGATTTCGAGAATCACAGTTCTCTTCGTCAGATGCATGGAGGGCCAAAAGAAACTGGTCAGATATAGAGGAGGGGAGGGGAGGGGAGGGTGGGTTAGATGCAAACAGCTCCTTCTGATATGCAGATGCAAACAGCTCCTTCTGATATGGAGATCAGTTTGCTTCTGTAAAGGTTCAGAGGAGTTAGCCGTGTTAGTCTGTAGTGGCAAAATCAAAAAGAGTCCAGTAGCACCTTTAAGACTAACCAATTTTATTGTAGCTTAAGATTTCGAGAATCACAGTTCTCTTCGTCAGATGCATGGAGGGCCAAAAGAAACTGGTCAGATATAGAGGAGGGGAGGGGAGGGGAGGGTGGGTTAGATGCAAACAGCTCCTTCTGATATGCAGATGCAAACAGCTCCTTCTGATATGGAGATCAGTTTGCTTCTGTAAAGGTTCAGAGGAGTTAGAAGTGTTAGTCTGTAGTAGCAAAATCAAAAAGAGTCCAGTAGCACCTCCAAGACCAACCAATTCCACTGCAGCACAAGCCTTCGAGAATCACAGCTCTCCCCACCAGATGCATCTGACAAAGAGAACTGCGATCCTCGAAAGCCCACACCAGGTGCCACTGGCCTCCCCCTGACCCCGCTTCTGTAAAGGAAATCAGTTATTATCACAGGTGACTGATTTCCTTTACAGAAGCGGGGTCAGGGGGAGGCCAGTGGCACCTGGCGTGGGCTTTCGAGGATCGCAGTTCTCTTTGTCAGATGCATCTGGTGGGGAGAGCTGTGATTCTTGAAGGCTTGTGCTGCAGTGGAATTGGTTGGTCTTGGAGGTGCTACTGGACTCTTTTTGATTTTGCTACTACAGACTAACACTTCTAACTCCTCTGAACCTTTACAGAAGCAAACTGATCTCCATATCAGAAGGAGCTGTTTGCATCTGCATATCAGAAGGAGCTGTTTGCATCTAACCCACCCTCCCCTCCCCTCCCCTCCTCTATATCTGACCAGTTTCTTTTGGCCCTCCATGCATCTGACGAAGAGAACTGTGATTCTCAAAAGCTTATGCTACAATAAAATTGGTTAGTCTTAAAGGTGCTACTGGACGCTTTTTGAAATGCTAGATTGAATCTCTTCCTGGGAAGGACAGGAAGAGAAGGACTGGCTCACAGAGGGGTGGGCCAAGAGACATAATATGTTCCCTGGACACAAGAGGAATGAGGTCCAGTTTGGGTGAATTCATCTGGAAATAACTTGGAGGAAGGAGCTCTCACACCCAGGGTCCATCTTGATAGCCATCATTACCACGTGGTGCTAACAAAGGGCAGGCTGCCCAAACAAAGACTCAAGGTAATGGATGACTTAGAATGCTGTCCCTTTAAGAGTACATAGCCTACCCTTGAATAACAACAGTCTAGGTATGTTTAGCCAAAGAACAGAGGATTTGTGTATGCATCTTTATTTGTAACCTTGCTTGTTTTGCTGCTGTGCAGAGTATGTGTGAGGACAATTTCTTTTTAATACATTTCTTATTATTTTGAATGCTGGAAGTTTTTTCTCCATAACCACAATAAGCCCAACTCAAATAAATTACTAAAAGGCTTCAGAAGATGGGAGGTGGTTGGCCAATAGATTTCAAGATTCCTGGAAGTGCACAAGTCTGTGAAGGCTACTTAGACCAAAAGCAGGAAATGCAGGCCCTAGGTGGGGCCTGTTAACGGCATGTGGGTGAGATGCCTCGGAGTGCTGGCCCTCTTAGTGGGAAATACTCTAATTGACTAACTGGTGGCAGCATAAATACCCAGAGAGGAACTTCTCCAGCAGTCAGTTGGGATTGGGAGAGTGGTGCACCTCCAGGTAGAGACCCTGGACAGCTGCTGACTTCTCAGAGGTCCCAAAGCGGAACAGCTCTTGTGGGTCAGCACAGCATTTTGCAACAAAATTTAAGTAGACCAAAGCAGTTGTAGTACAAGAACATGAGCTGAACCAGGGGAATATGGGTTCATATCCCATCAGACATGGACTCTTTAAATTCCCTTAGGCAAACAGCATTCTTTCAATAATACTAGCAAACTTTATATTGCTGTAGCAAATGCTAGCACACTATGCATACATTTATTTATTTTCATTTAGGTAAGCTGCTATGCAAGTGCATAGTGGCATTTATTCCACTTAATGATCTCCAGCATGGTGGCCATGAATTACATGGTGCCCTCCAATATGATGTCTGATGCCCACTTGCTTCTTCCCCAGAGCATCTGTTCCATAATTTAAAAGGCGAGTTCTGGATTTCCTCCACTTCACTGGAGCACAAGGTGATTCAGAAGACCCTAGGAGGCATCATCTTTGGGTATGCAGGGGAAAAAAAATCTGTGGGTATGCAGGGAGCATTCATTCAGAAATAACTGCTCCCACCCATCATAAAAGGTTGCTTGGGTTGGAACCTCCCAACTTTCTGTAAAAGGCCAGGCCCCTTGGCAGCCATTTTGTGATTGGTCCCACATCTCAGAGTAACCATTTTGTGGTGGTAACTGCTATTGTTTCCAAAATTTCAAAAGTATCCACAGGCTGAACAAGTTTACAGACACTGATTACACATGGGATTCTCAATCATGCATATAAAACATCAATTTATTTTAACCCTGTTACTCCTTTAAAGAGTTTAGGGCAGTATATATGGTCTGAACCACAACCTTATATTCACTACAACTCTGTGAAGCTGAGAGAGAGTGATTGGCTGAGAGGCACCTATGCTCCAAGGCTAGGTGTGAACTTGAACTTTGGTCTCCAAGATTGTAGCTTGACATGCTAGCAACTGCACCACACCAGATCTTCATGCTGATGTAGGTTGGTAAGGTAAAGGTGCAAGTAAGGTAAGTAAGGTAAAGGTGCAAGCACTGAGTCATTACTGACCCATAGGGGGACGTCGCATCTTGACGTTTTCTTGGCAGACTTTTGTTACGGGGTGGTTTGCCATTGCCTTCCCCAGTCATCTACACTTTACCCCCAGGAAACTGGGTACTCATTTTACTGACCTTGGAAGGATGGCTACCTGAACCCGGTTACCTGAACCCGGCTTCTGCCAGGATCGAACTCAGGTTGTGAGCAGAGCTTGGGCTGCAGTACTGCAGCTTACCACTCTGTGCCACAGGGCTCAGGCTGATATAGGTACACTGCCAAACATGCATTGAAATGGTGGTGGAGCCAACAGGTGCAATCTTACTCCCCCCATTCACAATCACTATACACAGGTGTGTACAGTCTAGCAAGGAGGTTACATTCAAGAGAGGAAACAGACAAGGAACTGGATGATTGTTAAAGCAATACTAAATACAGTTTCCTGGGAATAAGCCCCATGGAACAGACCTAAGTAGGATTCTGAGTACATTTGGTCAGGGTTGCTCCTTGGGTAACCTTGCGGAAGCAAAGCAACTTTTCTTTGAGCCAGCATTGTATAGTGGTTAGAGTACCAGATCAGAATCTGGTAGACTTTGTCAAGGAAGCTTGCTGGGTGACCTTGCGCCAGTCACATTCTCTCACCTTAATTTACCTCACAGGGTTGTTGTTGTGAGGATAAAATGGAGGAGGGGAGAATGATGTAATCGTTTTTGGATCTCCATTGGAGAGAAAAGCACAATATAAATATCTAAATAAATAAGTAAATATTTATAAATAAGTAAATACCATCATGGTAGAGAACACCGCAATGCCAATTAAAAATATCAAGAAATAAAATAATTCCCCAAACACTAAACTGCACATCTTTAAAAGAATTTGATTTGCTTTTGAAACTTTACTAATTGTTTCATTTAGAAAAATACTAAGCAATTGCCTAAAAAAGCTTTTTTCAATTTTTTACCTTTTTCCTGATGACATGATTAACATGCTTCCTGCTCTCAAACCAATTATTACGTATCATCTTTTGAATTTTACCTGTGGCCTACCTTTGCTCTTCTTTAATTCTATGGCTGGCTTTTATTCAAAAATGTTATTCGACTGAAGGGAAAGCACCCATCAATGGCCACCTCTCACCTTAGCACTTCAAGAGTGAAAAGAGTATTCTAATATTAATACTTTCTCAATAAGGTGATGTTTTGTATAATGGACTGCTTTCAAATTGAGGCCCAAATTGGCTGGAGAGAAGAAAAAGTTTCCATTAGTGGATGATAAGAAGGAAAGGTTTGACCCATAAGTAGAGCCTCCCCTATGCACACACAGACCCAAATGCTGGTGTCTAGTACATATTTTGATACTGTGAGGGGCTTTATAGACAAGTTTTAGCATAGAAATATGCAGGGCTTTTTTTTCTGGGAAAAGAGGTGGTGGAACTCAGTGGGTTGCCCTCAGAGAAAATGACCATTTTCAAGAGGTTCCGGAAGTCCGTTCCACGATGTTCCAGCTGAAAAAAAGCCCTGGAAATATGTAACCATAACGCAATGTTGTGAGATTTTGAAGACACAGAAGTCTTGTTGGAAGGATTGTTTTAAAAAATCCCTTATGGAATGAGAAAAAATAATGACCCCTGCCTCCCACCCAAAACACTTTTCTAAAAGTTTTAAACCTTTTTTCTAGATTTATTTTTCAGCCTTCATACCATCTCCAGGGGACCAAGCCACCTCTTTCTTCAAGATCAGCTCTTGAGGGAAATTGCTTGCTCTCAGTAATCAAAGTACAATGTTATGTTGCTTCTGAGCACATGCAGTTCCACACTTCCACATTTCTCTTTCATTTTGATCATGAAGGCTCTTTAAAAGGTGGTTGAAAAGCATCACCGATAGATATTGGCTAGTGTACAAGTGACATCAGCTAGTACTAGCAGCAGAATACAAGCATTCCACACCCAGAATATGATTTGTAGTACACACATTGTATTTTACAACTAAGGATTTGTGAAACTAATGGGAGGGATTTAGCAGAAGGCATATGGAAGCCTCCTTCAGTGCACATATAGTCCATAGCTGGACAGGGAACATAAAACCTGCTGGATCATCAGACCCCAAATGTCTATCAGTTCCTAGTTCAGTATTATATTTCCAGCAAGATGATGTGGAGAGTCTCACAAGGAAGGCATGAAAATAATTTTTTCTCACTTTGTGAAGATGCAAATAATTATTTTTTTCCTCTCCTCTTTCTTCCCACTGAATCCACTTTTCTTTTTTGCTGGGTAAGGCTGCATGGTTCATATCAACATCAATAGCGGTGTTACCGTTTTAAAGAGTGATTTCATTTGCAAGACTAGAATTCTCTTTAAGATGACATTTGAAAAGAACATGTCATTTTAGGCTGCACGTAGAACCCCCCTCCCGACCCTTGCAAAATCAAGGTGGTTGAGAGGAAAAAAGTTAAAGTACTTGAATAATTTAAATTCCTCTACTTTGCACATGCTCAGAACCACCAAACTCTTTTCTAAGTGAAGTGCTTATATAAAAATTTGACAGCTCTTATAATTTTAAATTGCTCAGCACTGAGTATGCCCAGAACTCTGAACACTTCCAAATTCAAGAGCTTATAAAAATTTGAAGCACTTCCAATAATTCTAAATTGCAGTGGACTGCATGGAGTAATTTAAAATTATTTGAAGGGGGGAAGGCTTCCATTTGAAAGCGAGTCAAGCTGCATTCTAAATACATTCGTTTAAAATATAAAGCATGGTTCTAAAATTTTATAATAAAATAATGAAAATTAAAATAAAAATATTGTTCAGGTTGTGGTATGTGACACAGATACTTACATGTACTTAGAAGAATCTGTAGAATCTGTTTCTGGATCAGACCAAAGGCATATCTAGTGCAGCATTTTCTTTCTGAACATGGCATTTCGTTGGGCAGATGGGGCTGCAATGGTGAAAGCATGAACACTGCACTGACCCTGGAAATCCTCCAGTGGATTCAAACCCACAGTCAGCTGGCTGATTCTGGAACTAACATCTCGTTCTGTTTGTTGCTTTAAAAGATGTATATATTACCATTCCATCTACACAGATCTACAAGGCAGCTTAAACCAAACCAAAATATAAAACAATATAAACACAGTCAGACAAGAAGTGTTAATAGTAATATAATAAACAGTGTAAGAGCAACACACACACACTCAAAGGTAGAAACTAAAATCAGGGATCCCTTGATCTCATCAAAAACTCGATTTCAAAAACAGGCGTCTGGTGAAGAATGCTTCTCTTTAAAAAGGAATTTTATAGTACAGGTACCACCAGTGGGAAGACTCACATCAACACTTGGGTTCCGGCTCCAGGTTGGGAGATCCCTGGAGATTTTGGAGCTGGAGCCTGGAGAGAGTGGGGTTTGGGTGAGGAAGGACCTCAGAGGGGAATAGTGCTATATGGCAGCCATTTTCTCCAGGGGAACTGATCACTGTCTTATGGAGATCTGTTATAATTCCAGGAGATCTCCAGGCACAACCTGGAGGCTGGCAACCCTAACACACCCAATATCAGAATGAGGAGCAAACAGAGCAAAGCCTGTGGAGATAAAATGAGTGACTGCACATTTCTATAGGGATACTGTGGTTAGTATTTATGCCTACCATCTGGTCTTTAGAAATATACTGCATTTGTACTAGACATGGGCCCGAAACAGAAAAAGGCCAAAACTAGAGTTTCAAGTTTTGTTGCTATCTGCTAATCACGAATCATGAAACTTCACAAAATTGACATATTTGCTGAAACGATTAATTAGTTTCGTGATTAGTCAGAACCCGGGGCCTTGGAGGGAGAACCCCTAAACACTACAGAGACACCTGCCCAGGCAGGAGAGGTGCTCAAAATAAAAATGAGATGCACACAGTGGGTGCACAAAACAAGAGTGAGCTGCACCAGACTCAAGTGCACAACAAGAGAGAAAGGAAACAGAAGAGAGTGAGGGCCTCTGGAACCCATACAAAGCTAGGCCCCAGAGCCAGGCAGTGGCCCTGAGGCTGGGCTTGGAGGGAAAAGCCCTAAACCAAAACCAAAGGAAGCAGCAAGAGTGTGAGCCCTCAAAAGAGCAGAGAAAGAATTGAGAAGAAACAAAGACAAGCAAATAAAAAGAGGGAGGCCTAGGCCAGTTTGGCGTAGTGGTTAAGAGCATCGGACTCTAATCTGGAGCGCCAGGTTTGATTCTCCACTTGAAGCCAGCTGGGTGACCTTGAGCTAGTCACAGCTCTCTGGAGCTCTCTCAGCCCCACCCATCTCACAGGGTGTTTAATTGTGGGGTTAATAATGACATACTTTGTAAACCGCTCTGAGTGGGCATTAAATTGTCCTGAAGGGTGGTATATAAATCAAATGTTGTTGTTGCTGTTGTTAGGCCCCAGAGTCAGGGTAAGACCTGAGTTTGGGGTGGGGTGGAGGAAAAAAAGCACCCTCACCCAAAACCTACCCACAACAAGGCCAAGAGCTGGAAATAAGAAGCATAGAATCATAAGAGTTGGAAGGGGCCATACTGACCATCTAGTCCAACGCCCTGCCCAGTGCAGGATCAGCCTAAAGCATCTCTGACAAGTATTCATCCAGCCTCTTCTTGAAAACTGCCAGTGAGGGGGAGCTCACCACCTCCCTAGGCAGCTGATTCCACTTTTGAACTACTCTGACCGTGAAAAAGTTTTTCCTAATATCCAGTCGGTACCTTTGTGCATGTAGTTTTAGCCCATTGCTTCACGTCCTACCCTCTGCTGCCAACTGGAACAGCTCTTTGCCCTCCTCCAAATGACAGCCTTTCAAATATTTAAAGAGAGCAATCATGTCCCCCCTCAACCTCCTCTTCTCCAAACTAAACATTCCCAAGGCCCTCAGCCTTACCTCGTAGGGCTCAGTCTCCAGACCCCTGATCATCCTCGTCGCTCTCTTCTGCACCCTCTTGATTTTGACCACATCCTTTTTGAAGTGAAGCCTCCAGAACTGCACACAATACTCCAGGTGTGGCCTGACCAAGGCAGTATAGAGAGGGGCTATGACCTCCTGCGATTTCGATGCTATGGCCCCTTTGATACAACCCAGGACTTAATTAGCCTTTTTTGCCACCGCATCACACTGACTGCTCATATTCAGTTTACAGTCCACTCTTACCCCAAGATCCCTTTCACATATACTACTGCCCAGAAGTGTATCCCCCATCCAGTATTTGTGCTTCCCATTTTTGTGGCCCAGATGTAATACTGTGCACTTGTCTTTGTTGAATTGCATCCTATTCGCAGCTGCCCACTTCTCCAGAGTATTCAGGTCTTGTTGAATTTTAATTCTATCTTCTTGGGTGTTTGCTACCGCTCCCAGTTTGGTATCATCAGCAAATTTAATGAGCAGCTCTTCCACTCCACCCAGATCATTGATAAAAATATTGAAAAGTACCGGGCCCAAAACTGAGCCCTGCGGCACCCCACTGGACACCTCCCTCCAATCTGATGAAACGCTGTTGACCACCACTCTTTGAGTGTGGTCCTCCAACCAGTTCCCTATCCACCAAACTGTCCTATAGTCTACTCCACAATCTTCCAGTTTGCCCATCAGAATGTCATGGGGGACCTTATCAAAAGCTTTACTGAAATCCAGATAAATCACGTCAACAGAGTTCCCCCGATCCAGTAAGCTGGTCACTCGATCAAAGAAGGAGACCAGGTTGGTCTGGCAAGATCTGTTAGGAACAAAACCATGCTGACTTCCCCGGATCACTGAGCGGTCCTTCAGATGCTTACAGATTGATCCCTTTAAAATCTGTTCTAATATCTTCCCAGCAACAGAAGTCAGACTGACTGGCCTGTAGTTTCCCGGGTCATCCTTCCTCCCTTTCTTAAAGATTAGGATAACATTCACTCTTCTCCAATCTTGTGGCACATCCCCAGTCCTCCAGGAGGCCTTGAAGATGATGGACAGGGGTTCTGCAAGTTCTCTGGAAAGTTCTTTCAGCACTCTTGGGTGCACCCCATCCGGCCCAGGGGATTTGTATTCATCCAGTGCAGCCAGATGCCTCTCCACTACCTCTCTGTCAATGTCAGTTAGCCACTCAGGTGTCCTGCCACATTTTCTACTATCTCTAGATGTGCCTGAGTTCTTCAGGGAGAAAACAGAGGCAAAAAAGTCATTAAGCCTGTCTGCTTTTTCTCTGTCCTGCATCAGAGTTTCTCCATCTACTCCCAACAGCGGTCCAATTGCCTCTTTTACCTTGTGATTGCTTCTCACATATCTGTAGAAGTTTTTCTTATTGTAGCGAGCCCTCCTGGCCAAACCTAGCTCGTACTGAGCTTTGGCCTCTCTGATGGCTGATCTGCAGTACCTAGTAACCCTCATATACTCCTCTTTAGAGGTCTGTCCTTCTCTCCATTTCCTGAACATTTCCTTTTTCTCCCTTAGCTTATTCTGGAGCTCTCTGTGCATCCACATTGGTTTCTTGGAGCCCTTACCATGTTTCTGTCTTGCTGGGATAGTGAGGGCTTGAGCTTGCAAAAGCTTGTGTTTGAGAATGGCCCACTCGCTCCTTTCCCTTCCAGCACACCCCCATGGAATGACTCTCATCAAGCCTCTGAGTTCATCGACGTTGGCCCTACAAAAATCTAACCTACGAGTCTGGCTATGAACTTCCTTGGCTCCCCACAGCAACTGGAATTCAAGAAGGACATGGTCACTTCCCCCTAAGGTCCCCACCACCTTCATCTCATCTACCAATTCTTCCCTGTTGGTTAATATCAAGTCTAGTATGGCCGAGCCCCTTGTAGCTTCCTCCACCTTTTGAAAAAGGAAGTTATCGGCCAGGCAGGTCAGGAAATTGCGTGATTCATGACGCTTTGCTGAGCCTGTCTCCCTGCACACATCAGGGAAGTTGAAGTCACCCATAATTACAAGGTTCTAATGTCTGGATACTCTGCCAATCTGTTCAAAGAGGGCAGCATCCATTTCTTCTTGCTGGTCAGGTGGTCTGTAGCAGACTCCAACAACAATACCCTTTGTCCTTCCTCCCCTTATTTCTACCCATATGCTTTCCACCTGGCTGTCCACCCCATTCTCCATAACTTCTTGATAATCAAGCCCTCTCCTCACATACAACGCCACTCCACCTCCTCTTCTACACTTCCAGTTTTTCTTGAACAACTCATACCCCTCCACTAGCACATTCCAGTCATGGGAATCATCCCACCAAGTCTCAGTAATTCCTACTATATCATAGCCCTCTGTTTGCAATAGAAGCTCAAGCTCCTCTTTCTTATTGCCCATACTTTGGGCATTGGTATATAGACACTTGTAGCCTTGTACCTTTGTTTGACCTTTCCTTCCCCGGGTGGGTCCCCACTGTGTTCACTTCTTCACTTGAAGTCGCCATGTCGATCGTCCCCTGCCTCTTGTGGCATCAGTTTAAAGCTCTCCTGATGAAGTTCTCCAGGTTCGTTCCAAACATTTTCTTCCCTGCCCTTGAGAGGTGAAGCCCATCATGTGCTAGAAGGCCTTCTCTAAGAAAACCTATCCCATGGTCCCAGAACCCAAAGCGCTCCTGCTGGCACCACCATCTCAGCCAGCGATTCACCTCAAGTATGGTCCGCTCCCTGCGTGCTCCTCTTCCTGTGACTGGAAGGATAGAATAGAATACTACCTGAGCCCCCAATGTCTTCAACTGCCTTCCAAGGGCTTCATAATCCTCTTTAATTCTTGCAACAGTATTCGAAGCCGTGTCGTTCGTTCCCACATGAATCAGCACAAATGGGTACTTATCAGCAGGCTTGATGAGTTATGGCAGCCGGTCGATAATATCCTGAATTCTGGCTCCCGGCAAGCAACACATCTCTCGGAATAGGGGATCTGACCCAGAGACATGGCGTTCCATACCCCTGAGAAAGGAGTCCCCGACAACTACCACCTTCCATTTTTTTCCACTTCCATGTGGCCCCATGTCTTCTGCACTCCCTCTTCCAGATCTTTGCGGTTCTCCTTCCACTGTCACCTCTGTCACCATCTCTAGCACTTCAAAGCGATTCTTGAGCTCAAGTGGACCAGAGCATCTTCTTCGTTGACGCCTTCGGGTTTGTACTGTAGATCTGAGAGGAGGCTCAGAAGGGAGATCAATTCTTTCTTCTCCTCCTTGACTTTCCAAACCCTTCCACACACTCTCCCACTCCACTCCTAGCAACAGGTCCTCCACCCTCTCACTCTATCTACTGGGACTGAAACATGGGGCAGAGAGAGGTGACTTTTATAAAAAACGCTGACATAGAGCAGAACAAGAGGTCTGTGGTTGGCTGACAGACCTGCCCAACAGGGTTTGGAGGGGTGAGATTGGTGTGCCCATGGTTACAAAAGGCCCACCTCTTTGGTTGCCTAGGGGATTGACCTCCAGCTCCTGGCTGTATAGGGCAGAATGGAAGCTCTCCAGATGGCTAGGAAAGCTGCCAATCAAGGGTAAGTGGGCTATGATTGGGGTTTCCAATGGCAACAAAAGGTCTGGGCCCATTCTTGCTTAGGAAATCAATGGATCAGCGCCAGCCTGTCTGCAGTTACGAATTATTCACGAAGCTAATGAAACAGGCCAAAAAGTTGTGAATTTAGTGATAATTTTGTGATAACTGCAGCCCCACAAAACGCTGTTTCATGACCTACGCAATGGCCCATTTCGTGATGAAATTTACTTCGTATTTCGATTTGTGCCCATGTCTAATTTGTACATAAAGGTGCCATTTATTACTAATATCCACTGATAAGTCTATCCTCCATGAGAACAGTCTAGAAGCAGTCCAAAACCATTTTAAATGAACACTGGTCTGTTGATTTGTGCTGGCTTCAGTGGGGGTACAATTAAATAACTGTTCAAACACCTGATTGAGAGTTAAAGATTACACATACCTCAACACACATACATACATAGACCATAGCTACTAGGCTAAAATTCTTTGCTTGTTGTGTCTTGATATATGCTAGGAATGCACTGTGTCAGAACCAATAATAAAATATAGTTTCATTTTTAAAAAATGACACCACATAATACAAATCAGACAAACAAATGGATGTGACAGAATTTTCAGGGTAATTTTGAGAGTATTGATAATGTCAAAATACCTTTAGAATGTGGATGAGAGACCATCTTGCTTATTTTATTTCTCCAGCTGCAGTAGTTCTGGTTCTACCTCAAGGGTAAATTTCAAAGTATGGTGCTGGGGTCTGCTCCTTTGCCCTTGGCCTCTAGCCTGTGGAGTGCCTCAAGGATCCATTTTGTCCCCCATGCTTTTCAATATCCATGTAAATTTACTGGGAGAGATCATCCAGAGATTTGGGTTGAGTTACCACCGACAACATGCAGATGAAACTCAGCTTTATCTCATCCTGCTAGCAGATACCAGGGAGGCTGTGGAAACTGTGAACAGGTGCCTGGAGGTACTTTTGGAGTGCATAAGGGCTAAGAAGCTGAAACTTAATCCCAAGAAGACACTGGTGCTACTGGGGGGGGGGCGAGGTCTGCCACAGGGAATGGGTTATCTCCTGTTCTAGATGGAATTGTACTCCCCCTAAAGTAGTAGGTTCATAGCTTGAGGGTGCACCTCGACCCAGGTCTTTTGTCAGATAAACAGGTGGCAGCAATTGCTAAAGGTGTATTTCACCAGCTTCAACTGGTAAGCCAGTTGTGGGCCTTCCTGGGAAGGAAAGTTCTTGTCAATGTAATAGAAACCCTGGTAATATCTAGATTGGACTACTGCAATATGTTGTACATGGGGCTGCCCTGAAGACTGTCCAGGAGCTTCAGTTGGTATAGAATGCCATGGCCAGAATGTTGTGTGGAATGGGTTATAGAGTCCATATCACTCCATTCTTTTTTCATCTGCCCTGGTTCACAGTTTGTTTCTGGGGCCAAATCAAGATGCTGATATTGACCTTTAAAGCCCTATATGGTTTGGGACCAGCATACCTTAAGGACTGCCTTCTCCTATATGAACCTACCTGGTCATTCTGGTCATCTTAAGTTGTCCTGAAGGGTGGTATGTAAATCAAATGTTGTTGTTGTTGTTGTTGTTATCTTCAGAGGTCCTGCTTCAGGTGCTCCCATGTCTGAGTCTAGATGTGTGGCAACCTGAGAAAAGTCTTTCTCAATCGTGGTACCAAACCTTTGGAATTCCCTCCCGAGGGAGATTCGTCTGTCCCCCTCTATTGCTGTCTTCCACCAGCAGGTGAAGACTTTTGTTTTGTCTGGCATACCTCCAATAAATAACTGTTACTGGCCCTCCTCCCTATGTTCATGTGTGTCTATGAAATTGTTTTTAATACTAGTTTAAATACCTTGACACAGCCAACCTGGCCACCTGGATCCATGCTATGGTAACATCAGAACTTGACTATTGTGATGCGCTATACATTGGTCTTCCATCTAAATTAACTAGGAGGCTCCAATTAATGCAAAATACTGCAGCTCAACTGTTTAGCAGGAGCGAGCAGGAGCATGAACATCACTCCCATCCTACAGTCACTCCATTGGCTTCCTATCAGTTACCATTCTCAATTCAAGGTATTGGTTATTACATACAAAGCTCTTCACGGCCTTGGCCCAGCATACCTATGGGAACAACTCCCTCCCTATGTCCTTCCACGGCAGCTTCACTCTTCTGAACAGGGTCTCCTGCAGGTGCCAGCCTGCACATGGGTGAAATCAACCTCAGCCTGTACTCGGGCTTTCTTTGTGGTGGCCCCTACCCTGTGGAACAGCCTGCCTGAGGAGGTCAGGAGAACCCCCACGCTCCTGGCTTTCTGCAAACAATGCAAAACTGAATTACTCAAAAAGGATATTTTATTCAGATAGGAGGGTGATATTGTAGGGAGGGGGTCTCAGATGTTTCGCTAAGGAGGGCAGTATTGTAGGGAGGAGGTCTCAGATGCTTTGCTAATGAGTTAGGGGACCATAGACTTCACCACTATGTTGCCTTACATATTATCTATAGCTTTAAATATGTACTCCTATATACTACCTGTGCTTCACGTTGTCTAATGTCAGCCCTAGAACTGATTATGTTCTGTTTTAGCAACTCTTCAACTCCATATTGGATCCTTGCTAATCCCTTTGTAAACTGTATTTATTTACCCTATGACACTGTTTATGGAAATATCCTTGACACTGTATAGAAATGCCTCCCCTTGCCACTGATTGTACTAATTTCACACTATGTAATCCACCTTGAGTCTCAGTGAGAAAGGCAGACTATAAATGACATAAATACATAAAATACTTTTAAATGTTTATACTGTTTTAAAAAAAAATAGTGCTTTAATTCTTGACGCTTTAGGAACCATGTGTTGGGTGGAAAGGCAGTGTACAAAAGTCTTAAATATATAAATAAATCTTAGCTAAAAATTCACTTCACTTTTAGTTTCTGTACAAAATTGCGCTTCCCTTTGGATGCATTGTTAATCTTTGTGGCTTGAAAGTCTGTTTGTCTCACTCTGACAGTCAGATATAATGTTGGCTTTTTAGACAGCCCAGGAATCTGAGGGGAAGAAGCAGAAGCCCTCTTCCTTTTTGTGAGAAACGGCACTGGAGATTGTATAATGTTAAAAAAAAACCTTATTTAACAGGCAGGTGTTGAATAAGAGTAGTCAGGGAATGAAAGTGATAAGGTAAAATGTTGTTGGTAATACAGAATACAGTTTTTGAGTAACAGGCAAAATAGTTTTCTTGAAGCTTAGTTACTTATATTCTTGGTTCTTAACAGTGGGGGGTGTTTTACTTAATACTTCAGTTACATAAACAATGTTTCTTTACAGAGTTTCCTATGACAGCTCAGGTTTTCTGGAGTTAGTTTAAAACTCTTTTCCCTTCACAGCAGACCTGGGGTCCTTCTCAGAGCCAATCTCCCTTTAGAAACTGGGCAGGAATTAATCTTCTCCTCCTAAGAAGATATAACCCTTATTTTTTTTGGCTTGAAAGGAAGTCTCAACCTACTAACCAATCACTCATGGCAAAACACACTCCCAGTTCTATGGTGTCTTCCACCTGTGTCAAGCAAGCTTCAGCTTATGCTGACACTTATACTAAGAATTCTTAAACAAAATTCTTCTTCAGGACAGTGATGCTACACTTAAGGCAAAAGATTCCACTCCCCTCACTCCAGAGGGGAACCTGTCTGACCTTCCTGTCTGAACTGTCTGGCTCACAAAACTCTCTCTCTCTCTCTCTCTCTCTCTGAACAATCTTAACAGAAACCACCTGTCAGCCCTTCAGCCAGGTTCTAACTGACCAATCAGAGAGGAGGGCTCAGCCTGTCACTCAACACTCTGTTCTTAGCAAGAGTTAACTCTTTCCCTCTGAGCTCTCTGATTGCTGCACATAGAAAATCTGCTTTCAAATGCAGTCCATCACACCTACTGTTCAGTGTTCATCTAAGTAAGCTTAGCAACATTAATGGCTGCTGACCTGTCTCAACCAGCAATGTTTTCACTGATGCACAATTTTATAAAAATCCGATACAAACCTAAGTTCAGCATCTGACCCAGCAAACCTGGTGTTTGGTCCAAGTCTGATCATACTTGAACACAATAATTTCCACTGTTGAACATGTTTGTGGTAAATAGCAGCATTGTTAGTAATAACCTTTCTCTTCAAGCTGCAGCTACATTTTTTATTGCTTTTGCTCCAGTAGGAACAGTAGGAGCTGATAATACATTTGAAGGAAATTTTTCCTCTCAATTAGTAAACATATTTAGTACTTCTAATGCATCTTTCATTATCAGTAACATATTTTATTGGTAGATTACAGGTAGATTATAAAATCAGGCTACTTTGATATTGAAGTCTGAGTACAAAACAATGCAGCCCTGAGTAACTCTGCATAATAGAAATTACATCTAGAATATTGTATCAGCTTCATCCATTGAGGGGTTTGGCGGGTAATGGCCATGTCTAGCAGGAGGAGAGCTTGGATCTATGCATTGTTTTCTCACCACCGTGTGATTGGAAAACTAAATCTCAGTTATGCACAACTTGTGACCCATTAAACAAAACACCTCTGCCAGGGCTCACTAAACTGAGTCTTTTTGTAGCCAATCTGGGACCACAAAAACAGAACCATTTGTCCTACTACAATAGATGGCTTGTGAACTTCAGTCACCTTGTTGACTCACAAAATACTGCAGGCCTTCATGAAAAACATGCACTGTTAGCCTTAAAATGCAGACAGTCTGGATCCAATGAATTAGTAGCTGTAAATGTTAAAAAAATTGGATCTCTCCCCATATGCAGTCTCCTACAGCCCCCTGAACCTCCTAAAAAGCTGCCCCAGAGTAATACATGGTGGAGCTGCAGCAAGGATGAAGCAATAGACATCCTCGTTCATAGGCATTCATGCATGAATTCTTGCTTCAGTCAGAAGAGCTCACATGACCCACACATGAAGCTGCCACACAAAGAGACAGACCATAAGTCTATCAAGGTAAGTATTACCTACTCTGAGGGGCAGTGGCTCTTTCCAAGGTCTCAGACAGCGTTCTTTTAAATCTCTTGCTACCTGATCCCTTTAACTGGAGATATCAGAGGTTGAACCTGGGACTTTCTGCATGCAAAGAAGACGCTCTACCACTAAGTCGAAGCACCTTCCTAAGGGGAGGAGGCGATTTCTGCCAGCTTTCCCAGCATCCCACCTCTGCATCCCAGTCTGTTCCTGTCCTTAGGAACAATGTTTTAGGGGGTGCTGTAGTCTGAAGAGGGAAGGGAGAAGGAGAGAGAATGGACAGTCTTTATTATCTGTCCAGTGGCATTTTAGATACCAACAAGATTTTTTAGGGTATAAGCTTTAAGACTCTCGAAACCTTATACCCTGAAAACCTTGTTAGTCTCTCAGGTGCCACTGGACTCAAATCCTACTATTCTACTGCAGACATCATGGCTACCTACCTGAAACTGCCTTTATTATCTGATATCGGTGCCTGATAAATCTCTGTCCTTGATTGTTGCCTTTTGAGAATGCCTTGTTAAAACTTTCTTAGTGTAAAATGCTGGAGCTGTTATATTCCGGGTTCAGCTCCCTCATTAGGGTCTCTCAGAGATAAATCTCTGAGAGTGTGAATGGATGCATCTTGCTAGTAATGTGCATGCACGTCAATATGCGCGCATGATCATTATGGAGCCAGGCAATGCACATCCTCCTGACATATTAAATATTGGTGAGGCTCTTTCTGAGCTGTTCATAACTAATTTTTGCACAACTATATTTCTCTAGCAGATCTCTCTGATTTAAAGATCTTGACTTTTAGAGAAGTGCAGTACCGCAGATGGGTAGAGCCTCAGCAGCAGCATGCAGTGGGAGAAGTGAAGCCTGAGCAGTATTGCTTGCCATGAGAAGAGGGGTGTTACAAGCATGCCACTATGGTCGTCTGTGAAATGCAGGAAGGTACTGTGGGGGAAACACCGAGAGCAGGAGCTCATTTGCAGAAGCCCTATCAGATCATTACTCTCTCATTCTTGCTTCCCTATTGCACCTACATCAAATATATAACATTCTATTGTACGGTGGAAGAAAGGATGTCCTATTATTTGCAATTATTCTTTAATTTGGCCAATATGAGAGGTTACTGCTGCTGAAAAGAATGAGTAAAAGCAGATTCAAAGGCTCAAAGTGCTGGCAATAAAGTTTTAAAAGAGCGCAAATGAAGAATAATAACGCCAGCAATGAGGACTTGGAATATTTAAAATAAGTAGAAGGCCATAACATAGAGGAAAGAAAGAAGTTGTGAAGAGTTTTGGTGATCGGGCTCCAAATGATTCAAAAGTTTCTTTGTTTAAAGTGTCCATTGCTGTAATAAAAAAGTAGAATCTCCTCCCCAGCTGGTCATATATTGTGGGATTGAGAGGTATATTCAGAAGAACAGGATGCCCCTGTAGCAGTGGTTTTCAAATGTTCTAGCTTCAGGAAGTGTTTTCTGCATGAACTCAAGTTTAAAACAAAATCCCCACTTGCCGTGAAACTCACTGGGCAATTTTAACTGCTCTTGCCTACCTCACAAGATTGTTGGGAGGATAAAATGGAAGAGAGAACTACATGGGGCAAAAATGCACCAAAATACATTAGTAACTAGAACAGTGGAAGGGTATTGCCATCTTAAGCAGGTCTACTTAGATACCTACTCAGGGCTTTTCAGTGGGGCTTACTCCCAAGAAAGTGTTCATAGATGGAGTACTCCGAGTCCCGACTTGTTTAAACAAATGCAAGCAACTGAAATTTCTCTACAACTTTCTAAGTTAGTCACTTAGGACTTCATATCCATTTATTGCTGAATACTTTATTGACACAGACTGTTTTCACTTTATGATATGTATGATTGATAGTTTTATTACTGTGCCGGCATTCTGTATTGTTTAATAGGCAGCTTTCAATATAAATGTTTTATACAGTATTATTATGTGGTTTGGGTGATATTTTCTGGGTGGTAATTACATACAAATGGAGTTTAGAGTCCACCCCTTTTCTCTTTAGTTTCTCCATCTCAGACCACACTGGACAGGGCAAGTGCTTTTTAAATAATATGTAGATTAGCCCTAAAATAGCTCTGCAATGGCTGGAGTAAATGCCATACCTAAGCATTTGAGGCCTAGTTTCCGCAGCTCCAGTAGCATTTTTAAAAACACACAGACACACACACACTCCAGAAGTGAGTTAATAAAGCTAAGGAGAGATGATTAAAATATACTTTGCTTAGGGAAAAAAACTTCCACATTTTTAGTCACATGGCAAGGGAGATGTCACCATTTAATAAACTGACAAAATCTATCTATCACCTATGCGTGAACACCGAACGGTTATAGAGAGGTTAACAGGAATTGATGGCATCCAGGCATTCATTTTACACTGAATCGGAGTCTTTGGTGATTGAAATAGACAAAGACGTATAGGGTTATCTTGTTGAAGAGGCTTTGTTAATTACTGGCACTTGTCATTTCTCCGTAGCTTTATCTAAGTCATGGAAGGCTAACTAGCTCTTTTTCCCCAGTGAGTGTTGTTTGTTCAGGAACCACTGTGCTGAGGTAGCATCCTTTTTTTTTTCCATAAGTGTACCTCATTATGAACTGGTTCATAAATTAATGAGTCCCAGTATTTTTTTTTCTTTGTGAGCATTTATATTGGATCATGTAAATGGTAGTAATGGTAGTAGCAGCTGGAGTAAGGTAGATTAGATTGTTCCTATGCCAAATTACTCTCTTCTAATTTTGTTGACTTCAGTTCAAAGGTATGGGTTGGTTGAGCTGATATGATGATATATGATGTCTGCAGCCCACTTTGTGTGAAAGAAGGGGAAATGGGCACCAATATGCTGATGATGCTCACCTCTATCTTGTGCTGCCAGATGTTCCCAAGGAGGGTGAAGGAACTGCAAACAGGTGCCTGGAGGCAGTTTTGGAGTGGATGAGGGTTAACAAGCTGAAACTTAATCCTGACAAAACAGAGGTGCTACTGGTAGAGGGGAGGTCTGAACCAGGAAATGGGTTATCTCCTGTTCTGGGTGGGTTTGCTCTCCTCCTAAAGGAGCAAGTCCATAGCTTGAAAATGCTGCTGGACCCAGGCCACTTGTTGGGTTAACAGGTGGCAGCAGTTACCAGGGTTGCCTTTCACCAGCTGTGGGCCTCCCTGGACAGGGAAGATCTTGCCTCTGTAGGACATGCCCTGGTAACATCTAGATTAGATTAGTGCAATGTGTTCTATGTGGGGCTGCTCTTGAGGATTGTCCAGAAGCTACATATTGTAGAGAATGCTGTGGCCAGAATGCTGACTGGAGTAGGTTATAGGGACAATTATCTCTCTAGTCTTGTTCCATCTACACTGGCTCCCAATTTGCTTCCAGGCCCAGTTTAAGGTGCTAGTATTGACCATTTAAAGCTCTATATGGTTTGGAACTAGTATAATTTAAGGACTGCCTTCTCTCATATGAACCTCCCTGTTCACTTCAGTTATCTTTGGAGACCCTACTTCAGGTGCCCCTGCCATCTCAGGCTAGACAGGCAGGAGCTCAAGAAAGGGCTTTCTCAGAGTCTCTCTACACAAGACTTCTGACGCATGTTCTTCACGGGTCAGGAGAAGCAATGTTAGGCGGGAAGTGTAGTTTTAAATGACAGAGCCAGCGGAGATCGCTCCAGAGGGGACAAATTCTCTTACAGCCCTCTGCTACCTCTGGCATGCCAAACTGTCTCCCTTTCCAGAGCCTTTGCCCTGCTGAGGCTCAGTTAATTCAAAGTTTTAAGCAGTGAGGTTGACAGGACAAAGCATCTGGAAGGGGAGACAGTCTAGCACACCAGAGGTGGCAGAGGGCTGTGAGAGAATCTGTCCCCTCCAGAGCGATCTCCACCGGCTCTGTCTTTTAAAACTATGCTTCCCAGCTAACATTGTGTCTCCTGGCACTTGATGAACACACACCCAGAGTCTTTCGTGTAGAAAGACTCTCAGTCATGGTGCTGAAACTTTGTAACTCTCTCCTTACCAAATTCATCAATTCCTCTGTATTGCTGTCCTCAGACAGTGGTGAAATCTTTTTTGTTTCATTTGGCATACCCCCAATTACTGTTATAGGAAAGGTTGAAAGAGCTGGGTATGTTTAGTCTGGAGAGGAGGTGACTGAGAGGTGATATGATAGCTCTCTTCAAGCATTTGAAGGGCTGTCACATAGAGCATGGAACGGAGTTGTCTTCTGTTGTCCCAGAAATTACAGGTTAAAAGGAAAAGAGTTTTTGGCTAAACATTAGGAATAACTTCCTGACAGTTAGAGCAGTTCCTCAGTGGAACAGGCTTCCTCGGGAGGCCATTTTTTAGAATGTTGTTTGAAATTTTTTTAATGTTTGCCACCTTGGGGACCCTATTTGAGTAGAAAGGTGACATATATATATTTTAAATAAATAAAATAAATTTAGAGTTCCTAGGGCTGATCTATTGGATCCCAGCAACTGATAATCTCATCAGGAGGCAGAGGGTGTGCAACTCTGCTGCTTCACCTGGACCTCTCAACTTTTTTTGATACTATCATCTTTCAGGGTTGAGATTGGGAGGTACCATTTTGCAGTGATGCCAGTCCTACCAGGAAGGAAAGTTTTTTGGGGGAATGCTTGGGTCCTTTGGCCTGTGGCCTGAGGGGGTCCTGCAACATCCCATCTTGTCACCCATTCTTTTCAACATCTACATGAAACTGCTGGGTAAGTAGCAGAAAAGAGTAAGAGTGCAGTAGCACCTATAAGACTAACAAAATTTCTGGCAGGGTATGAGGTGCTACTGGTAGTTGCTACTGGACTCTTGCCCTTTTCTCCTGCTAGAGACAGACTAACAGGGCTACCCATCTCGATCTGCTGGGTAAGGTCATCCAGAGATTTGGATGGGGCTATCACCAATATGTGAGTGATACTCAGCTCTATTTCATACTTCAGCAGGTCCTGGGGAGGATGTAGTAACCCTGAAACAGTGTCTACAGGTAGCTTTGGAATGAATGCAGGCTAATAAACTGAAGCTTAATCTTAACAAGATGGAAGTGCTACTGGTGAGCAGAATGTCTGACCTGAGATTTAAGGTGTCACCCATTTTGGATGGGGTTGTATTTTGCTTGAAGGAAGAGTATATAGTTGGGGTGGTCCTGATCCAGGCCTGCTGTCACAGACCTTTGTCTGATAATAGTATTGATTATTGAACAAGGTTGGCTTGAGAATTTGCTTTAGTTTTCAGATTTGCAAAACACGTCTCACTGTTTTAGCAATGTTCTCTGTAGGGGTGTGCAAGCCAAAAATTTTCGGCTATAGCCGAAAGTAGAAAGCCGAAAGAAGATTCTCTATCGTTAAAGCCGAAAGCCGAAACAAGAATCTCTTTCGGCTTTCGGCTTTCGGGATTCTTTCGGCATTATTTCGGCATTCTTTCGGCTTTTTTCTATGGGAAAATGCCTCCGTCTTCCAGGACGCCTGGAGGAGGCATTTTCCCACCGAATAAGCCCAAAATTGGTGGGGACCTTCCTCTAACCCTTCTCTAACAACCACCCAAGTTTCAGACAGATTGGACTTTGGGGGGCCATGTTATGGCCCCCCAAAGCAGGTCCCCCCATCCTCCCATAAGAAAGCGAAGGAGCAGCATATTGTTAGCATGCTGCTGCTGATCTTTCTTCATTATTTCCTATGGGGAAAAAATGAAGAGGCAGGCTTCCTTTGCCAGGGGTGGCATTTTGCATGCAAAATGCCCCCTTACCCTCAGGGGCCCTTCTCCCACCCCTCCTCCCACCCCCCACCAAGGCTCAGCCTGCTCCCACTTGGGGGGGGGCATTTCATGGCCTCCCCAAGTAGGTGCTCTAATCTCTACCACTGACAGCTGGGGGAGGCTTGTGTTGCCAGGGGTGGCATTTTGCATGCAAAATGCCCCCCGACCCTCTGGGGCCCTTCTCCCACCCCTCCTCCCACCCCCCACCAAGGCTCAGCCTGCTCCCACTTGGGGGGGGGCATTTCATGGCCTCCCCAAGTAGGTGCTCTGCTCTCATCTCTACCACTGACAGCTGGGGGAGGCTTGTGTTGCCAGGGGTGGCATTTTGCATGCAAAATGCCCCCCAGCCCTCTGGGGCCCTTCTCCCACCCTTCCTCCCACCCCCCACCAAGGCTCAGCCTGCTCCCACTTGGGGGGGCATTTCATGGCCTCCCCAAGTAGGTCCTCTCAGCCCCTAAAGTCCACCCCTTACAGCCCCACACAAACCCAATTCCCCCCCAGCTGCCACACACAGACCCAAATCCCCACATTAGCCCCTCACAGACCCAAATCCACCCCCACCTGCCCCACACCCATAACCCCAGGAACAGGCTGGCAAAGGCCAGCCCTCTCCCTTTGTTCCCTATGCTGGGAACTTCTAAACTCTCTTTCCCTGGGCAATTCTGCACAGCCCAGGGGTGCCACAATGGTGGGCACACTTCTGAGTGCCAGCTGGTCCCTGTGAAAGAGCACCTGAACCACAGACACCCTCCCTCAAATTCCCCCACCACCTACAGAGATGGCTGGCCAGCCAGCCCCATTGTTCCCTATGATGGGAACCAACTACACAACAAAGAATAAAACAAGAACAACACAAAATAAAGTTTTAAAAAAATTATATTCTCCCTTCCAAAGTACAAGAAGGCAAAGCATTATGACACATTACACCAGCAGTCCCCCACACAGAAAAATTAAAACAAAACTCACTTAACATCAGAGAATCACAAAGCATGATTCCTGTCAAAAACACTTTATTTCTTGAACAGCTTTAGGTTACACAGCAGTGGGGAACACCAAAGGGCATGGCAGCACTATCTTACACAAAAATAACACAACTCACTTAACATCAGAGAATCACAAAGCACAATTCCTGTCAAAAACACTTTATTTCTTGAACAGCTTTAGGTTACACAGCAGGGGGGAACACCAAAGGGCATGGCAGCACTATCTTACACAAAAATAACACAACTCACTTAACATCAGAGAATCACAAAAACACAATTCCTGGCAAAAACACTTTATTTCTTGAACAGCTTTAGGTTACACAGTAGGAGGGCACAACAGGGCATGATAGCAATGTACTACAAAAAATAATACAACCCACTTCACCGTTTTTGACAGCAATTGTGTTTGTGTGATTCTCTGATGTGAAGTGAGTTGTGTTATTTTTGTGTAGTACACTGCTTTCCTGCTCTGTGGTGCCTTCCTACTGTGTAACCTAAAGCAGTTACAGAAATAAAGTGCTTTTGACAGCAATTTTTTGGGGTGATTCTTTAATGTGAAGTGAGTTGTGTTATTTTTGTGTAAGATACTGCTTCCGTGCCCTTTGGTGTTACCCCCCTGCTGTGTAGCCTAAAGCTGTTCAAGAAATAAAGTGTTTTTGACAGGAATTGTGCTTTTGTGATTCTCTGATGTTAAGTGAGTTGTGTTATTTTTGTGTAAGATAGTGCTGCCATGCCCTTTGGTGTTCCCCCCTGCTGTGTAACCTAAAGCTGTTCAAGAAATAAAGTGTTTTTGACAGGAATCGTGTTTTGTGATTCTCTGATGTTAAGTGAGTTTTGTTTTAATTTTTCTGTGTGGGGGACTGCTGGTGTAATGTGTCATAATGCTTTGCCTCCTTGTACTTTGGAAGGGAGAAAATAATTTTTTTTAAACTTTATTTTGTGTTGTTCTTGTTTTATTCTTTGTTGTGCAGTTGGTTCCCATCATAGGGAACAATGGGGCTGGCTGGCCAGCCATCTCTGTAGGTGGTGGGGGAATTTGAGGGAGGGTGTCTGTGGTTCAGGTGCTCTTTCACAGGGACCAGCTGGCACTCAGAAGTGTGCCCACCATTGTGGCACCCCTGGGCTGTGCAGAATTGCCCAGGGAAAGAGAGTTTAGAAGTTCCCAGCATAGGGAACAAAGGGAGAGGGCTGGCCTTTGCCAGCCTGTTCCTGGGGTTATGGGTGTGGGGCAGGTGGGGGTGGATTTGGGTCTGTGAGGGGCTAATGTGGGGATTTGGGTCTGTGTGTGGCAGCTGGGGGGGAATTGGGTTTGTGTGGGGCTGTAAGGGGTGGACTTTAGGGGCTGAGAGGACCTACTTGGGGAGGCCATGAAATGCCCCCCCCCAAGTGGGAGCAGTCTGAGCCTTGGTGGGGGGTGGGAGGAAGGGTGGGAGAAGGGCCCCAGAGGGCTGGGGGGCATTTTGCATGGCAACACAAGCCCCTGGCAACACAAGCCTCCCCCAGCTGTCAGTGGTAGAGATGAGAGCAGAGCACCTACTTGGGGAGGCCATGAAATGCCCCCCCCCAAGTGGGAGCAGGCTGAGCCTTGGTGGGGGGTGGGAGGAGGGGTGGTAGAAGGGCCCCAGAGGGTTGGGGGGCATTTTGCATGCAAAATGCCACCCCTGGCAACACAAGCCTCCCCCAGCTGTCAGTGGTAGAGATTAGAGCACCTACTTGGGGAGGCCATGAAATGGCCCCCCCAAGTGGGAGCAGGCTGAGCCTTGGTGGGGGGTGGGAGAAGGGGTGGGAGAAGGGCCCCTGAGGGCTGGGGGGCATTTTGCATGCAAAATGCCACCCCTGGCAAAGGAAGCCTGCCTCTTCATTTTTTCCCCATAGGAAATAATGAAGAAAGATCAGCAGCAGCATGCTAACAATATGCTGCTCCTTCGCTTTCTTATGGGAGGATGGGGGGACCTGCTTTGGGGGGCCATAACATGGCCCCCCAAAGTCCAATCTGTCTGAAACTTGGGTGGTTGTTAGAGAAGGGTTAGAGGAAGGTCCCCACCAATTTTGGGCTTATTCGGTGGGAAAATGCCTCCCCCAGGCGTCCTGGAAGACGGAGGCATTTTCCCATAGAAAAGCCGAAAGAAAGCCGAAAGAATCCCGAAACGTTTCGGCTTTTTTCTTTCGGCTACCCGAAACGTTTCGGCATTCCCCGAAACGTTTCGGCATTCCCCGAAAGAAGCCGAAACACTTTTGTTTCGGCATTCTTTCGGCATTCTGAATGCCGAAACGCACATCCCTAGTTCTCTGTTCTACCCTTGGAAAAAGATAACTATGAATAAATGGAAGGATGCCGAGAATCAAATCTCTGAACAAATGGAACTAACAGTATGCAGTTTGAAACAATTGCTTCCATGAGAATGTATTCTGATCTCAAAGAGGTCTTTCCTCATGCCTTCAGAAGTGACAAATTAGAAGGTTTTAATGCAGTCATGTGAGTTTCATGTAACTTTGCCTATATAAAGTAGTCTCACCCCAAACACCCTTGAATTTCTCAGGCATAAGTGATGTGAGAAACTCTAACCTTTGCACTTTGGTGTGAATCTTAGAATTGTATCTTGTGTTTTAGATTTAACATAGATAGGATAAGGAATTATATGAATGCTTATCTTTTTCTGGTTTTGTTGACTCACGAACATTGAGTGGGGTAAGTAATAGGCACCATATCCCGCAAGTCTTGGCCCATCTGCAATGGCTCCAAATTGGTTTCCAGGCCCAGCTCAAGGTGCTGATGTTGCCCATTAAAGCCCCATATAGTTTTGAGAATAGTATATGTGAAGAACTGCCTACTCATATGCAAAACTATCTAACTGCTAAGATCATCTTCCAAGGTCCTGCTTTGGGTGCCCCTGCATTTGGAACTAGGGGTATGCAATTCGGGTTTCTGATCTGGGATAAATACTCAAGTCGGACTCGATTTGTAAAGATTCGGGATTTCCGAATCTGGCCCAGCATGCTGGCCCTGATTCAGATATGCCGAATCAAAGCTTCCCAAAGCAATCCAGGTTGCTTCAGGGCTTTCAAACCCTGGCCGGCTACAGCAGACCTGTCAAGGATCCCCCGCCAGCCAGCTGTAGTTTAAAGGGCTTGCAAATGGCAGGGAAATGGCCGCTTGCAAATGGCAGGGAAAGGGCCCATTCTGGGCTTTAGCTGGCCGGGGCGTATCCCCCCACGGGCCAGCTGGCATTTAAAGGGCCCTTTCCCTGCCACACAAGCAGCAGGGAAACAGCCCTTTCGGTGCTTTAGTTGGCCTGTGGGGGGAAATCCCCCCCCACAGGCCAGCTGGCATTTAAAAGGCCCTTTCCCTGCCACTTGTGCAGCTTGCCACTTCGGAAATCACTTATTTCCAATTCTTTTTCCGCTTCAGAAACTCCAAAGCAGGAAAACCAAATCTTCCCATCCCTGCACATCCGTATTAGGAACTTAGGTGGGTGGCTACCCAAGAGAGGGCTTTTCAGGTATGCACCAAAACTATGGAACTCCCTCCCCAGGGATATTCTTCAGTCCTGTCACTGTCTTCCACCAGCAGGTGGGGACTTTTTTTGTTTCATCCAACATTCCTTGAATGATCTTTCCTGCCCTATGTTTTAATCACAGTTGTATGTGCTTTTACATGTGTGGTTTATTTTTGATTTTAATTGTTTTTATGATTTTTACAACACTTTGTTTTAACCACCTTGACTTATACTATGTAATCACCCTTGAGTCTCAGTGAGAAAGGTGGACTATAAATAATGTAAGTAAATAAATAAATATGGATCTTGTTAATAAAATAAACTAAAAATAATTATTTATTGGCTAGGGCTCTGAGGAGAACCGCAAGCTAGGTAAGGGGGCATCTCTTTGAGCATACCCCTTTAGGAGGGTAGAGAAATTTATTATACTGCTTTCCCCTGAGGCAAAGAGTTCTTGTCCTCATTCCTAGAAGGCTGAAAAGTGTTGGCTGAATGAGGAGCTCTGTCCTTTCACAGGATGTGCAGACACCCCTGGAGTACTGTTGAGGAGCTCCTCGGGTCTCTAGACCTCAGTTTGAGAAATACAGGTATAAATAATATTCTTCACAACAGCATTCTTACTTCAGGAGACAAAAAGGAGCAAATGTGGAAGCTGTTTTAACGACACTAGAAGCAGACCTTGCAAAATGCCTGAAATTCTGGGGAAATCACCCAAGATATTTCAGAAGCAAACCAAAATGGGCGACGCAACATCTTATGCAGACAGAATACATTAGCACTGTGCAAGAAGATGATCTTTAATGTACTTATCTTGGCAATATGGGTAATGGGAACTTTCAGGAGCACTTTACTTTAAGTGTCCTCTGAGAAATGCTAATTTGCATTGAAACACCTATGGAGCTACATGTGACACCTACATGAATACCTGATGAATTCATTTTGATCAATTCTATTATAGTGCACATGATGGGAATTCACAATGATAGGCCTCTTAAAATATTATTAAGTTTTCTATTAATATTACATATGTTAGGAAGAAGATTAGCATGTGTAAAGGACTGTGTTAAGTGATCTTTGTTACCCATGTCCATTACGGTTAACAGGTTCCACGTTTTCACAGGATGGCTCATGTTTATGCTACTTTGAAAGTATGCAAGGTTGAGCACAGGTAGATGACACCCAGTCCACATGGCAAAATGATATTGTTTTTACACTACTTGACAGGCTGTTTTCACACTGCTTACTGGCCACGGAACATCGCGCCAAGCTCCTGGAACAGCAGCATCTTCCTGGCACGCTTCCTGTTCTCGCACGAAATCGTGCCAGGAAGACGCCGTCCTTCCGGGAGCTCGCCATGATGTTCCATGGCCAGTAAGCAGTGTGAAAACAGCCACAGTTAAATTCAGTGATTTATTTAAAATGTTTATACTTTTTATGGCTTTGGGCTAATAGAAGCCCCAGATGGGCTAATAAAAAAATAGTCTTTCAAAGAAACAAAAAATAATAATAAAACCAACAAACACTCTGAAAAGTTGTTTTAAAGAAGCTAAGAAGTGCAGCAGAAGTCACGAGTCAAATTACAGCTGACAACAAAATGATCAATAAGCTCATGTAATAGGAAATACCATTTAATTGATGAGCCCATGTGTTCATCTAAAGAAATGTAGAAACGTGATGAAAAAGTGAGAATTCTGTGTTAGATTATTCTGGTCTACCAAATCATTTTCCCTGTTTTCCATTGCAGGAGATCTGAGTAAAGTCTTTTAAAAATCTTGTTCGTGTGAGTTAATCGTGAAGTTGCTGTCTTTCAGATTTAATCCATTACTCCCAGATCCCTAACAGTGAAATATCTGAGGACCAAACTAGGTGGGACATGAGGGTTGTATGAGTCTGTCTTCCTACAGTAGTATTAATGAAAATCCGGTTCAGGAGGCTGTCAGTTTGACTGGAGGAACAGTGGAAGACAAATGGCTGGAATGGGAAGTGTTAAGGAGTCTCTTTCCACACACAAAACACGGGTAATGTCTGGAGTGGTGAGCATGACCCTGATCTTACCTGGGTCAGTGTAGGTTTTATGGTTGGCAGCTAGAGCTGCCAACTCTGGGTTGGGAAATTCTTTGAAATTTGGGGGTGGAGCTTGGGGAGGGCAATTTGTGGAGGGAACAGAGCAGGGTCTGCCCTGTAAAGCAGCCATTTTCTCCAGGAGAACTTATCTATGTAGTCTGGAGATGACTTGTAATTTGACAGATCTCCAAGCCCCACCTGGCACTTAGTAGCTTTATTATTAGTAGTAGCTTTTGTGGTGGCACAAGCCCTGAAAGCTGTTGGAACAACTACAGCAAGTCCCCTGTGGAAATCCAACCCAAGAGTAGCCAAGGACAGGCTGGAGGGATGTGGCCCAGAGAATAGACAGGGGTCTATCACCGGTACTGTAATTTTGTGACTTCAGGGTTTTTTTTTTCTTCCTTCTCTCTATCACCACACCATGCCTGCAGGCAATCCTGTGTATGAGGCCAGCAGCATCCCTGCCCCTCATGCCAGCATAGACCAGAGGAGAGCCCCTCTAATGTAGCTGAGGGAAGTCAAGATGATAGACCAGACCTATCAGACCTCTACCTCACACTCAGAGCAAAGCAGGGTTGCAGGGGGCTGGCGGGGCAGGGGACAGCAGAACACCTACCTCCCACATATGTGTAGCATGCTCCAACACTCCCCAGTCACACCAGGAAATAATGTCATTTTCTGGCATGATGGAGGAACCGTGGTGCATGCTGAGGCCAAGCGTCATGAAAACTGCCCCTCTGGAGGCAGTTTTCACTGAGCTCTGTGCACTGTGATTCCTCCATTGTGTTGGGAAATGAGGCATCACAATGCACACTGAAGTGGAGCTCAGTAAAAACTGCCTCCAGAGGGGCAGTTTTCACAGCGCTCAGCCTCAGTGCACGACACAATTCCTCTATCACTGGTCCAGTGAGGGAGCATGGGAGCACATGCATGCTTCTCCCCATGCCCATGCCTTCCCCCCTCACCAGGTGAGTGTGGCCAGGAGCTAGCAGCTGGGGGCAGAGGGAAGGTGAGCCTACTTTATCCCCTGCACTTAAGGCTTTCTCTGTGGCCTGCTACTAATGGGTGCTGGACGGTGTGACAGTCTTGTGCTCTGTCCATCAGAAGTTGACGCCTGACAGGTAAATTGATTCTATTGCTTCCTGTATTCAATTTGGGGAGTGGCTGCATCTCAACTCAGATAGGCATGTAGAAAAATGCACACTCATAGACAATTGCCAGTGCAATGCTTCCCTTCCACTTTTCCCTACATAACCAGTTAAAAGTCCAGGTAATAATGTATTTTATGTTGCATCTGTTCTGCAATAACCACAACCACATCCACTGTGCAATTCAGCATTCTTTTGAACATCCTTAACTTTAAAACAAGCTCAGCTGTTACAATTATTTACTGACATACCCTGCTTCAGAAGCCAGTGCTGGACAGGCTGTTGCAGAATAAAAGGCAGAGAAGTCTTTGGCAGTGTATATAAGTGGAAGGGGGGTGGGATCAGGAACTGACCCTTGGTTGGAAAATGGGTGTTTCAGGTAGGAACACATCCCAAAACTGTGGTTCCACAATATGATATCCCAAAATAGTGAGCACAAACTTATGAGTTTGCTTGAACTCTAAAAGAGTTTGGATGTTAAATACTAATAGCGAATAGAAGTTTCAGGGCATGTTGGAAAAGCACCAAAGCCTAGAATTTGTAGCTTTCTTAAAATTTGATTGCAGGAGGCATTACAGATTTAATTAGACTATATGGATTTCAAAATGCCTCAGAAGTAGGATGAAGAAGGGAAAAAATGGGACCTTTTTTTTTTTGGTAAACCTAAAAACTAGCAGTTCTCTAGAACCCTGCTGAGTGGTCTCCACAGAGAATACATTCAGATTTCATAGAAATTCATAGGTGGCCTCTGGAAGGACAGAGAATGGAGTATGCAACAAAACTAAGAACAAGTATAGAATGAACCAAATGACATTCATCCAACCTCAGTCAGTTTTCCACTTGAGAAATATCACAGGGTCTGGATAAAGTCCACATATCTCTTAACAAAAGGATTGTCAGGGAGGTGACATGGGGGCAGCCACTGGGTTTCCCCAGAAGTGGTCATGCTTCTCTAGGAATTGGTCAAAGCTTTATGGTTAAAACCATAGAAAGGAAAACCCGTAAGTGGTATCAGTCCTCTCTAGGAATTGCCAAAAACTATATTTTTATCATAGGATTTGGGCTACTTTCTAGAGAGACACAATTTCACAACCATTATTTTATTTTTCTCCTACTGCTGCTCTGAGTGGTGGCAGAAAATGCCAGCTGGGGGCAGGGAACCTCCCCCATGAGGTGGCTGGCAACACTGCTTAACGATTACTCATCTCTCCTTAAAGTTGGCCTTCATCAAACACCAGACCTCCTTTTCCAGAAGAACAAGAACAGATAAACTAAAGGAAACCCAACCTTATTCAAAATCGAATGGCTTTCAACATGATTATATAAAATCTGGCTCATATTCGGGAGTGACTTACAAGAATGGTAACAACCCTCTTGACCACTCATGACTAATTCCCCAGCTCATTTACACAGCCAGCTGTGAAAGATCCAAGCTGGTACTTTCATTTTGTTGTATTTTACTTTTGACTGATGGTCAGCCTTTAATATATATATATATATATTATATATATATAAACTAACAACATGCAAATCCTGCAGTTTTTATTCTTCCTCCTCTCATTAAATATAGGGTGGGAAATACACTTGGAATGAGGAAGGAGGCGGGCATAAATCTCATGCCACAAGGATTGTGAAGAGGAGATTCGCTTAGTTCCTTAGATGAGATGAATAATCCTCCTCTAATTTATATGCCAATGGAACCGTCCTTTTGGCAAGCCCACAATTAATGTGAATGCCAAGTGGGATTGCAGCTTTGTTTCATCTAGGGAAATACTTAGCCGAACAGCAGCTTTTTCCAGCTGAAAATGTGCGTGCCTCTTTCTCTCAACTTGCAAGGAGTAGCTGGCAGTTCTTTGCCGCCATTCACTCTATCATTATGATGCATTATACAGTGTAATGATGTAATACGCTGGAAGGCCAGGAGCGCGAGCTTCTTGCCAAAAATAATAATACCAAAAGCACACAATTATTTTCATCTGTGAAAGCCTCTCGCGCTATCATCTCATAACGCTGCCACGGCCCTCAGAAAAAGATCCTCTAATGGTGCTGGCTCTTTATGTTTGTGAGAGGAGAAGGAGGCCATCAGGCCATCCAAACTGAGGAAGAAGTTTCCAAGAAAGTAAACAGAAGCCTTTCTCTCAAGCCTGACTAGACCACTTTTAATTTTTTTTATCATTATTAACTTCTATAGCACTTTGCAGAATAACATAAACAACACCGCCAACAAAAAAGTAAAGTTCCTTCCTAAGGAAATTTGAATTTTCTTCTGCCTTTCTGCATCATGCTATGTTATGCCTTAGACAGTTTTTGTTATTTACATTGTTTTCCAATCCTGAAATCCTAGTCCTATTGTATTGTCTATTGTATATCATATATTGTCTGATTGAATTGTTTCCTATATTTTTAGTCCACTTTGAATCTCAGCGAGAAAGATGGATTAGAAATGATTTAAATAATAAATAGTGAAAAAAATAATAAGGATGAAAAGAAGATACATCAGAAGGAACAAAAATAAGTGATGTGTATTTTTGCTCACTTTTCTCAATAATCAAAGGAATTTTTTCTAGAAGGCATTTTGTATTGAGAAATTCAGTGTCACAGGCGTCTTCACTACCTTAATCTATCCTGCAGGTCAATTGCCTATGAAAGGCAAGGCATGTTGTAAGGAAGTGATTATTTATTTATTTATACCCCCCATCTTTTCCTTGTGACTGTAGGCATATTACAATTCTAAAATAGTAAAACACCCACAAAATTAATTAAAACCCCAAATATGATAAAAAAAAGCCTGCAGCTCAAACGCTATTAAAAGTTCTCACAATTAAATGGCCTTACAGAGTCTCCTAAAACCTTGTAAAGACAGCACCTCCTCACCTCCCCAGGAAGACCTTTCCACAAGGAGGGGGAGCCATTATAAATAAGAAATGGGCTGTAGTAGGTGCCATACAAGCCACTTTAAGCAGGGAAGAACTAGAAGAGGGCAAACTGAAGTCCATAGTTAGCACATGGAGACATAAGGGAAGAGACAGTCCTTCTTTTTTAAGGAGCACCCTTCCCTCATAACCAACTTGGGTTGTCAATCTCCAAGTGGGGCCTGGAGATGTCCCAGCGTTACAATTGATTTCCAGACTACAGAGATCAGTTCCCATGGGAAAATGGGTGGATTCTATACCTTGCTGAGGTCCCTCTCTCATAAATGGAACAGACCCCTACTTAAAGTTGCAGGACTGTGACCTAAGGTTCCTTGATCAGAGGTGGGGTATGAGCTCACCAACATATCTCATTTTAAGAATGAAATCTCACAATCATGAATAAGCCTTCCTGAAAATGTGTGTGGTGCACTCTATAGCCAGAATGTGGCAACAACATTTAGACTTCCAAGGTATCAGAAATACGCTTTCTCCTCTTCCGCTGCAGGAAGTGTATTTCACAATAAAGCGTTATCTCTGATTAGAAGCGAAAAGATGAATCCTCCTGCTAAAGCAGGGTAACCCTAAAAGCATGTTAACATGAAATACTAAATAAAACGCTACTCATCTATAATAAATCTTATTATGCATTTTGGCAATTTTACCCTGGCGCGAGTGTGAAGGGTTTTTTTTCTCAAGCAATGTTTGAAAATAGAAATCTTAAATTGAATCATTGTTGCATGAATATATGCAAAATATTCATTTCTAGCAGTGTGAGGGTTGAGTGCTTTTAAATTGGAGAAATCAGTCATGACTTCACCTTTTCATGCAAGATAAAGCTGTATGTGGTAACATCATTACAGTGTCATGAAAGGAGTGGAAATCATGCAACAGTCTTGCCTTAAGCTAATATAAAAAAAAAAGAGGAGGGGGCACTTCAATATTTTTCAATACTGTTCAATATTTAAAGGCACAGCGCGTGGCTTTCAATAGAAAAGAAAAAAGAGCATTAGGTATTTGGATGTCAGGGAAACCTTTTGCTGAATACATAGATTAATAAAAATCAGAGATGTGGTCTCTTGAATATTTAAAAGAATTCATGTCTCAGGTACAAGGCATTCTATGAAGAAGGAACTAAAAATAGTCGTCAAAAAGGCAACTACTTAGGGAAGAAATTCTGCAGATGAACTTACAGCAATGTTACTCTCATTTTTTTTTATTTTTAATTGTTTTATTTAATAAAGAATTGGCATGGCAGTGGTTGGGAATGTTTCCAGTATAGATAAGGATGGTTTCATTATTGGGTGTGCAGCATTTTAAACCAGAAGCAAACATTCTACTTTCAGAATACAGCAATTGTTCCCTCTTTCATTTCTTTTTATACTTGTTTATTTTTTTGTCAATGGTTTTCCATTTTATAGTTTTTGCTGTTAGTTCTCTAGATTTGTTTATACTGTACGTGCATGTTGAATAATTTTTATATGCATAATAAACAGATTCTGATACATAGTTTTACATGGTATTTATATGTACAATGTACATCATTGATAAATAAAATGTGGATTTATTGACACTAAAATAACACTGACAAATGTGCATGTTTTACAGGAAGAATTTGGTCCAAGGAAACAGAAGACTGCACAAAAACAAAGAATCACTGGCCTTGATTTGCACTAGGGAGGAATGAAATTGAAATGGATACGTCGGGATGAGCAGGGATGAAATTATCCTTCCTACTGATGTCCACTAAGAGCCTCTGAGCATCTGCCACAGACATCCAGTCTACGGGTCAAACTACACATTATGCATGATGTGAGTTTGGTCAGAGTCCCCTTATCCAATATGAGGTCACCTGTATGACCATTGCTTAGTGCAGCTCAGGAGTACTGGGGGAAAGGAGGAAGGGCTTTAGCATTCCCTCCAGTGCCATTTTCCTGAGTGCAAAGAGCTGTGGCAGAGCCCTTTGGCCCTGCTGTGGGTTTTCATATGTACAGGGATCGTGTGATTAAGTACACATGGAGTCAGACAGCAGGGGAAACAGCCCCTCCCCCCATGGCCATTTCCGATTACATGTCATGCAGTTTGGCCCTAAGGGGCACACTGAAAAGGATTGCCAACCAGTCGGGGGGGGGGGGGAAACATCATTTTCTGTTCCTTTGCCTTCACCTGAAGTCTGACATGCAAAATTCTGTACATAATGCTTTTCATTAAATATTATCACCTGCTGAATACTGCATTCAAGTGAAAGCTACATAATCAGGCTAACTAACACCTCATTATGGTTGCCAAACTAGTGCCTAGCAATCCCAGGAGGACTTGGGGGTGGAACATGGGGACGGGGAATGTTGTATGATGCTCTAGGAATTATCCCAAATCTCCAGGGTAAAGATCATAGAGACTGGGGAAATTATTGGAGCACAGGGTTACCAGATTCCCCTGGTAACCGGCAGGGGAGGGAGGAGAAAAGGACTTACCCAATTGTGAGGGCCCTTGCCAGCAACACTGTCACATCATCAGCAGTGTGCTGACATCACTTCCAGAAGTGATATCATCACATCAGCAGTGCTCCTAGAACCACTCTGGTATTTGGGCAAAACTTGATGGTTTTGCCCAAATAACCGGGCTTCACCCAGCGCCGTGATGATGTCACTTTCAGGGATATGTCACAAGCAATGTGACAACATTGCAGGAAGGGCCTGCACTGCTGGAAGCCCCAGTGGGGCAACCCTGCTACAGCATCACAGATGCAGTGACCAGAAGTGACATTGTCACATCTGCAACATCATCCCCTATCAAGACAGTAGGGCCAGAGGTAGCTCACCACAGCAGACATCCCAGCAAGCCTAGGCATAGGCTATATGTGCAATAGAATGGTGTGATAGAATCCTGAGCAGATATAAAGGAGTGTATCATTTTAGGCTATAAACAAACGTTTCCCCAACTTTGTTCTCTCACACACTCACACTCACATCTCCTCACACATAAACAAAACTAGCACAACAGGAACAAATATTCTATCACAAGTAGACCCTAGTTTTCTATTTGTAAGGATTTTTTTTTACAGAAGGGAACGTTGAAAAAGAACTCTCATGCACAGTCTCTGAAGTGGTACAGTCAATTCTGGCCCTTGAAATGCCCGTCACCTCATTTCTACTTCATTCTTCTGCCCATGCAGACCAAACTTGAGCTCACCCAGGGCACTGGGCTTCACAGTTGCCTTGTGAATATCGGCTCTTAGAGTCTAGCTACAGTTGCACTTTTCAGGAAAAAATGAATAGAAATGGCTAAGTTCTCTTTAAGGGAAGTTTTTCATCGTCTCGTTGAGGATCCTCTAATAAGCTTCTAAGGTGCTCTCCATAGATCTCCTATCAAAGTCAACTCAGAAACATGAATTGGTGCAGAACACTGCAGCTCAATAATTATCAGGAGCTAAGCAGAGTATGAACATTACTCCCATTCTGCAGTTACTCCGTAAGCTACCCATCAGTTACCTGGCTCAATTCAAGGTTTTGGCTATCACAATCAAAATCCTTCGTGAACTTCGTCCCTCATATCTGCAAGACTGCTTTGCTCCCTATGCTCCACCACAACAGCTTCACTTATCTGAACAGGACATTCTACAGGTCCCAGCCTGCAAATGGGTGAAATTGGCAGCTGGCTGTACATGTGCATTCTCTGTGGTGGTCCCCATCTTGAGGAGCAGCCTGCCTGAAGAGGTCAGGAAAGCTCCCAGTCTCTGCAAAATTGAATTAATCAGGAGGGCATTTTTACACAGTTAATAAGGTTCAGAGAGATGCTTTGATAAAAGGATAGAGACTGTAGACTACAGTAGTGTGTACTGTCTGTTGCTATAAATACGTTCCTACTGAGTAGTTTCCATGATGTTTAATATGTTATGTCTAATTACTTATGTTTTGTTCCAGCACAGTATTAACTCTAGAGGTGGGCACGAACCAAAATACGAACCAAAGTTTGTCACAAACTGGGCCGTTTTTTGTTCACGAACTAGCAGTTCATCAGAGGGCATTTTTGATGAACCACAACAAACCACTGATTTTTAGAGCAGTTTGTTTGTTTCATTTTTCAGTCAGTCACTGCAGACAGCCTGGCACCAATCAATCAATTCCCTAGGCAACAGAGGGGATGCACTTCTGCAGCCCTGCAGCCCTGGGAATACCAATGTCAGCCCTCCAAAGCTTGATAGGCAGCTCCGGCTGCCAACCACAGTGCTCCCATTCTGCTCTATGAGAGCAGAAGGAGTATAACTTTCCTGGAAGCACCCCTTTGGGGGTCTATAACTCGGATATCCAAAATTCAGTCTTTGCCAAACTTGGAGGGTGGCTGGAGGAGAGCCTGCTGAAGACTCTCTGTGAGTTTGGCATCTCTCGCTGTCAAAGGGGCCGTTCTATGGCTCCTAGAAGTGATGAACCATGAACCAAACGAACCATTTCATAAACTGAGTAATTTTGTGCTGGTTCGTGGTTCGCTGTTCGTGGAATATGACAAACCATGGATCATCACGGACTGCAATTTTCCTGGTTTGCGCCCATCTCTAATCAACTCTGTATCAGTGTTTCTGCTTGTTTTCAATTTCTGCAATCTATACCTTACTGTGTTGCCTACTGAATGTCACAGCTGTAGATTGATTGTATTGAATCACGCTATGTAATCCACCTTAGGTCTCACTGAGAAAGGCAGATATCATCATCATCATCATTATCATTATTTACCCCCTCCTACTTTATCTGGTCTCCTTGCTAAGTTTATTAGCAAGAGCACACAATGTCCCAGCTATTCCTACCAGTGAAGGAATCTCAGACACTGGTGGGGTCTTCTGGGCAACTGGCTACTCACTGCAGCAGGATTGAAAATTTGGCACCCATGCCTTTGAACCTAAAGAGAAGAGTGATGTGGGCACTTTCCCCAATCTAAGGGCCAACCAAGGATGTCGCCACAAATATGAGGAAAAACTGCAAACAGTAGGTGCTTGGGATTCCCTGATACATGTACATGGGTGCAGACAGACAGGCCTTATGGTGTGAAAGGCTACAATAAAACCAGCCTTGCATTTATCTTCCTCCTCCAATGGCAGTCTTAACTTTAAAGCTGACATTCTTGAATTTGGTAGCTCCACTGCTTTTTCATTAGTCACTAAACTAAAATTTTGGAGTTCCTAAAATGTACACAAGCATGACCTCAGAGTTGGATTCTAGCAATACAACCCAAACATTTCCATGTATTAAACTATTAAAAATGTAAATATATAAATGATTATCCTTCTTTTAGAAAAGCATTCTGGAAAATCCCACGTCCCATTGTCACATGGTAAAATATTGTCACTTTGATTGGCTGTTGCTAGGCTACCAAGCAATGGAATAGACCATTGCCATTGATGAATTAACTGATGAGCTTGGGTGACAGTAATCTTTGTCACTCGATGCGGTAGCTGTCGGAGCCCTGTCATTTTGAGCATTCCATGTTAAACAGATGTGTTAAGATTGTAAAACAATACAAAGAAGAGGGGGCTTTGGAAGGAAAAACTTTGACAATTTGCATGTCTCTATTTTCTAGGTAGCATCACTAGAAACCATTGTGAATTCCAATATTAGTTTTTCATTGTAGTTCAAACGTGATAATCATGTGAAAATTTACTGGGAATTAAAGAGGATATAAACAGTTTAGGCAGACATTGCAACTGGGCAAAGGTTGATTCAGTAGTTTTTCATTTGAATAGACATTTCCCCTGTATGAAATATACAGTTCTAGACCCGATTTCAATCTCCTTGATTCTCGCAGCAAACTGTTTAGGGATTTAAATGAGACACAGTCATAGGAAAGCAGTTACTCATGTATGTATGTATGTATGTATGTATGTATGTATGTATGTATGTATGTATGTATGTATGTATGTATGTATGTATGTATTTCCTTACTTCGTTCATTTATACTCATCTTTATTGACAATACTAGATTGCAGAATTAGAAATTGATGTAATAAATGATATATCATATATCACAAACAATGCAAACAAAAGGAACTGGATCACACAATTAACATAAGAAAAGCCCTACTGGATTAGACCAGTGGTCCATCTAGTCCAGCATCCTATTTCACACAGCAGCCTACCAGCTGCTCTGGAGGTCCAACAAACAGGACATTGTGCTTCCCACTTTTAATGGGGTTAAGCTGATCATTGCTGACTGTGAGCAGAACTACAAGTGACAAAAGGCACAGATTGGACACTTGTCAGCTTCCCTCAAGTTTTGATGGGAAATGTAGGCAGCTTGGCGGAATGTTGGACAAGTGACAGTTGAAAAGTCCATTGGACAGCAGTCAGAGAGCGAAGCTGCGAGACCAGGATGCCTACATTTCCCATCAAAACTTGAGGGAAGCTGACAAGTGTCCAATCTGTGCCTTTTGTCACTTGTGGTTCTGCTCTCAGTTAAGAACCTAGGGGTTATATTGCACCCAGCATTACTGCTGGAGAAGCAGGCCAATTCAGTTACTTTCTTACAGCTTAGTTTAGCTCAGAAGATGGCACGTTGACTCAGCTGATCTGGCCACCTGGATCCATGCCATAGTAACGTTAAGACTAGTTTACTATAATATGCATATAATCTACTATAAGCTCCACTTGAAGTCATCTCTGAGAACCCAGTTGGTGCAAAATGCTGCAGCTCTGTTATTACTGGAAGCTAGCCAAAGTGTGCATATCACACCTATTCTGCAGTCACTCCATTGGCTACTCATCAGCTACTGGGTTCAATTCAAGGTACTGCTGTAGCACAGTGGTTAAGTGGTTTGGCTGCAAATCAGTACTCGACTAGTTCGAATCCCACTACTATCATGAGCTCAATAGGTCGCCTTGGGTAAGCCATTCCTCTCAGCCCCAGTTGTCCAGCTGTGTTGTGGAGATAATAATAACACTAACTTGTTCACCACTCTGGGTAAGGCACTAATCCGTCTAGAAGAGTGGTATATAAATGCAGTTGTTGTTGTTATAATATAAAGCCCTTCATAGCCCTGGAATCCTGTTTGTTTGTTTGTTTGTTTGTTTGTTTGTTTGTTTGTTTGTTTGTTTGTTTGTTTGTTTGTTTGTTTGTTTGTTTGTTTGTTTGTTTGTTTGTTTGTTTGTTTGTTTTAAAGACCTCGTGAACAATTATGTTTTATTAATACCCTACTCCCTTTATTTAGGTTCTATTCACATGGCACCATATTTAAAAAATATTCTGCAAACTAGCCATTCATGTGCAGTAACTTTAACTTTAACTTTAATTGAATTTTTATACCGCCCATCTCCCGAAGGACTCAGGGCGGTGTACAGCAAAAATAAAACATACAAATATAAAACAATAAGAATATAAAATATAAACATATTGAATAATTTAACTCAGAACAGGACAACTCAATTAAAACACATTTAGGCCAGCCCCGCTTGTTGGAATAATAATGTCTTAAGGGCACGGCGAAAGGTGTGTAGGTCAGGGACCATACGTATCTCCGGGGGCAATTCATTCCACAGGGTAGGTGCCCTGACAGAGAAGGCTCTCCCCCTGGGGGGTCACCAGCCGACATTGTTTGACCGACGGCACCCTGAGGAGGCAGCAGTAGCAGCAGGTGGTCTCGTAAATACCTAGGCCCTAAGCCATGGAACGCTCTAAAGATGGTAACCAGCACCTTGAAGCACACCCGGAAGACCACCGGAAGCCAGTGTAGCTCGCGCAGGAGAGGTGTTACATGGGTGTGCCGTGTTGCTCCCATAATCACCCACGCGGCCGCATTCTGCACTAATTGCAGCCTCCGGGAGGTCCTCAAGGGGAGCCCCATATAGAGAGCGTTACAGTAGTCCAGACGGGAGGAAACGAGGGCATGGGTGACTGTGCGCAAGGCGTTCCGATCCAGAAAGGGACGCAACTGGTGAACCAGGCGAACCTGATAAAAAGCCCCCCAGGCAACGGGGCCGACACATGATCTTCTAATGACAGCCGCGCATCCAGGAGGATACCCAAGTTGCGAACCCTCTCTGTGGGGGCCAAAATCTTGCCCCCGATAGTCAGCGAAGGAACCAGCTGGCTATAACGGGGCACCAGAAACCACAGCCACTCAGTCTTGGAAGGGTTGAGTCTGAGCCTGCTTCTCCCCATCCAGATCCATACGGCCTCCAGGCACCGGGACATCACATTAAGGGCATCATTGGGGTGATCCAGGGTAGAGATGTACAACTGAGTATCATCAGCATACTGATGGTACTTTACCCCAAAACCACGGATGATCTCACCCAGCGGCTTCACATAGATGTTAAACAGAAGGGGCAAGAGGACCGACCCCTGCGGCACTCCACAAGTGAGGTGCCTCTGGGTCGACCTCTGCCCCCCTGTCAGCACAAACTGCGAGCGGTCGGAGAGGAAGGAGGAGAACCATTGCAACACAGTGCCCCCCACTCCCAACCCCTCCAACTGCCGCAGCATGATACCATGGTCAATGGTGTCAAAAGCCGCTGAGAGGTCTAATAGGACCAGGACAGAGGAGCAACCCCTGTCCCGAGCCCTCCAGAGATCATCAACCAATGCGACCAATGCCGTTTCCGTACTGTGCCCAGGCCTGAAGCCCGACTGATACGCATCCAGATAGACATCTTCCTCCAGGTGCTGGGGAAGTTGTTGCGCCACCACACTCCCAACAACCTTCGCCACAAAACGAAGGTTGGAGACTGGACGATAGTTTGCTAATACAGCCGGATCCAGGGAAGGCTTCTTGAGGAGGGGCCTCACCAACGCCTCTTTTAGGGCCGTTGGGAAGAAACCGTCTCGCAGAGAAGCGTTAATAATTCCCAGGAGCCAGCCTCGTGTGACCTCCCGGGAGGCCACCACCAGCCAGGAGGGACACGGGTCCAATAAACAGGTAGCAGCGCTAAGCCTACCTAGTATCCTGTCCATGTCCTCGGGAGTCACAGGGTCAAACTCTTCCCAGATGACATTCACAAGGCCCACCTCTGTCCCCCATCTATACCCACCCAGTCAGAGTCCAGACCCTCCTGAATGTGAGCGATCTTGTCGTGCAGATATTGGACAAAATCCTCAGCCCTGCCCTGCAAAGGGTCTTCCCGCGTTCCCTGGTGAAGTAGAGAGCGGGTCACCCTAAACAGGGCGGCCAGGCGATTCTCTGCAGACATGATCAAAGCAGAAAAATAATTGGATTTCACCGCCTTTATCACCCCTAGGTAGGTCTTAATATAAGACCGTACCAGTGTCCGGTCAGAATCGGAATGGCTGGCCCTCCAACCACTCTCTAGGCGTCTTTTCTGGCGTTTCATCTCCCTCAGCTCCTCAGAGAACCAGGGGGGCACTCGGGATCGGCACCAGGTCAGAGGCCGCAAAGGCACGACACGATCCAAAGCTCCAGTGGCCGCCCTATCCCAGGCAGCCACCAGCTCTTCAGCCGGGGCGTGAGCCAGCGCCTCGGGTAATGGCCCAAGCTCCGTCAGGAACCTATCCGGGTTCATCAGGCATCTGGGGCAGAACCACCTGGTCGGCTCCACCTCCCTGCAGCGGGGGGGTTGCTAAATGGCAGTCCAGTCGAAGGAGTGAATGATCTGACCATGACAAGGGTTCAATGACTAACTCCCCTGTTCCTAGGTCATTCAACCACTGGCCAGAGACAAAAATCAAATCCAGAGTGTGCCCCCCAGTGTGCGTAGGGCCCTGAACTAATTGGGTCAGGTCCATGGCTGTCATAGAGGCCATGAACTCCCGAGCCGCCTCCGACGCTTCGCCAACAGATGGCAGGTTGAAATCCCCCATGACCACCAGCATAGGGGTATCAACCGCCACCCCGGCTATCACATCAAGCAGTTCAGGCATGGCCGCCGCTATGCGGCAGGGAGCCAGGTACACAATTAGCAGGCCCATCTGCACCCCACGGCCCCACTTCACAAGTAGGGACTCACATCCGGCTATCTGAGGCACATCGGTCTCCCTTGGACAAAGACTTTCCCTTCTAACAACCACCACTCTCCCGCCCCTACCCTGAGCCCTCGGCTGATGGAATGCACGGAAGCCTGGCGGGCACATTTCAACCTACTAGAACAACTGGTTATAGGGAGAAAATATCAGTGCTGCTGATATTATTGGATCTGTCGGCAGTGTTCAATACAGTTGATTACGATCTTCTGACTCACCGCCTCGCCAATGTGGGGATACGAGTGACTGCCTTACAGTGGCTTGTTTCTTTTCTTCATGGTCAGGGACAGAGGGTGGCGCTTGGGGAGAACTTGTCATCCTGCCACCCTTTGGTGTGCGGGGTCCCACAGGGAGCAATACTCTCCCCATTATTATTTAACATCTATATGCGCCCCCTTGCCCAGTTGGTGCGAAGTTTCAGACTTGGGTGTCATCAATACGCAGATGACACCCAGTTGTATCTGATGATGGACGGCCGGCCCAGCTCACCCCCAGATGTCCTGGAACATGATTTTGCAGCCATGACTGGTTGGTTGAAGCAGAGTTGGCTGAAACTGAACCCAACGAAGACGGAGGTCCTGTACTTGAGCCACGGGGGATTAGGTTCAGGACTCCGGCTCCCGGGCCTCAATGGGGCATCGTTAGTGCCAGTTCCGAGGGTTAAGAGCCTGGGGGTGATCTTGGATGCCTCCCTGAAAATGGAGGCACAGGTCACAGCAGTTGTCAGGTTCTCTTTTTTCCATCTGCGGCAGACCAGGCAACTTTTCCCTTACCTGTCAACCCATGACTTAACTACAGTGATCCAAGCAACGGCCATCTCTAGGCTAGATTACTATAACTCGCTCTACGCGGGACTGCCCTTGAGCCGGACCCAGAGATTACAGCTGGTACAAAATGCAGCGGCACGTCTTATTACGAGAGTGCCAAATAAGGCACATATAACACCATTCTTACGCGAGCTGCATTGGTTGCCAGTGGAATACCAGATTAGATTCAAGGTTCTGGTATAAAGCCCTGTGCGGACTGGGACCAGCGTATCTATGGGACCGTCTCTCCCCATATATTCCCCAGATGACACTCCGATCAGGGGACAAACAGCTGTTGGTGGTCCCTGGCCCCATGGAGGCCCGCCTAGCCTCGACTAGAGCTAGGGCCTTTTTGGCCCTGGCTCCCACCTGGTGGAACACTCTGTCTGCTGAAACCAGAGCCCGGCAGGACCTACTATCCTTCCACCGGTCCTGCAAGACAGAGTTGTACTGCCAGGCATATGGCTGAGGCTGGGCCTCCACCGGCCTGAAAAAAAGGGGTGTATAAATTCTCCCTGTGAAGGCTGTCCACCATCCTGTTTTAAATGTGTATGGATTTTTATTGTATTTTAATATGTTGTTTTTATTGTATTTTGTATTTTAATATGCTGTTATCTGCCCTGAGCCCGCTTGCGGGGAGGGCAGAATAGAAGGCCAAGATCTTGAAGGACATTGTGCTTCCTGCTTTTGTCAGGGTTCAGTTGACCCTTGTAGACTCAATTAAGAGCCTCAAGGTTATACTAAATCCAGCACTGCTTCTAAAGAAGCCAGTAAATGCAGTAAATGCCAGTAAATGCAGCCGGTAAATGCAGCTGCAAAAATGGCTTTCACCCAACGCAGACTAGCCTGGAAAATATCTGAAGAAGTGAACTGTGACTCATGAAAGCTCATACCCTATGTGGAGAAACGCCATTCTGTTCGTGGAGTTAATTTTCTATGGACTGCAGAGGGGAGGGTCCAGTTATGGAATGGAATTTGATTGGAGGGAGAGCAAGTCAGTTGATGGAGGGGAGTTGGAAGTTGACAGTTGGTGGCTGAGGGAGAGATGGCTCTGAGGGGAGATGTAAATCTAATGTAACCCCAAGTACCCAAGTATTGTGCCTGCCCACACAACATCTAATTAGGGCATGAGTATAGAGAAACAGAGGGAGATAGAGTAGGGGTTTCTTTTTATGTTGTATTATTCCTTCCATTCACTGTATATTTGCCTGTGTATAGTTAGAAGTTAAATAAATGGTTTTTGGCATTTATGAAGGAAGAAAGATCTTCTGTTCCACATAGCCCCACAACCGCTTGGGCCCACTAGCAGAGGAGGGAGGTTAGGAGGCTGTCCCGCCTAACCAGGACCCACTACAGGGACAGTGGTGGCAGCAACTACCCGGAGACAGGAAAGTGAGACAGCCCCTCCAGGTGCTAGGCTAGGCAAGGGAGGGGTAGGCAGAGCGGGGTCTACCAGTTAAGACAAAAAAAGAAGGGAGAGGCCCCATTTCACCACACCCTACCACAAATTTTGTTAGTTTTATAGGTGCTACTGGACTCTTGCTCTTTTCTACTGCTACAGACAGACTAACATGGCTATCCATCCTGTTTTAAATCTATTATTGTAAGATGTCTTGAGCCAAAAGGAAAAGCAAGGTAAAATTGTTTTAATGAATTAAAAATAATTGAGTGCTAGGTATTTGTGAGAGCCATTAATGGGATGGAGGTGCCTGAGAGCAATTAACCATTCTCCTATTTCCTGTTGTCACAAACCCTTGTCTAACTCAGGCTTTGGCTAACCTTCTTCTACCCTGAGGTAAAACTTCTCTAAGCCTATGAAGCTGAATACTGGGCTAGGAAGTCTAGCATGGTTCAGATTTAGCTTCAACTTTCTTTCTTGTCCCACCCTTCAGGAAAATATAAATGGTATGGTTATCCAACCAAGACCAAGTAGGGGAAAGATCAGGGGTTTGCACTTCCCTTAAACAGAAACTGGCACACAAGGCTTGTGGAGATTCAAAATGAAACAGAAGGTTTATTTACAGGTAGGAAAAATAAGAAGGCATGTAGGCAGGTGTTTAAAACTTGAAGTAACTTAGAGGTTTATAAACTGAACACTTCACTGGTGTGAGGCACAAAACACTTGGTATGGTTTTTAAGTTGTATGAGGGATGTTGGTGTTATCAGACTTAAAAGTTGTTACAGTAAGCTCTTTCTGAGGTTGGCAGTCCAAGTTAGGTGACCCTATTTTCACATACACACACAGCACAACTTCCCCTTTCCTGCAGACTTTAGGTACTCCACTGAGTCAAACCCTTTCAAGATACTGGGCAGGTGTTATAGTTATGCCCTAGCTATAACCCTGTTCCTATGACCGAAGGGGAGACTCCTTTCTACCCACTTCCTTGGCCCACTACAATTCCCAGATCTCTTGTGTCTACCCAGAAGTTAGTGCTGTCTTTCCTACTTTAGTCTAAGGACTACAAGTGCTTCATGAACGTAATGATTTTTCCTTACAGGGTACACCTTCCCCTTCCTTCCTCACTCAGAAGACTTTCTGGCTGACCCTCTCTGGTCAGAAGCCAGACTCTTAACTCCTCTCACTCCTCAGTTTACTCCAACTGGCAACCCCTCAACATTCCATCTCCAACTGCCATTTCAGGCTAGCCACCAAGGGGGGGGGGACATGCCAATCATCCTCCCCTCCTTACTGTCCGGCAATCCCAGCATTTGAATTTGAGTCCGTCACAACTGTCCTTGTACTTCTTGGAATGACTGCGGGGAGGTTGTAGCCCCCAAGCTCTCAACAGTGCAATATAGCCCAAAGTGGAGTGTGTTTCTCCACAAGGACCAATTAAAATTTTGTGTGTCATTTTCCTTGGTCCTAAAAAAAGATATTACATGGATTTTTTTCTAATGTAGACGAAACCAGTTGATTAAATGAGGCCTAAAAGCTTTAGACAATTTATTACTGATTGTAGATTTTAGCTGGTGGGATAGGATTGCAGGGCATGCCAAGAGGTAAGCTGTAAAAGTAATCTTTGGCCCAATGCAACATGTCAGAAGGCACGGCCCCTTCCTATGTCTCAACCTATCCCAGAGTCTTTGGTAGGTCCTTGAAGAAAATACTAAATAGGATCCCATTTGGGAAATTAGACATGGACTACTGACTTTCTATTGTTTGTTTTCCTGCCACAGCCTTCCTCACACAACTTCAAAATGTATCTTCTGTGAATTAATTTCTTGCCTAATAAAATGCCAGGAGGCTGAGGCAGACAAAAGGTACTTGGCGAATCTTGCTGGGCTGTAGATTATTGACAAGATGAACGAGACTCTTCGGACCCTAATGCCTCTTGCTCTTCAAGGGCTAGTGGAGTCTTTGCTTCTAATATGTGGGTTTTGGAATGATAGATCATAATAACAGGAACTGTGTCTGTGGAAGGGGATGGCAAACACTTAATATTTCAGTCCAAGTATGTGCAGCACAACCCAATCCCTCTGAAAAATGGACAGCATCAAAACATATAAAAAAGGCAGCTGGCAAAAACCAAAATAAAAAAGAAATATTGATAAACCACTGTAGGGATTAGGCAAATATATAACCACATTGCATTTGAATAATCTCTTCTGTGCAGGGATAATGTATGTATGCACACATATTCTGATGTATATATCTTTTTCAACAATTCAAAAAGACTTATTTTTAAACTTTCCAACATTAATTTATTTACTTCCTGTATTTATAGTACAGTCTTTCAGCTGGCGCTCAATGAAGTTTATAATAAAAGCAACGTAAAAAGATATTAACAATTAAAACACTTCAAGTCTGATAACCAAAAGGGCAGCAACAGCAGGACAATACACACAAAGCACTGGAATAAGAAGGAAAAGAAACCCTATGGGAAGAATAACTTGCTTGAAGACATGGTGGAGAGATCAGTTTTCATACCCCTCTAAAAAGAAATGTGTCTGTTAAACTTTGAGTGGGAGGTAATTCCAGAGAATTGGAGCAATAGGGCTGCCAGTCTCCAGGTGGGGCCTGGAGATCTGGAATTACAATTGTCTATAGATATCAGTGCCCCTGGAGAAACTGGCTGCTTTGGATGCTGTATGGCATTATTTCCTGCTGAAGACCCCCTCAAACCCTACCCTCCCTAAACCCCATCCCAAATCTCTTATGTATTTTCTAACCTGGAATTGGCAACTCTCAGTAGCAGCTGAGGTTAGCTTAGCATTCTCAGTGGTTGGTATTTGGAGAAGGCAGGTCCTAATGCTCAGAGAGGCTCATTCAGGAATCAAGACGTCCACTATACTGATCCCAGAGGATAATTCAGATTATTAGCATATTCTGTGACATTGTTATTTTACCCCTTTTTCTCTGAGGAGTCCAGAGTGGTGTACCTGGTTCTTCTCGCCTCCATTTTCTCCTCATGGCAGTTCTGTGAGAGAGTGACTAGCCCAAAGTCACCCAGTGAAATGTTTCTTCCATACTTGCCTAGCACTCGTTCATGCTTAGCACTCTGCATATGCTCAGAGACTGATGAAAAGTAGCTGGCAAAAAGAATTTGTTTGATGTTGGCAGGTCTGAAGGCTATATAGCCAAGAGAGAGGAGATGAGGGATTTTTCCTTTTTACCCACAAGCAAGCACACACAGTCTTCTGTGGGGCTACTACACACACAGCAATTACATATGCTGAGGGGATTATGGGTAGTGTGTGCTCCCTACACACAGCTGGTAGTCTCCTGGTATATGTGGTTGCAATATCTGAAAAGGTCTTCTCTATTTGGGATATATATGCCCATCCACTTGCTTTGCTGGAAGTGATACATGACTATTATAAAGTACCAACAGTCTCTTTAAGCCATTTTGCAGAGAAGGCAGAAGAAAGAATGACAGCTGACCCAGGACAGGAGCAGTACCCCAGCTGATTGAGATACAATACTTTCCCCCTAAAGATATTCCTGTTTAAGTGGAAGTTATTTATAGTCCTCCTAGACAAAGCTGTGATGTGATTTCCCCCTCTCCACCCACCCAACAAGATGGCAGTATGAGAAAACGATTTGGGGTACCCAGAAATTTTTGCCAGTTTGGGGCTGTGTCATCTTCCCAGATTTTTTTTTCCCCCAAGATTGACCTGCCAATATGGCTGCAGTTACTGGGTTTTATCCAGCAATCTTTCAGCAGAAAGCACTGAAAGCCACATCTCTTACTTGTAGATCATTAACAAATGAGGAAGAAGAGTGTTTCAGGCAGGTAGCCGTGTTGGTCTGCAGTAGAACAGCAGGATTTGACTCCAGTGGCAAGATTTTCAGGGTATAATAATAACATTCAACTTATATACTGCCCTTCAGGACAACTTAATGCCACACCCAGAGCAGTTTAATCTTTCAAGAGTCAGAGCTCCCTTCGGAGGGAGAAGAGGGTAATTTTGTCCCCTTCCCTCTCCACATGGCAACCTTCCAACCCATCTGGCTATTAGCCCCTGTAGATCCCGCCATTACCTCTTCCCCAGGGTCAGAAAGCACTGCTCGGGGGAAAGGTGTGTGGAAAAGGCCTGTGACTCTGGTCATGGTGTCTGCGGGGATCGCCCCCTCCAAATAACTGCTGATATGGCAGCAAAATACAAAAGCCACCCATCCCCTTTAGGTGTGCAGAACTCATTGCACAGTTCCGTTTGAACTTTCCTTCATTCGTATAATAAAGAAAACAAACAGCCGTTTTCCATCCATCTCCTCTTTCTCCTCAAGCTTGGGGCACTCATTTAATCCTTGCTTTCCCTCAAACTTGGCAGAGGTGTTTAAAAAATATGAGAGAAACATATTTTCCTCTTAACAAATTTACTGTGGAACAGGTGGGCTACCTGACAACGTGCAAGCACTTTCCCTTCTGACTGCCACATTGGAAATCATGTTGTCTGGCAATTCACTAGTTAGGCCTGCTGACTGTTAAGCATACTAAAGTTCAAACATGCGCATATGTTTGGCAGCCCATTTCCCAGACAGTAGCAGCTTCAAGTTTCAACCCTGTCAATGAGGTGGCCCAGACGAGCAAACATCCCATGCATGGTTTCCTAACCACGAGCCTAAAAGCCACAATTTCTGTGGAGAAACAAGCTCCATCTGGTAAGCTGGGTGCTGCACCAATGCTGCGCACCCCCCACTCCAAGCATATTGTCAAGGATGACTGAAAATGTACACAAATGTCTGTTTCTGTTGTGGGGGGGGAGGGGATAAAGATATAATAGGACTCTTCCTTATATAATTTTCTGGTGTGATGTGTGTCTGAAAAAAAAATGAAGCAAAATTATATGATGTCAGAAAATCGTGTTTCAAAGTGATTGACAACATTGGAGTGTTTTGCATGGTGAAATGAGGTGGAAAATTTTAATTGCATGATGGGAGGACATAATATTTATTACCCTCTTGTAACCTCTGATTGGTGGCAAGAGGACTCCCTTGTATATTTTGCATTTAATACGGTGGGCTAAATCTTAAATGAGCATGGGGATGTAAAATTCCCTATCAAAATCCCTTTGCCTTTATGGCGTGTGATTAAGTTTTCACTCTCTGATAAGTCAAACAGTGTCAGAGTGACTGACACATCATCATAATGATAAAGAGATTCACCAATATGTATTACTATTCTGATGTGAGCAATCTACAAAGACAGCTTTCCTAGGTCAATGGAAGATTAAAACAGAATGTCGCTAAAAACTCCGGCTGGAGCTTCGGAGTTATAGAGCACACACCGCACCAAAAGCATGGTCCTCAGGAGTAGAATCTTCCATGATCCAAAGTGTATGCTTCAGGTTGCACATTAAGGTCAGAAGTGGTTTATATATGCACAAGCATCAAAGTGCTCTGGCCTGTGTCTCCCTTCTCTCTGTGGGTCACTGTTGACAGGGAGTGATGCCCATTCTTGCCCATGTACTTCTCGTGTCTCACTGGCCACACTGGTGAACTCCCTGATGGGGCTGACTGCTGTGGTGACCAGAAAGGATGTCAGCTGCTGCCGTAGCACAGGCCCTTTTCGCACTTACAGTTTAAACCGCCATTTATGAGCATTTGCCCCGACAGCAGTGGCTTCGGCATTGCACCCGTTCATTTCACACTGTCCACTGCAGTTTCGATTTGGCATCTGTGCTTCATTTCAAACCCACTTTGAAGCCTCAGTGCAGTTTTGGGCTTTTGGGGCTTTACAATTCACGTCACACTTTTTAAAAAAAATTTGAGCATGCGTAGTAATGTTGCAATGTGGGAACCCATCCTCCCTTTTTGCTGATTGGGCTGTCCCCTGCCCACTGGATAGGCAATTGGTGGCAGAGTTCTGGGGGGAAACATGAAACACTCTCATTTATTTATTTTTTAAAACAAGCCAGGAAAGGGTTAAGATGCTGCGGATTCATCCCCTCCCGGCAAGCTGAGGCTTTGTTTCCAAGGGCTGTGCAAAATGCTTGGGGTTTTTTTCCTCTTTGGCAAAGCCTGAAACATGCCTGGGAGGGAGGGAAAAGCAGCCATTTAATCCTTTCCTAGCTTTTAAAGCCAGGAATAAACTGCAGTAACATTACAATGATACAACATTGCAACCCATTCTTGTCTTTAAAAAAAAAAGAGTGTGTGTGCATACCCTAAGGGAGGAAGGAGAAGGCAGCCATTTAACCCTTTCCTTGCTTTTAAAGCCAGCAGGGAATTAGCAGCAAGCTTAGGAATCGTTCCTGGCTTTGAAAAAAAAATAAAAGAGTGTGCACATACCCAGGTGGAAGGAAACCAATGGAGAAGCAGCCTTATGATCCTCACCTTGCTTTACTAAAAAAAATGGTGGACAAGGAGTTCAGAGAGCTGTGGAGGGTGGGAGTAGTTAATTCTGCACAAACCAATCAGCTCCCAGGGAAAAGGAGGGGGGACAGAAGCAAAAAGGAGGCAAAGGTGTTCACATTAGCAAAATGTGGGCCAGCTGCCAGTCAGCAGCGGACTTGAAAAAACATTGCAGTATGTACGCAGGAGGGAAAATCAGGGATACAGCAGACAAAAAGTGGGACTGCGTCCCATGACTGCTTTGAAAGTGTGAAAAACTTGCAAGCATGGGATGTGGAACAGGTACAAACACTCTAAAAACCGAGTGCGAAAAGTACCATAGTGTTTAAGTGGTTAGGCTGTGAATCAGCACTCTGCTGGTTCAAATCCTACCACTCTCAGGATTTCAGTAGGTGGCTTTGGGTACACTGCTCCTCTCAGCCCTAGCTCCCCAGCTGCATTGTGGGAATAATAACAACACTGACTTTGTTCACCACTCTAAGTTGGGCAATACTCTGTCTAGAAGAGCGGTATGTAAGTGCAGTTATTATTCATTAACTGTAGACTGATCAGCAGGCAAGGATAAGGCTCAGAAGCAGGTATATTTTTTGATTTCTCATGGCTTGTGCCATGAGCTCAAAAGGAGACAGCCAGGAGAGAAAAATTCCAGTGGCAGAGCCACAACCTGGTCATTACTGGACCCTAGGGGGGTGCCACCCCTCCACTGGACACAAGGTACTGTGAGTGATTTCTTTCCTGAAATGTACCCAAGATAGCAGAGACAGACAACCACCCCTTGCAATGCTCCTGTTAGAGTGTAAAGAAATGCTTACCTGTGTGCAGGTACCTACCTAGCCATCTCTTTATAGAAATAAAGAGGCATTTGGGGTTTACCCCAGATCATGGGAGAGATGAAGAGTTGCATATGAGAGCGGGGGTGGGGCAGGGATAACAGATGAGGTATGATGGAAACACTTCAGGGCCAGAAACATGTGAACTTGAAAGTTTGCACAGTTTTGTATATTGAAAAAAACTGGGAGTTTGGGATTTTCAAACACTTACAGTCAGGAGGTGGACGCACATCTTTGTTTGGATATAATGGTGGGTGGGAATAGAACACCATGTCTGGATGAGAAATTTGTAGCATGGCTGATCTTATGGAAGGCGTCATGTAAATTTACAGTGCTATAGAAATGTTTTATGGTAATAATAACCCTGTCTCGATTGAAAGTAGCATGGGGTTTGTTTGAGAATGGATTTTTATTTGGTAATGCTCATGCCTATTAAGGAAGAGGCTTGAAGGACAGCTGAGCAAATATTGTAATTACGAATGAAGAATTGATCTAATGAATTTCGCCTCTTTGTTTCCCCTCGTGGAATAGAAACAGCGGGTTGTGATTTGTTTGGCATTCGGCACCTTTCCTGCAAGTTTTCGGGGAGGGAGACCCTGAATTTAAATATTGGAAAAGCTGATGCTCACAGCTGGTGAAGAGCACTACCAGTTCTAATCCTACACTGGGCCACCAAGTGCAGGGACTGAATAACTGTCAGAGCTAATGTTATGACTCCCTGCAGGGTTTACTGGAATCCTGGGGGGCTGATCAGATATTTACATGGGTAAAAGATCTATCCCCATGGAGGTAAGATAGTAAACTCCAGCTTGAGCAATTCATGGAGATTTGGGGGCATAGAGGAGGGTAGAGTCTGGGGAAAGGGGAGAACTCCACGAGAATGTGATGGGATAGAGTGTACCCTCCAAAGTTGCCATTTCCTCCAGGGGAATAGATTTCTGTAGTCGGGAAACATCTTGTAATTCCAGGAGAATGCCAGGCCTCATCTGAAGGCTGGTAACATGAAGAAGAAGGAAGGCTTGTAACAGAGCATGTGATCCTGGTCAAACCTGGAAACAAGGTGCCTGAAGGATCTGTTTCACGCCAATCTGCCTGCCAATTAAGATCATCTACAGAGGAGCCACATCTGTCCCCACAATTGTCTTAAGCCACTTCTTTTGTTGTTTTTGTCTTTTCCATTTCTGCTGTTTTGATGTTTTAAGTGTTCTTTCTTTGTTATTTTTAATGGAATCATTGTCAACTGCCTCAAGTACGTTGCATGGAAGAGCCCCGTGTCGCAGAGTGGTAAGCTGCGGTTCTGCAGTCCAAGCTCTGCTCATGACCTGAGTTGGATCCTGGCGGAAGCCAGGTTCAAATAGCGGGCCCAAGGTTGACTCAGCCTTCCATCCTTCCGAGGTCGGAAAAATGAGTACCTAGTTTCCTGGGGGTAAAGTGTAGATGACTGGGGAAGGCAATGGCAAACCACCCCATAAAAAGTCTGCCAAGAAAATGTCGTGATGCGACTTCTCCCCATGGGTCAGTAATGACTCAGTGTTTGCACAGGGGACTACCTTTACCTTACCTTACGCTGCATGGAAGAAGGGGGCATAGAGGAGGGTAGAGTCTGGGGAAAGGGGTACACAAATGTTGCAAGTATATTGCTACTCTGGAATACACATGAAACAAATGTATACAGAATCATAGAGTCATAGAATTGGAAGGTACCTCCAGGCCATCTAGTTTAACACCCTGCACAATGCAAGAAATTCTCAATTACCTCTCCCCCACACACACCCAATGACCCCTGCTCCATGCCGAGAGGATGGCAAAAACCCTCCAGGATCACTGGAGAAAATTGCTTCCTGACTCCAAAGTGGCAATCCACATTACCCTGGGCATGTAAGAAAGGGCCAGGAGAACTAAGCTCTGATGTAACCCTTCCTACCCTCCCTCTCGTGAACTGCTTAGGTTCACAGAGTCAGCATTGCTGTCAGACAGCCATCTAGCCCCTGCTTAAAAACCTTCAAAGAGGGAGAACCCACCACCTCTCAAGGAAGCCCACTGAGGGTCCGCTCTATCAGGAAGTTCTTCTTAACGTTTAGCTGAAAACTCTTGATTTAATTTCTGGTCTGACTTTCTGGGGCAATGGAAAAAACTCTGCACCATCCTCTTCTGCACTGTGAAATAATGCAAAAGAGGATGCATTGAATTTGAAAGGAAACAAGGATACTGCACACAGTAAAGGCGGGTGAAGAAGCAAGGTGCTGCGAAACGGGAAAACACCAAGGCCGGCAAACCCGTTGCCATCTTCCCGCCAGGAGCTCACCCCCTCGGGGGTAGCTCGACAGTTGGGAAACCGCACCGGAGGGGTGTTGCGGTAATGAAGATTGTGTGCACACCACAAAAATAGAATGGAATACAACGTAATTTCTAGTGCTGCAATTTAATCGTTGAGAAAGATACTAGGACTGTACTTTGGTTGATATAAATTATCTTATATGGTCTTCTTGGAGTGGGTTCTCCTTTTCTTTGATGTTATAGAACTGTAATAAGTCCTGCAGGGCCCTGCTCTTAACGTAGGAGAGTTCCACCAGGCCGGTGACATGGCTGAAAAGGCCCTGGCCCTAGCAGAGGCTAGGTTAACATCCTAGGGCCAGAAACCACCAGAAGATGTTGATCAGCTGAACATCGAGCCCTCCAGGGAACATATGGTGAGAGGTGGTCACGCAGGTATGTAGGTAGGGTTGCCAATCCCCCCTGGGGGTGGGGGACACTGAGCCTACCCTCCCTGCCCCCACTTACCTAGCCGCTTATCTGGCTGGCAGGGGAGAAACAGGCCTCCTGGGGGCATACTCCTAGGTAGCGTGGTGTGTTCCAGCAGGCCAGATCAGGCTGCTGCAGATCGGGGAAGTGCTCCTGTGACCACCGCAGCCCTATCTGGGCCGATTCGGGCCCAAATCGGCCCAGATCTGGTCGGATCGGGCCACTGTGGAGCACAGAAGTGCTCCCCCACTCCACAGCAGCCCATTTTGGCCAATTTGGGCCTGATCTGGGCCGATTTGGGCCCAATCCAGGCCCAAATCTGGCCTGATTTGGGCCCAAATCTGGCCTGATTTGGGCTGAATTGAGCCCGACTCGGCCACCGGAAGTGACATCATCGTGCAGGCCTAGGAGTGTGCACGTGCAGGTAGGTACCAGTTTCCCCACCTCCCACAGGGACCTATATGTAGGTCCCAGACCATTGAGGGCTTTGAAGGAAGTCTTCAAATTTTGCTGAGTAGAATGGCTGGATTTACCCCATTTTTTTGCCAAAATGGTCTGAGTGAGCACATTCAGCTTCTTTCCCTAGTGCCAATTTTCTCCAATCTCTTGCTGCTTTAGTGCTCTTTCTCCCGCTCTGGTTACTGCTTCTAAATCTTCCTTGGATCTCTCATACGATACCAGCTAATCAGGCATCACATAGTGAAAGGGTCTTGAAATACAATCCAATTTAGCTACATCCAGGGTTCATTTTGAGGGAGAACACGCCAGAACGCCATTCTAGCAGTTCTCCAAAGAGGTCACTTGTCTGGTGGCCCCGCCCACCAGATTTTTGGCCATTCTGGGCCCGTTTCGGCATGGATTGGAGCTGAAAAGGCCTGGATGGGGGCCGAAATGGCCCAGATCAGATTGGTGCCATGTGGCAGTACCCTCCTCTGCCTGGCACCAATCTGGTCCTGGCCATTTTGGTCCTGAGCCAGGCCCAAACGGTACCAAAATGGCCATTTCTGGCTCATTCTGGCTTGGACTGGGCCAAAATGGCCCTCATCAGGGCTGAAATGGCCCTGATCAGGTTGTGCCAGGAGGGGGAACCCTCCCCTGCCTGGCACCAACCTAGTCTAGGCCATTTCGGCCCTGATCTGGGCCCAAACGGGCCCCGAATGGCAATTTTTGGCCATTTGGGGCCCGTTTCAGCCGGGATCAGGGCCAAAATCACTTGGATTGGGTTGGAGTTGGTTGGGGGACCCATCCCCTGCCTGGCACCAACTCAATCTTGGCTGTTTTGGGCCCCTATCCAGGCCAAAGTGTGCCCAAACTGTCCATTTTTAGCAATTTTGGGCCCATTTCAGCCTGGATTGCGTGGTTTTGTCCTGAATTGGGGCCAAAATGGCCCTGATCAGGCCATTGCCAGGTGGGGAAACACTCCCTCATCTGGCAGCAGCTGGATCCCAGCCATTTCAGACCCAATTCTGGCAATTTGGGGCCCCTTTCAGCCATTTGGGGCCTAACTTGGCCAGGATCGGGCCCAAAACAGCCAGGATTGGTCCCAAAACAGCCAGGATTGGGCCTCTGATGGGTGGTGGATCACTCTACCACTCAGCTGTGGCCCGATCCTGACCGTTTTGAGCCCCTTTTTGGCCATTTTCAGCCCCTTTTTGCCATTTTAGGCCCAATTTCGGCCCTGAATGGCCAGGAATGGGTCCAAAATAGCCAGGATAGGTGATGTCAAGGGGTGTGGCATATGCTGATGAGTCATGCTAATGAGTTATGCTAATTAGTTCCTGCAGCTCTTTTTCTACAAAATGACCCCTGTCTACGTCATTACATTACATCAATTGAAACTGAAGACAATGTTTCCTAGATTAGTCACATGGATGATCCCAGCAAATCAGGGATTAGAGAATGTTTTATCATTACATACACAGTAGCCAATCACACATGCCTATGTGATGATGTCACTGAGGGCATGAAGGGCACTGATGGCAGAAAATCAATTGAGAAAGAAAGAGCAAGACAATATGTTTTTGCTGATGTTGCCAAAAAGAGGAAGCTTTTTTGGCATAATAGAAAAACATTCCTCCAAACCAGCTTCAGCGTAACCCTACTGGAAACTTGTCATACAGGAAGTTCTGGCTAAAGGAGCCAAACCTGAAGTTCTTTGCTGCATCTGCTACGTACAAAACATTCAAATTCTGATCATTAGTGAAAATATTTTTTTTAATAAGGATGCACCAAGCCATAAAACATCTGTGCGTTTGTGCTCAGAGAAGCCTGTCACAACAAAGCAAAGGAAAAATGTTGGGGTTCCTCAAATTGCAAGCCACCAAAGACCGATCTTCCACTTACCACCTGCACACACCATTCATTACAATTGGTCAGAATGGAAATCAGCATCTCCAAACAAGGCAGCATGAGAGTACATCAGAGCACAGCAAAGTAATTATGACTTTATGACATCATCTTAATATTACAAAGGAGAGAGAGAGAGAGGCCCTGGAGAAACGCTCGATTTCCCTTTTGGGAAAGTATTAATGGAGCCTTACAATCTGTTTTCTTTTGTTTGGATGTTACAACCAATAGCACAGTTTTATGTCGATAAATAAAGACTAAAGTTAAATAAATCCAATGGGCTCCCGAGCCTATACTTCCCCGTCTTGTTTCACATTCCTGGCCTGAGATTTATGACTAGCTCACAAAGAATAAGTTGAAGCTGCAAGTTTCTGGGGCTGAAATTATTCAAAATGGTGATTATTTTGGGAAATGATTATGCATGCACACCTGATCAGGATGTCACCTGTGCCACTGAGATGAGCATGATGAAACATGGCAATTTCCTGCATCCACTTTGCTGCTGCACGCACATGTACACACACACACACACACACACACACACACACAAAGAAAATTGGGGTAGCAGAACCAAATGTATGTGGATTTTTTAACATTGTTTATATCCCATTGATTTCTTTTCTTCCACATTTCACTAAGATTAGGGAAGATGTTTCAAATAGTAGTTAAGTAGTTGGGCTGCAAATCAGTGCTCTGCTGTTTCAAATCCCACTACTGACAAGTTCAGCAGGTGGCCTTGGGTAAGCCACTCTTCTCAACCCCAGCTAATAATAATAACACTAATTTTGTGTGTCTGTGTGTGTCTGTGTGGCTAATAAGATAAATTTATAGTTTAGTTCTGTATTTATGTTTCTCTTATCCTCAACATGGATACTTGCCTTTTCCCCCCACGGTGGCTAATGGCAACTTTAGGTGAAGGAGTTCAATTGGGGAAAAGGCATCTCAACATGTCCTTGATCTCCCATCCTTCATCAATGTTGAAGCCTGTCCAAAAAATGCCCCCAAACCCTCTGAAAGATCTGATCATAGATCTCCTGTATAAGGTGTACTTTGGCCCTTACAGGTGGTTGCTTGGTGGTCTCTCACCCAAGCAGAACAAAGGGGTTAAACCTACTTGCAACATGCTTTTACATCGGCGCAGTAGGTGAAATGGATTCTCCTCCATAGTCAGAGTTGATAATTAAATGCCAAAGGATAAGACACATATAAGGCTGTGCAAAAATCTGCATGTGTGAAATAGCATCAGTAATAACATGGACTTAATCAACACCAAATGGTAAGACTTTTAAAAAAAAATAAACTGGCTTGGCCACAGTGATGTGCAAGTGGAAACAAATACAGACTGAGCCACCCTGTGCCCATTTGTTGGGAGGGCAGGGTATAAATCGAATAAAATAAATAAATAATAAATAAGTAAAATAAATAAATAAAATATTCTGCTTGTGCAAGATCTTGTGCGATACATAGCACTTTCCTCCCTATATCATATAATGCCTGGGAATTGCTTGCAGGACATCTTTTCCAAGCAGAACAGCAGTTCAAGATACACTGTTTAATTTTGCACATGATGCTTCCACTTGTGCAGAGACCCTAGCTCATGTGAAAATCTTCTGGCAGATCGAAGCCAGTGTTTGTTTCTAAACACTGGTTGACTGATTAATTGATTCACTTTTTTATTTTATAGAATTAGTAGTGACAAAAAATGTATTGAAGAGGGGGAAACTAGAATTCCCATTGGGCTCTATGAGAATCTGCATGTGTATAATACTGCTGATTGCATGGTTCTACACAGTTCTCGTTGAATACACAGAAAGTAACCTGACAAATAGGTTAGAACTGCTTGCAAACAGTTGAACTGCTTGGAGAAAAAGTTGGATCCCGTATTACTACTGGCAAGCAGAATATAAACTGAACGAGTGTATGTGCCAGCATCCTTGCTTTGTTTTACCATCCTTGCTTTGTTATGATCAGGCCTGACTATCACAAATAGTGAACAAGAAAGGAATTTTGTTGCTGGACTAGAACCCTCTGGATGGCATGTGGAAGCACAGATAACTGAATGTTCTACCATACAATATCACCCCATAACTGTATGGCTGGGCGGGGTTTTGAACCTAACTCTCATAGGATCGCCATTGGTCAGAGCCAACTTGATGGCACATAACATACACACACTCCACAATCCAAGTTTGATATTCTATGTCAGGTATCTTCAACAGGTAGTTCACAAGCACATAGTAGCATACCAGCTGCTGCAGAGTTGCTCGTGCATATCGTAGAAGATCCAGGAAAAAATCTTGGAAAGATTTCTTGTAGACCTTTTAAAACAAACTAACAAACCTTTTATTTCATAGGAATTTTCTCTGTGCTGCTTAGCTCTAGTGCTCTTCCTAGTCCATGTGCTGTATCCAGGAAAGAAAAAACTTGGCAACATACCAGAAGGGAGGGCAAATTAGCTCAGGATATTTTCCACTACTTATTTTATTTTATTTATTTCAAATTTGTATTCCGCCCTCCCCACAAGCGGGCTCAGGGCGGATACCAACATATTAAAAATACAATTAAAATACAATAAAAAATTCATATTAATTAAAAACAACACATTTAAAACAAGATGGTGGACAGCCTTCACAGGGAGGGTTTTATACACCCCCTTTTTCCAGGCCAGCGGAGGCCCAGCCTCAGCCATATGCCTGGAGGAACAACTCTGTCTTGCAGGCCCAGTGAAAAGATAGTAAGTCCTGCCAGGCCCTGATTTCAGCAGACAGAGCATTCCACCAGGTGGGAGCCAGGACCAAAAAGGCCCTGGCTCTAGTCGAGGCTAGGCAGGTCTTCTTGATGCCAGGGACCACCAACAGCTGGTTGTCCCCTGATCGGAGTGTCCTCTGGGAAATATATGGGGAGAGATGGTCCCGTAGATACGCTGGTCCCAGTCCACATGGGGCCTTATAGGTCAATACCAGAACCTTGAATCTGATCTGGTACTCCACAGGCAACCAATGCAGCTCGTGTAAGAATGGTGTAATATGCACCTTATTTGGCACTCTCATAATAACACACGCCGCTGCATTTTGTACCAGCTGTAATCTCCGTGTCAGGCTCAAAGGCAGCCCCACGTAGAGCGAGTTACAGTAATCTAGCCTAGAGATGACCATTGCTTGGATCACTGTAGTTAAGTCACGGTTTGACAGGTAAGGGATAAGTTGCCTGGTCTGCCGCAGATGGAAAAAAGAGGACCTGACAACCGCTGTGACCCGTGCCTCCATTTTCAGAGAGGCATCCAAGATCACCCCCAGGCTCTTAACCCTCGGAACTGGCACTAATGGTGCCCCATCGAGGGCTGGGAGCTGGAGTCCTGAATCTAATCCCCCGTGGCTCAAGTACAGGACCTCCATCTTCTTCGGGTTCAGTTTCAGCCGACTCTGCTTCAACCAACCAGTCACGGCTACAAAAGCATGTTCCAGAACATTTGGGGCTGAGCCAGGCCGGCCATCCATCATCAGATACAACTGGGTGTCATCTGCATATTGATGATGCCCAAGTCCGAAACTTCGCACCAACTAGGCAAGGGGGCGCATATAGATGTTAAACAATAAAAGGGAGAGTATTGCTCCCTGTGGGACCACAGGGAGTATTGCTCCCTGTGGGACCAATATGACAATGACAATTTCTCCCCAAGTGCCACCCTCTGTCCCCGACCATGGAGAAAAGAGACAAGCCACTGTAAGGCAGTCCCTCGTATCCTCACATCAGCGAGGTGGTGAGTCAGAAGATCATAATCGACTGTATCGAAAGTTGCTGACAGATCCAATAATATCAGCAGCGCTGAGCCGCCTCAATCCAGATGTCTACGAAGATCATCTGTGAGGGCGACCAGCAATGTCTCTGTCCCATGTCCCAGACAGAACCTGGACTGGAAGGGGTCTAGGGCTGAGATATCCTTCAGGAAGCCCTGCAGCTGTTCCACCACCGCCTGCTCAATCACCTTCCCCAGAAACGGGAGGTTCAAAACTGGGTGGTAATTGACCAGGTCAGTGTTGTCCAGCGATAGTTTCTTTAAAAGAGGCCTCACCACAGCTTCCTTTAATGGCCCAGGAAAACCCCCAGAGCCTAAGGATAGATTAACAATGGCCTCCAATGAGGACCGCAGCCCCTCGGCACTGGCCTTTACCAGCCACGATGGGCATGGGTCCAAGGGACATGTGGTGGGCCTAACTGATCTCAGGGTCCTGTCAATTTCCTCCCCAGAGAGTGAGCTGAAATGATCAAATATTAGCCCCGAAGATGGCCAAGGGGTCTCCAGCTCATTCACTGAATCAACTGTGGCTGGCAAGTCATGGCGGAGAGACAAGATTTTATCAGCAAAAAAGCTCCCAAAAGCCTCACAGCTAATATCTGAATTCAAAATTTGATGGCCTCCCTCTGGCAAGGAGACCAATGACTGAACCACATTAAACCATTTTGCCAGGCATGAGCTAGCTGACACAATGGAGACTGCATAAAACTCTTTCTTCACAGCCTTCACCGCCACCTCATAGGCTTTCATAAACGTCCTATAAGATGATCTTGCCTCTTCATCCCAAGATCGCTGCCACACTTGCGCAAGCCGTCTTAGCTCCCACTTCTTCTGTCGGAGCTCCTCTGTATACCAGGGAGCCCGTCTTGCATGGGGGCAAAAAGGGCGATGGGGGGGCGATTTCATCGATGGCTTCGGAGAGCCGGCACTGCCAGTCCTCCACCAGCTCATCTAATGAACCGCCATGGAGCATTGGATCCCGCAAAGCATTCTGGAACCCAATCTGGTCCATAAGTCTCCACAGGCGAGCATAAATCAGCTCACCGCCCTTGCAAGGGGGGGGGGTTATCCCCAGCCAAGCCTTCAAGACTGAGTGGTCTGACCATGGCACCGGTTCTACCCCTTCCAGATCCACATTTAACCCCATCCCAAAGATCAAATCTAGCATGTGCCCTGCTTGATGTGTAGGGGTCCACACAAATTGGGAGAGTCCTAGTGCTACCATGGCAGACACCAGGTCCACAGCCTGCACAGAGGAGGCATCATCGACATGGATGTTGAAGTCCCCCAGCACCATCAGTCTGGAGTACTTCAAGGCCCACCCCGCTATCACCTCTAGCAGGCGCGACAGGGTATCTGCTGGTGCGCTAGGAGGTCGGTACACCAGACAGAAACAGCTCTCATTAAAGAAAGGGTTGGCAAGCCCTAGTCTATTAAATTGCACCAACTTGTGTCAAGAGCATCAACCTGTGCCAAAGGTTTACCAGCCATGCAATCTAAACCTCTCATAACTCCCACATTAGCCCTGCCCACCCTGCAAGCTGCCTCTGACAGAAAGGACTTACAGTGTGCCTGTGAGATGCTCAGGTTTTGACTTGACCAATGTACATGGGTAGGGGGAATGATGAGATATCCGCTGAGTGAGAAGTGCCTCTCTTGCAGTACAAACACAGATAATCATGTTATTGTAACAGATTGCTCTTGGCCAAAATTAAAGATTGGGCAATTAGAAGTTTGCTATGAATCTACATTGAACCTACAAGATTCAGGTCAGGTTTTGAACCAAAGAAAGTAAATAATTGGTGCAACTCATGTTTTGGAGTAATGTTAAAAAACACAGCGGATTGCTTGTTAGCTTCTGTCTTCCTATTTATAGCACCATTGTATGAAGCTTGCTTTATGAAATTCTTACAACTTAATCATGATGACCCTCCTGTTTTCAATGCACAAGCCCCCTCCATGGGTTAAGACCTATGGAGCCATGTGCCACATGAGTGAGACAGGCAATTTTAAAAAAAAAGAGGGGGGGAGGAATCATTTCTAGTAAGTTCTGACTCTGATTAAAAAACAATCTTTATGAAATAGAAGCTAATAAAATTGCTTTCCTAATTACCCTGAGCTAGTTCATTTCCCAGCAAATATAATAAAACAGAGTTACTTGGCTCCGATTCACAAAATCTGAAACCAAGCTCATTATTAAGGCATTTAGGAATAAAAAAAAGAGAGTGAGAGAGAGAAGAAAATGCATGTGTGTGCATAAGTTGCCGTCCCACAAAGCAGAATGCAAGAAGCCTTTTGAAGTTAGACCTTTGAAGTCTGAAGTTATTGCAGTGGTCTTTTTTATAATAAAAAAAGCAGGTAGGTTAGCTTTTTTTTAAAAAAGAGGGATATTTCTCATTTATGTACATAGAACAGGGCACTTATTATCATGTATTCTGGAAATATTTGGGGTTTAATAGTAGTAAGGCTTAATTTTTTAAGAAAAATTTAGAACTCCTGTCTAGGGGTTCCTAATCTTTGGGACCATTACAAAGCTGTGATACATGTACATAATACAGTAGACCATCCAGTCTCCCAAGGCTATCATTGCAATGCCTTGTACCACTCTGAAGTCTCTTTCATGTGAGCAACCTGGGATTCTGGTTATTATAAATGTATGAAGTTGCTTTGGTTTGGGGGGTTTCTGCAAATGTTTTATTTATTCTTGTTAATGCTTTGGCTTCTCGTGCACACTTTTTCGTTATTTTCTCTTTTGCAGGGTTTAAGGATGATGAGCCAAATGGGCTTCCAAATGGGATGGTACAGAAGGATTGCTCAAGACGGAAAGGGACTCGCACAGTTCAAATTCTTGCCAGTTCCAGTGCGGCAGATACAGCCTTTCTTCGTACAGAATGGAGCGGGGGGGGGGGAGTCTGGGAAGCAGTTTGGAGACTGAATTGGGGTATTTTGACTGTGTGTGCCAAACTTTAGAGAGAAATTGATGCAGTAAGGGACCAAAACCACTGAAAAAGCCAGTATAAGAAAAGATCTCAGAGTAAGCTGCAGAAATATAATGATGCATTTTCCAGATTTCCATCAACTTCCTGAGCCAAGTTTGACTTCTGGAGATATTGGTTAAGGCTGGCTCTACCAGTAATTGGGGGTGTCTCAGCCCACTTCCATCAGGAGGTTGAACGAGTGTTGACTAGAGATGGGCATGAACCAGGAAAATTCCCAACTGTGCGTTTCATGGTTCATCGCGTTTCACAAACCTCGAACTTTCACAAACCTGCCCCGGTTCATGAACTGGTTCGTTCGGTTCATAAAAATGTCACTTCTGGGTCAGCAGAAGGTTTGCAGAGAGCCCATCCCCCCTGTTGCCTAGGAAACTGATTGATTGGCGCCAGGCAGTCTGCAGTGACAAACCAAAATACGAATCAAATGAACCGGGCTTACATTCATCATGGTTCATGAGAAATGAGCTCCCACAAACCACTGATTTGCGAACCATGAACTGGCCTGATTCGTGATGAACTTCAGTTCGTATTTCGGCTTGTGCCCCCCTCTAGTGCTGACCTTAGATGACAAAGTTGATGCACAAAATTTTATTTTGTTTATTATTATATTATTCATCACAGAGGAGCACTATCTGTATCCTTGTTTCAGAAAACAAAGCAAGAGTACCAGTGACAAATTTTATTAATATTCATGTATAATCTATTATTGCCAAACAATTCAAAGTCTTAATGATGACAAAGCAATTCTCATGCATGCGGTTCACATTCATATGATACTGGAACAAGTATATGAATGCAATATAACGCAAAGCTATTCAGATGTTTGATGTGGTGCTCTACCCACAATTCTGACCTGCACAGTTGCCATTTTGGGTGAATAGGGCAACATCCAGTTTCCATATGTTTACAAGCTTTGGTACACAAACACTTACTTTTAAAAAGACAGTATTCTGTTTGAGTATACCAAAGCTTGAAAATATGTGTATTGCCCTATGCTGACACAAAATGGTGACTGTACGTATTAAGAGGATCATAGGTACCATATGCTCCCATTCCACATGGCTGATGAGCCAAGTCGAACATCTGTAAAGGCTTCCTTCTTGACGTTCTGCTGTTCTGCACACAGGGAGATTTATATGTATGGCAGTATTCAAATATATGATTCCCAACCAGAGTTATATGTGATATACAATTTTTGAAAATGAATAAAGTGATAAAATAAAAATGCAAGTAACCTCTCACAATATTTCCAATTAATCTGCATTCTGTTTAATCTTAACTTTTCCAGATCTTCCAAATGTCTTTATGATAATGTTCAGCCCTAATGGAGTAATGGGTTCTGAAATCAATTTAGTGGAACAGCTGAGTTCATCTCCTTTAGCATTCCAGAAAGCTGCAAATTCTCTCTGCAGCCTAACAATAAACAGTCCTCCAATCACCAGTGTCCCGTACTCTGTTTGTAACTCTTGTTCAAACTAAGAGTTAACCCACATGTTTATCAAAAACCCAGAAAAGCCTCATTGGAGAATGCAGCAGAGGGCTTGCAATTCTTAATTCACCTCCCATTAAAAACCCTTCAGGTACTTAGAAAGCTAGCACATCAGGGAAAGAGCTTATCTAAAACATTTCTTTGTGGTGTTCTGCATGCAGGGAGATTTATATGTAGAGGACCATGTGATTAATATGTGATTAAATTTTCGACTAGTTATTTGTAGTGTAGTCCAGGAAGGATTCTGCCATATGTGTATTTGCTGAGTGTGCAGTTTAGATCTAACAGGCTAATGTTTTGAGGTTGCAGTAGCAAAACTAGTGACTTTTGTAAGAACCGAAGTGCAGTTCTATATCTAGGAAGTGGAGCAGAGAGCTGGCTAGATGAGTTTGTGCTTTGCAGGAAATCTCTATCTCCTCTATTACTAATAGCTCTCCCTGACACACATTGCACTGCAACGGAAATGTCATTTTTGTTCAAAGGAGGAACAGGCATTTGAAAACTGGGTCCAATAGTTCTTGACCTAGAAAACTTCCAAGTGTTATGCAGTGCAGAAAGACACTATAATAATGTACTATAAGCCAGACATGGCAGAAACTCTGGATTCCCACTCACTGGTTGTGAAAGACCCATAAGAACATAAGAAAGCCATGATGGTTCAGAACAAAAGTCCATTTACTCCAGCACTCTGTTCATACCACCAGCCCAGTCTTGGAAACAGGCAACTTGGATTACTGTCCACTGCAAATGTCACAGTGCCAAGCTTTAATCTGAGTGCTAGAATCATATTAGGTAGGAGATTTCATTGTTGGACCATGTTCAGGGTATGGGGAGGACATAAAAGCCAGCAGGTTTTCCCCAGAAGCCCCTCCTAGGTGTTTTGTTTGGTAGCAAAGTTACAGGACTCCATGAAATCTTGGTTTCTTAAGAGCAATAACTCCTTCATCTATGCAGCAAAGGAAGCTAATCTTGGGGAGTAGAGAAGAGAATGAAAGACATTAAATATTGTTGCATATGCAAATAAGTTGAAAAGAACCACCTCCTGGATTTAGATTCCACTCTGCAAGGAACGAGAAGGTCAAGGTTGGACTGGGATGTTAAAATGACCTCTAGGGGCCACGCAGCTCAGACCCAGCCATGGCAATGCCATAGGTTTACACATCAGCTCCTCCTACGACATCATTGGCCAGTTCCAAACCCTTCCAGGCAGAGCCACAGAGGTTATTTAGCTGAGACCAGACAACAGTGGTGTGGAATGAGATGATGAGCATCTACCTGTTATAGTCAATGCTGGCCAGGACTGAGGTGAGCAGTTCCTTTGACATTGCTGGCACAGCTAAATCTTGGTTCATTCCTGGCCACCAGCAGTCCTCAAAAGGACCCTGTCCCAACTGGGAAATTTCCCAGTTAGCTAAAGTACTAGTCCATTGCAGAAGAGGCCTCAGATAAGGTTCCTGGAATTCACCTAGTCCTCTTGCATAACTGATCCACACCATCCCATCTGTTCTAGAGCAGTACAATAGGTGGGGTGGCTCATATGGCTGCACTCCTACCTTAGGGCAGTAGCTTGTAGGGATTGCCCAAGGATGAATGTAAAAGTCTGGGTGCAGAACATTCTAGGAAGGACACCAACATGATGAGAAGCTGCCTATTTTTGCCTCTTCTGAACTAAGCCTGCCAACTATACCTAGCATGCTCTATGGCAATGGAGCAACTAAGCACTCTACAGGTTCATACAGCCTAACTTTCACAACTGAACTTTTTAGCCACTCTCCAACTGGTTGACCAACCTGATAGGTCATTTCTTCCTGCTAGGCCACTTCTCATTATATGAAACATTGGCAAGAAAACACCAGTGATCTTTGGGCATGTACGTAGGCTTATCTCTTACAGATTTGCTTTAATGAAACTCCCTAGTAAATATAAGTTTGCTCCTAGTATTCCTTTATGTTGTTACATTATTAGACTGCTCTATGTTGCAGTCTAGTTTTTTTTTTTTTAATTTTAGGTACTGTTACCTTCATTGTCCTCTGCCTTGCTACTTCTGTCCTTCTGCTCTCTGTCTTACCACACTGAAGAAGCTGGAAATTTTTTGCCTTGTACACTGTCATTCTCCTCTGCAACCAGAGTGGATCTCGTTGTGTCCAAGAGCATTCATAGTATGATATCTGAAGCCATAGCAATATCATCACTGTCCTCCTGGTTGTAGCCCATTGTCATAACAAGTCAACACGACCCCATGAACATAAATGAAGAAAGGGGAGGATTTCCAATAACAGAATGATAAAGGAGGACATTTTTTATTTTCTCCAGAGCAGGGTTACCAACAAGCCTGAAGAAAAATGACCTGTTCTTTTAACGGAGGTTTAATGGGATGTTATTTACCAGCTGATGTTATTTACCTTCAAGCCATGAAAAACTTAGCCTGCCCATTTCCACACATTAGGCTTTTATTCAATGGACATGACATTTTTCCCTAGACCAGTCTTCAACCATATCATGGGGCCAGTTGTCCACAGCATCCAGTAAACTGAGGCATAGGTGGCTTCTTCCATTAATTGTGGATCTATACCATCTAGCTTCGAGTTGGTCTCGCTCCTATTACAGCCATCTTCTGGCACTCCTATTGCCTTGCTTTTTCCTTATCCTTCTTTTCATCTTATGTGTCCCCAACATCTGCTTTGGTGTCTGCTCCAAAAGTCCTTAGTGGCCATGGTTGACAAGTCATGGTGTAATGCATCAAAAGTCCAAACGGGGGTACTGTGAACGGGCTTTGTTCCTTCCCAGCAGCTTTGATTCTGCCATGATTTGCTTCATTTTTACTCAACATTACCGTAATGCAGTTTTTATGGTTTAATTTCCTTCTCTCTTTTTTTCTTTTTTGTGGTTCTGCATTTCAAAATAATTCTTCTCGATTGAAATCAGATTGCCTCTGAAGGAGCCAGACCCATTTCCTTCAGGAGCCCAAATACGATATCATTGTTCCACAGAGACTAACAACTTTTGTTAGAGTTGCATTTCCCCCCTGCCACCTGCCTAATGATGGCTTTATAAATAAGCCTCTTCTGTCAGGGGTCTATGGCAGGGGGAGGGCACCCTCCTTATGCTACAGAAATGTCACTTTTTTATTTGGGGTTTAATATTACACTGTCAGCTAGAGACCTTCTGTAGTGACTCTTCATCCATTTTCACATGGCTGGATTTACCAATAGACAGATGAGGCACAGGATGAATGGCTCAGTGTTTCAGATTCTAAAAATTTGGACAAAAAGCAAGGGAACCAAAGAAGAAAGCAAAACCTCTGCAAAGAATACAGTGCATGAGAAGCCCCTATTAATGAATAACATCCAAGCTAAATCAGACAGTGAAATCCTGACACAGTCATGCCGGATCCCAAAATGAATTGGTGGACAGTACTGTGGGGCACATCTGGATTGCACAAATGCACACTCAAATGGTCCAGAAGTGATGCTGGGCCAACTGAGCGGCAGGCTGGGAAATGGGACATCCAGCAAAGAACCCTCAAAAGGGGGCTACAAGAGTACAGAGCAGAGAGACCTGCCATCAACAGCCTGGGATCGAAGTCTCTGCCAGTCCCCTCTGAGACAGCAATGCACATGAGCATATAAATCTATCACATACTGAATCAGAACTTTAGTCCATCAAGTTCACTATTGTCTACTCAGACTGGCCCAGTCTAAGGCACAGTCTTTCATGTCAGCCATTATCAGATCTGTTTAACTGGAGATGTCAAGGATTGAACCTGGAACCTTCTGCACAGCCCTACCCCACAACATTCTGGCAAGGAAGGCATCACTGAGCACTGCTGCCTCCCAACAGCCTCTCTCTGGCCAGATAAAAACAGATATAAGAGCCTATGCTGAGCCCCAGAATCAACACCTGATGAAGAGAGCTGTGGTTCTCGAAAGCTTATGCTACAATAAAGTTGGTTTGTCTTAAAGGTGCTACTGGACTCTTTCTTATTCTCTATGAACCTGTCTGATCCCCTTTTAAAGCCATCTATGCCAGTAGCCATCGCTACCTCCTCTGGCAGCGAAATCCACGTTTTAATCACTTATTGAATAAAGAAGTATTGTCCATCCTAAATACTTCGTTGGATGCCCCCAGTGTCTAATATTTTGAGAAAGGGTGAAAAGGTTATCTCTGTACACTCTCTCTCCCCCATGTGTAAATCTCTATAAAATGGGTGGGGCAGACCCATCAGCCAGCAGGTGATTCCCTGCCAGCCTGGCATGCATGGGGCACCGAGACAAATAGCAAGACAATTGTTTGGCCAGTACGATTAATATTTACTTTAGAAAGTGGGGCAGTTGATGAAGTAGAAACGACCTCCAGGGTAGACTAAAACCCAAAGCCCGTTTCCCTCTTTCTTTCTTTGTCTGTCTCACTCACATTCTCTCTCTGTCTCTCTCATACACACGCACTCACTTGATTACTGTATCTTGAATAAAATTGGGCTGATAAATGCTATACAGTGAGTTCAGAATGAGGACTTCAATTAGTAAACTGACTAAAGCCTCCAGAAACCTAAATCCAAACCTGCTGATTTACTCGGCTACCAGCCCCCAAGGATTGAATTTCTGCTGACAATAAAAAAAAAAATCCAACAAACTGGGAATGAGAAATTTGAGATACGGGTGAAACAAGGCACTGGGGAATGGTCAATGCATACTTCTAATATTGTTGCTATTTGTTTTGCTAACTTGTGTTCAGCAAGGTATGAAGAAAAAGCTTAATCTGAACATAGGAACAGTCGACAGTCTCATAATTATTCATTGTAGAGTTACCTATGTTTAATTATCTTATCGAATAAGAACTGAGCAGGTTCTGAAATTGTGCAGGGTACATCATTTAACTTGAAATGGACTCCCTACCACCCACTAAATCCCTGGGGAAACCACAAATATCCACGGTTTTTGTTTTGAGAGGAAATAATTCAGCTTTGCAGTGGTGGATAAGAGGCCCAAATAAAGCAACAGGTTTCCAAATATTTATTATTGACAATTTACAGTGTAAAGCATTTATACCCCCCCTTTATCTCCTCTAATTCGAGGCTGCTAACAATACACCACCAGGTTGCAAGGACACAAAACATAGTCCAATTAATGAGATTTAAAATATGCCCAGATTAAAAACACAGAGAATTAAAACAATGCACAAATTACCAATAGAAAGTGCACCAAAATTAAGTGCATAATTAAAAACATGGAGAATAAAAAAATATCTATTCAGAATTTTTTTTAAAATACAGCTAAGTCTGCCCAAACAGTTTACCCTCCACCAAACTTTCTCTGGAATAACACAATCCTACATGCCTTCCTAAATATAGGGCCCTTGGTAGTCGCTCAGGTGCTGTGGTGGAGAGTGCCCTCAAGTCATAGCTTACTTATGGCAACCCCTGGTGGGGGTTTTCATGAAAAGAGACAAACAGAGGTGGTTTGCCATTGCCTACCTCTGCAACCTTGTCTTCATTGGAGGTCTCCCATCCGACCCAGCTTAGCTTCTGAAATCTGATGAGATCAAGCTCACCATGTCAGGGAGTCACTCAGGTAGGCTCACCCAAAGAACTGGACCCGCTGTTAGGGTTGCCAAACTCCAGGTGGGGCTTGGAGATCTCCTGGAATTACGACTGACCGCCAGATCAGTTGCCTTGGAGAAAATGGCAGCTTTAGAGGATGGACTCTATGGCATTATACCCCAGCTGGGCATCTTCCCTTCTCCAAACTCTGCCCTCCCCAGGCTCCACCCCCAAATCTCCTGGAATTTCCCAACTTGGAGTTAACAACCATACCCACCACCAACAAAACCAGAGACCTGGCTGTAGCTGTACAGACAGCCCTGAGGGAGACCTCCATATGGAGAAGGCTGTCTGAAGAATGTAGCAGGCATGTGGGCATATATCGGGATGTCATCATGGATCTGTAATCAAAGTATGATCGGCCTCTAATGTTGTTCACATTGTATACTAAAAAAGTCCCTGCTGCAGCCTTAATTGTTTATTGTTTCATTGCCTGAAAGTTTGAATTTTAAATTCTATTGAACTGGATCTTGCAGATCCATTCTGTAAAAGGTGGTGCTTTCTCCAATGCAAACGGCTTTCCCTTGGAGCAAAGGGAAGGTTCTTCAGGTTGGGATTCAACCCATTGCTATGAAGTGGAGTGTTTAGTTATTTAAATATTTATGCTCTGCTTTTCTTCCCATGCAGCTTACTAAAGCATTATCCCCTCTTCCAATTTATCCTCAAAACAACAACCCTGTGAAGTAGGTTAGGCTAAGAGTGACTGGCCCAAGGTCACCCACTGAACTTATATGACAGAGTAGGGCTTTAAACCTTGGGCTGTTTCCAGATGGCTTACCTGAAGCCGCTCCATGCCGCAATGTTGTGGATCGTGCTGGGGAAAACGCAAAATATCACGTTTTCTCGCACGAGTTTTGTGCGATGTCGCGCAAAACTCGCGGGAGAAAACGCAATATTTCGTGTTTTCCCCGGCACGATCCACAACATTGCGGCATGGAGTGGCTTCAGGTAAGCCATCTGGAAACGGCCCAGGTCTCCCAGAGCATGGCCCAACACTCTAACCACAGCTATCACTGCCTCTGAGTTGGGCCGTGCATTCATTTCAAAACATATAGGAAAATAATGAAACAAAACAGCTCCATTTATCAGCGTAACACAAACGAATGGGAATAATGAATGAATGTGTTTCATTCATTCCATTCATTTACCTGCTGCCTGGCAGTCTGGGAATGAGCCGGGAGAAAGAACAAACAATATGGAACTCACTCCACTGAGTCACAGCCTCTGCTTGCAGATCCTAGAAGAAATCAATCAAATGAAGGAATAAATAAAACTGGGCAGGTGCCTCATTGTGCTTGATGCTGTCCAATTAAACCTATTGAACAGTGCATGGCAGAATGTGAAATAGTCTGAGCTAGTAAACAGCAATTAATGGCCCAACATCAACTTGTAAGTTTCCATGGCAGAGTGTGGATTTGAACCTGCACCTCCCAGATTATGGTCCAGCACTCTAACCACTATACTACACTATACCAGCTCTCAAGCTATGCTACGCTCATATACGGACTCCCAATATTTGTTTAAACAGCCTGCTCCTGGACTATTTTAATGACTTTTTAAAAATTATTATTATTGATTTGATGGTTTTGTGACTTTTAATGTATTTTTTTTAATGTTGTTAGCCGCCCTGAGACCATCTGTGGGGAGGGCAGGGTATAAATCAAATAAAATAAAATAAATAAATAAATAATAAATATTGTGCAGAATATGGAAGACTCTGATATAGCCTGCACTATTGAGCAGCAGCTGACCAGCCAGTATTTTGCAAAGAAAACAAGTTGAGCTATACCAAGTCAAATCGAAAGTGACTGAAAATCAAATAGGCGGCTGGATTTTCTGTAAAAATCTGATGCTAAATCTGAGAAAACAGAATCTCACATGTAGTTTTGCACGCATACCAATATGAAATACATGGGTACTGTGAAACACATTATTAGACTATAAAGAAGATCACTGATAAATCTGTGTTCAAGGAAAGAAAAAACAGTAAATGATACTCAATATTAGGACATATTTAACCCCTCCTGTAAATTCCATCACCCCTCCTCAAAGGAGATCAGGAAGATAATAGAGAGTCAATTTTATTTATTTAAAACACTTGTATGCCACCTTTCTACACAAAATAGGGACTCCAAGACAATGAACATTAAAATACTAAAAAAAAAAAAAATTAAACCACAATTTGAAACAATTTAAATTTAAACCAATATTTAAAATAGTGTAAAGAGCAATTCAATAAACACACACATAAACAGGACAAAAGAAAACAGAGAGGAGAACCAATAACAGTTATTGGGGGTGTGCCAGACAAAAGTCTTTAACCGCTGATGAAAGACAGCACTCTCTAGAGGAAGAGAGTTATGAATGATGCCGCAACTGAGAAAGCCCTTTCTCGAGTTCCTACTTGTCTAGCTTTAGATGGCAGTGGCACCCAAATCAGGGCCTCCAATAATGACTGGAATGAACACGAGGTTCATATAGGAGAAGATGATCCTTATGGTACATTGGTCACAAGCCGTATGTGTAAATTGCTGTCAAGTCACAACTAACTTATGGCAACTCTTACTGGGGCTTACAGTGTGAAGCAGAGGTGGTTTGCCATTGCCTTCCTCTTCCGTGGTCATCTCCCATCCAAGTACTGACCTTGCTTAGTTTCCAAATCTCAATTCATACAAAAGGTATCTTATACAAATTTTCTACGTAACAGTTTCACACAAGAAACTACTGGTACATAATTACAGTTAAATACGGTATCATTCCCAACTCTGCAGTCTATACATCAGTTCCGGGAAAATAACAGTAGCCCCCATATATGGGGCCGTTGCTTTCTTAATTTAGTTTCTTTCCAATCCGGTGGAGGTATGGTAATCACGAGGGAAACACTGGCGGGGTCCCACTCTCCCCTGGAGCAACGAGGAAAATCGTGCTCCCAAACAATGCTCAATCTGAGGCCGGCTGCGAGCAGATTTCGCGCCTGCTTCTTCAGGAGCTTCTTTTTAATACCACCAAACGTAAGTTCAAAATAAGGCAAATCACTCATACATCCCAGCACGGGCAGCGATGTTCTTTACATCGCTGCCCGTGCCGGGATGTATGAGTGATTTACCTTATTTTGAACTTACGTTTGGTGGTATTAAAAAGAAGCTCCTGAAGAAGCAGGCGCGAAATCTGCTCGCAGCCGGCCTCAGATTGAGCATTGTTTGGGAGCACGATTTTCCTCGTTGCTCCAGGGGAGAGTGGGACCCCGCCAGTGTTTCCCTCGTGATTACCATACCTCCACCGGATTGGAAAGAAACTAAATTAAGAAAGCAACGGCCCCATATATGGGGGCTACTGTTATTTTCCCGGAACTGATGTATAGACTGCAGAGTTGGGAATGATACCGTATTTAACTGTAATTATGTACCAGTAGTTTCTTGTGTGAAACTGTTATGTAGAAAATTTGTATAAGATACCTTTTGTATGAATTGTTATAAGCACATTGCACTTTGGAACTAATTGATTGAAGTATCTTACAAATACACATGAATTGATTTTTTGCATCCTGTGGGTGTTTACCTTCGCTTTTCAGATTGCTGATTACAGGTGCAGCCAGTTTTCTCCATCACTAGTTTCCAAATCTGGCAATATCAGGCAGGCTATACCACGCTGCCTTCCCTCTCACCAAGCCATATAGGGCTTTCAATACCTGCACCTTGAACTAGGCCCAGGAGCACATTGAGAGCCAGTGTGGATGGAACAAGACAGGAGTGCTGCTGTCCCTATGACCCAATCCAGTGTAGGCTCTGGTATATCTTAGGAATGATCTTGACTCTGATTAAGGAGTGAATGAAGAGAGTTTATTCAGGAGCTACAACTTTGACAGAAAGGAGAGAAACAGAATAGATACTACCTACCTCAGTAAAAAGGGAGGAGGGACGTCCGGGAAGAAAAAGGAAGCAGGGAGTAGCCTAAGAATACCAATCTGGAGACATGCAAGAAGGACAGAAGAGAGGAGGAAAGAAAGATCCCACTCTGCCATCTATTTAACTGTCAGACTCGCTGCCCTTTGCAGGTATTCTGTGTCTTCTGCCTTCTCTGTACACAAGACATTGTATTTCCAACATTGTAAGCATTCTGGCTGCAGAATTCTGTACCAAGTGAAGCTTCTGGACAGTATTCAAGGGCAGCACATACAGCACATTGCAGTAGTATAATTTAGATGTTACCAGGGCATGCACCTCAATGGCAAGATCTTTTCTGCCCAGGTAGGGCTATGACTGGCTCATCAACCAAAGAACACCTGGCAACCACTACCACCTGTTTACCCAACTGGACTTGGGGCCAGGAGCACACCCAAGCTATGAACTTGCTTTTTTAAGAGGAGTGCAACCCCATCTAGAACAGAAGATAACCTATTTCCTGGGTCACACCTTCCCCCACCGGTTTCCACAGCCTCCCTGGGATATGCTGGCTGCACAAGATAGAGCTGAGTGTCAGTCACATATTGAATCACAGAATAGAATCATAGAATCATAGAGTTGGAAGGGGCCATACAGACCATCTAGTCAAACCCCCTGCCCAGTGCAGGATCAGCCTAAAGCATCTCTGACAAATATTCATTCAGCCTCTTCTTGAAAACTGCCAGTGAGGGGGAGCTCACCACCTCCCCAGGCAGCTGATTCCACTTTTGAACTACTCTGACCGTGAAAAAGTTTTTCCTAATATCCAGCCAGTACCTTTATGCATGTAATTTAAGCCCATTGCTTCAGGTCCTACCCTCGGCTGCCAACTGGAACAGCTCCCTGTCCTCCTCCACATGACAGCCTTTCAAATACTTAAAGAGAGCAATCATGTCCCCCCTCAACCTCCTCTTCTCCAAATGAAACATTCCCAAGGCCCTCAGCCTTTCCTCATAGGGCTCAGTCTCCAGACCCCTGTTCATTCTTGTCGCTCTCCTCTGCACCCTCACGATTTTGTCCACATCCTTTTTGAAGTGAGGCCTCCAGAACTGCACACAATACTCCAGGTGTGGCCTGACCAAGGCAGCATAGAGAGGGGCTATGACCTCCTGCGATTTTGACACTATGGCCCCTTTGATACAACCCCAGACTGAATTAGCCTTTTTTGCCACCGCATCACACTGACTGCTCATATTTAGTTTACAGTCCACTCTTACCCCAAGATCCCTTTCACATATACTACTGCCCAGAAGTGTATCCCCCATCTAGTATTTGTGCTTCCCATTTTTGTGGCCCAGATGTAATACTGTGCACTTGTCTTTGTTGAATTGCATCCTATTCACAGCTGCCCACTTCTCCAGAGTATTCAGGTCTTGTTGAATTTTAATTCTATCTTCTTGGGTGTTTGCTACTCCTCCCAATTTGGTATCATCAGCAAATTTAATGAGCAGCCCTTCCACTCCTTCATCCAGATCATTGATAAAAATATTGAAAAGTACCGGGCCCAAAACCGAGCCCTGCGGCACCCCACTGGACACCTCCCTCCAATCTGATGAAATGCCGTTGACCACCACTCTTTGGGTGCGGTCCTCTAACCAGTTCCCTATCCACTGAACTGTCCTATAGTCCAGTCCACAGTCTTCCAGTTTGCGCATCAGAATGTCATGGGGAACCTTATCAAAAGCTTTACTGAAATCCAGATAAATCATGTCAACAGAGTTCCCCCGATCCAGTAAGCTGGTCATTCGATCAAAGAAGGAAACCAGGTTGGTCTGGCAAGATCTGTTAGGGACCAATTCATGCTGACTTCCCTGGATCACTGAGCTGTCCTTCAGATGCTTACAGATTGAACCCTTTAAAATCTGTTCTAATATCTTCCCAGCAACAGAAGTCAGACTGACCAGCCTGTAGTTTCCTGGGTCATCCTTCTTCCCTTTCTTAAAGACTGGGATAACATCCACTCTTCTCCAATCTTGTGGCACATCCCCAGTCCTCCAGGAGGCCTTGAAGATGATGGACAGGGGTTCTGCAAGTTCTCTAGAAAGTTCTTTCAGCACTCTTGGGTGCACCCCATCCAGCCCAGGCGATTTGTATTCATCCAGTGCTGCCAGATGCCTCTCCACAACCTCTCTGTCAATGTCAATTAGCCACTCAGGTGTCCCACCACATTTTCTACTATCTCTAGATGTGCCTGAGTTCTTCAGGGAGAAAACAGAGGCAAAAAAGTCATTAAGCCTGGTGGCAACTCAGCCCAAATCTCTGGATGACCTCTTCCAGCACCTTTATAGATGTTGAAAACCATGGGGGAGAAGATGGAACCTTGAAGCACTCTGTAAGCCAAAGGCCGAGGGGCAGAGCAGCAGTCCCCAAGCATCACACTCAGAAATGAACTACAAGGTAGGACGGGAACCACTTGAGAAGAACAGCACCTCCCAATCCCAATAGGTGGTGCAGAATGATACAATGATTGACGGTATCAAAAGTCGCCAAGAGGCCTAGAAGAATCAAGAAGTTCACACCATCACTGGCACATGTAACCTGTCTGGGTGACCAAGGTTGTTTCAATCCCGTGACTAGGGGTGTGAATAATGGAAAAAAGAAGCCAAAAATACACACAGAAATCACTTGTTCAGCTTGTTAAAGCAGCTTCCAGAACACTGAGCCAAATCTGGGGAACTAAATTGTAACAAGTTCCTCCCACCAAAATGTTTGTGTGTTTTGTTTTGTACTTTTTAGCAACAGGCAGGCACTGGGCTCACCTTACAGAACAGCAGCTTGTTTTCCTAAACTGCATTCACCAATCAGATCCCAAGGGAAGCGAGACCTTATGTTATTAATTAACTTTGTTGGTGGGAAGGGGAAATGGAACCAATGTGTGAGTGCATCTCCCCCACTCCCACACCCCATCACTACCTGGTAAATGGCATTGTCTTCCTCCCTGCCAATTGGGTCCTTCCAAGGGGAGGACCCTCCCATCCTATCAGCTTTGGAAACATTTGGAATGGAGACTTCAATCATAGGCTGCAATTTGAAAGATACTTCCCTGGAAGTAAGCACTATTGAATAACATGGGACTTACATCTGAGTAGACCTTTCAGGGCTATCCCTTTTTCTGAGTCAAGTGGCAAACATGTACCTATTCTGCCCTTTCAAAAACAATCCTGCCTGCCCCCACAGAAAAAAGAAAACTTCTGGAGGAAACATATGTCTGTTTGGGCGGGGATGGGGTGGGTGATTCAGCCAATCATTCTGCCTGCCTGGCTACAATTGGGCAATGGAGAAGATTGGAAGTGAGAATGCTCTTTTTGCAGCAGAACACTGAGCATCAAAATTTGCCCCTCATTGTTGGAACAAAACTACAAAGCACAAGGAAACAGCAGCAACAGGCAACAGCAGAATACAAAGGTAATAACTTATTGGCACTATAGAAAAAGAAAAAAGTGAACATGAAGAAGGATTGTTTTTGATGTTGCTACACTGCAGTGATTGGGCAGCTGTCCTAATTTTAAGTGCCCCAATGCCACTGCCCCACTCACTAATGCTCACCTTCTCGGGTAGGGTTGCCAGGCCCCCTCAATCTCCCAGTGGGCTCTTACCTCCAAGGTAAGTGCCAATCTCCTGGCTCTTACCTCTGTTCAGAGGGGGGGAGTGCACGTGCTTTGTGTGTGTGCCCTCCCACAAAGTATGATGATGTTACTTCTGGGAAGTGACATCATCACGCTGTGCACATGCACCCAACGCTCCACAGGGGCTTGGGGGCTGCTGTGGAGCGCAGGAACGGTCCTGCACTCCACAGCGGCTCCTGCGCTCCGCAGCGGCTCAAAATGGGCCCAAAACAGGCCAAAACAGGCCTGATCCACAGGAGCGCACAGCTCCGCAGGGGAGCGCGCACAGAGGGTGCACCCCCCCCCCACTGGCCAGGTAAGTGGGGGCAGGGTGTGGGGAGCGAGTGCAGGGAATCCCCTGCCCCCACTGGGGGTCTGGCACTCCTGTTCTAGGGGCCTGTTGTTGTGTTTGTGTGTTACTGTGCTTGAGGAAAAAATCAGTGGATCAATGGTTTATACTAGGAGGGGAGCTAATGGTTGATGCTGGTTTTGCTTAAGTGTGAAAAGAGCTGTCCCAGATCCTCATTTCCCCACCCATCTTGAAAAGAACAGTGTGCATTTGTGCATGTGCAGCCAACAAGCGCACAACGGGCCGAAACTCATGAAAATGAAAAACCCAAACAGACTAGGTCCAAGCTGTCACCGGCCCACCCAGAACAAACTAGTAATGGAACAGAATTATTCCAGAATCCCCAGGACCGAAACAGAATTTTTTTACCCATGACAAGGCCTGAAAACAGATTGGAATGGATCCGAACAATCCGCTTCATTCAGGAATCTCTGGAGCTGGCCAGCCACCATTCATTCAATCACCTTGCTCAGGAATGGTGTGTTTGAGACTGGATGGTAGTTAGTTAAAACTTCTGGGTCCAGAGTAGGTTTCTTTAGATGTACCACCACCCGCTTCAAGGCAGGGGTGACTACTCCCTCTCTCAGGGAGGCATTTACTGTCTCCTAGACCCAGTCTGCCAGCCCTACCCCCCACAGCAGTTTTAAGCAGCCAGGAGGGGCAAAGGTCATACAAGCAAGTGGCAGATCTCAAGATTCCAAGAATCCTGCCCACATCTACAGACTGTATAAGCTAACGCAACTTCACAATGTGCCTTTGACTGAGGGCCAAGCTACAAGTGACGAATGACACTTGAACGGCAAGTGTATTTCTCCCTGTTCACTTGCCCTCCACTCAATCCACTTGCCGTTCAAGTGTCCTTCGTCATTTGTAGCTTGGCCCTGAGAGATGGTGACTGGCCCAAGACCATCATCATGTTCATGGCTAAACAGGGATTTGAACTCAAGTTTCCTTGGTCTAATGCTTCATCACATATACCAGACTGGCTCCAATGCATAGCCCTATATATTGTGCTACATCATAAGTTTTCCTAAGGTGTCTATATTTTATATTATTTATATTTAAGATATTTGTATCCTGCTTTTCTCTCTCAGCAACGCCATTCTCCCCCCTTCACTACAACAACCCTGAGAGGTAGGTTAAGTTGAGAGAGAGTGACTGGTCCAACTTCACCAGTGAGCTTCTCACAGAGTAGGCATTCGAATCTGGTCTCCCAGGTGATACTCTCACCACTATAGAACACTCTCACTTTCTTGCTGTTTGTACATAACTACATAAACACATGAAGCTGGCTTATATTGAGTCAGACCACGGGTCTGTTATGGTCATTACAGTTTACCCTGACCAGAGGCAGCTCTCCAGGGTCTCAGGCTGAGTTCTTTCACATCACCTAGTGCTTCATTCATTTAACTTGAAGATGCTGGAGTGGGGTAATAACATGGGTCTTTTATTCAGGCAAAACAGATGCTCAATCATTAAATCACTGCCCCACATACTCCCACAGCCTCACCCTACTAATCTCAACATTCACAGAATTCTTAGTCGGCCAGAGAGTTTTAAATGCAATTGCTACAACTCATGAAAAATTTCATAAATGGAGACCGTTCCTGAGGGAAATGATCTGATTGAAAGAAACCATACTTTAGATAGGGATGGGGGTGGGGTTCAAATACAGCAATGTTTTCATAATCTCAGTATAGCATTTCAGAGTGTTATTAATTAGTCTGCTAACCCATTTTTTTCAAAACCGGTAATCACTCAAGGTCACAGTTTGACTTATTTGCCATTGACGGATAACTTGCCAAACTCGGCATTCAGCTTCTCGGTACAATAGAAAATACATTGTCGTTCGGGTTAACAAAAGGCTCGCAACAATAGCCCTGCAAATGAACATCGGCTGACTAAAATCCTAACCACATTTTCACTCTCATTAACCACAGTAGGGTATCACACAATTTCGCCTGGCTCCTGCGTCGACCACTGTGCACCATTTTACTACCAGCGGTTTGATGGGTTTTATGGCAGCTGATATATGGAGTGGGAGTTTTGGGAGTCGTAAACAGAAGCCACAGTGTATCACAATGTGGTTTAGGGATATAATGACTGTGTTGTAAAGCAAAGGATGACAATGCCGCACTCAGCTCGAGGTAGCGAACCAATAGACCAAACAGCTTGGCATAATTCAAGCAACGGAGAAAGAATTCTGTGTGTGTGAGTGTGTGTGTGTTTGTATCCGTGTCTCACTATCTGCATGTGTCTTCCTATATCTTCCATAATTACCATACATGAATTTGAATAAGAACTGCTAAAACTGAAATAAATTTGGGTCCTGAAGAAAAATTACAGAGTTTGTCGCTCTTTTTTTTTCCTGAAAAGCATTTCCCCACCGTGCAAATATTTCTCCAGATAGCTTCAGTCACTATCTGGCATTATGTATACCTTCCTCGATTATATTCTTGCTAAATATTATTTTTCATTATTTGCATAATTAATTAAAATAAATGAAGAGCTCTACACTAAATTTTTTAAAAAGAAAGCTATGTCTGAAGATTCACAGTGTATCTAAAGGTGAGACAAAAGAAAGCAGAAAGTGGGGGACAGGAAATCTGAATCTTTACACATAATTCCTGTACTCCTGAACATTCACAGCCACATGTGTGAATGGACTCTACAGAAAAGCATTGGTTTTGAAGAGATGTCAGGAGATACGAAAAAAATTATCTGCTAGCCCACACACACAAACAAGTCATTGCTTGAGGCTGTTGTAGGCATTAACACATGAACATGCATGTACAAATTAGCCCAACTGTTGAAATCAGCTTGGTTGTGTAAAATAAAATGGGCAAATACACACCAATACAGAATCCCATGAACACATAAGGCTTCTCCACCTGAAAAAATCCCATCTAATCCAGTTCTGGTTTCCCTCCCTTTGATTGGAGTACTAGGCACTTCAGAAGAGCCCAGGTTTCATCACTTTTGTGTCTGCAAGGAGCACTGATTTGGAAACATTTGTTTCCATCATGGGAAGATGGTTGGCTTAGGACCTGCTAATATTTTGTGGAATGGACCTGGACCACATGGCAGCCATTTTGTGATTGGCCTCACCACCTCCCACAGCTGCCATATCTTTGCAGCAACCACTACCTGTTTTCAAAATTCTAAAAGTGCCGGCAGGTTCAACGCAGTTGGGGACCTTTGATCTATAGTATAGGGGAATCAGATTCACCTCCCTACCCTAACTGCACATAGAGGCTACATGCTGGAACTCCATGCAAACTTTAATTGCATGTTTTATTACATGGAAATAAAACTAAAAAGGGCAGAACATCACTATCAGGAACTTACCAGGCAAATAGAGAAAGGGAAGAAAGAATGGGAAAGAGCCATAAGAGCTGGTGAAGTTACGCCTAAGTAGGCTTTATTTTAGTTACTCATTTTATTTGGGCAGAGCAAATAGAGGGTCAAGGCAAAGGCTTCATGGTGAGTGCAGATTTTGAAGAGAGACTTGAGAAGAGTGGGCTAGGAACCAATTGCTCTCTGGGTGTACATTAAATGCATCTTAGGAGGCCCTGGTTTGGGCGCCCCCACCATCTGAAGCTAGACAAAGTAGCAACCAGTCATGGCACCAAACCTTTGGAACTCCCTCCCCAGGGAGATTTGTTTGCCCTGCTCTATTGCTGTCTTCTGCCAGCGGGGGAAGACTTTTCTGTTTTGTCTGGCATATCCCTAATAACTGTTATTTGCCTCCTCCCTGTTCGTGTGTGTGTGTGTGTTTGTGTTGTGTGTTTGTGTGTTTATGGAATTGTTGTTTACACTATTTAAAGTACTGATTTAAATTTAAATTGTTTTAAACTGTTGTTTAAATTTTTTTTAGTGTTTTAATGTTTGTTGCCTTGGTGATCCTATTTTGAGCAGAAAGACGGTGTACAAATGTTTTGAATAAACAAAGGAAATTGGATTTACTTCTGAGTAGACCTGCTTAGGCTGGTTCCGACAGACTTGAATGGGCACACATGTGTATAAATACATGTGGATCTCCCTATCATACCTACTTTGCTCTTCATTCATCCCGATCTTGTCATTAGTATTCTCAATTTCTGAAAGGAGCACTTAGGAGACAGCACGTAACTAACCAAAGGCCATCAAGAGAATTCGCGGCTGTCTTAGGCTTGGAGCAAAGATCCACTGTGTCCAAAAAACAACACTCTGTCTCAACTCTATATTCTCAAAGCGTGTGACCATAAAACTGAAATTAATAAAGGACTAACATGAGAGGTTATCATGAACAAATCGTGTCACAGCACAAGTTAAAAAGGGGAACCAATTCTCTGTGTGAGAGGTACGCTGAAGTGTCTCATTCTTCAGCTGATATTAGCAGGAGTTATCTCCATGCTCTCGGAAACATTTGAACAGCCCAGCAGCACTTTGCACTCAGAGCGTTTTGCATATTCAAAGTACTGTACAAACATTAATTAATTAATCCTCATAACTTCCCTGCGAGGTAGGAGTGTGTTTATCTCCATTTGACAGATGGGAGAAAACAGAGAGGTTAAGCAAAATGGGGGAGGGGGGATGGAGTTGAAGGTGTGCTTGTTAATTTAGAATTGCACTTTGTGCAGTTAGTCAAAATAGAGGGGGAACAACTTAAGTTTCCTTGCTCTTTCAAAGCAGGGAAGAGCTCTGAAGCTGACATTAATTCCGTGGTAGAAGAATGTGTGATGGGAAATCTTTGGAGATGAGGCAAACCAACACAGGGGGCCTACTCAACACTGGTGTAGACAGAACGTTGTGACCTGGCACAAAACACATATTGCTGCCCTGCACTCATCCTCCCTCTTTACATGCATGTAAAGCAATTACTTTATTTCAAACTTGTCTCCATATTTCACTGTCTTCCTTTCTTTTTCTCCTTCATCTTTCCTCAGTTTTCCTTTCTGCTACCCTCTTTTCATCAGACATTGGGATGGGTCCTGCCACTTTGCTCAGCTATGTTCAGAGCCTTCCTAAAGTACAAGGCTCCTTCCTAGGGCAAGAAAAGGCTCTTCTCCTGGAGCAGGAGTCCCCAGTGTGGTGCCTAGCAGTGCCACAGCAACCGCCAACACCTTTCTAGGCACTTTTAGAAAGTGGGAGGGGCCATGTGGGGCTCTTGCCCAGCAGGGCTTCTGATTGGCCAGTGGACATCTGATTGGCCGTGCAGATTAAAACAGTGTTGTTTCATCTTTCAGCACAGTGTTGGTTTTATTCTCTCTCGCTCTTCTTTCCCAGCATATTTTATAAATTAACCCTTTTCTCCCCTACACTTGGGTTTCCTCTGTATGTGTAGCTCCACCTCCTAGGACAGCCATTTTCCAGTTCGCTCTGCCTTTTGTGGCAGCCATTTTGTACCTGTGCCCATCATGTTGTGTCAGGATTCCAAAGGTGCCCACAGACTCAAAAAGGTTGGGGTCCAGTGCTCGAGAGGAAGGCTCCACACTTAGTGGAATGAAATGGTAGGGTACAAATAAAAAACCCAAGTAAGCCTTCTTCACAGCAAAGGTATTGCACACAGTCTGAAATAGTATCAAAATATACTAATGGATCTAAATATTTCCACAATACTTTTAATAACAAAAAAAATGGAAGGACTATCCTTACCTTTTTGGTAAGCAGCTAGCTCCTCCTGCAGCCCAGGCTACTTGTTGCTAGCATGACAAGTGGGAATGGCAAGATGCCTGAAACTGTCCAGTAGGCCTGGATGCTGCTTCTCTGAGGCACCTAGAGTTGCACTTGCAGCACCCTAAGTGGTGGATAGTACTACTCAAATCAGAGAAAGTGGTGGGTACTATTCAAGTATTACCAGACGGGTACTACTCAAGTCAAAGAAAAGGTGACACTGATGAACCTAGCACAGCATCAGGAGACAAAAAATATGGCTGCTTTGGAGGGTGGAGTCTATGGCATTAGATAAGATTAGAGAATAAATGTGGGAAGCTAGTAGATAGTGGTGAAAACAGAAAACTGGCTGCAGTTGCAAGGGTTTTTTTTTTATATATAATGCAGGAGTCACCCTCTCCTGTCATATTGCAGTGTGACCTTTACATCATTGTAAGAATTGCCCCAGTGAATCAAACCAAAGGCTCAGCATTCTGATTCTGACAGCAGCTAGCAAGATGTCTTTGGGAGCTCTCAAGCAGTACATGAAGGCAACAGCCCTCCCCTGTTGTTTGTCTCCGAGTATCCGGCATTCAGATCTATGCTGCTTTGGAACAGAGTTCAGAGTTCAAAGCCTTGTGTCTACACTGCCATTTGCACCCCACTGATCAATATGAATCTTAAAGACTTAAGTATAGGTAAAAGAAAAGGAGCGGAAAGTAAAACCTTTATGTATGCCTTTAAATCGTTGCTCTACCTGACTTTAATTTTTCACATATATTCCTCTCGTCTTGAAATGCAAAGTCTGTTTTTTAAGCTTCGTTCCAACTTTTAAATTGCAAAATGTACGCGCTGCATTCAGGGAAATGATTAAATCTTCCCAGCGCCGTTGGCCATTGGACACTGTCCGCTTTCTCTTTGCCCTGCTGCTTTGAATATTCCCTCCTCACCTCTTCAGACACATGAAAAGGAGCCTTCTGAAATCCACGAGGTGCCTTACATCTTTCAAATGTCTCTTGAAGCCACAGGGTTTTTCAAATGACCTCAAGAGGACCACATTACACAAGAACTTCTCTTGTGGTACATTCCAAAGCAGACCTGATATGACATCTCTCCAGAAGGAGCTTAAGATCTCTTCACTTCAAGACCTATTAGCAGAAAAATATACCATGGCTAAAAATACAGGGTTGGAGTAACTTTTTCCTGAGGATAACATTTTTACAAGATTCTAGATGAAACATGTTTTCACCCAAAAGGAAATTCATTCCAAGTTTGACACGGCATACCTGTTTAAATAAAATGTTATCATTTAGCATTGGTTATAACTGGTTCTCTTCTATGCCACTAGCAGTTTTGTTTCTCTTCACTTCAGATATTTTGTTTAAATGTGTGAAGAAAAAGTTCCCAATTTTTACAAAATCCTTTTGCAGATTCCTCCTCAATGGTATGAAAATGCAAAATTTAAGCAAAATGCATCAAGAAGCAACTATTTTCCCAATTTGAGAGCCAGTTTTGGCAGAAAAGTGGTACAAAAATATAATAAAAGAAGCCATTGAATATTATCAGGTATAAAACAGTATTGTATTCTGATCCTTGACAGCTATAAATACCGCTATACATTGAAATCAGACATCACCAGAAACAAAAAGTATCACATATTCCTTATTCTCCTTAGAACAGCCCTCCATGACTTTTGGATGTTTAATATTCTCCTGAACTTCTATGAATACTCAGATCTAGATCCAAGTATTCATAGAAGTTCAGGAGAATAATAAAACATCCAAAATCATAGAGGGCAATTCTAAGCTGAATTTTTGTGAGCGTGTTTGTTTCAGCTCTACACATTATTATATTCTCTTGCAGAACTGTAGATAACAAATGGAAGTTTTCTAGGTCAAGAACTATTGGACCCAGTTTTTCAAATTCCTTGAACGAAAAAGATGCTGCCTTTGAGAACATGCACTCAGACTCGGAATTGTAAACAGTAACCTATGCAGAATTGAATTACAACCCATCTCCAACAGCAATCCGTCTTTCCCTGTTTCTGCTCTGTTGCCACAACTGCAGAAAGTATTGAATGCCAAGAGACAGACAGAATTTTTTCCTAAGCCCTGTAACTCGTTATGGATGGCCTTGTGTCCAGGTAAAGGTTAAGGAGGTCCTTTGTTGTTCTAGTTTCCACTTGTCCCTGACATTGCAGCCTAATCATTCCACATAATAACAGCCCTGATACACAGGTCTGAGTCAAAGTCCCAAGTCAATAAATCCATTCCGTCCTCCCTTTCAGGCAAAGTGTTGAATAGCACTGAGTGTGCAGTGTCATAGAGCCCCACAGTCTATCACCTCAAGGTCATCTGGCTTATAGTCCAAAAACTTTCTTTCCTTAAGTGCCTCCTTATCAGAAAAGGGATATATTCAACAGGACTGGAGCACAGCTTTAAAAAAAATCTTTTTCTGAAAGCTCTTTTTCAGTATCAATCCTCCTATGATGTATTTACCCTGAAGTAATGGGAACAGTATATTTTAGAGGGGGTGCCATCGTCCTTCCTTCAGTGTCTGTCTCTGGACAGCACCGCAAACATAGACTCTTGTTGGGATAGAGACTATTTTGAATTTCTTATCTCTGCTATTTTGATCTTTAAAAATTCCCATTTTGATTCTGTACACTATGAACCTGTGGTTTCTAAAAAAAGATCTGCACCTTCTATTTATTACCTCACACCATTTTTTTCTATAAAATGGAACATGTTTTTGGTTATATTTGTTTGTCAATAAATCAGCATGTAATAAATATACTGTATTGTGTGTGAAATGTATCAAATGCATATACAAATTGAACAACAATGTCTACACAATACAAATGAACCTACAAAACAGTAAAAAATGGAGAAACATCAACTAAAAAGCAAACAAGTATAAAAAGAAACAAAGAGGGAACATTGGCACCTCTCTGGTGTTGTGCAATTTTGAAGCATTTTTGAAGTTTTTCATAACTGTGGTCTTGGGCCACATTTTCAGCCATAACAAGAGACGCTTCAGATAAATGACTATAAGTGCTCCTTTAAACCAGTAGACTTTGTCAGAGGTCGGAGGCAAATTGACGGCACATAATACACACACAAACCAGTACGCTAACCGTGCAATCCTAAACAGAGTTATATCTTTCTAAACTCATTGTCTTCATTTCACTTAGAAGGGTATAAATCCATGCATTATATTCTGCTTTATTTGGTTCTGGCAAAACCAAACCGTAATATGCATTTTTTTTCTTTTAAATTAGGGATCAGGTTCTGAGGACTGACCTTACAATTCATTAAGCTCATATGGTCTGATCATCTTAGATCTTATTCTTACCATGGTTATTGTACATCCAATATAGAGCTGAAGACAATGATGAAACAAAGCATAAGCAATTTAACATGACATATTAAATAATACAGAAACTACTTAGGAAGTATACAGTAGTATAGCCCACAGTCTCTGTCCCTTTACCAGCATCTCTCTGCATCTTTCCTTACAGAACACCCCTCTTACTTCTATAAAAAAGCCCTCCTGAATAATTCAGTTTTGCATAGTTTGCAGAAAGCCAGGAGAGTGGGGGCCTTCCTAACCTCTTCAGGCAGGCCTTTCCATCAGGTGGGGGCCACAACAGAGAATGTGTGTGTATGAGCAGGTATTGATTTTGCCCATTGGTAGGGTGGCCCCTGCAGAAAGCACTGCTCAGATGAGCCAAGCTGCCATGGTGGAATATAAGGAGAGGTTGTCTTGTAGATAAGAGGGACCAAAACCATGAAGGGCTTTGTATGTGATAGCCAAAACCTTGAATTGAGCCCAGTAACTGATAGGTAGTCAATGTGGTTAAACATTACATATTGAATTCCAAACATGGGTGGCCAACCTGCAGACTATTTATTTATTAAGGTATTTATACTGCACTTCTTTTCACAAGGGGGACCTGTAGCGACTTACAGCATCATTCTCCCATTGTCCATTTTATCATCACAACAATAACCCTGTGAGATGGATTATGCTGACAAAGAATGATTGACCCAAGAACTCCTAGAGTGCTTCCATGGCAGCACAGGAATTTATACCTAGCTCCCCCAGATTCTAATCTGACACACTAACCTTACACCACACGTGTTCTCTTTAGCCAATTAGGTGCCATAAGTGACATAACTAGCTGAGATATGTAGGTAATGGAGATAGTACTACGTATGTATTCTTGTGTGCAGTACACTGTTTTGTACTTAGCATGAAGTTGCCTTATATTGAGCTAACCCTTTAATTCTGTCAACTCTGGCAGTGGCTCTACGAAAACTCAGGCAGAGGGTCCTTCCTAACCTTGTGACTTGAGATGCTTTTACTGGAGATACCAAAGATCAAACCTGGTTCCTTCTGGGCTGGTTTGGAAATTTGCATCTGCAAATATCTCAGGAGCATCCAGCAATGTCAATTCCCAGAAGATAGGAGCTGTAGTCAGATCAGGTATTTGCTTAGTGGTTGTATTCTAGGCTGGCCAGCTGACACAGCCCCATTGCCATACCCTTCTCTGTTACTTAATGGTTTCTTATTTAGCCGACGGAGCACTGTCTCTTAAACTCTTTAGCCGACTCAGCATACTTCTGCTGGGGCAATCTCCTTGGATGCATGTCCAGCACACAAAGTTGTCTCCTCAGAGAATGTTATCTGTTTCCCCAATGGTCCCAGTCAGAGGCTGTTTCCGCAACAATAGATCTTGGATCCAGTTCAGCTGCCAGACAAGGAGTGCTGAAAGCTGAGCCTGATCCATTTCTCTCAGTGTTTTGCAAAATCCATCCTTCTTTCTTCTGCTGCTCCGGCAATGTGCAATGACCCTGCGGCAATTCTTTCATGTTTATAGCTCTTACTCCCTTCCCTGCTTTTCAAACAAAGTCTGCAATAAAAATATAGGGTCCCGCCTGTGTTTGGTTCATTGCATGGATGTAAATCAGTGGCTGCAGTTTCTTGACATCGTGGTGTCTTGTAGACTTGAAACCCTCATAAAATACAAGAGAGCCTCAGAAATACATACCTCAGGGCTTATGCGCACATTTCATTTCACCTGTTGGTTGCAGTAGCAAAAGATCGCCATTGCTTTTTACCTCCATAAGAAGAATAGCCTAGCTAGATCACACCACCACCTGATCTGGAGGGAGGGCGTTTCTCATAATAAACATGTGTTGCTGGAAATAATCCTTCCCTTTGTTGCTTCTGAATCTACACCTATTAAACCTACACCCACTAAACTACTCCTACTAGTAAACTTACGCTTTGAAACAGAATGATCAGATTCGTGCACAGTATTCCTGGTGTGGCTACCCCAGTCATTTATATAAAGGCTTTAGTCTTAAGAATTTTATTTCTCCTTTCCTAATACTAACTAATATGGAAAAGGCCATTCATTGCCCAGTTCACTAGGATCCCAAAATTTCTTTCCCAAGTGAGCATTCCCAGTTCACATGAGCAACGTAGTTGTAAAATTAAAAGTTTCTCCCCATTATGTGCATTTCTTTTCACTTATTTATACTGAATGGCATTGGCCTTTGTGTTGTCTAGCCTACAGTATAGGTAGATTCTTCTATGCACCTGGTTTTGCAGTTCATCGTTCTGAATAATTGGTTGTCATCTGCAAACTTGACTATCTCATCTCATTGCTCACCCCAACTACAAATAATTAATTAGAATATTAATAGTAAAATCCTAAGCAAGGTTACTCCAGTATAAGCCCATTAAAATCAAAGGGTTTAGACTTGAGTAACTCTGCTTAGGATTTCACTGTAAATAATGTTGGGGGACCACACTTCTATCCTCCATTGTAAAAACGGTCTATTCATTCCTACCCTCTGTTACCTGCTCTTTAACCAAATACCAGTCCATAAAATGACTTGGCCTCTTCTCTCTTGTACTCTTAGTTAACTGTAGCTATAATGCCAATAATGCATTCTGTCCATTTTCCTGTGACAAATGCTAGGCTGATCAGCTAGTAAGTTCTTGGATCTACATTAGCGCAAGCTGAGTCTAAGACTGAGGTGGTTAATTTCCACCGTTCCAGGCACTTAGGTCATCAGACCTTCTTGATGTTCTCCTATCTTCTGAAGCACCATGGGTGGCCTCAAGAGACAAGGGCCTTCTTAGTCACAGCACCACATTTCTGGAATGGCTCCCAAGATCACATAGCACCATCCCTATTAATGTCTTGTTGATTGTTGAAAACAGCAGCTTTTCCCAAGGTCCTTTGGTTTGTAAGTTTCAAGATCTTTCTCTTCTAAACCATAAAATTGCTATGGTTGGTTAACACTTAAATGCCGGTGACTGTAATGTATTTTATTTTGTTTTACTCTGCTGGAGTCTACAGATTTTTAAAGTTTTAAAGCTTCTAGGTTTTTGAAGACAGTAGCTATTGAAGCTGCTTTTTTTCATTTTGTAATTACACATTACTGAGTTTTTTTTTAATGTTGCCATTCCTCTTGGAAAAGCAGGAAAAGAGGAGGAAAGGTCATTCCCCATGCATCTGTGTGCCCAGTTTTTTATTTTAGTGATCTGGACAAACAAACAAGGAGCCTTTCTCTTTTCTACAACACCATTGCCTCTAGAACAGGGATGCTTTCTAATATATGCCTGAATTTAGGAAGTATGGATCCTTGGAATTCCATCCAATTGGATGTAGGAGAGGAGGGGAAGAGTTCACAGTTAAAAATGTGTTTTCCTTTGAGACCAATGGTAGTTACAACCATTAGCTAATCTGCATACAGGCCACTAAAAAAATTATCCTTCTTTAAAGAATTTAAACAGAACTATTAACAAGCAGTTAAGTAAATTCAAATCTTGGGGGGGGGGGGGGAACTGTCTGTGAACGTCCCAATAGCCCAGCAGAAAAGCAATGCCTGCTTTGCCCCCCCACCCCCAATTGTAGTTTTAGCCCATCAGAATGTGCACAAACATAGCCCTATTGTTCACATTAATTTACCTTTCTATTTCATACAAGCAGGGGGAATTTACAGACCTCAAAGAGCTGTGAGTCCCTTAACAAAGTAAACAAACAGTAACTCACTGTTGTATTCTTGCTTTGAACCAAGCAAATTAAAAAAAAACCCTTTCTTTTTCTTTCAGTTTTAAAAAGACAGAGTCCTGTTTCGCTGCACTGGTTACGTGTCTTCCAGTCTAAGATCCCTGATTGTTTCTGAGGCTTAAAACAGTGAGGTGTAGTGAAGTGGTAAAGAGAAGGAACTGTGATTCAGAATGTTACTGGTTCGAATCTCATTTCAGCCACAAACTTCTTTGGAAGCTTTAGGCAATCTATACTCTCTCAGCCTCATTCTACCCTCTGCAATATGGGACTGATAATATCTGCTTACTGTTGTAAAGATTACTGTAATAATGTAATATGTGAAGTGCTTTGAACTCTAAAAGTGCTGTAAAACACTGTGAACTAGTACCATGAACAGAAACATACCAGTATTAAACCAGAGCTGAAGAGATCCAAGTTGTAACCCCTATTTTGCCATGAAGTTCATTGGGACCTCCTCCCTCAGCCTAACCTCTCATCCCAAGATGTTGTGAGGAGAAAATGGAGGATAAAAGAATTATGTATACTGCCTTGAGCTCCCTTGGGGAGGGCTTGGGGGAAATGTAATAGAAGGCCCATCCAATGCAATTGGGATTGTGCTGTGTCATTTCAAACAGCAGGGGGAGGAGCAGCGTAGGGGCTGAAAGTGTTTTCTCTTCCCTCGTGCAACCATTTCCATTGCCGGCATTAAAAGTAAGCACCAAGACCTTTTAATTGAACCCAGAAACTAATCAGCAGCTAGCAAAAGGACCACAGAATAGAAGTAACATGGTCCTACCAGCTAGCCTTAGATAACAAATGGACTGCCACATCTTTCACTAGCAGTCATTTCCACATTGTCTGGAAAGCATGGATCAGCATGGCCAAATCAGACACCTGAAGGTAGAGAGCCAGCTTCCTAACTAGATGTACCTAGAGAAAAAAGCATTTTTCACTGTCATGGACACCTGTTTCTCCAACAGGAGACCAGGATCTGGCAAGACTCCCGGGCTCTTAATAGAGTCCTTTAGTAAAAGCGACACACTGCCGAAGGTAGGAAGAACAAACTCATTTAAAGGTGTGGCCCTTCCAGCCTGCATCGCTTCTGTATTACCTGGATTCATCTTTAGTTTATTCTCTTGCAGCCACCTGACTAATTCAGGCAGTGGCCCAAGATGGAGTCAATAGGAACTGGTGGCTTGTTCAGAGTAATTGTCATGACCCTCTCTGACCAGCCCTCTGACCAGCCCAGCAACTCAGATGGCTCAAAGGAAGAGCCTGAGAAGTAAAGGCCAGGGAACCACGAGGACCAGCAGGATCAGAAAGGGCCTAGCACTGCAGCAGCACCTGCCAACCATGCTCCAGCAGCACCAGAGGCCATCCTGCCAGAGCCTGCCAGGGGGACCTTGCCACCAGCCTCAAAGATAACCATTAGGACTCTGCTAGACAGGACATGAACCCAGGTCTGTAGCCCTTCAGGACCCACTCCCACTCCTCAAGAGAAGAAGCCTCAATAGAAGACTCACTTTGAGACAGAACAAAGGAGGTGAAGTTCCATACTGACAGTGTGTAATCCCAGCCTGGACCCAGGTTCTTACAGCTGCTTTGCAGGATCCTGGCCAAGGCACAGCTCAGTCTCAGGAGCCTCAACACCTACCAGTAGATGCAGCTGAGCCCAATTGCCTCTCAGCCTATTTAGGCTGAGACTAGGGGAAGGCTGTGTTGCTGGATCAATAGGTTCACTAGGTGCAAGCCCTGTGTGTTCCAGGTCCAAGTTCCAGTCTACATTCCAAAGTCTAGACAGCCACGCTGATGGTCCTTCTCCAAAAGAGCTTGGATCTGGCCAGCCTGCAGAATAGTAATATATAACAAGGTGCTATCAATATATTGATGACAACCTACTCCAAAACTTTGGATTGCCTCATTAATAGGCCTTACATAGACATTAAACAATATGGGAGATAACACAGAACAGTATGGTACTTGCGAACCCCATGTCACCCCCTCCCCCAGGAATGATTCTGTATTTTCCTCCTCCACCTTTTGTGAGCCATCTGATAGGAAAAAACTGTTAACACTGCTCCACCCACCTTATTACTCCACGTTCCTCAGCAATATTGCATGGCACTCCTTATCAAAGGCTCCTTACAGGTAACAACAACAATAGAGATGTATTCCTTTTGTCCATGTGAAGACAGAACAAATAGAATGCACCGCGAGGCTTTCATATAGGCATCTCCTGTCCAAAGTTGCAGGATCAATTAAATCTGCGTATATGTTCACAAGCAATGCTGAGGGATATGAAAGTTCAGCCATTTGAATTCAATCCAGTGATTTTTTTATTGACTACAGGGGACAGGTAAAAAGGTAAAGAGAAAGAAAGACATTTCAACTAGATTTAGATAATACTTACATTCATGGTATGAGCAGCAAAATTAGCCCAAATTAGGAGATGCACTAAGGGCGTGGGGAGATTGATGGGGAAGAATTTTGTGAGGTTCTGAGAAGTATTGCAAGCCTATTGGAAGGAGCAAGACCAACAGAGACAGGGAGAGAACTGAGGGCTGAGGGCCATTTGCTGGATGGGTTTGGGGTTATGCAAAATGTTTGGGAAGTAAGTATGCCTGGAAGAGAGACTCAGGAGAGGGAGGGGGAGTTACAGAAGATGAGTACTTTGCTTGCTCGTGAAGATGTGTGGTGTAGCTCCAGTGCTGAGAAGCTGCACAATGATGGAAGCTAGTTTAGAGCTTTTAAAAAGTTTTGTATCCCATGGCTTTCTGAAAACTGCAGACCTTTGGGGTCTGCTTGAGTTACTCTGGGATCTGTGCTAATCTGTGGCAGTAGATGATCCACAAAGAAGAGTGTCCTGACTGGCATTTATTGAGTATGCTGAAACATTTGTTACTAGGCTGGATCCAGCCAGCTTTTCAGCTCAGTCTCATGCTGTTCCCCTCCTTACTACAGCCACCATCCCACATGATTTTTTTTTCCCCATGCAGGTCCTATGAACCCCAAAATTGTCATGTTGGGTTTTCGACAGGAACCTCTTCTTCCTTTTCCACCAACAGAAAAGCTGGTGGGATTGAAATGAATGTCTCACAAGCATCTGTCATCCTGTTAGTCTGGATTTTAGATGGTCTCATGAGGTTGCAAGACAAGCCCTTAAGCAAGAGAGAGCTTGTAGTTACCTTACCATAAGGTAGTATTTTGTTTTTTGTCCAAGACCTATTCAATTACATTGCTCTTTCCAAGATGGATCCCTCCTACACTCACACCATCTTTTGGCACTGGTCTTGTAAGGCTTTCAGGGGTAACAGTGGAAAGTTGAGTACAGCTGGACAGAAGTCGTTTTCACGATAATGGTCCTCACCACTAAAACTACAGTATCTATGTAAGAAATGGAACCTGTTGGTTTATTGTGGAATCCCTAAACTGAAATCCTTACTATACAGGCATAATTCCAATAATTTGAGGTCTTATTCTACTCCCCTCATTAGAAAGAATAAATTATCACAGTAGGTGAGAGTGGAGGAATGAATGTGTTCTTAAATGAATGGAGCAGAAAAAGCATACCCAAGGAGTAATATATCAGACCAGCATGTAGAACATCCAGCTGAGGAACAATTTTAATGAAGTGGTGATTTCTGAATCCACGCTGAACAAGCCCTGAGTAGGAAGGGTCTTATTTCCAGTGCCTTAGGTAATGTAGGAGAATCTGAGTTATACTGTTAACAAACTCCTGGAGACTATAAATCAAGAAAAGAGATGATACAAGAATTTTCATAAGGAGTGCAAATGTACGGCAGACAGGGAAATCCAGCTGACGCTGGTTGTTTTTTAATTCTACTCAACTCTTAGAAAATTGTGATGCTTTGGTGGAAGCATAACATAAACAGTGGCTGGGCTGGAACAGCTAAAATGCTGTGATTCTCGTATTATCAGAAAAATAAGCATGAAAGAAGTGTTCTTCTAACCCACCTGCTTGCAATGAGATGGAAAGGCCTTTAGGATTCTGCACATGGGATGATTCCACTTGTTCCCCCTTTCCCCCATCATCCTCAGATGGTGCTACTGCTTCATTACATGTGGGAGAGCAATTTTGGAGAAACAGGGAAATCATGCCCAAATGATGAGGACAATCATGTGAGAGTAGGATCAAAGCAGAAAACTGGACCATTGCTTGTTGCTCAGGGAACAAGCCTGACCTAGAAGGGTGCATAGGGGTCACGTCTTACCACATCACCTGGCCTGACCTATGGCTGTTCAAGAGAATGAGCGTTTGCTCGGCTGCTTCTCCATCAGTTCCCTGCCTTGGCAAGAGTGTGTTGGTTGAACACACAGGCTGAATCACTGCCTTATCATGCATTCATTCAGGACTCATTCTAGGTCTGATTTCTGACAACACTGCTGTGTGGCTCACACCTGCTCAGCTATCCAAGGCTTCCATGACGGATGTAATGCATGATACACTGGGATACATCACCAATGGAAAAAGATTTTGTGGAGTCTTTGACCACGGGGAGCCAATTAGTAGGGCCTAGATTTGAAGTTTTGAGTAGGATTGTTTGCACGTAGCTGTGCATACTAGTTCTGGACCAACGTTCTGCCCCCTGCACGTGTTAACCAGGAAGGGATGGTTAAACCAGAGCTGAATGTCTCATCACCTCCTGCTTATCATCGTCTCCAGTATGTGGTTCTGAAGCACAGTCCTCCTCTTGGATCAAGTAGTATGGCAATGACAGTGCTATCCTAAGCAGAGTTACTCTCCTAAATCCAGTGAAATGAATGGGCTTAGACGGGTGGGATTCTGCTGAAGACCGCATGGTACATCTGTTTCTTTGTTTTTCTTTTGCAGTGGTAGTAAAGGGTTTGAATGCTGAATCCACACCATGCCAGGGTAACATCTCAAAAAATCTAGTTCTGCAGAAGATGGCAACAATCAGCCTGAATTAGTGACAGTGTAAGGAAATGAAAAGTCAAACTGCTGACCACGAGTATTTTATGGTATTTAATTAAAAGTAGATAAGGCTGCAGGAATGAATCACAAATCAGATAAAGGGGACAGCAGTAGATTCTCATATTTAACACAAATTTGACTTGTGGCTGTTTGACAGTGTACCCGAACACGACTATGGTGATCTCCAAATATGAAATTATAAGAGTAATTAAGAATACTGCAAGGAGAAGGAATATTAACTTTAAGTATGAGCTGAGCTACTTCCAATCTTAACTTTTAGTCTTTGCATAAAGAATCTCATTTTGAGGATTTACAGAAACCTTGTCCCACTCTGAGCAATGTTGTTATCAAAGCACTTTTTGCACCCACCCCACCCCCACCCCAATGTCTTCTGTTGTATCTCCCATCAACGTTGACTTTAATTTTTGCTTCAAGTGACTGCCCATTTAACAGAGAAAGAAATTTTTTGATGGGCCACTGTCCTAGAGGGCCATTGGTGGCCAGGAACAAGCAGAGTTAAGCCTCAGCAATTTTACTAATGTCTCTTGATTCTGACCATTCATCAGCCATGACAATTGGTGTCAGCTCACCCGTTGTCTCCTCATGTACTGCTGCCAGTTTAGGGGAGACTGCAGTGGGTGAGTCCCACTGAGCTGAGAAGTCCTGAAGAACTGGCTTGCATGTTCCATTTTTACTTCCAAGTCCACTCCTGATGGAGTGGAGACTTGAACATGGGTCTCACCAGTCATAATCCAATGTATTAAACAACACACATTACTGGCACATACTTGCCTAGGCTGAGGGAAACGAAAATGGCTTTTGTGAGCCACAGCACCAAATTGTTATCTAACACAGATGTTTTAAAAATGCTCATGGCCCAGCCATCAGGCTCCGGTGCCTTGTTTCCTATGCTAACCGCAGTATTTCCACTGTAAGCATTTGGATGAGGTATAATGTTTTTGCCCACCACACCTCAAAAAACCCAGTTACAACACATAAATATTAACATTTTTCAATATTGTCCTGTGCTAATGTTGCTGCTCCTTTAATATGAACATTTTTCATGACTGTGGCTTCTTCCTGCTTCCTGAATTAGTTATAATGCTGTTCCCTCCCAATCAGAGATTATATTATGACTATGCTGATGTCACTGCGCCATCAGATGTGATATTGTCAGTATATAAAATCACATGAGTTAACACCACATGCCTGCCCTGACCTGGATAGCCCAGGTGAGTCAAATCTCAGAAGCTAAGAAGCGTCGGCCTTGGTTATTAATTGGATGGCAGACCTCCAGCAAAGACCAGCGTCGCAGAGGCAGGCCATGGCAAACCACCTCTGTTAGTCTCTTGCCATGAAAACCCCATCAAGACGTTGCCATAATCAGCTATGGCTTGCGGGCACTCTCCACCACCAACACCACATGACTACATAATGGCTACAAGACGATGACACTATTACTACATCAGGGCAGGGTTGCCTACACCGGGTTGGGAAATTCCCATACATTTGGAGGTAGAGCTTGCAGAGGGTGGGATTTGGGGAGGAGAGTGACCCCAATGGGGTATAGAGTCCACCCTCCAGAGGAACTCATCTCTGTAGTCTGGAGACCAACTGCAATTCCAGGTTATCACCAGGCCTACATGAAGTCTGCCACCCCTACCTTGGGGCAATTGAGAGACTGAGGGCAAATAGAAATAATTAAAACAAATGAATAGGGAGCAGCAACATTTGCAAAAAACAATTGGTAGTTTAGGCTGTGTCCAAGGTGATTGTATGTATTTGCACCAGGGCCCTCTCCTCTGGACTACTTTCAGATTTGTCCCCTGAATGTCCCATTTCCATGTCGACATCTCTTTCTCAGCAATGGTGAGCAAAGCTCATTAACGTCCATGGTTTGAGCCTTCCCACATCTAGCAAGGAAATATTAAGTGTGCATGAATTTAAGAAACAGAAGACTCTACAACAATGGGGACCAATTACTGCTTTGTCTATCAAGGCACCATTTATTAACGCAAAATAGCTGCCACCATCCTGCTTCCCCCCGGAGCAGTGTAATTCCAATGGATTTTTCCCCCTATGTAGCATATGGCATAATGCAATATTTCATGCCTGTTGTCTTGCAAAGCCAGCGATAGCTCTTATTAAATCGGGAGCCAAGCTATTGCTTATCACTTGCTGGGATCTGACTTTTTTTCCCCCTGCTTATGCCTGACTTTGCCATCTCGCTGCTTGAGAAAGTGCATCGCAACACAATGGACTCGGAGGTAATCGATAAAAAAAGCTTTGGAGGTCAGAGCCATTCTTTGACAAACTTTAAGTTCATGATTAAATATTCTCTGGAGTCCAGAAGAAACTGCAGCTGGTATTTAAAAGTCAGGCTGCCCCTGTAGCCCTGAAGTTAGTTACCTATGCTACAGTGTCAGGGGATGGTTTAAGGAGGGTCCCTAGCTCCGCAAAAGGGCATGTAGAAGGTTCCAGGTTCAATCCTGGCTATCATCATTGAAAAGGAACTGAACTGAAAGACCAGAAATCTTGGAGACCTGATGCCAATCCTGAGCAGACATTATGATAGGCTTTTTGCCAGCACTATCATAATGGACAAGTGGCAGAGAACATGAAAACTTGAATTCAGCTTAAAATTGCAACATTAGGCTCTGGGTGCATTGAGCCTAATACTATCTAGTCTGACTTATAGCAGTTCTCCGGGGTCTCAGGCAGAAGACTTTCCCATCCCTAACCATCTTTGCTTAGAACCACTGCAGCTGTCCACATGGAAAGTTTGATATAGAGCTGTAAAGTCTAGATACTTTGAGGGATGTGTGTTAGCTTTTTAACAGTGTACTTTATAGCACTTCCAACATGGAAAAACACAGAGGAATTCTACATAGATTGCATAGATCCAGGTGCTTGTCTGGAGCCACCTGATCGTTAGTAAGGGTGCAAAGGTGGCTCCAGGCATTTTCTTTGTGATCCAGGTTACTTCCATCATTCCCCTCTCCCAAATGTCCCAGCAGAAAAGAACCACCAGCCTTTCAGTGGGAAGAGTACAGATTCCCCTCTTCCCAGCAGTCCCTTTCAACTTCCAGAAAGTGGGTTCTAGGAGCTGCTTGACTTGCATGGACAAATGTACAGCTTCAGGGATTTTTTCTCAAGATAAGAATGGAAAATAACTGTTCTAGGAAGTGACAATTTGATCCAAATCAATACATTATCACATCAGCGGTCATGGAAATGGGTTATGTTTCCTGAAGTTCTGAAAGTCCTTACCAGTACTCCAACAGGCTGTAATAGTGACTAAAGGGTTTTTTGCCCTAGTACCCATTTGAAGGTCAACCTGTTTTTTCCAGCAACAAGACATTAGCCTAGGAATCCAGAAGTTACAGTTGGTACAGAATGCTGTAGCCAAAATGCAGATGGATTAGGGACCATACCTCTCTCCAGTCTTGTTCCATCTACAGTTCCAGAGGAGTTAGCCATGTTAGTCTGTAGCAGCAAAATCAAAAAGAGTCCAGTAGCACCTTTAAGACTAACCAACTTTACTATAGCATAAGCTTTCGAGAAACACAGTTCTCTTCATCAGACAAAGAGAACTGTGTTTCTTGAAAGCTTATGCTACAGTAAAGTTGGTTAGTCTTAAAGGTGCTACTGGACTCTTTTTGATTTTGTTTCCAATTTTCTCTCAATTCAAAGTATTGGTATTGCCCTTTAAAGCCCTTTATGGCTTGGGGCCAGCATACCTGAAGGACTGCCTATTCCCATATGAACCTACTTGACGACTCTGGTCATCTTCAGAGGCTCTGCTTTGGGTGCCCTCACTATCTGAATTTAAATAGGGGCCAACCCAAGAAAGGATTGGTCACGGCACCAAAACTTTGGAACTCCTTTCCCAGGGAGATTCGTCTATCTCCCTCTATCGTCTTCTGCCAGTGGGTGAAAAACTTTTTGTTTGTTTTGGTTTTCTCCCACTGACTCTTATTAGACCTCTTCCCCTGTATGAGAGTTTATATGTGTTTATATGTTTTATTTTAAAAAATATTTTATATATATTTGTATTTTAAACACTGTTTTAATGTTTGAAACATTTTAATGTTCATTGCCTTGGGGATCCTGAGTTGGGTGGAAAGATAATAATAACAACTGCACTTATATACCACTCTTCTAGACAGATTAGTGCCTCACCCAGAACGGTGAACAAGTTAGTGTTATTATTATCCCCATAATACAGCCTGGGAGCTGGGGCTGAGAGGAGTGAGCTCATGGCAGTTGTGGGATTTGAACCAGTAGAGTGCTGATTTGCAGCCAAACTACTTAACCACTGTGCTACAGCAGCTTTCTAGATAGCCTAGAAATAAATTAATTAACCCTTCCTCTGCCTGCCACATTCTCCATCCAACTTATTTCCCTATTGCTTTTTCTTCCTTCTGGGATTTCCATGGAATATATTTGCTGCATTGCAGGGAGCGTATCTGGGAAGAAACAATTGTAAGAGACTGTGTTTTGCTGATACTCCATACCCGTTTATTCTTGTAGACTTTTGCCACTGTGCCTCAGTCCAGCTTAACCAACAGCTCCAAGTTTTCTTTTTAAATTCTGCATTCACTATTCTCCTCAGCAAATCCATAAGGGGTGGTGTTCACCTTCTCATCCCTCTCGTAACTTCATAACTGATTAAGCATAACTGTAGGCTCCTATTATCCAAAAGGACAATGCACACACAGAGAGACACACCGGCCAATCGAGATCATAGTGGTGTTGCTTGGAGTCTGAAATACCTCAAGAGTAATTACAGGCCAGTAATGTAACCCAAGTGGCTTTGAAGTGAGGAAAGAAAAAAGATTAAGTCAGTGGAGAGGCTAGCTGGATCTGTACATTTGTCCACTGTGACCAAAAGTATGAAAGGTTGCTTTGGCAAAAATTTGTGCTACACCCCCAATCCCCCAGTCTCAGTCCCTGCCATTTCCACATACACATGGACAAATATGCACAAACAGAGACACAGACATAGACTTAACTGCTGTCCTAAGCAAGCTACCCAAGGCCCCGCCTGCAGATGCTCTGAGAGGAGATGCCCTAGTTGGTCATGGCCAGCTTCAGGGGTCACTTAAAAATGATGTCAGCTGGGATAGCTTTTCCTGTTCAGCTCTAATGAAACTTTCATGCCTGCTTTGCTTCTCTTTGCCTTGGATTTAGTATGCCTGGCTGCTTGTGACTGTGCTGTCCACTCAAGATGAGAGAGAAGGGGTTTTTTTTTCCTCCTGACCAGCTAAATAATTTACCCTGGTAACAATTATATAACTCTGTAAGCTCCATTTCCAAGAGACACTCTCTTGAGGAAATTCAAGGAAAGTGCCACAGACTGGATCTCACTCAGACACAGAGAGCGCTTTTACTTCTTGCAACATGAGTATTGTTTTAATTAATGACAGGTTGCAATTATTTTTTTTTAAAAAAAACCATGTATTAACAACGATGCATAATGGGCAAAGTCAAACCTGCATTGTTTATACAAGCATTTAAAGAAAACTGTTAACGAACAGAATACAAAGCTGTCCTTAGTCATGCAAGGAAACAACAAATGGTTTTACAGAGGCAAAGTGAAGCATTATTAAATGTTGTGTATTTATTATGTCAGTGACCAGTTTGCCAGAGAGTGTGAGGTGAGAATGGCAGTTCACAAACCCTTCCACTTGACTGCAGATGAGGGATGGTAGAAGGAGGGAGAGGAAAAAATTGCTTATTTTATCTGTCTTAAAGCTGCAAGGACAGAAAGCATCCCAAAAATGGATCTTAAAAGAGGAGAGAATCGGTGTGCACTCAGAGCATAGCTCTATGCTCATTTACTTAAAAGTAACCCTTGCTGAGTTCATTGAGTCTGGCCGCCAAGTAAATCCATAGGACTGAAGCTCAGTGAAGTCGAAAGGTCATACAGGCCACCTGTACTTCATTACTAACTTGCTCCGGAGACAATGTTTAATTAAGCCCCACAGGATAGACCACTATTATTAGTGCAATCCTGCCTTTTTGAAAATTAAATAAATGCAGTCAAATTAAGTGGCTGGCCCAAGGCCACAGGGAGAATCAGTGTCAGTGCCACAATTTCAGACACTGAAGCCTCCCCATTACAGCAATGCTCTGCCCTATGCTTAGTTCTACGCCTATCTCCACAGTTCATCAAAATGGCATTACTGCTATGAGCATATGTTTGTGTCCACTCTGGTCATAGTTAAAGATGCTGTCTTTGAGGCATTCTCCTGGATTTGCATACGGTGATCTCATTAGTAAGTAGACATGCATGCTAACTGGGTTGGAGTTTATCAGAATAGAATAGAATAGAATAGAATAGAATAGAATAGAATAGAATAGAATAGAATAGAATAGAATAGAATAGAGGTGGGCACAAATTGTAATATGAATTAAAAAATGCACAAACCGGGCCAGTTCATGGTTCGTGAAAACGCAGTTCATGGGGCCAAGTTTTCCATAAACTCCACAATTTTTTTGCCCAGTTCATGAGAGTCATGAGTGGTTTGTGCAGCCAGACAGGCTGGTGCTGCCAATCCATTAATTCCCACACGGGGTGTGTGAAACTGACAGCCTGATTCTCCTGCCACCTGCAAGCGGTAGGAGAAGGGGGCTGTCTGTTTCAAACACCCTGTGTTTGAAATAGATTCAGCTGATTAAAAATAGATTCAGCTGATTGTTCAGCCAATCAGCTGAAGGCTGCGCGGGGTGTGTGAAACTAACAGCCCCGTTCTCCTGCCACTTGTGCTGGGTTCAGCCGATCGGCTGAAGGTGGCGTGGGGTGTGTTAAAGTGACAGCCCCATTTTCCTGCCACCCACAAGTGGCAGGAGAATGGGGCTTTCACTTTCACACACACTGTGCTGGGTTCACCTGATTGGATGAAGCCTGCGCAGGGTGTTTTGAAACTGACAGCCTTCCCTTGTTGTTTGCAAGCAGCAGGGGAAGGCTGCAACTTTCAAATGCCCCGCGCTGGCTTCACCTGATCAGATGAAGCCGACGCGGAGTGTTTTGAAACTGATAGCCTTCCCCTGCCACTTGCAAGTGACAGGGGAAGGTGCAGGAACTTTCAAATGCCCCACACGGGCTTCACCCGATTGGACGAAGCCAGCATGGAGTGTTTTGAAACTGACAGCCTTCTCCTGCTGCTTCTGGGCAACAGGAGAAGGGTGCTGTCAGTTTCAAACACTCTGCGCCAGCTTCAGCTGCCAGCACTGGGCGTTTGAAATGCCAGGAACCATGAACCATGAATCGATTCGTGAAGCAGGGAAAGTTTATGGAAGTTCGTGGTTCGTGGTTTGTGGAACGTGATGAACCACAAATCAAGTAGTTTGTTTTTTTCAATTCATGCCCATGTCTAGTTTAGACTATGCTAATTCTAAATGCCCTAATCTATTGTGGGTGACCTGCCCATGAAAACAGGCTGCTGTCTGTGGAAAGCTTTCTGCATGTGATCCCTCATGTAGAAAAAGATACTGCATGGGGAGGGGGTAATGCCCATATACTATGCCCCTATAGAACCAATAGTTGATTATGAGTCAATTACTTAAACCTTGATAGCACCAATCACCTGTTTAATCTGTGAAAGGGCAGCCTTCATAGGTGGATTAGGAGAGATGTTGAATCAGAAATTTACTTTAATCAGGATCCAACCCCAACAAGGTCAATTCATAAGTATTAGGAAGGCTTTGAATATGGACAAAACTACTTCCAGCATTCAGCAGCAGGCAAAAGCTTACTAATCTGATGATTATTCTGGCACTTTTCTGTTTGGTTTTAATTTTCCAGACAGTGGGAGGCAGGAGAGACTGAGGCAGTAAGATGAAAGATGGATTTGGCATCAGCAGATATGGACATGACAGGGATGCACACAGAGATACATACTGGTCTAGTTTACAGGCCTGTGGTAAGGATTACTAAAATAATCAGAATCATCCTGACGCATTTTTGAGCCTACAATTTCCACTTTCCACCAATTACGTCACCATCTTCGTGACTTTGGGAGGGGTTTCTGATTCTATATCAACATGACTTGTTTGCATGTGTTCTTTTTTCTGAGACTGCAATAGAGGTGTGTGTTCTAGAATTTCCAAGCCAAAAATTTATACATAAATTGCTGTTTCAGGCCATTATTGTGATCTTCCAAAATGGTTACAGAAATCTAGGATTCTTAGGCATTCCACAAAACACCCCCACCCACCCCCAAAACACCCAAAAATCCATGTAGTTTTTCATGTTTGAGTGCTTAGAATCATCAACAAGCAGGCGTCTTATTTTTCTTTGATTCTCCTAATTTCCCAGGCAATGGCCCAGGGAAGGTGGTTCCTAGCTGGTAAGAAGCCAAGTGCAGAGCTCAGCAGAGCTATGGGTTCTAGTTTGCTCCTTTTCTTCCCTCCCTCCTTTGTGGGGACTGGGCTATTTTTTTCTCTGCAAGTAGGATAGCTGGGGTTGGACCCACTGATCCATTTTTCTTGAAACTTGGGTGAGGGTCTTTAGAGGACAGGCAGCACTAGTTCCCCTGTAATTTTGGTGTTATTTGGTTGAAAAAAGCCACAACCACCACCCCAGTAAGTCCCCCAAAGGGAATAATGGCAGAGCTGTGGTTCTAGTTTGCTACTTCTCCTTCCCTTTCTCCTTTGTGAGGATGGAGTAGACATTGGCATGAACCGGAAAAGGGTCATGGTTCATCCAATTTCACAAACCACAGACCACAAACTTTGCTGAACTTGCCCCGGTTCACGAACCAGTTCGTGGGGGCCCAGAACAGGCCCCTTCACACTCAGAAAGCCCAAACTCACAGGGAGTTTTCAGTAGGTACTCCTCCAGCCACCCTCCAAGTTTCATGAAAATTGCAATACGGGTCTCTGAGTTATAGAGCCTGCGGGCGTTGATGGTGTATGCAGTGGAGACAGTAGAGCAACCCCATGCAGGTGTGAATCAGCGAGCAAGAGGCCTGAGCCCCTAAAACTACCTCCACCCAGTCACTGGCCCTAGCTGGACAGGTGCTCAAAATAAAATAACAGCGTGGGCGCTGATGGTGTGCACAAAGCAAAAGCAAGCTGCACCAGAGAAGCACACAAGTGGGAAGCCTGGAGACAGTAGACCAACCCCGTGCATGTATGAGTCAGCAGGCAAGAGGCCCGAGCCCCCAAAACCACCTCCATCCAGTCATTGGCCCCAACTGGACAGGTGCTGAAAATGAAATAACAGTGTGGGTGTTGATGGTGTGTGCAATGGAGACAGTAGAGCAACCCTGTGTGGGTGTGAATCAGCGAGCAAGAGGCTCGAGCCCCCAAAACCACCTACCCCCAGTCACTGGCCCCGGCTGGACAGGTGCTCAAAATAAAAGTAAAAGGCACTGAAGAAGTATGCAGAAAAAGGGCAAACTGCACTGCACCACACAAGTGCACACAGAGAGCAAAGTGAGGGTCCCTGGCGGGGGGACCCACAACCCCCCACAAACCAAACTAGAAGAAAGGCCCTCCAAAAAGCAGAGAAAGAAAAAAGAAAAGCAAATAGGCCTCATTCAGTCAAGCAAGGGCCCAGTTCAACTCAAATGCCTAAGACTAGGCTAAGGGGGAGGTGAAAAGCTAAGACTAAGCTGAGGTGGGGAGAGGAAAAAAGCACCCTTTCCCAAACACCTCCCCAGTAAGAAAAGGCAAGAAAAAAGAAAAGAGGCTTTTCAGTCCCTTTTCCAGCAACAAGTGCAGGCCAAAGATCCCAAGCAATCTCTCTCAAAAGCCAAGTTCCAGCAAGCCCTCCTCTCCTTCTTCCTATCTGCTGAAATGGAAACCATGAGGCACAGAGCTTTCCCTTTTATATAAAGTGCCCACATTGAGCAAAACAGGAGCACTCTGGTTGGTAGAAAGACCTGATTGACATGGTTTGAGGGGGAAAGATGGGTGTTACCATGGCTACTGAAGGCCCATCTCCTCAGTTGCCTTAGAGATTCTAATCCTCCCCCCCCCCTTTTCCTGGCTGGATGGGCCAGAATGGGAGCTTTCTAGTTGGCAGGGACAGCTGCCAATCAAGTGTGGAGGCCTCAGATTGGGGGCAAACAAAAGATTGGCCACCGTTGCCTGGGCAATGAATTGAATGGCGCCAAAGTGTCTGGCTTCCCGAACTGGCCACAGAACGGTAGGAAAAAGTCATTGGGTTCGTAAAAACGCTACCCCACGAACCGCATGTTCCTCGACCTACAAACCAGCCATTCTGTCACAAATATTGGTTCGTTTCGTGCCCATCTCTAGGGTGGAGACTTTTTTGGATGGCTGAGGGAACCTTGTTAAGTGGCCCATACAATTGTATCCTTTGGTCTAATTCACCTGAAACTTAGAAGTTCTTTAGTGAACAGGCAGCAATAGCTCCCTTACAATTTTGGTGTCATTTGATTGAAAAACAGCCCCTCCAGGCACCACTCCAAAAGTCCCTCTGAGGGAATAACGGCAAAGTTGTGGTTCTCCTTCCCTCCTTCCTCATTTTGCAAAAAGAAACAAACAAGAGACCACAACCAGGAAGGATAGCAAACACAGAGTTTTCAGTGGAAAGGTACAAAAAATCTCAATCACTGAAAGTGTAGGAAAATTAAATGAATGCAGATCGGGTTTTTTTTCTTCTAATGCTGGTGGCCAACTGGCAATCTCCTGCAAGGCCACCACTTAGTCACCATCCCCCCATAGGAATCAGTAGAGAGAAGTGAGCATGCACCAAGAGGCACCTACTTTGATATCTGTAAGTTCAAACTTCTTTGTTCAATCTTCTTTAAACGTAGGGGTTCTTTAGATTAGAGGGAGGACTATGTTCTATGCAAATTTGGTGCCATTGTCTTTATAGCTGCTGCCCCAGACCTTCAAATAAATTCCCCATTGAAAAAAAAAAGGTCCAAAAATGCTGGAACCTGCAAAACCACATGGATTTGAATCCCAAACCAGTAATTCCCTACCCCAAAATCAGCAATCATGGAACAAACACACACACCTCCTTGCATCCCAGATCCGATATGATAATGACATTTCTTTCAGAGCATGATCCTAGATTGCACAGGTACTAGGTCAGCTGGGGTAAAGCTTTGCTTACACAGGCTGTGAGACAGATGATGCAGCTAAAAACCCCACTTCACCCCCACCCCATGACAAGCAGACAATACCAGCCAGTCTGCATTATCTGCAGGGGACAGAATGGAAATGTTCTGCTTCTACTGGCTGGAAGACAGGCAGGGTTTCAGAGGGAGAGAATGCTCTCCTCCCTCTCCCTGCAACAGGTTTCATACATTGAGAGAGATTCTGGTTTACCTTACATGGCTCTTGTAAGGATCATTCAGCTAATATGTGTGATGCGTTTGAGTAACATTAAAGTGTCATATGAATACTAATTATTACAACGTACATGGAAATGTTTTTTTTATCATAGCAGATAATCCACCTGATTCCTGAAGTTAAACCCAAGCACATATGATAGCAATAGCACAAAATAACAACAAAGTAGTGGATAATTCATGAACTAGGTAGCCATGAAATGGGTATCATTAAAATATTTACTATTCATGCAACACCACATGCTTTAATGACAGTACATGTTTAGTTTCCACTTGACTCTTTCAGTGAGAGAGCTTGCTGTATCCATGGCATTTTTTCAAATATTAAAAACCATCTAATCTGGGACATCAAAGCTACTTTTAATATGATTCAGGAGGTCAGAAACAAACTGCAAATAAACATTGCCAGGGTTTTTATTTATTTCCCTAAGAATTCTGCCTTCAATCACAGCACCTGCATTTGCTCGCAGTTTAACATCTCCCTGCCGAAATTATCTTCCAGACCTGTGAAATCATTATACCTGTCGTTCTGCTGAAAAAGAAACATATTTAGCACTCGGCAGCCATGCCTAATTTTCCTTGAAGGCAAGGAACAAACAGCTAGAATTAAGCAAATATGCTCTGTTCCTAGCAGCTTGGTCCTTCCAACTAATTCTCAGGATGGTTTAATAGTGTATATCCCATAATTTAGATACAGCTTCCTTTATACATCCTCCCTCCCTTCAGTGCTTTTACTTAAATATGAAACCTTATTTTAAAAAGGAGCAGGGACTGAATGGATCAAATTTATTAGCTAAGGCATGAGATTATGTGGCGCCTGGTCTAATTAAAGTGTTAACTTTCAATGGAGAGTCTACTGTTTGCTCAGAAGTGATGTAAAGTCATCATCTTTTCCAATAGCATTTTTGTTTGTATTGCTTCTGGGGAGTTATTTTCATTTGTACGATGCTCAAATCCTCTTCTACTCAGTGTAAAAAATAGATTAGCCCCACGGTAGCCTTGAAAATCATATGCCTCAAAAGAAAATTAATAATGCATTGCCATAGTATATAAACTAGAATAAAAGAAAATGAGAGAAAAGCGGATGCAGTGGTCTGAGGACCACCTGAGTTCACATCTATTATCCTTATATGGAGTGTGTAACATCTTCCACCTCTGAGAGCCCAAAAGGTAGCAGTGAAATGATCTCTGACAAACAGAGAGAGAATTTTCAGAGTGGAGATGCAAAGGATTCAGGAACTGAAAACAGACTATGATATCAGCAACACAAGCTCCTCAGAGAATACACAGGGAGTTCTAAGCAGGCTGTGAGGGAATGGACTCGCATGCCCTTCCCTCTTCTCTCTGACTGAACCGCCCAGGTGGTCAGAAGAGCTACTGGAGTGCAAATAACAACATTCAATTTATAATGGCTGTTGTGGGTTTTCTGGGCTGTATTGCCGTGGTCTTGGCATTGTAGTTCCTGACGTTTCGCCAGCAGCTGTGGCTGGCATCTTCAGAGGTGTAGCACCAAAAGACAGAGAAAAAGACATCTCTGTCTTTTGGTGCTACACCTCTGAAGATGCCAGCCACAGCTGCTGGCGAAACGTCAGGAACTACAATGCCAAGACCACGGCAATACAGCTCGGAAAACCCACAACAGCCATGGTTCTCCGGCCGTGAAAGCCTTTGACAATACATTCAATTTATATATCGCCCTTCAGGACAACTTAATGTCACACTCAGAGTGGTTTACAAAGTCTGTTATTATTATCCTCACAACTAGAGGTGGGCACAATCCAAAAACCATTACCGATCAAGCTGATCAGGGATTGGCGCCAGCAACGACCCCAAATCACCAATCCACACCGATCATCTCCTGTTTCCGATCCGTGGATCGGGGATAGGGGAGGCCAAAGCGGAGGGGCGCCCCGCTGTTCCCAGCTATGTGGGAAGGTGGGGGGGTGGCGACTGCCGAGCCCGGCGGGCACAGGGAGGCGGCGACGAGCTGCCTCTCCTCAGGGAGGGGAGGTTCACGCACACTTAGAGCTGGGGGGGGAGTTTTTAACCCAGCGACAAGCCACCTCCCCTCAGGGAGGGGGACATTCACACACACACACACACACACACAGAGCAGGGGGGAAAGTTTTTAACCCGCCCCTGCCTCTCCAAATAGAGAGAGAGAGACACCCCGTCAACATGTTTCAGCCAGCTTTTTAAAAAAAGCAGGGACAGAATCCTCCATTCCTCCCCACCCGATTTTAAAAGCAAGCAGCCGGTCTTCCAAAAGCATATTTTAAACACACACACAGAGCCGTGAATGAGGTTTTCCCACAAAATACAGTGTTTTAAAAGCAGGTTAAAAACAGAGAGTGACAGACAGAAAAACAGCCATTCCTCCTACAAAGCCCCGTTTTTTTAAAAAGCAAAAAACGTTTGGAGTGCCCATGGCTACAGAACACCCCCTTCCCCCTCCCTCCCCTGGCTGTCTTCTCCCAACTGGTGAGTGCGTTGCTGCTCCATGGTTGGAAGGAAGCCCAGCTGATCAAGGAAAGCTGGGCTTCCATTCGGGTTTCCAGGGCGACAGAAGGAGGGCAAACTCAGCTCAGGCATTCCCCTGGCTCCGTTGCCAGGGGAATAGATTGCGGGAGCCGGAGTGACTGGATCCCTGATCAGATACTGATCGCCCGATCAAGCCCTGATCAAGCCCCCCACCCCCCCACCCCCCGACCGCTAGATCAGTCGCTGTGGACGGCACCGATCCGCCGGGTCCCGATCGAGCGAACACCATTATCATGGGTATTTTTCTATCGTAATGCTGATCGTGCCCATCTCTACTCACAACGATCATCCAGTGAGGTGGGTGGGGCCGAGAGAGCTCTGAGAGAGTGGTGACTGACCCAAAGTCACCCAGCTGGCTTAAAGTGGAGGAGAGAGGAATCAAACCCAGTTCTCTAGATTAGAGTCCCGCTGCTCTTTAACCACTAAACCAAGATGGTTCTAAAAATTGCAACTTCAGTAACCACCAACTGCCCCAATGGCTCTAAGGAGTAGATCTTGTCAGATGGAGTCATATATGTCTAGAACTCTGTACCATTTAGAGACCCAACCTAGTTGCTGCATTTCCCACTGCCCTTCTACAAGCAAGTCGGGGGTGGGGGTGCTCTATCACTAGGGTTGCCAGCTCCAAGTTGGGAAATTCCTGGAGATCTAGGGGGTGAAACCTGGAGAAACCTGGAGACAATGGCGTTTGGGGAGGGAAAGAACCTTGGCATGGCATAATTCCACAGAGTCCACCCTCCCAAAGTAGCCATTTTCTCCAGGTGAACTGATCTCTGTGGCCTGGAGACCAGTTGTAATTCTGGGAGATCTCCAACCACTACCTGGAGGCTATGTGAGGAAACCCCTACCAGGAGACAAAATACCTGAGGCTGGCAACCCTCTCTATCACAGCTTTGCACTTTAGAGCTATCATGCTCCAGGACTGGAGAACTCAGCCTTCTCTGGTACTACGCTTAAGAGAGTATGACTGAATAGATGTGGTGCTTTTCCACAGATCCAACTGAGAACATTTAAAATAGAAGGAAGTTATCAAATGAATAAAAGAATGCACAAATTCTGCTCAAGCAATTCAGGTTTAGCAAGGAAAAAAGAAAAGGCAAAAACACACTGTCTGCTACACTAGGTATTTCTTAAATGATGTTGAATTTTAGGACAGGCAAGCTTTACTTGAAGTTGCAACACATTAGAGCTCATCATTACTTTATATCTCCAGTTTAGAATTCCTCTCCTGCCTCGTGGACCAATGGGAGTCCCATCATGGTTTGTGCTCATCTGAAGAGCTGCCAAAAGTGGAATTCAGCCTCCTTTTCCATGTCCTGAGTTTTTATAACCTGTCTTCCCCCTCCTCCTACTCCTGTTTGGATGGTCCTTCTGTCCTAAAGGAAGAGTTTTCCTTCTATCACTTTCAGTTTCCCAGCTTTATGGTTCTAGCTGTGCTTACTAGTAAGGGATGAGAAACAACCATTAACGTTGCATAACTAAGAACTTGCATGCTTTGCCCCAGGAGGTTGATTGCTCCCTCCTCCAACTGCACTCCCTTCTGCCAGTTATCATTCTGCAGCAGGGCCTCTGTCCATTTAGAATTTAGGAAGCAGTCACAACAACTGAAACATTGGGGTGAATTCTTGGCTGTAGGCAGCAGTTCTGTAGGCAGAAGTGGCTGGTGCAATTCAAATATCTAACTTCTGTATCCTCAGGGAACGTTCTGCTCTCCGGATACTGGCCTAGGAACTATAGGAACATCTTGTTGTACAAATCGCCCATCCCCCTCACCATCTCTGATCACAAATGGTTAGGCTCATAAAAATAATAGTGGCAAAATTTAATAGAAAGGGCTTTCATTATGGTGCATTTTGACATTACAAATATGGGTGTGCCTAGGTACATCACAAACGTCATATGCATTATTTCTCCTTTTCAGCTGAATCAGGTGAGTCAATGGATGTTCTGAACTGACGTCTGGATGTTGGTAATGGAGTGAACAAGAGTCAATAAAAGGAATCTCATTGCAGACAAGATTAAGGTGGTGTTAATTGACAATACGGCCAACCAAGGATTAAAGACAGGCAGTTTTGGATACATAAAAAAGGCTGACCACTTCACTGTGTCAGTTAGCACCTTCAGCCAACTTCAGCTGGTGTTTCAACTGAGGCATTTCCTTAAGATGCAGTATTTGGCCATGGTGAATGGTGATCCATGCTATGGTTAATCCACCTAGAGTCTCATTGAGAATTTGAGACAGGTGGGCTATAGTGATCATATCCAGACTGAACTACTATAATGCAGTGTGTGTGAAGCTGTTTCTGCCTGTGTTTTCAATTTGCTACTTTTTGCTGCTTATTTTGTACGTTCCTTTGTGTTGTATATGCAAGCTATTTGATTTTGATACGCAGTGTACAGTGACACGTTATATTTGTATGATATACTTATAACATGCAATGTTAATTTACTGACACACAAATAATAGTGAAAAATGTGTACATTTTATTAGTGCGAGGAAACAGAAAATAATGAGGAAATAAAGAATCGTGGGTTTGATTTCCACAAGGGAGAAGCAAAATTATAATGGGGAAACAGCAGGGATGAGAACTTTGAAATCATCTCTGGTTTGACAATGAATATTTCCATTCCCTCTTGCTGCCCCCCCTCCTTCTTTGCTGTTGCTTCCCTTTGCAGGTGTATGGCTGGTTGCAAGTGAGTCCCAGAAATGCTGACTTCGAACCAAAAACTGTGCACATCAATTATAAATTGTCAAAAGTGGATGAATACGTTGTTTTGTAGTGCTGTTAATATTTCAGGGGGATAATTCGAAGTCTGCTGTAAACTGTGAATACTCCATTTTCCTCTCTCCTTTCTAGGAAAGCTTTATTTTTTACAAAACAAAAAAACTCTACTGTATCCTTCTGTCTCTGTATTCTCTGGCTGTGCTCAGTGGCGCTGCTTTTCGAGCTGTCAAGCCAAGTGTTTTTCAGACCCCTCATTAACAAAACAGACAACCAATCTCAATATGCATTATCAAAATTAGATCTTTTCGGAACAGTTGACAATTATGTATTATACAGTTACATGCATATAAATCTGGAACTTGGCTTTGTTAAGACTTTGCTTCAGACTTTTAACAAAATGCTACCTAATTACGTTTTGCATTGTACCACCACTCCATGGGGCACTTTTTTTTTATTTTGGGAGGGGCATTTTACTCTGCAATTTGTTTCACAGTGAATGTAAAATAATACAATACCCCCAAATCATAGAGTGCAAAGGGTTTTTATTACTGTCACATCATAGGTCTGTGGTGGAGGCAAGAGCTAAAGTTTCTTCATTTGTGTTAACTTTTGGCATGCAAGTGTGAGATAGAGACTGATGGTGAAATGCAACCATGTGGTTCTGGTTCCTGATTTCCAATCATGATTTATGCTTAAGCCACATTCCTGACCACTTGCAATTCTCATAAGCATATTCAAAACTGTGGCACTTTGGAAATGTCCTTCCAATGGAAATTCATCCGTCTCACTCTACCCTTGTCTACAACTAGCAGGTAGGGTTCCCAGGTGCCCGCCAGTGGTGGGCAAACTCCCAGGGGATTGTCAGCTTGCCTGCTGACATGCCAATGGTCAGCGGGAGGTGGCAAACTCCTGGAGGTTGCCTGCCACCGGTAGGCACTTCAGGAATGTGCATCGCACACATGTTCCCAACAAGCACGGTGAAGTCACTTCCAGAAGTGACATCATTGTGCTGGCTGCACAAGCATTCCTGCACTTCATTTTGGGCCGAATAGGGCCCTAAATGGGCCAAATCGGCCCTGCGCAGATGTCATCACACAGGCGCCACAGCACACACACACTTCGCGTACATCGTGCAAAGAGGATCTTACCAAGGTAAGTGCCAGCCCCCCCTCCTGCTAGGAGGGTATAGGGAGTGTCAGAGTGTCAGTTTGCTTGTCAGTTCTCTAGCCAGAGTTACGCCATATTACTTTGCTATAATCTATAGTTGTTTAGTTTTCCTCCCTCTAGGCCCAGGTGGTGCCCAGGCCGCATATACCCATGGGAGCGAAGAATTCTTATCAGCCAGTTCCGGCCAAAGACCTTGACGTCCTCGTCTTCCCATGCCTTCGCAGACAGGACTAAGGGGGGAGGCTGGGAATGGGTGTTTGAAGTGTTGTTACTTTCATTTCATGTGTCATTCTCAACAAAGCTTTTGTTCAGCCAAGAGTCGCAAACCCTTGGAATGTGGACACCTGTATCCTGAGCATAATCTTCCAATAAACCTTTTGAAATCAAGAAACCTTGTGCTTCTTGAAGAGGGGGGAGACGAACTTTGGATAACTGGGATTCCATAGTCTGACAGGGAGTCGGGACCTGACAACCCTACCAGCAAGTGAAGACTTTTTTGTTTTGTTTGGCATTCCTGCATTAACTCTTAGCCTCTTTATGGGTTTATGTGTTTACGTTTCATTTGTTTTAAATAATGTGTATGTGTGTATTTGTATGTTAAACTCTGATTTAATGTTTGAAATGTTTTTTTATGTTCTGATGTTCACTGCCTTAGGAACCTTTTATTGGATGGAAAATAATAATAATAATAATAATAATATAATAATAATAACAACAACAACAACATTCGATTTATATACCGCCCTTCAGGACAACTTAATGCCCACTCAGAGCGGTTTACAAAGTGTTATTATTACCCCACAACAATCACCCTGTGAGGTGGGTGGGGCTGAGAGAGCTCCAGAGAGCTGTGACTAGCCCAAGGTCACCCAGCTGGCTTCGTGGAGGAGTGGGGAATCAAACCCGGCTCTCCAGATTAGAGTCCTGCCACTCTTAACCACTACACCAAACTAGCATAGATATGTTTAAAATAAATAAATAAATAGTCATGTGAGGGAGTCATATGTACTGAAGAGGGAGAAGGGGGGAAATTTGTCCTTCCAGTTGCTTCAGTCAGCAAAGCTGTGGTAATGAGGGCAATTCTGCCCCACTCCATCCTCAGCACAGCTCCCTGACCTATATTTCTATTAGTCCATGCAGGTTCCACTACTTCATTAATCAATTTTCTGATATCAGAAAACCCCGCTGTGGGCGTGAGTAAGGGAAAGATCTGTAATCACTGCATGGACATATCACTGGGTTGAACTCAAAGTGTCCATACTGCATCTACCACATATTAGAATGTCTGTTTTCATCCTGAGGATCTAAACAACTGAAATAAAGGTGACTAGGATGGCTGTTCTGACTGCCCAAGAAAACCAGCTGAAACCGTTACTGACAGAAAATTTATCCCCAACACAGTCATGAGACAAAATTTACCTCAGGCCTATATTTCTATACAGTGGGATTCTGCAGTTGGAGCAATTAGCTACCTGAAATGGGATGGGGCCTCGTCTCAGTTTGACCCCAGGATTTGTCATACTATGGTCATCATTAGACATGGGCACGATCCAAAAAATAATCCCGATTTAGCTGATCGTGATTCCACGGCGGCGCCGAACCCAGGTACCCGAACCTCACCGATCAAGTCCCGTTTCCGTTACAGAATCGGGAATCGGGAATCGGGAAGGCCGAAGCGGGAGGGCGCCCCGCGGTTTCCAGCGCTAAAGGAATGGTGGGTGAGGAGGATGGCGAGCTGCCTCCCCTCAGGGGGCGGGGGGGTCTGTCCCCACAGGAGTGTGCCGGTACTGTCACGGGGGGGGGGGAACCAGAGGAGATAGCTCCCTATTCCCTAATTCCCTATCTGCTGAAGCCCAAAGCTAAAGCTCCCTCTCTCTCTCTCTTGCGCTTTCTCTCTCCAAAAGCGGCAAGCGAGAGCTCGCCTCTGTCCCACTCCACCCGCGAGCGGAAAGTGAAACTTTGTTGTGCAGCACATGGCTATTTATAAAGCCTTGGTCTGTTACGTAGGAGGGCTGTGTTTGGCCGTAAGAGCTGCCTCTCAGGCTTTTCAGGGATGAGATTCGAGTGCCCATGGCTACAGAAGAACACCCCTTCCCCCGCACTCCCCTCTCTTCTCCCAAATGGACGAGACAGGCGCGCGCTTTTCTGGCTGCTCCGTGGTTGGAAGGAAGCCCTGCTGATCAAGGAAAGCTGGGCTTCCATTTGCGTTTCCAGGGCGACAGAAGGAGGGCAAACAGTTCCGGTATTCCCCAGGCTCCATTTCCACAGGGCTCCGTTCCCTCGGGAACAGATGGCTGGTGCCAGACTGTCTGCAGACTGCAATCCCGAACGTAAACTGATCGATCCGATCGAGACCCGATAGAGCGTCCCACCCGAGCGCTGAACCGGGAGCCATGGACGGAACCAATCAGCCCGGTCCCGATGGCGCAAACGCCAAAATCGGGGCAATTTTCAGACCATAATTCCGATCGTGCCCATGTCTATTCATCATTTCATTTCAAATATACTAGGTTCTTGGACAGAGTCAGGGAGTTAACTTGGGGAATATGAAGCCAGGATGGAATCAGGAGTGAGACAAGTAGAATCTGACAGTTTATTGTAGATTACTGGCTTTTCTGACACAACAGTCAAAGCACACCTCCTACCAACATTTCACTCTAACAATAGAGTCAGCTTTTAGCCCCTCTGCCTCACAGCAAAGATTATGGCTGTATTCCCATTCTCCCCCATTCTCCTGTGTAGCTATAGGATCAGGACACACATCATCACTGGCCTCAATCTTATGTCAGTCAACCAAGTTTACATATATTTCTCTTATAGGGCTTGGGGAATCCATTTAGTTTCCTCAGACAGGGATGCCTTTCATTCAGAGGAGTAGCTGACCTGTCCCAAAGCTCAGACCAACAGTTTACAATGATGCTGTACTAGGGAAAAAAACAGGGGAGAAATCCCCCCCATTTTATCCAGGCCTTCAAATCTCTGTTCTAATCTAGACACCCTAATGAAGCTGTGTCATATCCAAGGACTGCTCCATTCTACAGCATTATTTTACTTACAGTAGCTGTTCCATCTCCTTCCACTGAAGCCATTTTTTTTAATGCTCTTGGATGGGGTACCAGATTGCTTCCGCCCTGATGTCAAACTGGCATCACTTCCAGCCCACTTATATTTAGATCCAGTTGGGCTGGCTGTGCCACAGTGCCGCCATCAATTTCATGGCAGAGTGGCTCACAGCAGTCACATTCTTTAATGTACACTGGGCTGTCCAAATGTGTTCCTGTCACCCCAAAGTAATAAATAGTAGGGAGTTCACTGGTGGCTGAATTCATCCAGCCTTTGCCTTAACTCATCGTAAGCCTCTCTGGCAGCTCACATGGACAAGTAATTTGCACGTGGAATGTGGGATGAGGCCACTGTCCAGCCCATACTCTGAATTCAGGCCTTGATACATTCTTGGTACAACAAAAGCTGGATTGAAATATTGTGGGTGAATGAGACGTTTGGAGGAGATGTGATTGATGGTGGTGCTCTATGAATATGATTTCTTTTTGTTTGTCTCTCTCTTCCCCCCTGTACATTGGATTGGATCTAAACAGTTTTTCCACCAATAAAAAGTGAGGGGGGGGCTCTCCTTTGACCTCTAAAAAACATTGTGCTGTAGATCATGGTACCTGCATGGGCAAAAGCCATGTGAGGTGGGGGCTGCAGTAAGAATTGATTGAGCAAAACAGCTGGCTGGATCCAGTCCACTGACATTGTGAGCCTTTCCATTTTGGACATTTTTGTACTAGTGTTTCAAATATATTCTTCTGTTTTATGGGTTTTTATTCCATTTATGTGTTCTATGCAACTTAAGGCCCTCCAAAAGTCTGTCTGAAATATGTCAAATCAACTGGAAATATTCAATAAGGGGAAACAAAAAATGGCACAACAATAAAGACTCAAGGGTTTGATTTACAGAAGGGAGATAAACAGGCATGTGATGAGTAGCTCTGTCCTGAGTTAATAGATGCCATAGGCTTTGAATAGCACCAGCTTGCTTTATGCCTCACTTTGGTGCTTAGCCGGATTTTAGTTTTAGTGGTCTGCATCTTAGGCCTGAGGGTTGGAATGTGTCCCTGAGATCAGAGTATCACAGCAATTTAGGGGGGTGGGAGGTATGGTGATGGGAGGGAGGTATAGAATTCAAAGAAGTAGGTCGAGATATGGACGTGCTCAGCTCCCTTCTAACCTCCATCCCATCCCTGGGATGCCTGATGGTGGTCAGGCCCAGTGTGTTTCCTTTTCTTCCAGTTTGATGCTGTGTAACACCAGGTCAATGAAGAACAAAATGAATACCCTCTGGGAGCTTATTAGAAAGGGCAGTTATGACCTGGTGTAACTGAGATCTTGCTGAGTTTAGGAGGATGTGATCCTCTCATGCAATTAACTCCACCAGGTTACTCGGTCTTTCATCAACCTTGAACAGATTATTGGGGGGTGGGTAGCGATACTTCTCCAAGATATTTTTCCCTTCCAAGGGGTCCCTGCACCAAAGATTTCTGGCACTGAATGTATAGGCCTGGTGTGGGAAGCTGGGGAGAGAATGCATGTTTTGCTGGTTTACCGTCTGCCCAGCTCACCACACCAGTTGACACACCCTGCTGAGGCTACAAGAGGCTGTCGCCTATCGGGTGCTGCAGTTCCCCAAGTCAGTGGTCCTGGGGGACTTCAACATCCATACGCAGGCTGTCTTGTCAGGGGCAGCCTCAGACTTTATGTCTGCCGTGGTGAAATTGGGTCTCTCCCAGGTTGTGTTGAGTCCCACACATGAAGCTGGCCACAGATTAGATTTAATCTTTTGCTCAGGGGTTGATCTGGAGTCCATGGTTATCTGTGAACGGGTGCCATGGTCAGATCATTTCCTTGTTAGGGCAGGATTAAAGTTAGCTGCCCTCTCTAGCTTGGGCAACAAGATGATTTATGTTTTCTAGTGGAGCCTTATGGATTCTATTAAATTCCAGAACGCTTTGCGGGATTTCTCTGGGCCTGCTGGCAGCTCACTTGATGGGCTCATTGAGTCCTTGAATAAGGGTCTTCAGGAGACCATCAATAGAATTGCTCCCTGATGCCCTCTTTTCCTTTGGCACTTGGTGGCTCCATGGTATAATGAGGAACTAAGATGTCGATAAGACGGCTAGAGTGTAAATGGCACCAGTCTCGTGACGAGACTATGAGAACACATTATAGGGCTCAGTTGAAAGCCTATGAAGTGGCAGTGAAGGCGGCAAAGAGGAATTACTTTTCCACCTCAATCATGTCCGCTAGTTCTCATCCAGCTCAATTGTTTAGATTGATTTGGCAGTTAACTACTCGTCTTATGGAGTCTAAAGTGGTGGATGATTCAATTTTTAACTGTGAATTATTTGCAACCTATTTTATGGATAAAGTCTCTGTGTTTTGTGCCAGTCTTGCTAGTAGCATTCCAGCAACTCTGTCTTGCATTGTTGGGTCCATTTTTAGACTCCTTCAGTCCACTTACCCCCACAGATGTTGGCAGAACCCTGATGGCTGTAAGGCCCACCACTCGCTTGTTGGAACCCTGCCTCTCTTGGTTAGTTAAATCATGTCATGACGTGGTGGGAAGCCACTTGTGAGTGATTATTAACTTCTTTTGTGTTGGGCCAGTTCCCTAGCTCCCTCAAGGGGGATGTACTGAGACCTCTGTTGAAGAAAGCCTTTCTTGAATAAAGGGGATCTAGCAATTTACCACCCAGTTTCAAATTTGCCAACTTCAGGGGGTTTTGAATGATACATCAATACTTGATCCATTTCAGTCTGGCTTCAGGCCTGGCTTTGGGATTGAGACTGTTCTAAAACTTCTAGTTGACAACATCCAGTTTCAGTTAGATAAGGGCAGTATAAAAATCAAATATATACATAAATATAAACAAATAAAATTGAAATTAGGATTTTCTACTTGGAAACAGTGGAACTGCAAACTTGATACCATCCCTAGAATTTATTTCATTTTATGAATACAATTTATACCTTGCCTTTCTGCCCTCATCAGGACCACCAAAGGCAGCAAACAGATTAAAAACATACATAATTAAAACACCTCTTAATAACTATTAAAGCCAAACACAGCTCATTTAAATAATTATAACCAAGTTAAATGCACATAAAAACAACAATTAAAATATGGGGTAGGAAGGAGTGATCACTGTGGAATGCCAGATGAAATAAAAACATCTTCAGTTGCTGGCAGAAGATAGCAATACTAGGGAGAGGTGAGTCTCTCTGGGAGAGGATGCCCGGGTTGCCATAGCAGTTGGGTAGGTTCATAAGGGAGTAGACCATATAGGGCTTTAAAGGTCAACACCAACACCATGAATTGTGCCCAGAAACATATTGGGAGCCACTGTAGACCAAGATTGGAGTGAGAGAGTCTCTGTGATCCAGTCCAGTCAGCATCCTGGCTGCAGCATTCTACACCACTGAAGTTTCTGACCACTTTTCAAGGGCAGCCCCAAACAGAATAAATTGCAGTAATCTAGAAATAGAAACTCAGCCTAGAATTTGCTTAGCTGGCAGAAGACTTCCCAAGACTTCCTAGAACAGCCTCTGACCACACACAGATTTAAATGCCTGTAACAAAAGAGGAAACAAAAGATCAGCCTAGATGTTCCTCAAATTTTCCTCCCTCTATTAGAAGAGCCTTAAGCTATGCCCAGTTCTGAATACCTGTAACAAAGGACGTAACAGTATTTAAACACATGTCCTATTGGTGGCATGGATGTACTTACACCTCATCCCTTGAAATCATTGAACATCACATTAGCTCTATCAAGTCCACAAAAAACAAATGCAGTACGCAGACTGAAAAACACTATAATTTTTTTTAAAAAACACAGAATTGGTCGCTGGGAGGCTAATCTAAGCTAAAACACCTTAAAAATCAAGGTCTGCCAAAAAAAGGGATGCCAGGCCCCCGCTGGGGGTGGGGGATCGCCCGCCCCCCACACCCCACCCCTGCTTACCTGGCCAGCGGGGGGAGCACGCCTTCCAAGCGTGCACCCCTGTGGCGCTGCAGGCTCCCGTGTGCTGATGCTGCCCGGATTGGGTCCGTTTTGGCCCAGATCGGGGCTGCTGCAGAGCACGGGAGTGCTCCTGCTCTCCACAGGGGTCCAAAACGCACCCGTTTTGGCCCAGATTGGGCTCCTTTTGGGCCCATTTTGGCATGGATCAGGCCCATTATGAGTCACTGTGGAGCGCAGGAGCCCAAAACATACCCATTTTTGCCTGGATCAAGCCCGTTTCGGGCCGCAGTGGCACACAGGAGCACTCCTGCACTCTGCAGCTGCTCAAAATGGGCCCGAATCAAGCCCGATCTGGGCCAAAACAGGTGCGCGCGCACACCCTCCAACAAAACAGGTAAGTGCCAGGCCCCAATCCCCCACTGGGAAGTTGAGCCAAAAAGGACATCTTTTCATAACTGCCCCTATGTCATGCTCACATATGGTTATTTAAAAAGGTAACAAGCTACGAAGATAGTGGAAGCACAAGAGCAAGGCTTGCCAAATCTGGGTTAGGAAATTCTTGATGACTGAGGGATGGAGCCTGGGGAGGGCATGGTTTGGCGGGGGGGGGGGGGACCTCAGGGGTTATAATGTCATAGAGTTCACCCTCCAAAGCAGCCATTTTCTCTAGGGCAACCAATCTCTGTCCTCTACAGAGCAGCTGTAATTCCAGGAGATCTCCAGGCCCCACCTAGAGGTTAGCAGTCCTTTACCTCTGTGAGATGTAATGGGTGGCAGACTTCAGCCTTATTTTTCATCTTCATTTGGCTACCTCTATTAAAACAGGAGCCTTTTGAGATATTCTAAGGCTGGAGAGATTATCAGTTTAGGGGAACAAGCTGTGTCTTTCATCTATATGCAGTCTTTGGAATGCTTGAATAGAGCTTATGTTTACAAAAGGATCTATGTATGTATTTCTACAAATGATCAGGAACTTTGAAAAAATAGGTTTTTCAATCTTTTGTAAAGACTGTAATATACGACTGTATGCACGTAAGTTCTATACAATAAACATGCATAAGCTAGTAGGATTGCTAGATTGGGTTCAGAATAATACCAGACCCTGGGGAGAGGGGAGGGGGCAGCACTGACCATTTTTTTCTATTCGCTCATGTACAATATGCTCCCACCCTGGTGTAATGATGTCACTACTGGTAGTGACGCCTTTGTGCAGACCCCACTTCTATGCACCTGGGCTTGCTGGCAACTCCCAAGAGGTGGCGCACAGATGCAGCAGGCCGGGTAGGCAGGCTCGCCACTTCCATAGCCACTTTCCCAGCCAGGAGGAGAAAGGCAGAGCTGGGGGCTCAGACCCCAAAGGAGCACCACACCCATGAGAAGCATTTACCTAGGCTATGGGTCATCTATGGGAGTTGGGAGCAAGGCACACCAGTGTAAGAAATCCATGGAGCACCACAAGTGGTGAAAGGAAAGCAAGCACTGGGGGCACAAAAACCTTACACATAGGTCAAGCAGGAACCCTTGGGGACCTGGCACAGTTGAGAAGCTGGGGACCTGGTCTGAGGCCACAAGCATTTGACACCCACTTTTCCCATGTGAATTCATTACTCCACCCCCCACCCACTCCCCAAATGAATCTGGGAAAAGTTCAATTTTCTTGTTAATGCTAAATGTAAGATGGCAACAACTGAAACTGAACAATAAAAAACACAAAGGGCCTGTCATTCACGTGTGTGTGTAAGTGACGAGACCGTCACCCTAGGATTCATGTTCAAATCCCTATGTGGCTATGGAAGCTCACTGGGTAACTTGGGACCAGTCACACAATCTCAGCCTAGCCTACCTCACAGAGCTATTGTGAGCGTAAATGGAGGGGAGGAGATTGTTGTAAGCCATTTAGGGTCCTGATTAGAGAGAAACAGCCCATAAATATCTAAGTAAATAAATAATAATTGCTACTGCAGGGGACAATGACAGTGGAAACATGGGACAAAGTTCTTCTCTCACCTCTATACAAAAATTCACATTCTCTCACATAAATTCCTATGATTTCAGACTTCTCTCCAAAACCATGAGAGCTAGCAGCCTTCTGTTTTTTATTTGAAATAGAAGCTCAAATAATTTTGATGCAACAGAAGTGACAGGAGTTCTCATTAGTTCTGCCCAGGACTTTTTTTCAGCTGGAACATGGTGGAACGGAGTTCCGAAACCTCTTGAAAATGGTCACATGGCCTGTGGCCCCACCCCCTTATCTCTAGACAGAGGGGAGATTGCATCGCCCTCCGCGCAGCAGCGTGGAAGGTGATCTAAACTCCCCTCTGTCTGGAGATCAGGGGGCGGGGCCACCAGCCATGTGACCATTTTTGCCAGGGCTATTTAAACTTTTAAAACCTCCCCCCTTGTTCTAGCTGACCCAAAGTGATGTCATTGATCCTGGAAGCATGCACACATTTTGCACACGCAAATGTGGTACCAGGGGCACCACCTCCCGCCAAGAGTTGCCCCCTGTGCTGGCAACCTACTGAGTTCCACCACCTCTTTTCCCAGAAGAAAAGCCCTGGTTCTGCCATTCATGCAGTCCCAAGATTTCTTAGATCCCAAGATGTACCAGCTGTACCTAAGACCAAAAGTGAATTCAAAACACTTCCCAGATTAATAAATATTTCATATTTTATCATGAAATACCCAGGACTTTGACAATGTGCCATGAAATATGTTTTATTTGTTACTGTGAGAAAACAATATTTTACCATAAACCTTTCAGTCCTAGCCGTAACCCTTTAATTTAAGGTTCCTCATTGCCCATAAGGCCAGAGGTTTTAAAAGATTGTTAGGAAAACGCTTTATGCTGAATTTGGAAGGGGGAAGTACATCAGCAAGATAGCCAAAAGGAATTATTTACCCCTGCCCTACGATATTTTCTTTCTCTAGTTATTAGCATTCAATTGCCAGAGGAGGAGGAGCCTTCTTTTCAGGAGTGTCCCAAACGATGTTGGTGCATGAGGTGGTAAAAATGTAATTGAATACACAGATACATTTTGCTGGTCTCCATTAGCATCCCCAGATCTGCTTCCTCAGGTGAGCTTTCTCTATTTGTCTCATGATATCCAAAATGAAGTAGTTGTTAGAGTATTCGACTAAGACGAGAGAGAGCCTGGTATGAATCCTCACTCTGCCATGAAGCTTGCTAGATGACTTGAGGCAAGTCTCTTTCAGCTCAACCTACCTTGCAGAGTTGTTCTGAGGATAAAATGGAGAAGTGGAGAATCACATACACTACCCTGAACTGTTTAGAAGAAAGGTGGGATAAAAATGAAACAGACGTATAACAATTTCTCTCAAAGCCAAAGATGAGCAAATTTTGCTCCTTTCTTTTTGTATTTGTTTATATTGTAGTCTAGGGTTTCACTATAGATTTGTATTGTGTATGCATGTATAAATACTCAATATAGACATACAGTGTACATGATTCAGAAATATAAATGTATTTAACGCTGATTTATTGCTGAATGAATAACCTTGAAAATGTGTACATTTTACAGGAAAAATTCCATGCAAAGAAACAGAAAATGGCATTTAAAAAAAACAGGCTTTGTTCCTGCACAGAAGACACAGAATTGAAATGAGGGGGTGAAAAATTCAGAGTCATCCCATCGCCAAAGTGTATTCTTGGTTTGCTTCCCTACAAGCTAGCATAATGCTTTTTAACATTAGATCCATGTAAAAAGATCTAGAGGTTGCTGCTTTCGTCTGTCATATATTTTTATAGGCTTTTTCAGAATGCTGTTGTGTTTGACAGAGTAACTGACTACGGCTCGAAATGAAGTGTAAGTCAATTCCATGCTTCCATAATTCACTGCCCAGGATTGTTGAAAAAAGATTTAGTGATGCCGGTGATAGACAGCAAGCCTCTTGAAGTTTTCATTTTCACTTAGTGGCTGTAATACCTCAAACTTGGTGACCCCCGGAGAACAGAATGGGAAAGGCCTCCGGAACTTCTCTGAAAGTGTTTGTTTGCCAGAATATTTGTTTTTATTTCCAATATTTTTAGCAACTAACTGCAAATTGGCTCAAGGTGGGGGCAGGTTTGAGGCAAGGATGTGTTTATTATTATTTTTCAAGGTCAGTGTGTTGTCTTGAGTTTCTGGGACCTTATAATGGTTTTGTAGCCCACCTAGTCACTGCTGCCAAATCTGATAGCCAATGTATTATGTAGGATAAAGTCTAATTGAACAATAAAAAACCCTGTTAAAACTTATTCCAAGACTGCATAGGCAGTGAGACAAAGCCACAAACTTGGATTTTGGTTTGTTTCCATGTTGAAAAATGAAAGTTTAAACTCTTCTCTATTTTGTATTTGTTCATCTTCCTTTCCACTGCCATAATCTCACTTTTGGCAGGGTAGGCCAGCTGGCCCAGTTTCATCCTCTGGTTGCTTTGCAATCTACACAGCCGAACATTTGACCAATTTTTTTATGAGGGTTAAAACTTTTGGACATGTTCAACTGTGCTAAAAAGACAACTGCACATATGCAAATCTCATTTGTTCCCCTTGCCACTACCATAGCTGCCACATCTCCCTCCATTACCATCATATTTCTTTCATTGATTTGCACAGATGTAAGATGTATTCCTCAGCGCTGCTTGACTTAATGCCCATTCTCAATGAAAAGGGCAGAAGAACGGTTTAGACTGGGAATATTTAACAGATGTATGTACCCTCTTGCAGTGCCCCATGGAAGTTATAGTTGGGGAGGGTGGGAGACCTATCATTCCCTAAGCAACCACTTGAGTCCTGAGGAAGTCCTGCTTTAACTGGTTGCTTTAGATTCACCTCATTTTTCGAAAAATAGAGGCTGATGTGGCACAGCCAGCTTTATCTTGTGCTTTCAGATTGGCATGTGCCACTAGTTCAATAAACCTAAAGGCCATGGGTTTCAGTCCCAGCAATCCATCAACGGAAGATGCCGATGGTCACAGATCTTTCCAAGTTTCCTTCTCCCAAGGGAGTCCTTTGAAACTCATGGAAAGTTGATTCCCATGCATGACTTACAGCCATGCAGGTCAGGAGGCTGTAGTATGGAAGGATGTGTGTGTATGTCTCATCAAGTCACTTCCAACTGAAAGCAACCCAATGAATGCAAGATCTCTGAAAAACAGCCTTGCTCAGATCTTGCAAACCAGAAGACGTGGTTTCCTTTACTGAGTCAAGCCATTTCATTTTGGGCCTTCCACTTTTCCTACTGCCTTCATTTTTCCCTAGCGTTCTTGACTTTTCCAGGGATTCTTGTCTTCTCATGAAGTGACCGAAGTACAAAATCACACTCATCTATCAGCAAAGCTGAGCTGACTGGAGGAAAGTGATTTTGCCCTCTTCCCTCCATCTCAGTGCAGAGCCTCCTGGTACCTGTAGTTATTAGTCCACTCGGATCCCTCAGATATCAACTTCCCTTGGGTCAGAAAGGACTACTTGAGGGAGGGGAATATGAGAAAGATCCTTGTCCAATCTATTGCAAGTAATGCTACACATTATGAGGGAGAAAGGAGCCCGTTACAGAGATGTTATTTTCAGTGGCAGTCCCAGTTTGGTGTAGTGATTAGGACCAGTAGGACTCTAATCTAGAGAACCGGGTTTAATTCCTCACTCCTCCACTTGAAGCCAGCTGGGTGACCATGGGTCAGTCACAGCTCTCTCAGCCCCACCCACCTCACAGGGTGATTGTTGTGGGGATAATAATAACACACTTTGTAAATTGCTCTGAGTGTGGCATTAAGTTGTCCTGAAGGGCGGTATATAAATCGAATGTTGTTGTTGTTATATTAAGTCCAGCCTAGTTGTGATTCTAGTGACTGCCAGAGATGTCTGAAGTCTGATTCAGGAAGTTTTAAATGACACTCAGAATTTACCAGAAATGAAATGACAGTTTAATACCAAAAGGAACAAAAACTTCCTCTTTAAAGCCTACCATAACCATTATAATAAAGCTGGACTAATGAAAAAATTGACATCATAGTGAAAGAAAAATGATTTGTTCTCCCTTGCCTTTTAGGGACTACTGAAATAAAATGGTAAATCATGCTAAGCAATTATGACTGTTCCATTTTGGCTGGCTTACTTTAGCCCTTTGCCAATGGTTTATTCCATAATCCAATCTCCTTTTACAGAACTAACAACTTGATCCTAATCTCTGCTTTATCTTCTGAGATCAAAGCAGCATCCTAAATTAAAGGGGGGGAATGCCATTCTAGCCAACTCTATCTAATGTTTCAAAAGCCAAAAAAGAGCAGAATATATATTCAAATTATTTCAAAAATTCAGATTTATGTTACTTACATGAGAAGGATTTGAAAGAGGTTTTTTTCCCCTTAGTCCAGGTTTGGGGCAAAGAGGGGGAGTCATTCCGGTTTTCATTCAGCCAGAATTTCATTGGTCCACTGACAGTTTTCAGAACCATTTGCCTGAACTGCAGGATGCAGAGCCAGGAACAAAATCCAGCTGACTCATTCTTGCACATGTGGTCTGGATTTGTAGCACAGTACAAATGTATGCACTCTGCATACTGTTTGTGGGGACTGCAAATATGTGTACACTAGAAACAAAGCCCAATGTGGGAAAAAATACAATAGGTTCTAGAAAGGGGAGGGTGGGCAGGCAGACATTGCCTCCTCCTCCTCTTCCTCCATGACTGATCCCAGCTGGGTGAAGGGAGGCAGGCATTGCCTCTTGCTCCACACCTGATCTTGGCCAGGTGAACAGGGGGTGGGCATTGCCACCTGCTCCGCTCCTGATCCCAGGCAGGTGAAGGGAGGGTGGGCATTGCCACCTGCTCTGTGCCTGATCCTGGCCGGGTGAAGGTGGGAAGTGGGCAGCTCTGCTCTAGCTCTGCTCCTGATCCTGGCCAGGTGAAGAGGGGTTGGACATTGCCTCCTGCTCTGTGCCTGATCCCAGCTGGGTTCTAGAAAGGGGAGGGTGGGCAGGCAGACATTGCCTCCTCTTCCTCCATGACTGATCCCAGCTGGGTGAAGGGAGGCAGGCATTGTCACCTGCTGCACTCCTGATCCTGGCCAGGTGAATGTGGGGGGCAAGCATTGTCACCTGCTCCACCTCTGATCCCAGCCGGGTGAAGGGGGATGGGCATTGCCTCCTGCTCTGTGCCTGATTCCGTCTGGGTGAAGGGGACACCATTACTGCTACTCCGTTTCTGATTCCAACAGGGTGAAGGGGGAGATGGGCATTGCCACCTGCTCCACTCCTGATCCCGGTTGAGTGAAGGAGGGGGCGATTATTGTCTCTTGCTCTGCACATGATTCCATCCGGATGTTGTGGGGTAGGCATTGCTACCTGGTCCGTGGCCTGATTCCATTGGGATGAAGGGGAAGTGGGCATTGCCACCTGCTCTGCTCCTGATCTCAGCTGGGTGAAGGCAGGGGGCAGGCATCACCACCTCCTCCATATCTTTTCCCAGCTGGGTGAAGGTGGCAGGCAGGCATTGCTACCTGCTTCGCTCCTGATCCCAGCAGGGTAAAGGCATGGGGGGCACCATGCCACCTGCATGGGGGTAGGCATTGCCACCTGCTCCACTCCTGATCCTGTAGAACAAAAGAAGCTCCCTTAGTAACAAAGCCAAACCCCATAGTAGAAAACTGCAGCTAAGAAACCCTAGGAAACATACAAATATGTAATCTTATAAGACCCAATAAGGGACCGGCTATCAAAACGCTTGTTTCCAAAACTAAGCTTCATCATGGGTTGTCAGACCTTGCCACTGTGCATCAAAACTAGTACTTAAGATCTCTCTGGTGTCAGTCAGGGTGCCTTCCATCCGCTGGCTGTACCTTGCAGGTCCTTGACTACAGTACTGAAATCATTTCTGCCTGAAAAAAATAATATTTGATTTATAAAATCAAATGTTATTATTATTATTTGTAAAAAAAGAAAATCAATAGCCTTTAGAAATTCTTCATATTGAGCTGCGGACACTTACTTGATATATTGTCGAAGGCTTTCATGGCCGGAGAACAATGGTCGTTGTGGATTTTCCGGGCTGTATAGCCGTGGTCTTGGCATTGTAGTTCCTGATGTTTCGCCAGCAGCTGTGGCTGGCATCTTCAGAGGTGTAGCACCAAAAGACAGAGATCTCCCAGTGTCACAGTGTGGAGAAGATGTTGGCAGGTAATTTATATCTACTCAGGAAAGTGGGTTTGGGCTGAGTCATCCTGTAGGAGTTTCCCAGGGTGTGGAATGCTAATGGAGGGAGGCATCACTATCCTGAGGAGGTTCTTTTGCATATGGATTGGTGCTTGATATGCTAATCTTCTCTGCAGGGCTATTGTGGGATGTGGAGTATTTCGTTAGCCTGGTGTTTTGCAGGGATGGAAGCCATGCTCTATTCATTCTTAAAGTCTCTTCTTTCCTATTGAAATTCTGTTTATGCTTATGAATTTCAATGGCTTCCCTGTGCAACCTGACAAAGTAGTTGGAAGTGTTGTCAAGTATTTTAGTGTCCTGGAATAGGATACTGTGTCCTGTTTGAGTTAGGCTATGTTCAGCCACTGCTGATTTTTCAGAATGGCCAAGTCTGCAGTGTCTTTCATGTTCTTTTATTCTTGTTTGGATGCTACGCTTTGTGGTCCCGATGTAAACTTGTCCACAGCTACAGGGTATACGGTATACTCCTGCAGAGGTGAGGGGGTCTCTACTGTCTTTTGCTGAACGTAGCATCTGTTGTATTTTTCTGGTGGGTCTGAATACTGTTTGTAGGCTGTGCTTTTTCATAAGCTTTCCCATCTGATCAGTGATTCCTTTGATGTATGGCAAAAACACTTTTCCTGTGGGAGACTGTTTTTCCTTAGTTGTTTGATTTGTCCTTGGTTTACTTGCTCTTCTGATTTCATTTCTGGAGTAGCCATTTGCTTGAAGTGTGTGGTTTAGATGATTAATTTCCTCATTGAGAAAGTGTGGTTCGGTTTCATTTTCTCAGCCATGTCGGACGCTCCTCTTCGCTGGCTCGAGAGGAAGCGGCCGAGCACCCTGTCCGGGCGGCTGATCTGCGAAGATTAGCCCCCAAAACTCCCAGTGAGGGAGTCTGGGTCCGGGACGCTGCGGGAAGAGCCCCCCGGAATCAATGCGGGGGGTTAATTGCCCGTTTGTCCCTACGGAGGCCGGCGGACATGCGCGGCGCCTCGAGTGCTGCTGGGCCATGAGAAACGGCAAAGAGCAGAACTAGGCGAGAGCCTACAAGTAAGCGAATTCCGTCTGTTATTACAAGCGTACGTGAAGGAGAGGTGAGATCTGAAGCTAAGAAGGCTCACTCTTCCCCTTTGCTGAGTTTCAAAATTTGGTTGGCGCCCCCCCCCCCAAATGGCAACAAAAAAACAAAGTCCTGCCCTTGGCAAGTCAGTTTCGGCTGCCTTAAAGGGAGAATCGCTGGAGGAAATAGTACGGAGGGCGGTTGGTGAAGCTATAAAACCCTTTGTTGACAAGCTGAATGAAACAGAACAAAGGGTGGGCTTAATTGAGAGCGAAGTGAAAACCATCAAGGAAGCAGCGGGGGGGGCAGAGAAGTCTGCTCGGGAAAGTGCGTCACTCGTGAAGGCTACGAATAAAGAGCTTAAACTGGTGGAGAATCAGTTGATCGGGCTACAAGTGGAACGAACACAGACAATTTTGCGCCTCCAGAATGTGAAAGAGGAGGAAAACGAGGATTTACGGGGTCTTGTCTCGGAACTATTGGCGACACCCGCGAGGGCAACTAAAGAAGAAGTAAAAAGCGCCATTTTGGAAGCCCGTCGGGCTACTTCAAAATATGCAATGAAGCGTCAGTTGCCGCGCGAGATCATCATCGATTTTTCATCTAAGAGGATCCGGGACACTATCTTATACAATTCATACAATGCGGATTTGGACTTCTTGGGCAACAAAATTAAGATATTGAAAGACGTCCCATTTCTAGTTCGGAAAAGACGTTTTAAGTATAAAAAGTTCACAGCTCTTCTGAGAGAACGTGGAATAAAGTACAAATGGTTATTCCCAGAAGGAATCTGGTTCAGCCATAAAGATCAAGCCTTTAAGATATTATCAGAAGATCAACTAAGGGATTTTGAGGACAGGAACCCAGAATTCCAGTGCACCAAGCAAGACGAAAAGGAGAAGTCTGAGGGGGAGGGGGAGGAAACGAGCACTGCGGCGGCAGTTGCTCAGAGAGAACTGCGTCCGGGACCCAGGAGGAGAAGAAAAATTTAACTTGAAATTAAATTGTAATTTGCATTTAGTAAGGTCAACCACTCCATCAATATAATATAAAGCTTTAACTTTTGAATAATGACAGTATGAAGGGAAAACAGAAATGTAGTGTTTAGTGTTTGTAGGGCACCTTCCCCTTTTTTCCACCCTTCCCTCCCTCTCTCTTTTTTCTCTCTTTTTTCCCATCCCTTGTGTTATTGTAGTCTTTAAAAAAAAAAAAGAGAGAGAAAGTGTGGTTCACGTATCCATCTTGCACGGTCTACTAATGTTTTTATTAGGCCTCTTTTCTGTCGAGGGTGGTGATTGGAGTTTTTGTGTAAGTACCGATCTGTGTGAGTTGGTTTCCTGTAGACCTTGTGACCGTTGTCTGACAACCAGTTACTTCCAATGGGATAACGAATTCTATGAACAGATGGATAGGGTGGCCATTGGAAGCCCTCTCAGCCCAGTTATAGGAAACTTCTACATGGAACATTTTGAAAAAACAGCTCTAGAATCAGCACCCCACAAACCTACAGTCTGGTTCCGGTTCATGGATGATACCTTTATCTTTTGGAGCCATGGTGAGGAAGAATTGATGGAGTTTTTAAACCACCTCAACAATATCCACCTGAACATACAATTCACCATGAAGAAAGAAACTGAGGGTACACTTCCATTTCTACATACCTTTCTCAACGAGAAAATTAATCATCTAAACCACGCACTACACGCAAATGGCTACTCCAGAAATGAAATCAGAAGAGCAAGTAAACCAAGGACAAATCAAACAACTAAGGAAAAACAGTCTCCCACAGGAAAAGTGTTTTTGCCATACATCAAAGGAATCACTGATCAGATGGGAAAGCTTATGAAAAAGCACAGCCTACAAACAGTATTCAGACCCACCAGAAAAATACAACAGATGCTACGTTCAGCAAAAGACAGTAGAGACCCCCTCACCTCTGCAGGAGTATACCGTATACCCTGCAGCTGTGGACAAGTTCACATCGGGACCACAAAGCGTAGCATCCAAACAAGAATAAAAGAACATGAAAGACACTGCAGACTTGGCCATTCTGAAAAATCAGCAGTGGCTGAACATAGCCTAACTCAAACAGGACACAGTATCCTATTCTAGGACACTATAATACTTGACAACACTTCCAACTACTTTGTCAGATTGCACAGGGAAGCCACTGAAATTCATAAGCATAAACAGAATTTCAATAGGAAAGAAAAGACTTTAAGAATAAATAGAGCATGGCTTCCAGCCCTGCAAAACACCAGGCTAACGAAATACTCCACATCCCACAATAGCCCTGCAGAGAAGATTAGCATATCAAGCACCAATCCATATGCAAAAGAACCTCCTCAGGATACAGTGATGCCTCCCTCCATTAGCATTCCACACCCTGGGAAACTCCTACAGGATGACTCAACCCAAACCCACTTTCCTGAGTAGATATAAATTACCTGCCAACATCTTCTCCACGCTGTGACACTGGGAGATCTCTGTCTTTTGGTGCTACACCTCTGAAGAGGCCAGCCACAGCTGCTGGCAAAATGTCAGGAATTACAATGCCAAGACCAACGGCTATACAGCCCGGAAAATCCACAACAACTTACCTGATAGTTTGGGGATTCCTTGTGAATACTCTGTGAGTTCTCTATTTACATTGTTCCTATAAGATAAAGGAATTTCCTCAATGTGATTGCATAGGAATCTGATAAGAACTTTTTGAATGAACTTATTTGTCCATGTGATTGTGTTTATCCTTAGCCATTCATTCATTGCATTTTGTCAATTAGGTGTAAATGTATATCTCTGCATCTGTGATTGTATATTGTATTTTATATGAACTTTTGTATAACATTCTTGTGATGAAATAATTTGCTCTGGGTCACTTTAAATAATTAAATTTTAGAGGTGGCTGACACCATTTTGTAAACTGTTGTGCTGACAATCAGTTAACCTTGAGTAGCACCTGGGCCACTCCTCTCTCACAGTCACATCTGGCCTTCCTCCCCCCTTTTTAGGCAGGATGGGCAAGGCTGAGGTGCAAGTCCCCAGTTTCTATAGCACACTTGAACAGTTTCTAATCAGGTAACAAAATTTTGCCTTTAACGGGCATTTTTAGAAAATGGGCAAGATCAGTTCTGCCCAATAAAGCTACAGAACATTTTGAGAAATGGAGGAAGAGGCACTAAAAATGGTGCCTGTTTGAGAAAAGAAAACTTTAAAATAAAACAATATTACCAATTTTGTTCTCTCTCTTATATTGAGACCTTCTTTGGTCTGTTTTCAATTTCCTGCATCACTAAGAACTCCTTCCATTCATCATGGTCATCAACGTGTTCATTATTATTATCATTATTTGATTCCATTATTATTAAGGTATGGATTGTGAGGAAACTATTTTCTCCAATTGTCTGTTACATTCCAAAGTCTACTAATGGTTTTATTATTTTTGATGATCTCAAGCAAGGATCATTTAATCTGTGAAGAATGGAATACGCAGTCTCAGTATATTGTCAGTTATTATCTTCTGTTTCCAAATTGAGTGTCTCCAGTGGAAAAAAAGGTTGATTTAATGGGTTTGTTTAGTGAAGTCTCAACATCAGAGGAGATGGCAAAGAAACAAAGGGGGACAATGAAATATATCCCAGTTATATTGTTCCATGTCCCCCGCTTCCCCAAGAACTAGGAAGCTTTTACAGGGCAAGTTTCTTTTTGAAAATTGCTTTTCTTTCCAGATGTTCTAATTGCATAGAATGAACATGCTTAGGGGCAAAACAGGATCACAGCAGCAAGTTCTTGAAAAGATGCAGTCTTTTCCTTGTACATATAGAGCCTGTGCACACCTATACTGCTCTACATAGGTATTTTTCAGACATTCCATCCACACATACCAGGAGGCCCACAATCGCACATAAATTCTCCAGATACGTTTAGTTATCACTTTCTTCAAACAGTGCATATTTTGCATGTGCATACAACTTCAGTACCCTCAAACTAACACTAGATTTTCTTCTCCTAATATGCTTTCTGAGTGTACATGGACTTAACATCTGAAAAGGGTTTCCATGTGGTTGGGGAACCCTCCTTTTTCAGGATTCCAATTATACAAAGAGAAGCATATGCATGTGTATTTCTACCCATGTCTGAAAAGGACAAAAGTAGCATGCAGCTCCATGTCTTTTTAAATGAGACCGGTTTATTTATTAATGTACAAGTTGAACAGGCAAAAGCAGGCAAGTTCTCAGACTGTGCTAGTTTAAAGCAACTTTTGTCCCATCCAAAGCACTTGGGTCCTACAACCAGCTGTTTTCTTGCAGCTCTGTTCTAACCACCATACCGTTTCCTTCCCTTAATGCCAAACAAATGAAGTGTTTCCAGTAGGAACTAACCACTCCACTAAAAATTCCAATGAATTTCAAGACAAGCAAAATAGATTTTCAATAAGATTAGCAAAAGCACTCCAGTATTGAGCTGCTGCAAGTTTTGAGACAAATTTTTTGGGTAGCACATCCAAGGAACTTCAAGGGAAAACAAGAGTTCTGATAAGACTAGTAAAATTCCTTTAGTCAGAGTTCTGCATGTCCTATTTTGTTTTGCCTTTTTTTTGCCTGTGGGTCAGACAGCCTAATCTCTAATGAGCTCCCATGGAATAAATGAATCAATTAAATATTATGTTTATGACATACAGTGGGCTAAAGGCAAGCAATTTTGCAGTAGAACAGCAGGATTTGAGTTCAGTGGCACCTTAAAGACACACAAGATTTTCAGAGTGTGAGCTTTTGAGTCACGAAAGTTGTAGCTCCCTTCTTCAGATACCAGCAACCCAAATCTCAAGACAGACTTCAACTCTTTTAAATGAGCCCCTACAAACAAATTACCACCACCTCTCCCCACCACCACCCATGGCATCATTGTTAAAGGAAGACACCTACTGGGTTAGATCCCATCTCACCTAATCCCTCTCATTGCTACAGCCCTCGCCCCATGTGGCTTTTGTCCCTGCAGCTTCCATGATACACGACATACTCTTTTTTGGTAGTCAAAAGGGACACCTTCCTCCTGTTTCCACCAATAGAAAAGCTGCTTGGATCCAACCCAATGTTCTGCATCACCCAGCATTCCTTTCTCACTGCACTTTGAAATATTTAAGTCAAAATGAGTGACAGCCTCAGTACAACACCTAGTGCAGAGAACCTGAGCCTCAGCCTGCCCATGGCTCCTGCCGTCTCAGTGATGTTCTAACTGTCAGCATTTAAGCTTGCTTGAAATTAGAGCTGGCAACATTATTCTAACATCAAGGCGCTTTTTAATTTTTTTTCCTCCCTGCCTTTCCAAATGTCATTATTATTTAATTTTTCTTCCGATTCGTGCCAAGGTCTTAATCTGTATTGCACCGGCAGTGGGAACATTTGAAAGAATCATTTCCCAAGGCACGTTTAATACATTTCCAGTAAATTGTACCTAAACCTGTCCAGCTGGCTGGGTCATTTAGCGAGTGACACACCCACTCAGTGTTTGTTAGATGCCACCTGAGAGTTACCTCAATGCTTTCAAAACAAAACAAAGCAAAACAAAAAAACTGGATATGATGATGGGATAAAGCTTTGCTAATGTGCAAATGCGATGGGGAATACAATGATAACTGCCCATTGGGGAGCAGAAGGATCTTTTTAAGTTTTGTTATGGGAAAGCTTACAACACAGGATTAGACAAAAGGGTTTGGAAGATCAGTGCTGAAATTACACCGGCTTTAAACGAAAGCAGCATTCAAAAGCCATTTGATTATTTAAAACCATTTTTCTTGGCTTTTTTTTTAATAAAAAAGAAAACCAGACGCTAAAGTTTATCAAGAGCTTTTTAGCCAAGCTTGTGGGACCTTTGAAAACCACTTTTCAATAAACATCCTAAGAGAGAGAGAAAGTGTGTGTCAGGGGGATGTATTTTCATTACAGAAAGGAGGATGAATCTTTTTTGCTAGCAGAGTTAAAGGGGCTTAGTTCAGACATAATGCAAAACCATGGTTTAATTTAACTATATTCAGTGCATAAAGTGATTCAAAAATGAGGTTTCATCATTTTCACTTTTTGCCCTACCTCCCTCACAGAGACCCAACTAGTATCATGGCATTGTACCAAGGGAAATAAGCGAGGATGTATGTCTACATTACACCAAACCTAAGTTAAGTAACTGTGGTTAATATGCCAACTTCAAACCATGGTTGCAAATTGTGGTTTGACTTACATCGACAGATCATAGCTAGTGCAGTGGTTCTTTAGACAATCACACTATCTGTAGTTAAATTAAAACATGTTTTTGCATTACATGTGAACAAAGCCATCATATTCATGGCCATCTACCCAAATTCTTTGAAAAATTGTCTACCCAAAAAATAAAAACTTCTAGAATAATCAAGTAAGTTAAGTTATATCTAGCAGGCACATTAAACTGAGTCCAAGTTTTTCGCTTTTTCCATCCTATGGTCCTTCTAGGGTTGCCCTGTGCCTGCTGTCAGTGGGAAAACTCCTGCTGACGCTCCCCTGTCTAGACACTCTCCTATCTAGAATCTAGATGGTTTTATCATAGAGATTGGCCAAACTCCTACAGCTTCAGCAACGTCACTCCTGAATTCCAGCTGGAAGTGATATTGATGCATCGCCAATGTCCTGTCCCCCATGCCCTGCCCCAAAGTCTACAGGCATGTGCTGGGCAACCCTAGATCCTTCAAAAATGTCAACATAAGATACTGAGCAGAGGGTAGTTAGCCACTACAACACCATTTTTTTTTAAAGCTTAACTCCATAAGATACTTTTTAAAGGTTACTATTGGAACAAAACAAGTCTGTTCCTTTTCTCTTCTTCTGTCCTCTCCATTTGGAATGTGTCCTTCATGTTTTATCTATATTGTACTGCAGTGAAGTATTTTGATTGTGGTAGTGAGACAGTAGGTCTGACCTGGATAGCCCAGGCAAGCCCAATCTTGTCATATTTTGGAAGCTAAGTGGGGTCAGCCGTGGTTAGTAATTGGATAGGAGACCTCCAAAGAAGGCTAGGGTTGCAGAGGGAGGCAATGGCAAACCATTTGCCTTAGTCTCTTGCCTTGAAAACCCCAGTAGGGGATCGCAGTAAGTCAGCTACATCTTGATGGCGCTTTCCTCCACCTTCAGTGGCAGTAGGAGAGAGGAGTCTTTGGTAGTGATCTGCCCAGAAAAGAAGGAGCATAGAGCAGGCAGAAGTATCTGTCTGCCATTGGCTGAGATGCTCTGAACCTAAGGGATTCTCTGGCTATCATTAGCTCATCTGCTGTTATTAGGGGGAAGCAGGACAAGAAGAAGGCTCCAGGAGCAGCAGCTTCTAGGAATGGTAGAGGCCAAGCCTTGAGGAGGCAGCAGAATGAGAGGATCCAGGTTGGCCTAGGAAGTCCAGTGGAAAAGCAGTGGAACAGTGGAACAGTGGAAAAGCAGTGGTCCAGTGGAATGGGGGGGAACACCCAGTCTGGAGGCAAGAGTTTAAAAGAAGGTAATTCAGCGTTGAGAATACACAGAAAGGGATGCAGGCACAGTATCAGGAGCAGCAAAGGTAAGGAATCCTATGTTGATTTGAATTAACCAGCCACATCTTTCCTGCACTCCTGTAGGCACTGTGGGTTGTGGCTTCTTAGCTTCTGTTCGTCACCACCATTTAAGTTAGTTTAATAAAATTATTTTCCCCAAAAAATGTTTTAGATGCCATATCTCCAAGCCATAAAATTTATTGTACCTTTATGTGGAATTATACTGGAGTTGAACATATAAATCAATTTATAAGGTCTAATGACACACAAACGCTTAAAAACGAAAGGTGATGTAGTAAATTCAAATTACCATTACAAATGTAAGCTTTGTAGTCAGTGTGTGACCCGCTAAGGATTATATTTAACTCCCCTGAGAGTGGTTTATCATAAAACTTTATACTTTTATTACAGTGAATTATTAACTCCTCCATGATGTGAGTCATTCCATGCTCTGACTATAGCTTTTTTAATGACACTATAATAGACATCTTGCTAATAGCAGTGGGATTGCTACCTCTGAGGTAAAAAAGGGGGAAAGAAGAATAAAACTAAAAGAAGAAGAAAAGAAATGGAGGGGACAAATAGCATATTTCCCAAGGGAACAAAAACAACTGTTCATACTAAGAACTGTTTGAGGCCGTGGAAGGCTGAACCCGCTACTTTCAACTCTTGTTGTAAAACAATAGCTTAACAGGGTGACATCTGAAAGGAACTAAATTTAAATGTCATACCTTTAGAGGGAGAAAAAGGAGGGTCATTATGAGCTCTTTTCTCGCCAGTACTGAAACCTATCTGAATGATGGCAGAACTACTTTAGGAAATTATTCATGGCTAGGCAAGCAATATGGGAATGTAGGAACATGCCCCTAAAGATGGGTGGTAGCTGAGTAGGTGTGAGAATGCCAGCCCTAAACTTTCCTTTCCTGTTCTCAGTTGATTTGCCTACATTTCTCTTGGCTGTCAACATTTTTCTCCAGCAAGATTCCTGTGCTTTTAAGAAAAGCGCAACAAGTGAAAATGTACCTGTATCTCTGCATCTGTAACTGATGCCACAATGCCCCACCACTGACTGTAGATGTCAGAAAGGTTCCAGCATGCCACTGAAGGAAAGGACAGATGAACAAGATGATATGCATGATCACCATATTGTGTGAACAGGTACAATACATGTATTTACCATGTGCATAAAGCCTCAGTATGTCTGAGCACAAATCCTGAACATCCAGTGGTCACTTATCGCTTACTGAGGCTGTACTCACATGGTAAATACATTGTCCCTGTTTACACAACAGGGCAACAGTGCACATTGGGATGATCATGTGCAGCACATACTCCTATTACACAGTTAGTGGAATTCCAATACATGTTATGGTAGTGTCTGTAAAGGAAAGCATCATATAATTCAGTATTAGCATTGACAGCAAGGTTTCTCTATATCTCTACCATAAGTATACTACTTGATTTTAAGCATAGAAATGTCCATGGCACCCAAGATTTGAAGGCGACTCTCTCATAACACAAAATTTGCTGTAAACAAGAGCCATAAGCCACCATGTTACTTTTGAAAACTAACAATTCCCCCTAAGTGGAAAAAAAGGCAACTCAGGGTAATATATGTACCATCTCTGATAGTCTACATTTGGTTTATGAGCTTTTCCCAGTCCTGACAAAGACTAAATTTTAGGAGGGGAAGAGTCACACTTGGAAGATTTGAGTGAAGTACTGCCAAGTGCAAGCAGGCAATGATTCCCAGGTATCGAAGGGGTGTTGCATGTACGAAGCACACAACTGCCAATTTCCAGGGATCAATACTTGTCGCAGCAGGCTCTCTTTGTTCTTCATGAGGACCTTTATTAACAAAACATTCAGTCCCTGTGGCCTGCTGCACTTGCTGCACAACTGAACACACCAAGTCATACTCAAAACAACCTTGCCAGTTAACGGTGTCTAGAGATTAAAGGAGAGCCAAGAACTACTGAATGCAGTGGAAGACAGCATCCATTTTGGAATGCAAATGCAATATGGTAAGAGGCTGGACTTAATCAGGAATCAGGATAGGGCCCCCTTGCATTGAATACCTAGGGTCTTTAATATCACGATTGTTACCTCTCTGTAAGCTAGTGCTAGCTATTGACTGAATTGCTATGATGTCACAGAATCTTCACACAGGGCCTAGGTACATGGCGGGGGGGGGGGCAAAAGCTACTAATGGATGAGGTTTGGAACACAGAAAATAAGGGAACAGAAGATAAGGAAGGGATGGAACAAGTTTAATTATATTTAGAGACTCTGAGAAGTAAATCCTATGATATTCAGTGGTACTTACTCCCAAGAAACTGTTTTTGGGATTACTGCTAGGGTAGTTAATTTACCCAGTATAGCAGGAGGTCTGCCACTGCTGGCTCCTGGCCCCTGCAGCTGCTCAAATGAGCGGTAGGAGGAAAATGCAGAAAAGAGAGATCAGTCAATCATGACACCACTTCCTGAGTTTACCAATAAATAACATCACAGTGCTCTAGGAATCCCCTGAAACTCTACGGTTTTACCATAGAGTTTTGGGGGATTTCTAAAGTGTTGTGACGTTATTTCCAGGTTCACCTGGAAGTAAATTTGCAACATCGATTGTCACTTCCCCTTCCTGTGCACAACCATCAAAATCTCACAGGGGTTGAGGGCAGAGGCCTGGGAAACCTAATAAAAGCCATACTCCTGGCTAGATCCTTTGGTGGGAAGCAAAGATGTGAAGTGAAAGGTAGAGAGACTAAAAGCCAGTGAACCCGGAGGAATGAGGATAATGGGGAACCCTGCTTATTCTAGAGACATGAACTATGCGTTGTGCTGACAGAGGGAAAGAGGTTGGCTGAGAGCTAAGGAACCACAAGAAGCCTGGGGAAAGTCTTCGAAGTACATTTATGGTGTGCCCTTCTGTAGAGTCTTGATTTGCCTCCATCCTTGTTTTGACTATCGACTCTTACCCCATTGGAGAGAAACAGTGTTTATTCTCTTTTTTTTCTGGACAGATACATGAAGACTGGAAAGATATGTTCTCTGTAACCTGCCCCAGTGAAGAAAACTCGCTGCCACACTTTGCACCAGCCTCTTTGTCCATCAGAGTGTTGAAGCGGTTAAACTTCCTTTCACCTCTGTTGCAGTTCTTTTAAAAGAAATAGAGATCTTCAAAAAGGTTGGGAGGTTGGCAGGCCAGTAACGGTAAAAGTGTGTGCAATCACTCAGATACAAGTGGCACCACTAAAAATTGCCTTCATATATCTGCTTATGGTTTATACACTGTGGCAGAAAGGACGCTAAAAGGTCAGCAGGAAATGTGTGTGTGTGTATGTGTAAAACCCCAAGCTACAGCGTCAAAGTTCTTGAAGGCAGACATGATCCAAAAGAGGTTCTAGGAGAACTGGATAAACACTTGATGTGGCAGGATTGGTTTTAAAAAGAACTTTCTTTTTATAAAAGAATCTGCTTGCAAACGTCAGCATGTGAGCCCAGGTATATTCTTGCTATAACCTCTTGCTATGACCCTTGGTGACAAGACAGATCGTTCTATTCATCTGTGGGTGAACGGTGGGAGCTTGTTGCAATTTTTTTTTAAAAAAAAAAAACACCTTGCCATCACTGGATGAATTTGTTTGTGGAGAAGTATGTCACTGTTGTGATGTCCTGATCAGTCATAGATCCATGGTGAAGTCACAGTAGGCAGAAGGGGAAACTGGAAAAAAAATCTAAGGCAAATGTTTGTCTCAGGGGCTTCGTGGATGCTAGCTCATAGCCAGCAAACCATCTCCCACTCAGTGCTAATGGAGAATGTGACTTCTAAACAGAGGGATCAGCAAATATGCTCTAAATTAATAATGTGCCCTTTTAGTAGCAATTGCCTTGTGAAAATTGCTAGGTATGTTTTTTTCCCGTCTCCCTGCTCCTTCTTTCTTCCCCTCGTAGAAGGGACTGAGAAATAAGTGGGTCTCGCTGGAGTTTTTGTTTAAGACTAACCCCCCCCCCCTATTTTATTAACCTTGTAACATTTTTAAGGTAGTTCCTTCCTCCCTGTCTCCTCCAGCAAAGTCTCTATTGATCACTGTTTACCGTTATAATCCCTTTCAAATTTATCATCCATGACTAACACCCCATGTATTGATTAACGCTGACAGATGTCCCTGTATAGTATATGCTCACAGTGATAGTGCAGTGGCCGGCAAAATATTCTCTCTCTCCTGCTCTCTCCATATACATATATATATATATATCCCTCATTTGCTTTTTATAGCTTTTTGACCCCCCCCCCTTTCTTTCTGTGCTCGAAACAGCTAACCTATTTCACAAAAATGCACACAACGGGATTAGCATATCTAAATTTAGGAACTTTGGTTTGTTATTCCTGAAGAGTTTTTGTCTTAATTCAAAGTCCTTTTTTAAACAGTTGTCTTCTAAAAAGTGGGGGGAAAGACAGACCCTCTAGGAGTCATATTTATGAAGGACACAAAAAGTCTTAACCTGAAGCCTAAAGGAACAAAGATGTACGGGGCTAGATTTTTTATTTCTATTTTTTTGGTGTGTGTGTGTGTGTGTGAAGGGACAGATTGGATGTCATTGGTGACTAAGGACAAGGTGTCCGAAATCTGGACTGTAAATGGACTCATTTGTCAACCTTGCATTTTTGCTTGCTTGCTGCAACATTTCTTCTACCTCTTGCTGGCCAGAAATAGAGTTTAAGGTTAATATCTGTGGTGGCTTGTTATTTTTTTTAAAAAAACACAGCTGCATTTCTGTTATTTTTTTATTGCTGCAAAGTACCTTAGCATTTTTTTTTTTGATATAACAGCATCACACAGTATTATGTCTCGAATCTATGGCAGGGGTGGGAAGGGGGGACAAGAAAGGAATTTTTTCTCCAGACAAGATAGTTATTTTTTTAAAAAAATCATGATCCAGCTAACATAGAACATCTTTAAGGCCTGGTTTAAATGGAACGCACGCTTGTGGGCAAAAAGAACTTATCTGCACTATTTTATTTATTTATTTTATGTTATTTATTTCAAATTTCTATTCCGCCCTCCCCACGAGTGGGCTCAGGGCGGAAAACAACATATTAAAATACAATAACATTCATCTACAGTAAAACAATAGTGTATTAATACACATTTAAAACAGGATGGTGGACAGCCTTCACACAGAGGATTAAGATTTTATACACCCCTTTCTTCAGGCCGGCGGAGGCCCAGCCTCAGCCATATGCCTGGCGGAACAACTCTGTCTTGCAGGCCCGGTGAAAGGATAGTAGGTCCCTCTAGGCCCTGATTTCCACCAGATGGGAGCCAGGACCGAAAAGGCTCTGGCTCTAGTCAAGGCTAGGTGAGTCTCCTTGGTGCCAGGGACCACCAACAGCTGGTTGTCCCTGATCAGAGTGTCCTCTGGGGAATATATGGGGAGAGACGGTCCCGGAGATATGCTGGTCCCAGTCAGCACAGGGCCTTATAAGTCAATCCTAGAACCTTGAATCTGATTTGGTACTCCACAGGCAACCAAAGCAGCTTGCATAAGAATGGTGTTATATGCGCCTTATTTGGCACTCTTGTAATAACATGTGCCGCTGCATTTTGTACCAGCTGTAATCTCCGGGTCAGGCTCAAGGGCAGCCCCACGTAGAGCGAGTTACAGTAATCTAGCCTAGAGATGACTGTTGCTTGGATCACTGGAGTTAAGTCACAGGTTGACAAGTAAGGAACAAGTTGCCTGGTCTGCCGCAGATGGAAAAAAGAGGACCTGACAACTGCTGTGACCTATGCCTCCATTTTCAGGGAGGCATCCAAGATCACCCCCAGGCTCTTAACCCTTGGAACTGGCACTAATGGTGCCTCATCGAGGGCCGGGAGCCGGAGTCCTGAACCTACTCCCCTGTGGCTCAAGTACAGGACCTCCGTCTTCGTCGGGTTCAGTTTTGGCCGACTCTGCTTCAACCAACCAGTCACGGCTGCAAAATCATGTTCCAGGACATCTGGGGCTGAGTCGGGCCAGCCGGCCATCATCAGATACAACTGGGTGTCATCTGCATATTGATGACACCCAAGTCCGAAACTTTGCACCAACTGGGCAAGGGGGCGCATATAGATGTTAAACAAATAATGGGGAGAGTATTGCTCCCTGTGTGCACTCCAAAGTGTGGTGGGATGACAATTTCTCCCCAAGCGCCACTCTCTGTCCCCGACCATGGAGAAAAGAGACAAGCCACTGTAAGGCAGTCCCTTGTATCCCCACATGGGCGAGGTAGTGAGTCAGAAGATTGTAATCGACTGTATTGAATGCTGCCGTCAGATCCAATAATATCAGCAGCGCCGAGCCGCCTCAATCCAGATGTCTACAAAGATCATCTGTGAGGGCAACCAGCAATGTCTCCGTCCCATGTCCTGAACGGAACCCAGACTGGAAGGGGTCTAGGGCCGAGACATCCTTCAGGAAGCCCTGCAGCTGTTCCACCACTATAGTGGTGAATGTACCCAGGACCTCTTTTATATTGGACCACTACATATAAAACACCATAATGTGTGCAATATCATTGCATGTGCATTAGCACACCACCTCAACTCCCCCCTGGACTACAGGATTGCGCTGGTAGTAGCTAAGGGCTCATTTTAAATGAAATACTGGGTAGGTGCAACATCACATGGGCAAGTTCTTCTTGCCCACCAGCACCACATTTTCCTTGAGCTCAAATCCCATTGGTTCATTCCACCCATCCTAGAGATCAATAGGATTTAAAAGTGCATAGCTTTGGATCATGTCAGCTGATGGTTTCTGCAATCACTCTGGAGATTTGACATAAGCTCTATTGTCCTTTCCATCAACATGTTATAGAGTGGAAGTTCCGTCAATCCCTAACAAACTAAATTTAAGCCCCAACTTTCCACATTATTTTTGCAGCATGGGAAAGCACAAGTCATCTCATGCCCCAAAGGTAATATGAATAGCCTTCAACCATGTGGGAAAAGCCAGTGCTGCAGTTTGTGCCTCCCAGAAATTAGGGCAACATTAGCACGGGCAGAGCTCCTCCCATGTGGCCTGGGGATTCTTATATTACCTTCATGCAGCTGCATTGCAGTGGCTTCCCACACCACAAAAATGACATGAAAACAGGGGCTAAAGACAAACTTCAAAGAAATTTGGTTTCAGTAAATCCTGAGAATGGGTAGCTCTGAAATAACCCCCTATTGAGGTGATTCTTTGCACTGTTGATTATATTCGAACTAAACATTGCCAATGGTCACAATCGCAAGTCATTGTCGTGCCAATGGGCTGATTGATTGGTCCTTTGACTGGCATTTATTTATTTAAAATACTTCTATCCTACTTTTTCGGAAGGACAGAATTCTTTTGTATCTATTTGCACTCTGCCCAGGAACATGACAAACCTACTGCTATCTCTTGCATTCCTTGGCCTTTGAATCTCACTTTTTAAGGGATATATGTCTGTACTCAGGATACGTGTCCCTGCCCACTTTGGTAACCACTTCATGTCCCAGATGAAATGGACTCAGCCCCTTTCAGACAGACACCCATAAGAATGCCACACTTTGAAAGGCCCTTTTGAGCCCCCACCATGTCCATAATTTGATCCTGTTGTAGCCACTTGTCAGATGCAGAGACCCAGGCAAGTAAGTATCTAGGGGCAGAGAGGCAGGGTGCAATTTGGCAGCACTGCAGGAAGACCTGATGACCTTCCTCTTCAACAAGTTGCTTAGAACTCAGGGAAAGCAGATGACTGCCTGACAAGGGGCATGGGATTTGACCCTCTGGTATCGCTCGATTCCTCAGACTGGGAGGATTCTGGGCTGTTACACAAAAGTGTCAGCTTAATGTGCTTGTCATTCCTTCCTCTGGCACTCCCAGAGGAGCAGGGAGCTAGGTAGGATTGCCAGGTCCTCATTGGCAATTGATGGGGATGGCAGGGACATGTGCACACATATGGTCCGCAGTACCTGCTGATGATGTCATTTCTGGAGTGACAGGAAACAGGCAGCATCATACCTGGGAAATTCTGTAGGAATTGCTCCAAAACATGGCTTTTCACTGTTTGGGGCTGATGCCAAAAAATGGGATGCTGTTGCTTCTTATGTCATTAGCTGAGGATGCAGGCATGCCCATGCCAATTTCCCCAGCCAGCCTCCTGACCTCCACAGATGGAGGGCACTCTCCACGTGGCTTGTCTCCTCCCACTGATTGTCAGGGATTAGTGGGAGGAGGCTACAAGCACCCAGGAGATTGGCCGCAATTGACAAGAATTTGGCAAAGCTAGATCCAGACAATAGTCTCTGGTCTGGAGAGCATCTGGCTTGTAGCTGACTAACTATAACCCCTGCTCATACACAAGCAATCTTGCTATCACTTCCTGTCCTCTTGATAAGCAACAGACTTTGTGGACATTCCTTCAAACAACATTGTTTTTTTAATTATTATTAGTTAGCAAGGTGCAGAGATTTTAGCTGACTATTGTTGTGCAACAGCTTTGCTTCCTGTTGCAATCTGTCGAGGCTATGTTTTAAAAAGATTCCTGCTTCAATTACACAAGCTGCCAAATTGCTTTTGTTACTTTTCTTTTTAAATACAATTTTTGAAAAAGATCATTTTCAATGTTCCCATGGCTTTTAGCAGTTCATGTGTAACATACCCCCCTTCAGTGTTTTTACTTTTTTTTGTTCATCCCACTTGTCACACATTCATTTTTATTCAGGTGTAATAAGGTGGCAACAACTGCATGAAATCATTGTTAATCCTCAGTATAAAAAGATTCTTAATAATCACTTGGCATTTATTTGATACACAAGCCCTGTCTTATTAAATCAAACTCTTTAGATTTAATAGGATAGTTTATTGTATTATATAGCTTTGCAGCTGCAGTTCTGCTTGAAGAAGCATCTTTATTATAAACTGCTTGTTGCAAGTGTATAGAACTTTCCCAAGTAACGATTTGACTTAACGCACTACATTTTCTGTTACATCTTTTTTTCCTGCATCCTTTCACTTTACTTTTTTTTGAAACAAAGATGTTCACATTTTTAAAAAGGTTCAGATTCATTAATATAATGTGAAATCAGGGAAGAAAAGTGTGCAAAAGTGAAAATAACTTAACCTGAATTTCTTTTTTTTTTTATTATGTATACCTCATATCCTTCCTCATAGGACCTCATATGGAAGTTGCTCCATATTATGCTCAAAAACTCTAGGGTAGGCTGATAGTTACTGGCCCAGGATTATCCAATGTCATGGCTGAACAGAAATTTGAACTCAACTCACCCTCATCCTTAATCCAACATTACCTATTATACTTCTCTGGCTTTCACTGAAATCTTCAGTGTTACTCAATTATCTTGTTGAGTGAGTTAGCCTCACCCTGGCTTACCTATGAGACCATCACCAACCTGTTGCAACTGTTGTGGCTACCATGTCTTCTGAAGATACAACATGGTAATTAATGTAACTGGCCACCGTACATACACAGACATGTCAATATTGAGACATGCCAACCCATAAACCCTCCCACTTTGCTCCTTCCTACCACACCCTCTACAGGCAGGAGAAGAGGGTACAAAATGGGATCCTTATGTTAAAAATCTCTTCTTAATTGTAGTCATCTGTTAAAGGGGAAAAGAAGTCTGCTTATCCCTGAATATAAAATGTTTGATGAATAAAACTGTTTTCAGTCTCACATTATATTATCATATCACCTTCCCCTCCAGTACCTCAGAACATAGCACTCGGCCTGATCTGTATGATTTTATAGGGAGTAACGCCTCACCATGTAACCATTACTTTAAAAAAACAAAAACAAAACCCCCTCTTTCTTCCACTGGTCATGGGAGTGCTAGTGGGCACATGCAATTCTATCGTAGCATGAACTTCTATGAATCTCCTTCAGATGCATTAGGCCACAGCTTCAGGTTTGGACACCTATCTGGCATAACATTTAGAAGATGCTTGAGGTATTTTAAGCCTCACAGGAGGAAGGAGACTCCAAAGCTACAGAACAGTTGCCTATCTCACAACTTTGCCTTATTCAGCCCTCTCAGTTAATCATAAAATGGTTCACAGAGAACATTTCTGAAGATATGTAGCCTGCATTTTTAAAAAAGAAAACTCAGGGTAAAATGAGGACATTGTGTTAGTTCTGAAGAACTCCATATATTACATTAGTCTCCACCAAGCAACTCTGTAGTGACCTGTCAGTTATGCAAACTGAGCAAATTTGCATGATTTCCTTTATTTTGCACAGCTACTTCTGCAATTGTTATTATTATTTTTCACTACTAATTCTAATTTTGCTGGCCAGGGGCAATGTAAAGCAATGATGCTCCACCTCTCACTTAACTGGTAATCTCATTCAATCTAATCTAATCTAATCTAATCTAATCTAATCTAATTCAGTTTGCTTTCTGGCTTCTGAGACTGGGCTGAGAATTGCCCATTTTCACGTAACAGTCATAAGGGCTAGAAACTTGCCTTAAGAAAATAAAATTTGAAATAAAACTGACCATTCCCCACATTCAGATACTATAACCTTTGTCTCTTTTTTCCCATCAGACTTCAAGAAGTGAGTCAAGGGAAACATTGTGAAGTAGGGGGGGGAATATTGCCCAAGCCATTTTCCCCTTCCAAATTTAAGTTGGCGGAGATCAGTGATCCCAGCAGGGCTGCTTTTTTGGCCGATATGTTTCTGATAAACTCAGCAGATGGGAGAGGAAAGTTCCAAAGTACTGGCCGCTGTGAAGATTTCCACTGTCAGTAGAATCTGTGAAGATTAGCAACAGCTTGGGAAGGGGGGAATTCATCAGGCTTCTACCCTGTGTTCAATCACACCCTACTTATTGTCGAATGAGTAAAAGTTACATACACAAAAGCGTACAAAATGGAATGACAGCACTGATCCTCTTTTAATAGAGGATGGCAATAAAGTTTTCATCACACATCTGAACCCACAATACTATCGCCTGCACATTTTCAAACAATAGCCATAAGGTTGAGAAACTTACATTTAAAAAACTGGACCTGAGATGAAGCTGAACAATGAACCTATTACTACATTCTGCTTGTTTTCTGTTCTTCCACCAAAGTGTGGCATATGCACACCAAACACTACTGTAATTTTGCAATGTTTACTGCCTTCATTATCATTTGTTTGAAAAAAATCATATTAATTGTTTATTACAACACGTATATTTTCCTTGCAGTTGCCAGCCAGTGTATAGCATGCAGTAGACATGTAATCCAAGCTCCCACAGTTTATATTCCATCAATATGTAGTGCACTCTGTGTGTGTGAGAGAGAGAGAGAAAGAGAGAGAGAGGAGAGAGAGAGAGACTTGGACCTCACTCACAGACACTCAGGCAAGCTAGAAACCCTGAAAATTGGTACACATATACACTTATCAGACAAAACACTCCGTAAGCAGAAAAATGTGAACACTGGACATTTCAATATTCTCCAAGGCAGGAGAAATGGTTAGGCTATTATTATATCTGTTAAGAAGCTATAAATTGGTACACCCTGATTGTGAGGAAAGTCTGAAAGGAAAACATGGTAAGTTTCTCTGTGTGTTTGCCTGTGACTGCCAGCCTAAGATTAGATCCCATGAGGTTTAGCCTCAAAAATCAGCCATGAGGGGGAGCATTTAGATCAGGCCATGGTACTCATGAAAAGTTGTACATTCTTTCCTTCTACAATACTTCACCAAACTAAACCAGGGCTTCTTAGGCAGCTTTTAGCCCCAGTAGGGACAACAATAGGCTCCCTCTCTTTGATTGTCTTTTCCCCTGCTGAGACCAATAACAACTGAGGGAGGGGGGAGGAAAGATTTAAATCTCTCCCCTTCCACGGAGCTGTGTCCCTGATTCAAACCCCCACCCAATGCACTGCTGCACTGAACTGTATGTGAGGGAACCCAGTTATGGCTCTCCAAATAACATATCACATGGGCCACACCTTTCCATCCCATTACAGGATGACTTTTAGCTGTGGTACACATTATCAACTTCCACAGAGAGAGAGAGAGAGAGACAGAGACAGAGAGAATGGCCCCTTATGTTCTCTGAAGTGTAGTAACTGCCATTACATCACTCTGGCACCTGGCAGCAGTTCCCTTACCATTGAGACTGCTTCCGAGAAATAGCAGACGTTGGCATGGGAACTCTCCCCAGCTGGCCCTAGAATGACATACTGGCCAACACTATGCCTTTCAGCCATAGTTGGGGTAAGCCATCATGTGGAAGCCATATGATGTATCCATAAGATGTTGGAAACATATGCCTGCGCTGTTGAGACCAGGCTATATAATCAGCAGAATGAAGCAGTAAAGCTTTTTCTATGCTACTTCAGGTTACTGGTAGAGGGGGATTACAAGTTTCAGTTTGCATGCTATCCTATACATACCATAATCTTTTATATGCATATCAAGCTCACAAGCAGGGTATGAAAACAACAAGCCTAGCCTGTTGTTTGCGTCAACGTTCAGTTTTCAGAGGTATACTCCTTTTGAACAGGGAGGTTCCATTTTGCTACCATGTTTAATAGTTGTTGATAAACTACTCCTCATAAATTCATCTTGTCTTCCTTACAGCCATCTTAGCCTGTAACACATCTTCTGTTCACAAATGCCCTAAGTTAATTATGTATTATGAGAAAAGTAGCTCCTTTTATCTGTCCCGAATCTACTGCCAATTAACTTCATTGTGTCCTAGAAGAAAGAAGATTTTTAAAACTTCTCTCTAGCTGTTGTCACTATTCCCTGTTTAGTCTTCTCTCACTCCACACACACACACACACAGACACAAACACAAGGGGAAAAAATCATGTAGGGAAGGTCCTTGAAATGCTGAGCTTGGGAGAGGGGGCAGGTGGAAGATTCAAACTAAGCTCAGACTGGGGTGGTGGAGAGGAGGTGGTGGAAAAGAAAGAAGGCAGGCCCTTAGGTTACTGCCCCAGCTCTTGAAGACAGACAGTATCCCTCCCTCCATCTGAGGCATCCTGGACCAGAGGGCAGACAGGCTCAGTGATAAACTCCCAGGGGACAGAGCTTCTGTTTCTGTTGAAGGTTGTAGGAGCCGCACTAGTGGTCTACTGACCCTGATGATATTGATGACAATTAGTCGACAGAGATTAAAATGGAAATGAGGGGAGGCTTTCGTCTGTCACTTTATCCATCAGCTGTAGCTTGCCCCAGGCAACGGACCCACGCTGGGCTTTCTGTTTTGTTGTTATTCCCTTGTTTCAGGCTCAGTTGGTTTTCGCAGTTTGCTTCTTGCCATCACTAAATTCCCCCTCAAAGCCCCCTCATAAAAAAATAGGTTTGTCAAATCCCCCTTGCCCACATTTCATGGCACTTTACAGTGCCATTGGCAAGCTTGACAGGACAGCCAGCCTCCTGCAGGTAGCCAGGTTGCCGTCTCGCTCTCCTCCTTTCAACCGTGCCTGCAGTAATAATTTACTTTTGTTTGTTTGTTTTCCTTTATTACATTTTGGAAGTAGAAGTAGAAACTATCCATCTTTCAGACTGAAAACTCAAGGCCAAGCTAGATGCCATACAAAATGGCAACAACCTGTACTCTTAATTCCTTCATATCACATGTTATGAAGAGGAGATCTCACAAAAAGCAGATAACTAACAGGAACTTTATTTTAACCATGAAAGTACATTAAAAGAAAACCTTGAACTGAAACTGGCTGCTAGCAAGAGTGAAACTGAACTGGAAATGGAAAAGGAAACTGTTCTTGATAACCGCTTGAATTCCAGCTAGGGATGCCAACATCCAGGTGGGGCCTGGGGATCTCCCAGAATTAGAATTGATGTCCAGATTACATAGATCAGTTCCACTGGAGAAAATGGCAGCTTTCAAGGCTGGATTCCATGGCATTATATTCCACTGAGGCCCCTCCTCAAACCCCGCCTTCCCCAAGCTCCACCCTCCAAATTCTCAGGATTTTCCCACCCCAGAGTTGGCAACCCAAACTCCTGCCCATCTTTGTACGGCTAATTCTCTGCTTATACAGCAGTGCATTCACACACACACACCATGTTTAATACAACTTGTGTGGCTTTATCCTGACATCACAGCTTTCTGTGGTCTTTGCCGTTGCTTCTGGTTGAAAAAGCACAGGACACCGTAACATTAGAACACCAATATCTACATTATAACCTACATATGCAGAATGAATTGTTTCAGCTCAAGATGCAAGGGAAGAATCACATTTTAAATGCTTTACTACATCAATCCATTTTTTGAAAAACAAACTCAAGAAAATACAGTGGAGGGCACAATAGGGAACCGCCTGGACTAGAGTCTTTCTTCCTGCTGTGTTAATTTTTTTAAATTGTTTTCAACATGCAGGGGGGATTCCATAGGGAAAGCATTCAAAATAGCATCCCTTCTCTTGTATTCTGAAATGGTATAATCCATTTTGCTGCCTAAGGAATCTACCTCCACAGTAGGGAGGGAGCAGAGAAGGGACGCAGGAAATGGGTAGGGAAATTTTAAAAAGTGACACTTTCAGAAACACTACAGACATTTCACGCAATACTCTGCAGCAATACTCACAGAACACTTAAGAAAAGGAGGAGTTTTCAAAACAAAACAAAAAAACATCTCAAGCCTGCATTACAAACAGAACGCAAACAGCTTTGTGTGAAAAAGTTTTTAAAAGTTCATTAGCAATCAGCAGCCCAAACAATGTGAAATACCCCTAGATATGTGGCTGCCATTTTTAGCACTGTCTTTTGCCTGTAGGGTTGCCAGATTCCCCCTGCCTACTGTTGGGAGGACGTGAGGGTGCAGGTACTTACTGACATGTATATGTGCTCCCTCCCACACTCCGCATGATGACGTCACTTCTGCTTACACTGGAAATGACGACATCACATGAGGGACAATTCTTTAAGAATCAGGCCAAAATATTATGGTTTGGGGCGATTCTTAAAGAATCAGCCTGGTGTGATGATGTCACATCTGGTATAACCAGATGTGACATCATCGCACAGGCCTCAGGAATAGAGATGGGCACGACCCGCATTACGATCGAAAAAAACCCACGATAATGGTGATTGCGTGATCGTGACCCGGCGGATCATGACAGTCCACAGCCAACGATCCAGCAATCGGGAGGGGCCTAGATCGGGGCGATTGGGCTTGGATCAGGGATCCAGACACTCAGGCACCAGCAATCTATTCCCCTGGCAATGGAGCCAGGGGAATGCCTGAGCTGTGTTTGCCCTCCTTCTGTCACCCTGGAAACCCGAATGGAAGCCCAACTTTCCTTGATCAGCAGGGCTTCCTTCCAACCACGGAGCAGCAAAGCAGTCACCAGTTGGGAGAAGACACCCAGGGGAGGGAGGGGGAAGGGGGTGTTCTGTAGCCATGGGCACTCCAATCTCAACACAAACACAGATGCCACCGGCATCAGCCACCGTTCCTGTATCGCTGGGAACAGCGGGGCGCCCCTCCGCTTTTGCCTCCATGATCCACAATCCACGGATCGGGAACGGAAGATGATCGGTGTGGATCGTTTATTTGGGGTCGTTGCCGGCCCCAATCCACGATCAGCTGGATCGTTAATTTTTTTTGGATCATGCCCATGTCTACTCAGGAACACTCATGTAGCCATTTGCTCAGGCTACAATCTCCAAGTGGTCTGCCTCCTCCTGCTGATCAACAGTGATCACCGGGCTAAGAGACAAATCACTGGGAGTTTGCCCAGCACCTGGCAAGCCTATTTGCCTGACTTCTGATACCAGCACCTTTATGAATCTGTATGTTTCATACCAAAATGGGCATCTGCAGGATTATGTTAAAGGGTATTCTTTTCACCCAGATTCTAGGTTCATTCTTCCATTAAAAATTCTCAGGGAATTATGGGAAATTCCTTAGTGGTCCCTCAGGCAGTGCCTGATTAAATGGATGTCTACTTCATCCCAACAAGGTGCAGAACATGTACCAACTGCATTACATTAGTTTGAAATTGGGTGGGGTTACACAATTGAATACTCCTTCATATGAAAGAAAAATTCTAGCCCAGTCTCCATCATATACTAGTTTTTGTATGGGTGAGGATTCTTTTCCCATGAGAAATCATTCAATCATGTGATCCACCCCTGCAAGTAAAGTGGTATAGTCTCAAAACAGGTTTACCGTTTCTTTGGCTGTTTGTGTGAACAGGGCCCCTAGGCAGCTGGCCTCATTCAGTATAAAGCAGCTTCCAGTATCAGTGTAGTTTCAGTCTTTATTCTAACATGACAAATGCAAAAAAAAAAGCAAAAAGAAAAAAAGCAAATGCTTTTCCTAGATCCACTTATTTTTTTAAGGTCAACCATCTGGATCCAGATTTCATTAGAGGTTAAACCTGATTTTAAAACCAATGCGAAACTTTCCACATGATTAAGCTTAAAATTATCTGGGCTTTTTTGCTGCCGCTAATGTACATCTGACTAATCAAGGGGTCAGGAGTGCAAATTTCCAAGCTTGGCTACCAGCCAGGGTTGCAAACAAAAGGCCTCCAAATGGCTATATTGGATGCAGCGATACAGATTTTTCTGCACAGCCTATACTCATTGGCAATGGACTGCACCCGGAGCCTTCCGTGCCAGCACAATAACAAAAAAACCTTGCCCTAGTTCTAGCAATTGCCAGTGATGCTAGTATAGCAGAAAGATCATGCACAAAATCCCATCCTGAGAATATCAGAGCAACCACGATAAGGAAAGCCCTGGGGAGGGGGGATGAAAGGGAAAGAATCGTGAATGTTATGGAGAGGGGTGGAATTATTCAGGTATCCTTAAGGACAATCAGCTAAATTCTGATGGCATCAGTTTTCACTTACAGCAGAAACAGAAGGAGCTACTATAATGTTGACAGAGTCTCTGCAGGAAACACTGATACGCTCCTAGAACTGCCAACTCTGAGTTGGGAAATTCCTGGAGATTTCGGGGTGGAGTTTGGGGAGGGCAGGTTTTAGAGAGGGGGGGACCTCTGCATGATATAATGCCATAGAAATGACCCTCCAAAGCAGCCATTTTCTCCAGGGGGACTGTTGACTGGAGATCAGTTGTAATTGTGGGAGATCCCCAGGCCCCACTTGGAGGCTGGCAACTCTCCCTTTCCCATAATACCTACTTCATCTGCCTGTTAAGGTCACAAATTTCCCTATCCCTGGAACCAACAGCCAATGATGTGGAGTGAGGTTTGGGGGGGCCACCCCATATTCCTTTGAACATCTAATTCTACCAATATATGTAACAAAACAACTGTTAGTATCCTAAGCTGCACATAGGCCATCATATTCATTATCTCTGTTTAATAAAGTCTTATCCCTTATGAAGCTGCCTTATACACAGGGCCGGATTGACAGGGGGGGCAAGGGGGGTAGTCTGCCACCAGCACTGCCAAAGAGGGGGTGCCAGGTGCAGCTGCCAGCCGCTGGGAACTCGCCGGAGCTGGTGGCGGCAGTGCGGGCTGCTGAACGGAGGGTTGGGAGGCCACCCTCGCCATTCGCCTGCCCCACTTATGGGCTGGCTGACTTGCTGTGCACACAGGATAGGGAGCTTCCGTGACATCATCACGCAGCGCTGGGAGCACATGTGCACTGTGTGCATGCAGGGAGGGGAGGCCGGACTTGGGCTACCCTGGGCGCCAGCAACCCTAAATCAGGCCCTACTTATACTGAATCAGATCATTGTTCCATCCATCCACAGACCATCTACTCTAGCTGGCTGCAGCAAAGAGGCTGCTTCCTAGCAACCCTGCTACCTGGGGTCCTTCATAAATGGAAATTGGGATTCCCAGATTATAAAGAAGGGTTGCCAGACCCAGTCTAATAACCAGTGGGAGACCCAGTGGGCCAGGGATCTAGATAGAGTGGTCATCAGCAATGACAGAATTCCCAGAGTCTTTTTGGTAAAACCATATATTTTCTAGCAATTCCTAAAGAGAACTGATGGGTTTTCCCTAGAACTGATGTCCACCACCGGTGCCAGGGTTTCTGGTGCCTGCGGCCACCTTTCCGCACATGCGCAGTGTGCGTGCGCATGCCCGGACTGCGTGATGACATCATCACATGATGACGTCATCATGCAGCAAAGCCAGGGCCATTGGCCAGCGGGTGGCTGGGGTGGCACGAGGAGGCTGCCCACGCTCCACACGCAACCCCAGCCACCTGCCATGCCTGGCCCGCGGCTGCAGCACTGTCCCGATACAGACTCACACTGGCAGCATGCGAGGGAAAACTCCCAAGTTGTCCGAGCAGGGCAGCACCCAGTTCCAAGGTTCAGGCACCAACTGGGCACACTCACGGCTTCAAGTCCAAAGGGGGATTCCAAAAACACATCCACAGGAACAGGCCAAGGTCAGGGACAAGAGAATCAATTCCAAACACAGCAGCAAGGTCAGTAGTGAGCGGACTCGTTGCTTCCACGCAGCCACTCCCTCTTCGGCTGCTTTTAAGCCTCACAGTGCTCAGCACCTGCCAGCTATCTCAGTCCTGCTCCTGCGAGCACTCATCATCACTAATGATGCTGGGCCGGTGCTGTGCTGCTAGCCTGGCACTGCGCCTTCTGGCTTGGAGGGCTCTTCTAGCCCTCCTCTGGCAGCGCTCCCGAGGCTCTGGTGATGAAGGGGGAGAGCCGGCCTGCACCTGGCTTTCTGTTGCCAGCCCAGGGCTGGGAAGCAGAGGAACCGATGTGTTGGGACCTGGCTGTGGATCAGTATCTGAGCCTTCAGAGCCTGCCTCCTCCTGCAGTGCCTCTGCCACTGGCTGTGGATCTGGGTCAGGTTCACCAGCTGCCTCTTCCTCAGAGGAGTCCTCTGAGTCTCTCTGCTCCACTGGGCCAGGTTGGTCCATGACAAGCACCCAGTTGGGGGCGTGTGGCGGCAGCGGCAGCACGGGGCTGGCTGGCTGCTGCAGCTGCGGTCCAAGGATGCCAGCTCCGTGGCATGCACCTCCGCCCCCAGCACCCCCTCCGGTGCCCCCTCTGGCCCCATGGCGCCCGCGGCACCTGCCTCACCGCCTCAATGGTGGTGCCAGCCCTGCTGATGTCAATCTTCTCTAGGAATCACCAAAAACTGTATGGTTTTTACAGTAGAGTTTCCAACAATTCCTAAAGAGTTGTGATGTCACTTCCAGGTTTCTTGAAAGTTATGTCACAACATTGCAATTGGCAATTAATTTTTCTTTCTTTCTCTTGCTGGAGCATGTGCTCTACCCACTGAGTTATTAGGGTAGCTCATCATTTGTGACTAGGATAGTACTAAGAACAGACTGTTTTGTCAAATGGCACAATGTTAGGAAATAACATGTTGCAAATCTGGGTTATCACACTGAATCGACACAGCCTTCTCCCATATTGGAACCATTGACCTGGGAGCAAGGTATGCTCTCACTTGCTTGAGCTCTTCAAGCAGATGTTGGACAGGCATATTTTGGGAATTCTCTAGCTTTGGGTTTCCTGTACTGAGTGTGAGTTAGACTAGATGTCTATAAGGTTTATCAGGGAGGGACTGTGGCCCAATGGGAGAACATCTGTGTTAATAACAATAACAACAACAACAACAACAACATTCAATTTATATACTGCCTTTCAGGATGACTTAATACCCACTCAGAGTGGTTTACAAAGTATGTCAGTATTATCCCCACAACAATCACCCTGTGAGGTGGGTGGGACTGAGATTGCTCCTAGAAGCTATGATTGACCCAAGGTCACCCAGCTGGCTTCAAGTGGAGGAGTGGGGAATCAAACCTAGTTCTCCAGATTAGAGTCCCGCGCTCTTAACCACTACACCAAACTGGCTCTCGTGTTGCATGCAGAAGGCCCCAGTTTCAACCTCCAGCATTTCCATCTAAAAAGATTAGGTAGTAGGTGAAATAGCTCTGCCTAAGACCATGTGGGACCACTGCCAGTTAGAGTAGGCAAGGATGATGTAGATAGACCAATGCCTGACTCATGTTCTTGAGGCCTGTCCCACTGTTTGATTCAGTCATTCTGTATTTCCAGATGCCAGTGGCATGGAGAAGACTTAGCTGCCCCCTTTTCCCTATCTGTTATGGAAAACAGGACTCCAGGGGTTGGTTGGTTATTTATTTAGAATATTTCTATGGCACCACTTCAGAGCCCTGCTCAAGCCAGTTTACAATTTAAAAAACATAGTATTAAAAAAGCCAAGCCATTACAAAACCAAGGCACTGGACATAAGCAGCATAAAAACTACTCATAAAACAGAGGCAAACCGTTAAAATCTGATTAGATGATGCCATAGTAGTTCAGGGAGGGGGAAGATGACAGAGGGCAAGAGTGAGATGTTACAGTGGCCTTATCTTCTGCTGCATGAGGGATTCAAAGGTTCTTGTCTAGAATTCAGGTTCCAAGATGGCAACCCAGAAAAAGTGTAAGCTGCCACTTGCGCTAAGGAGTTCTTGTCTTCATGGAATATTTGACTAGTCAATTAGTGCCTCTAATAAGGATTATTCCAGCTGTTCTTTCTCATCTGGAAGACTTTTGGGGCTTGTTTTAGAACCAGTGCACTAAGAGCATTTGGTTCTGTACATCTGAAATTCACACCAGGCCATGTATGCATCATCCATCTCTAAGGCACATGTCCGGTACCACATTCTCTCCCATGCCTTAACTGCTGCCTGTCCAGACATAAACCAATGAAACAGCCAAGCTCCAAATTCCCTTGAAGGCATTTATAATTACTGTTATTAAAATGTGAAGCCTTCTACAGTTCGTAGCAACCAGATCTCAGTTTTACAAGCCTGAAGAGGAGGATGGCAACCCAATTTCTCCCCATTGTGTACCCAATTTAATATGGCCTTTTAAACAGCTACTCCTTTTTCGATGATGTCAATTTTACTGGGCAGGTGTCACATCTTTATATGTCTGAACTGATGCATGTCTTTCATGCCAAATCTTTGCACATGCTTGCACTTCTATTGAATCTCTAAAGCGAGAAACATCATTAGACCAACACCATGTTTTCTCATGTCACAAAGGAATCCTAGAGTTTAGCCAACAGAGGTGCTTTCACATTCTGTTTTTCAACATGTAGATTCTACACCAAAACAAGAGACTGGTTCTGTTCAGACATGGTTAGACATTATGGGAATGAGCCTAGAACTCAGGCATTCGACATGCCTTTCCCTGCTACCTGTGTAGTACTTAGGTGTTGAACACTTCTGTGTTTCCAATATAGCACAGCTTGTGACTTCCAAACTGGACAAGATGACAAACTATAGTTTGTTCTCTCATGTACATAACAGGACTCTGAACCAGGAATAAACTGTGGTCTGGAATCCTGATTTATAGGCCAAAAAAACCAAGATATAATTTGTTCCTTCATCTCATTCAGATAGCATGATGACCAATGGTTTGTTTGGAATGTGGAAGTTTTCAATAAGCTGCACAAGGAGGGAAGGAAAGTAAATGAAGAGTATGCACGCATAAGGAATTTGAAAGCTTATTTCCCTAATGACAGACAAAATCATTCTTACATCAGAATAGAGTTCTACTGTGTTGTTCTGGGTAAGAAAGCCAGGCTTGGATTAGGATGACCTAAACTGAGATCTCCATTCAGCCATAACACTCACAAGCAATCCTATGAAGAGTTATTCTAGTCTAAGCCCAATGAAATCAATGGCCTTAGACTGGAGCAACAGTACAGGATTGTACTGGAGGTGACATTGAGCCAGGCACCATCTTTCAAAATTTACTCTGCCGCGTGGATGAGAAGATAAAATACAAGAAGATATAAACTGTCTTGAAAAGATATAAACTGTCTTGAGCTCGTTTGAGGACAACTGGAACGCCAAAGTAGTTGATGAATGAAGCTGAGCTCTTTAAATCTCCAGGGAGAAGCTTCATATAGTTTTATTTAGAAATGGAATACCTTCTGTGTAACTTCCACTGGCTTACAAAATCACAAAACACTAAAACAAAAAAGAGTTTTCTGGCATATTAAAGACTAACACAATGATCAAAGGTAGCAAAGCAGGGGGAAGATAATGTGGGATGCAGCCAGAGAGATCTAAGCTAGATTCCCCAGTCAGCCATGAAGCTCACTGGGTGACTCTGAGGGCCAAGCTACACATGACGAATGACACTTGAACGGCAAGTGGATTGAGTGGAGGGCAAGTGAACAGGGAGAAATACACTTGCCGTTCAAGTGTCATTCATCATGTGTAGCTTGGCCCTGAGCCAGTCACTCTCCTCCTCAAAACAGTGTCCCTTGCAGGATTATGAAGTTAAAATGTGCGAAGGCTACGTATGTTATCCTCAGCTCTTTAGAGGAAGAGAGTGACACAAACATGATTTTTCTGAAGAAGGGAGCTCTGACTCTCAAAAGCTTACACCCTGAAAATCTTGTTGGTCTCTAAGGTGCCACTGGACTCCAATCCTACAAATATAATTGGTGATAGATAACTATACTTACCATCTAACAGAGATACACACTGTATTGTTGCTGTCCACACATTGTCACAAGCAGGGCTTTTTTCTGGGAAAAGAGGTGGTAGAACTCAGTGGGTTGCCCTCGGAGAAAATGATCACATGGCTGGTGGCCCTGCCCCCTGATCTCACCGTGCAGAGAGCAATCTAAACTCCCCCCTGTCTGGAGATCAGGGGGCGGGGCCACCAGCCATGTGACCATTTTCAAGAAGTTCCAGAACTCTGTTCCACCGCGTTCCAGCTGGAAAAAAGCCCTGGTCACAAGCATAATTGGACCCATTATGTCCCAATCATCTTGTATCTGTACAAACCCATCAAATGGCCTTACTGTCAAGGATGCTGAACCTCAACTGTTAGGATGGCTCTCCTAGGCCTTGTCAAGACTACAGCTTGGAATTGATGCCTTGACGCACGCCAGACTCCAGCCAGACTCAGCCCTTCCAACATTTCGTAAATGAAAAGAGGGACACTCTCATTGCTTGTAATGCAACAAGGATCACTGCCAGCCCCCTTCCCTCCTCCCCTATTACTCATTGTTGAAGACTCTTCTCCATATGCCACATTCTGTGTTTATTTGCCATGTAATCGCCTGCTTTGAACTGGCTTCTAATGCAAGATAGTGTTAGTGTGTTGAATATATCCAGTGTCTTTCCTTTTTGAAATCTAAGGATGTCTAATAGACTGTTTAATCTCATAACAGATGTGGTTTCATTATTTATTTATTTAATAAAATAGTGAGAGAGGCACACCTCCTCCTTTTGCCAAACCTCCAAGGTAGGTTTCTATTCTTACAATAGCTGCAACGCAAGTATATTCAGGAGCAATTAATAGATAGATAAGCTGTTATTGCAAGAGGTATCAGAAAGTTGTACGCAAGAATTTGTGTGTATGTGTGTGTATATGTGTGCATGTGCACGCTCTTTGGTGTGCAAGTTCACTAGAATCAAGAGGAATCTTCTCCCCAGAAAGGGGCTGAAAAAAAACCACCACAATCTCAAACAAATCTATGTACATAGTTTTTAAAAAGACAAACCAAACATCTTCCCAAAAAAGTAAAATGGGAACCAGAAAATGGGCCCAGTCCTGGTAAATATTTTTATCCCACTTTTTAACCACTTAAAATCTAAGTTAAAAATACCAGTTGCACAATGTCTGAGGGAGGGTGTTCACAACAAGCTCTGGGCCTGAGCTTGAGGGAAGGATGCTATGAGGGAGAGATCCAGAGGATTTAGCCGTGTTAAGTCTGTAGTCACAAAATATCCTGTAGCACCTTTAAGACTACTTAACAGATGCTCCTGGACTCTTTATTATTATGCTATGAGGGAAACATCTCTCCTTCTGATGGTCTCAGCAATGACAGTTTGGAAACTGGAGAGGAGTGGACTCTCAGCTGAAAGGCTGCCTGGCTCCTCCTAACTCCTCCTCTTAATGGTTTCAACAGAGACAATTTGTAGCTGGAGGTAATATGGAACCATATAGAGTTTCTGACCTAGATATGGCAAAATAGGAGGTTGATTTCTGCCCACAAAAAATTCCCTCTCGCTCCCTTCCACCGTGAGGCCAGAGACTCAACATTCCTTGTAGGCCTTGAGTCCATGACAAGCAATCTGTCTAGCGGAAGAACCATCCATTGGTCTGGAATGTCCCCCCCCCCCTAAGTAACATAGAAAGGAAAGGAGGGGAGGAAACGCTCACAGCAGAGAAATGTCACTTCAAGCTTGAACAAGTTTATACTACTGGCTGTAGAGCTTGTCAGAACACAGTGAGGGAGAAGCTGACAGCTATAAATCAGGTTCAAGACCCAAGAATATACCACTGAACAAGGGCCCAGTCACAGCTGCTTTATAGGGGTACACTGCCTCTCTGACAACAGCCATCTAACACCCCACAACTCTCAAAACACAGCAAACCGCATCCTTGACTTACACAATTCCCTCCTTGCGTTCTGTTTGCAAAGCTGGACCTCGTCCAGCATTTTCTTTCTTTTCTTTTTTCTATCCATGATGAAAAACCTTTCTTCTCAATCCCTGTTCTTCTTTGTCGAAACCAGCAGAGAAGTGCTTGCTATTGATTTTCCTATTAAGCAGTTCTAGTAAACATTTTTACTAGCCCTGCTAACCTAATACAGATGTTCTGTTTCGGTAGAGTGCTGTGAACAGGTGATAACAGTTTCTAAAAGCAACAACTGTGAACCTTAACTAGGGAGGAAGCTTAAGAAGCAGCTCCTTGCAATGTAAGAAGAATCCTGCTGGACTGGATCAAAGGTCCACCTAGTACAGTGTTGTGTTTAAAACACTGGCTGGCTGAATACCCTTAGAAAGCCCACAAGATGGATACCCCCATCCTCCATTGTTTATTCCCATCATTTCAGGCTCAGAGGCACATATTGGCTCAGATCCACCAGAGATTTCCACAAATGGAAGGGATTTCTATCAGCAGAGCAGGACTTTCCCAATCTCCCCCTTCCTGCTGCAACACAAAATGTCCCCCTGAAATGCTATCCCTGAGGGAAAGGAGAACCTCAGGAACAGCTTGGTGGGAGTCAGTCTGGTGGCGGAGGGAGAATTGCTAACACTTGCCTCCCCATTTTGTTCATGAAAAACTCTCCGTTAGATCCAAGCCAATATTGGAACATGGTGGTTCCAGCTAGCTATCATGACTAGTACCCTTTGACAGACCTATCCTATATGGATTGGTCCAATCTCCTTTTAAAGGCATATGACTCCCAAATAATCCCATTAGCTATGTATTGTGATAGACTTCCTACCACAAATCAACATCTTTGGGTGAGGTGACCCCAACATTTTACTATTTTGAGAGAGGTAGAAAAGAATTCTATCTACTCTTTCCATATCATTCATATTTTTCTAAACCTTTCTTATGTCCTTTCTCTGTCATCTTTTTATTGTAGCTGAGGGAGGTGGAATTCAAGAGTTTTGTGTGGCAAATGATTAACAAAGTCTCAAGACAGTCTACATTTGGATTAAATGAGAACATGCAAAGAGAATGACAAGGAGTCAACAATTAAAGAAATCAAGACACACTTGACAGCATCACATTGAAACCTGACAAATCTTTCTATAAATCAGTAATAGCCATTTCGTGGCATGAGGGTATATTTCAGACCCTAATAGTTTCTCATGGCCCCTGGGAGGAGTCAGGTAAGAGCTTACAAACTGAAGAGCCTCCATAGAACTGATAATGAGTTTAAATCTATTGCTATCACTTGACCATCCAATACTGGATTAAATCAAAGTGAATGCTGGGATTCTTCATCAGATAAGTCAAAAGAGTTTGTAAGACTTATGTATTTCTCAGGGGAGTTTTGCACACACATAGCCCAAGTTCTCCTGTGACATTCACGGCTGAACAGAGAATTTGAACTGCAGCTTTCAATAGTCAAATGCCGCATTCCAGACAGTGCACTACATCATCTTTTCATATTATCTTCATTTCTTAAAACTATCCCAAAAATGTTTGCAAAGACAAGGGTAATGTTTGTGCCTCTCAGCATTTCCAAAGGTGGTGGAAACTTGCCAAGTCTACAGTGTCCCTCACAATAAGGAACATGAGGGCTCACGCTGTCTATGAATCTCTGGCAAGTCTTATACACCAATTTGAGAATCACTGTTTTAAGGTTCTAATCCAGGCAATCTTCAGGAATCCATAGTTGGACCTCAGAACAACGTGAACCAGATCGGCAAGTCAAAACAAGAAAACTGCTGCTTCCAGATTTCTCACACACCACTTGTCCTAAGCTACACCCACCAGACTGCCAATGAACACAGTGACAAGTCCCAGCCTGCGACCAACTGGCAAAGTATCTCTTTCATATGAAATGACACAGCGCAAACATAGTCTGAGAAAAGCATTAGCAAACACTAAACAGCAGGAAGTACATTATACAAAAAAAAAGGGAATATGTTAGAGTTGTTGCTGAATTTTACCTAAAAATGAAATTTAAAGCAAATTTCCTCCTCAGGCAAAACTTATGTCAGACTTCTCAGGGAAGCTAAATCAGGTTCTAGAAGACTTATGAGAAACCTTTGTGTGTGGGGGGGGTCATTTGTCGTTTGTTGGTATATCCATGGTAAATGCATACATTTCAACCTGAGGGCTTTTAAAAAGAGAGACGCACTTCAGGCAAAAAAGAGTCTGGGATGAAACAGGTTGGTATGGGGTGCAAAACATTTTGGAAACTGACATAAAAAAACCCAAATTGTCCGCCCTTTCCCTGGCTAAAAATAACAAAAAAGACCAGCTGACCATATGCTGCTCAAAATCTGCTCTCAGAGCCAGCCACTAATATTGGCCTAATGATTGAGCTGACCCTCAGTGGAAGCTTCTTAATTTTATTATCCCTTATATCTGACTTTACCTTCCGCTGTGGAAGTTAGCAGCATACGTGAGATTTGGAGATGGCTTACCATCTGGCCAGTGACCAGATCCAGGCCTGCTTAACTTCACAAAGTTGCTGTTTTATATGCCTTGCAATCAGACTAATTCAATGTCATGAATTTTCCATGACATTGTTCTCGCTTGTACCTGCCTGTTATCAGGCTACAAAGAACACATTGGAAAGTCTGAAGATGTGCAGAAGAGCTCTCTCTTGGTAGAGATGATATGATCTATTTGGGGGGCTGTAGAGTCTACCATTCTCTACCGTGGATGGCCCAGGCTAGCCCAATCTTGTCAGATCTTGGAAGTTAAGTAGGGTTGGCCTTGTTTAGTACTTCCATTAGAGACCTCCACGGAAGACCAGGGTTGCTACGTAGAAGCAGGCGATGGCAAACCATCTCTGTTAGTTTCTTGCCTTGAAGCCTCAACAGGGGTCACCATAAGCTGGCTGTGACATGACAGCACTCTATACACACACAATCTACCCCAGGCAATGCTTCTTTTATAGCATATATTGGAAGATTGCCTTTTTTTAGTGACCAAGACATCCCACAATGGGATGCTGGAATTCACCTCTGCTTCATAGGTAAAATAAATATTCTGGGGATATTGATGGTTAAATTCCCCTAGCAGAGGGAAAGATATGATTAGCATCAATAATCAGGCACAATATATATCACTTCTGATATTCAGTCAGCTTTTCAGCGCCCTTTGATCGTGCCACTCCCTGGTATATCAGGAAAATTTCCACAATTGAAACTTAATGGCAGCCCGCAGTAGTGCAGCTGTATCTTTGGAAACATACATATGCATATTTTGTTAGGTGACACTAACATTTGCCATGGAGAAGTCTTACATTAACATAAAAAAAGAGTTTTGTATAAGTGCAGTGGATTAATACTAGTATAACACACAGGTTAACTGAATGAGCGATAAGCCAAAAAGTCCATGGTTCAAGTCTCATTTCAGTAATGTGTATCCAAAAATATCTTAGCTTATTTGCTACTTAATACTAGCTTGGATCCCTCAGAGAGTTTCTGCAGACAGAAGAGTTTCTGCCCACTGAGCATAACTTTCTCACTTCCTCCCTCTTAGGAGCAACATTTGGTGAGGCATTTTGGGCTGCAGCAGTAGGGGGGAGGCAAGAAAGTTACACTCTGTAGGAGGAAATCCTTCCATCCGCACAAATGTTCTGGTGGATCCATTTTCACATTTTTATTTTTGGGCTTAATGTATATATTGCCTTTCTCCCCAATGGGAACCCAAAGCTTCTTATATTGTTCTCATCTCCTTCACTTTGGCCTATTCCACGTGACACACTTTAAGCCGGCAATGCCAAGCATTCAGGCCAATCTGTGCTGAAACTGCTTAGGGTCCCATCATTCTGCATTGCATGACCTCAAGGCGATTTGGTGTCTGCTGATGAGTTGAGATGTGTTTGTTTGGAGCCGCATTTGGGGGGGCGGGGTGGAATTGATGTCATGTTTTTTTTAATCACATGCATTGTTACATTGCAGCGTTGGAACCCATTTCCCCTCCCCCCTGTATTTGCTGATTGGGTTGTTCCATGCCCCCTGGAGAGAGAATTGGTGGTGGAGTTCTGGAGGAAAACATACTTTTCCTGCTCGTTCCACTCCCCTTTATTTTTTTAAAGCCAAGCCAGGAAAGGGTTAATATGCTGATGCTTTATTCCCCCCTGGCAGTTTCCCTGGCGCTTTGTTTTGCAAAGGGCTGTGCAAAATGCTTGTTTTTTTTCCTTTTTGCCATTTGCAGGAGGGAGGGGAAAGCAGCCATTTAACCCTTTCCTGGATTTTAAAGCCAGCAAGGAATAAGCAGCAACGTTAGGAATAGTTCCTGGCTTTGAGAGAGAGAGAGAGAGCATGCATACCCGGGAGGAAGGAAGCGAACAGAGAAGCAGCTTCATGACTCTTACCTCACTTTGCTGATAAAAATGGTAGAAAAGGAGTTCAGAGAGCTGAGGAGGGTGGGAGTGGTTACCGGCAGACAGACCAATCAGCTCCCGGGGGAAAGGAAGCGGAGGGCACGAGAAGCAGAATGGGAGTTTTTTTTATTCTGCAGGGACATAACGCATGCCAGCAGCAACTGGGCAGAGGCTTAAAAAAATTGAAGAATGTGCACGATGGGGGGGGGGAGTGGAGAAAAGATGGATAAAACCCGTTGCTGCTTCCCGTGACTCCCTTAAATGTGCAGAACTCTGGAGAACATGGGAAGCAGAATAGATTGTGAAATGCTGTTAAGTGATCATGTGGAAAACACCTTTATGCACACAATAATCCTCAGGGGTAGGTGAAGCTGGGAGACTGTGACTGGCCCAAGGTCACCCAAGAAGCTTCCAGGGTAGGGTGGGGATTTGAACTTGATTATCCAGATCCTAGTCCGACATTCTAGCCACACTGGTTTTCTGTAAAATGTTTATACTTTTATCCCATCCCCCCTCTCAAAAGTTCTGGTCCGGAGTTGGACCCTGAAAGTTCAGGGTCCTGTTAAGTTCCCTGCTTCAGATGGGCATTCAAGCTGCATTTCTGGCATGCAGTTCCTTTAACTGGCTGTGTCTCTTCTTGGCACAAGGAGATTTTGCCTCAGTTATCACACGCATCCAGGCTTGATCAGTGAGTGAGGCTGCAGTTGCAGTTGGCTGGTGCAAACTGCAACTGCAAATTTGCTGATAGCTACTTCTGCACAGGAATACATCTCACCCATCTTACAAGAGCTGTGCTCACTGCCTAGTTTATTTCTGACCACAATTCAAAGGTAGCCACTTACCTTTAAAGCCCTCCATGGTCTGGCATATTATGATGGCATAATATACATTAAGGACCCATTCTTAGCTGATATGAGTGGCCATGAGGAACAGAGCCTTTTCAATATTAGCAACACTCCAGTGGAACTCTCCATTACAATTTGCCTGGCACCTTGTCTCGTTAGTTGCAGGCAGTAGATGTAAATGGCTTCTTGTTGTTTCTTGCTGGCCAGCACAAGTTATGTTTTCAGTGGTCTTTTAAGGTTGCTTTATCTCTATCGCCACATATTTCTCTTAATTCTGATCCCCGGCTGCAGTCCTACACACAAGTAATAGGGACTTACATCTGAGTATATATGGTTAAGATGGCACAATTAATTACCTTTTCGGCTTTGAACCCACATTCCAGTGATCCCAGTTCACCCACTATTGCATACTGGCCTATCCCACTGCCATACTCAGATGATAGTGTGGTTTTCCTAGGAAAATGATTGGTGTTGTTGATGACGGTGGTGTTATTTTTGGCGCGCACAGCATATGTTGCTTTATTCTTATCAAACATACTACTGCAAATGCATTACGGATTGCCCTGATGATATTTGCAGAAGTACCACTTAATTACTTAAGTTCCAGATATTGGTAGCATCCACATGCTGTTCCCTCACCACTTCTGTTAGGAGTATCAGAATAAGTGTTACATACTAAAAATGAAAAACCAGTATGAAACGGACCATTGAAACTCTCCCCACCGACCATGAATAAAGCACACCTGCTCAGAAAAAGTTTCTACCACTAAGGCATGATGTGTACGTTTGTGAAACAGAGAGAGCTAAGAAGCTAACACATTGTGACAGGAGAGTACCCTGCACTCAGAATACATTTTGGAGCCTCTATGTATGTACTGGAGATATCAGAATAAGAAGTGAAGTTATTTTGAAACTGACAGAACTTAGGCTGCTTGCTACCTGTGTGTTGTTTTCTGCAAAATGTCCCTCAGTTTAAAGAAAATCCCCCTTTGTAACAGAAATTCCCTATTGTGAGGAAAATTTTATTGATAGACTTAGTTCATCCTGTTTCTCTTCTGGGCATAATTCAAGGCACAGATTTTGACTTAAAAGCCCCGAGCCACCTCAGACATTGCATCACAATCTTTAAGATTAGGTAGGAGGAACTCTCAGCTTCATGAAGTCCAAATAGCTAAACTCAGAAAGAGGGAAATTCTTAGCAGCTGCCCACAAGTACAAAGTTTGCATTCCTCAGAACTTCTCAAAAGTCCCATCATTTTCTAAGAAGTGCTGCAAGACGTGTGCTTGCTTATGTAGCCTTTTTATGGTCAGGGAGAAGTAAAAGGTGGAGTGAGTATAAAGTAAGGATGTGCGAAAGGACATGAGAATTTTTGCTAGCGTTAAGGATCTTCTTTTCCTTTAGAATCTCTGGACTGTGTCTCCTAATCAGGACTTTCCAAATTCACCTCAGAATTTTTGATAAAGTGATATTTGAGACCTATTGTCATGAAGGGGGAAATGACAGGTCTGGGAAACAAGGAGTTCCTGGATTAAAGTTGTGATGACTAGAGATGGGCACGATCCAAAAAAAAAAATACTGATTAAGCCGTTCGTGGATCCGGGCCACTGCCGAACCCAGGCCTCCAATTCTAACTGATCAAGTCCCATTTCCGATCTGGAATCGGAAAGGCCAAAGCAGGAGGGCACCCCGCTGTTTCCAGAGATATAGGAATGGTGGTTGGTGGCAGCGGCCGCCAGGCTCGGTGGGAAGGGGGAGGCGGCGATGAGCCGCCTCCCTCCAGGGAGGGAGGGGACATTCACACACACACACACACACACACTTAGAGTAGAGGGGGGAGTTTTTAACCCGGCAACGAGCCGCTTCCCCTCAGAGAGGGGACATTCCCAGGGCCGGATCTACAGTTGCCAGTGCCCAGGGCAACCATAGTCAGGCTCTTGCACGCGCGCGCGCGCTCCTGTGTCCCCCCCCCCCGCCCACGCAGCAAGCTGGCTGTCCCGGTATGCTGCGGAGCTGGCAGCAGTACGAGTGACTTGGCAGCTGCCCACACCGTTCACCTGCCCCGCAAGACAAGGGGCAGCCAGCTTGCCCGCGTGCCCCTTGTCCTGGGGAAAGACGAACGGTGTGGGCAGCCTCCCAGCCACCCACACTGCCTTTTGCCGGATCACCCCAGGACAAGGGGTGGCTGGCTTGCTTGCGCGCCCCTTGTCCTGGGGAGAGACGAACGGCGTGGGCGGCCTCCCAGCCTCCCGTGCTGCCTTTTGCCTTTCCTTTGTGCCCATGGCTTCAGAACACCCCCTTCCCCCTCCCTCCCCTGGGTTGCTGCTCCGTGGTTGGAAGGAAGCCTGCTAATCAAGGAAAGCTGGGCTTCCATTCGTGTTTCGAGGGCGACAGAAGGAGGGCAAACACAGCTCATTCCCCTGGCTCCATTGCCCCGGGAATAAATTACTGGCGCAAGAGTGTCTGCAATTCCGAACAGAAACCAATACATCCAATCAAGTCCTGAACAAGCAAACCCCCGACTGCTGGATCAGTTGCCGTGGACAGAGCCGATTAACTGAGTCATGATGGCGCAAACGCCAAAATGGGGGGGGGGGTTGAAATCGTAATTCAGATCGTGCCCATGTCTAGTGATGACCTCAGTGTTTGACATTAGACAAGTGCTACTTTGGCATGAAACTCCCACCCTTACCACATGCACAATATGGAGGGGGGGGGCAAATTTTAGGCTGAAGCAGGAGTGGGAAGGCAAGAAAGTCATGTTCCATCACCAGAGATCCTTTGGTTTGTGGAACCGCTGTAAAAGATCCAAATGGATGAGACTCAATTCTTGGTGTCTCCAGTTGTTTTATTTTTATGTTTACACCTTGCTTATCTTTCCAGTGAGGAACCAAAGCAATTAACAACCAATTTCTCCTCCATTTTACCCTCCCAGCAACAATCCTGTGAGGTATGTTAAGCTGAGAAAGAGTGACTGGCCAAGCAAGCTTCCATAGTGAATGAGGTTTCACACTTGGGTCTCCCAGATCCTAGTATAACACTTTAGCCACTGCAACATGTTGGATCTGTTAATTACAAGTAATTAACATGTTAATTACCCCTCATGTGTATTAAGGGTGGCCAACAAATCTAGTTTAAAGCATTTATTTTTACCTAGACTTTTAACTAATCTTTTGAAATTGTTTTTATGTTCTTTCTGCTTGTAGCCTGAAGACTGCTTAACAACAATCGCCCCATACATTTTCTTGCAGAATGATAATTTGAACCTGAGACTCCCAGATTCTAGTCTAACTATTATGCTACACTGACTGACAAGTTCTGTGGTTAATGGACGGTGTGCATTCGTGTGAGGAATGGCTTTGTCACCTACGTGCTATGTTCAGTCTGGGTTCTGGCGAATAACACAGGAACCGTTTCTTGGTTGGAATGGCCACAACTTTATTGATTACAGCTAGATGGAGCATTGACCAGGCATATGGTCACGGATCCTCGTTGGCATTGGAAGGCCCTTTTGCTGTCCAATTCATCACACTCCAGCCCATGCTTGTCCACAACAGCAAGCATTATGCAAGTGTTATTCCACCGCCAGCCATGCTGGATGGCCCTTGCATCCCAATCCGCATGGAGTGAGCTGCCCGACTGCACCACTCACCCCCTTTAGGATCCGGCCCAATGCCTCAAAACCGCCAAACCCATAAAGTTGTGACAAACACCACCACCACCACCCCCGCTGCCCTGTGAGAGCAGCGGGTGGGCGAGAAAACGTGATGCTCCTGCCGATCTTCTTCCAAGAATGGCGCCGACCACACTGTGGCTCTAGCAGAGGCTGCTGCTGCCCCTCCTCTTCCATCACTGGCCACGCTTCCACCTCAGCTTTGCCCTCGGTGCCAACACAGGCCATAATAATTCTGCAAGCTTGCTTTAGGTGACATTAGAAAGGCTAGAACCTATGGAAGCATTTTTCAGCTGTTGCCCCCAAATGGTGAAATTTCATATTTAAGACAAATTAAATCAAATAATACAGTGAAAACCAAGTATCATAAAACTGCTGTAAAAACATCAAATTAGTTTGGCCTGGCATCTAAAAGAGAGTAGGCACCAAGTGAGCCAATCAGTTGGGGTCGTCTATTTGATCATTTGTAAATGTCACAAAATGTATGTGGGTAGTACGACCAGACAACTGAGGCTTCGGATACTGGAGCACATGTCGCATATTCGTAATAGGGTTGCTGATGCCCCCCTAGTTGAGCATTTTATTTCTTGTGGCCACCAGGACAATGGCTTCCAGTTTACGGTTTTATTTTCTGGACAGAGTGTTCTTTGCAAACCACATTACTAAGAAGAGAGGCACAATGGATTTTTTGTTAAATACATTGAAACCTGTGGGGATCAACAGTGAGTTGGATCTCTCTTGTTACTTATAAACTTGTTTCTTTCGTGCATTTTGTACTTTTGTAATGCTGCACTAGTATTTGTTATTCTGAAGAGACTATCTGTGGACTGTATATTCTTTGTATGGACTGGCTATGACTGTTTACAACTGTTGGTTCCTTAAAATGAAGTGAGGCTGTCTTCAATGAGGTGAGGTATTCAGTTCCGCCTCTTGGTTAATGATAAATTATTTGGGTAAGTTATATACACGGTCTATGAAGAGTCACCTCTTAGGATATTCATTCATTTATTGTACTTATTACTTTATAGTAAGGTGGAGGCAGTTCGCCCCTGAGGAGGTCCTAGTGACGAAACAGTGGAACAAGCCAGTGCTGCTTGTAGGGCGTGGTGGCTCTGCCCTGTGCATCCTCTTCTACATCAACTCCACCTGTGGAATTACAAACTGCATTATCATATGGACTTCACATTGATATTGACATATTCATCATAGACTGTACTTACCTGGTGATTGTGTCTGTGATAGAGCTCCTGTGTATGTGGCATTCCACATTATACTGATTTATCTGTTACTCTGACTATAACTTTGACTACACTATACCAGTTAATATTATATTTGCAGTTAATACTTCATTGTGATTTGATTTTGATTGTACCCTACTCTTGTGTTTTCACCGTTCTTCTCTGATATTAGTTTGAGTAGGTTCCTCCCTTTGTATATGCCTGAAATTTCATTTTAAGCAAAAACAGTGTTGGCTCCAGGCTTTTGGGAATCTTCATAAACTGAAGTTGCAAAATAGTAAAGAGTCTCTGACGAAGAGAGCTGTGATTCTCAAAAGCTTATGCTACAATAAAATCGATTAGTCTTAAAGGTGTTACTGAACTCTACTATTTTATAAACTGAGAATTTCTTCACACTATTTCTGAACTTCTTGGGTGTTCCATGTCATGTGAGAATGATAGTGTGTTGGGTCAATGAGTCCAGGGGCCCTGGCAAATGGCAGCCCCTCTACCACTTAAAGCTAGCCCTGAAAAAAATTTGGCAGCAACTCTGCTTGTTGAATTGTTTTTAACAAATCACTTCATATTGCACCTCAGCCATGTATTTCTCTGATTTGATCAACAGTGTGGTTTCAAGCAGTGATAGGAGAGCACTGGAAATGTTCCTGAACTAGATTGGTGAAATAAATCAAAAAAAAAAGATCTTGACTAACAAGGGAGTGTTAATATGCCATTTTGTGCAGGTCTTCTCTGGTTTTGTATCAGGTCTTAGTGAACAAATTCTAAGAGAGTTTCCCTGAGCTGATATACACATAAGGTATTATCTTTTTCTCAGTATTCATTCCTAGGTGGAAGGATGGAGGGACTAATTGCACTTCCATTCAAAAATCAACCATGGGAATAAGGAATCCTACTCATTTTATTCAGAGCTGCCTAAAGACTTTATCCTTAAAACAAATTACAGCAACTTCTATGCAACTCACACTCAACTGCTAATTCTAACCCTGCAGCTAAACTCTAAAATTAAACTTTAATCTAGGATATAAACAATTTTGTGATGGTGATCAGTTTTAGTGGGACTTTTTAATGTTGCTGTTTAACTTTTTCTGGGGAATTGTTTCCCCCCCCCAAAAAACCATAAAACTGGGGGTGGGGGTGGGGGTGGGGGTGGGGGTGGGGACACAGAGCTCATTTTGTGCTACAGTACATCCCTAGGTTACATACAGGAAGAACAGATGGAGTAGCCCCTGTGCAGGTACAGAATGTACTTCCTCAATGCAGAGTAACTTAGGCATGTTTTCTTGGTCACCTGTGGTGAATGAACAATGTTTTCAGGTGACTAGAAGGAAAACTTTAACACTCACTGGTTTTATATTTATCACATTTTTATCCTCCCTTCCTCCAAGGAGCTCAAAGCAGCATACATGATCCTTCTTTCCTACATTTTATCTTTACAACAATACTGAAAGGTAGGCTAGACTGCAACAGAGCAACAGACCAAGGCTACCCAATAAACTAATGAATGAGTAGGGACTTGAATCTGGGTGGACAAGCCGATGTAATAAAATCTTTTGGCATGGTGGTAGAGGGTCCATTTGGCTGATTCCATCTAGGGAAAGAAGCTCTCATATTAAGCTCTCTCTGTGGTAACCAGTCACTGGAAGGCAGGAGAAGTAGGTACTAGGCAGAGAATGGCAATGCTGGAAGGGAACCTGGGAGCACTGGCCCTCTCAGTGGGTTATTCCAAAAACAGTCAGTTGGTGGCAGCGATACCAAACAAGGGAAGAAAAGCCCTCCAAGAGTTGGGTAGGCTGGTAGAGCGGCATGTCATTGGTTGGAAACTTGGGCGGCCAATCATGCCTACACACTCAGAGCCAAGCTACAAGTGATGCCTGACACAGGTTGGACACTTGTCAGCTTCCCTCAAGTTTTGATGGGAAATGTAGGCGTCCTGGTCTTGCAGCTGTAATGGAGAGCCAAGCTGTAAAACCAGGACGCCTACATTTCCCATCAAAACTTGAGGTAAGCTGACAAGTGTCCAACCTGTGTCAGGCGTCACTTGTAGCTTGGCTCTCAGAGAGACATACAGAGTGGTCAGTGGGTCCCTTCTGCCACAGCTATAATGGGCACAAGTAGCTCTTTGTGCACGAATTAGTCTGATCCTTTTTTTTTTTAAGCTTCAAGGCAGATTTTCAACCTGGTACATGCAGGTCATGCTTACTTTTAGCTGCTTAATGACATGTACAGAGGTGGTCATTTGAATGTTGTCAGTATATGCAATGTTCTGTGTGTACTGCCAGCACCAAACATTTGTTCATGAAAGTTTGGGAAAATAGCATTTTGGGGATCATATGCTGCCTTTCCCCAAACATAAAAAATCTTATTTTAATTATGTATATAGCTGTTCTTGGCTGTTTTTCCCCCAGTTGTGCTCCTCTTTCAGCCTTGTTTTCTTCCTTGATTGCACAGATCCAGCCAATCAGGGGTCATATTTACTTCATTTATACCCAAAGTGGCTTTCCTCATCTTTTCTTTCATTTTATCTTCTCAGTAACACTGTGAGGTAGGCTAGGCTAAGTATATGTGACTGGCCCAAGATTACCCTGCAAGCTTCCATAGCAGAGTGAGGATTTGAACTCGGGACTCCCAGATCATAGTCTGATGCTCTAACCACTACACCACACTGGTTCTGCAATCAGCATGAAGCTTTCATACCACAAAGCCAATGCACAGCAAAGACATGAAGCTCTCACTTGGAATGAATGCCGAAAACAAAGATGTACTTTGAATGCACACACCCCTGTGAAGTCCCCCCCCCAATTGCCAAAAATAGTAGACCTGTTTTTCAAGAGGGATTAAAATGTTTTCATAAGTGCTTCCCTCAAATTATGGCTGAGCCACAGATAAGTTCTCCAAAAGTCTCTTGCAATTTGCAAACATTCTCTTTATGAATGTGAACCCAGTGGCTAGACATACTTGTGAGAATGAGCTACAAGCTAAGAGTCACTCCCACAACTTAGAGCAATGAATGTAATGCATTAATTATCTGTGGCACTTATAAACACTTTGTTGGCTTGTCCTGCACCTGCTGCCAGTCCACTTCCTTGAATGACCCCCCAAATCAATTGTCTTCAGGAAAAAATAACCTTTGTTTATTTGCTTTCTACACAGAAGTCATAATTGCAAGCCTCAATAGTACCAAATGCATTTTTCTCTGAATTACAATGCCCCAGTCTGATAAGTCTAACTTCCTAGGGAAGATGTTGCATTCTAATTTCATTTTTGTTGCAGATCTTACACATTACATGGCATGTTTGCTGTTCAGTTTGGATTCTGGACTGTACCATTTTAGACTGCAATGGGAGTCATATTCTTGAATACACCCCCATATACAATAATTTTAGATTATGAATTTGTTAGCAGGACCTGTCTTTTTATGTTAAATACGAAGTTTTGTTTTTAAAGTAGAGTTGCCAGCTCCAATTTGGGAAATTCCTGGAGATTTGGGGTGTGTGGCCTGGACTCTGGAGAGGGCAGAGTTTGGGGAGGAGAGGTACCTCAGGCGGGTATAATGCCATAGAGTCCACCCTCCAAAGCATCCATTTTATCCAAGGGAACCGATCTCTGCAGTCAGGAGTCAGACTCAGGAGAGCAATTGTAATCCCAGGAGAGCTCCATGCCCCACCTGAAGGCTGGCAATTGTATTTTAAAGCACTGCATAAATAATAGTGTTTACATTGCGTAAAAAGCTCCTTGCATGTAGTGAACGATCACGGGATAGGAAAACAGCAATGCCAAGCCTTTCTCTTAAATGTGTTTGTTCACTACATACAGACCTTTTTCGTGTGTGGAGCATTTGAAAATATAGGGGAGAGGAGGTCCAACTGCAATCAGAGGCTGAACGTTCCAGACTTGTGTCACCTCACCTGCCCATCTCATATTGCATAATGTGTAGTTCAGTGGCCAGTTTGGTGTAGTGGTTAAGAGTGCTGGACTCTAATCTGGAGAGCCAGGTTTGATTCTCCACTCCTCCACTTGAAGCCAGCTGGGTGACCTTTGGCTAGTCACAGCTCTCTGGAGCTCTCTCAGCCCCACGCACCTCACAGGGTGATTGCTGTTGTGGGGATAATGATAACATACTTTTAAACTGCTCTGAGTGGGCATTAAGTTGTCCTGAAGGGCAGAATATAAATCGATTGTTATTATATATTATTATTTTAGTTTAAACAGAGCTTGAACAGTCTCGGTTAGTATCTGAAGACTCATGTCCCTGCTTCGGTAGGGGCAAAATTTTAGAATGTGATGGCACTTTTCCATATGGACCTTTGAGAGTCCCTCCCCTGCCCCCCCCTTTCAGTGTTTCAGCTGTAGTTGTATCCCACCGGGAGCTCTGGTTCTACCACCCAGATCACATTTGCTGTGTACCGCCAGCGAAGCGGGCAGACTGCCATACCATTAAAGCAATTATTCCTACTCTCTTCGATATGAAAGCATTAGATTCTGTCCCTTGGAACAGCATACCTCGAGGGATTGAAATAGAACAGCTCTATGCACAGAGAGAGAGAGAGAGAGAGAGAGAGAGAGAGAGAGAGAGAGAGAGAGAGGAAGTGTGGTAAAGGAGACATTGCTGCAGAAAGGCAGCCATGGCTGCAAAGAGTTAAAAGAGTTCAAAGTGCCCGGAACTGTCTCTTCCAAAGTTGATGCGGCAATTCGCCATCCTGCAGGAACCTGTTCAAGATGCTCTGATAAGTCAGACAGAATTCACGGGAGATTACCATACAGCTCCTGCCAAGCTGTGCTGCAGCGCCGGGTAATAGATACGCTCCAGCACTAAATCCTAAAAGGCCCCTGCTACATCTGTCAAGCATGCCCTGGAAAAGCACCTTCAGTTCAGATGTTATCACTGTTCTGCCTGCATCAGAAGATTTAGTGTCCACCCTGGAGGTTGCTTTTGCCGCACAGTTTTCAGGGGCAAAACAACAAGGAAGAAAGATGAGAGGGAGAGAGAGTGGCGAAGAGAGGAGAGAGAGAGATGGTGAAGGGAAGGAGGGAGGACTGGGGAAATAGCAAATTATTCTTGCTTAAAGCAAATGGAATAAAAGTGGAGTGCTAGCAGACTAACACAGCTCCCCACCTTCCATCAAGAAAATTCCCCAGTTCCACATTACGATGGTGCTGATGTTCTAAGATGATTAGCTAGGACATCTTTCGATTCCCTAGACTGTGACACTGGGAAGATGATCTTCTGTCAAGTGACTCTTTCTCCCAAAGAGAAGCAAAAACAACAAACCCAGCAGGAGACTGGGAGATGAGAGATGGAAAATGCCAGGCCTTGATAATTAACTGGGAAACTGGTCTTGAAATGGACTGTTTTGTCATGAAGGCGAACTGAGCAGAGGAGGAGAGGGGAGAGGGAAAAGTAAAGGGTGCAAGATCCGTTGGAAATGCAAACTTAAAGAAGCTTAATCAGGTGTTCGAATCCACCCACTGGAGGAGCCAGATGGATGCCAAAAGGCAGAGTTGCCCAGATAGAGAATAGCAATTGGGCAGGCAGAAGATAACATCCCCTTTTCTGCGTGACTTTCATGGCTGGAGGACTTTCCTCTGCACTAAAAATTAATTGTTGGTTTTATTTTGATGTGTCTGTGCAAAAAAGTGTATGAGAAAGATCCTAGAGATTTTGTTTTTCACAAAATTGACTATTATCAGGAGCGAGCAGGAGCTTGAACATCATTCCGACCCTACAGTCACTCCATCAGCTACCTATCAGTTACCGTGCTAAGTTCAAGGTATTGGTTATTACATACAAAGCTCTTCACGACCTTGGTCCAGCATACTTATGGGACTGTCTCCCTCCGTATGTTCCTCCATGGCACCTTTGCGCATCTAATCAGTGTCTCCTACAGGTGCCAGGCTGCACATGGGTGAAATCAACAGCAGCCTGTACACGGGCTTTCTCTGTGGTGACCCCCTACCCTGTAGAATGGCCTGCCTAAGGAAGTCAGGAGATTCCCCACTCTCCTGGCTTTCCGCAAAAGATGCAAAACAGAATTATTCAAAAAGGCTTTTTACTCAAATAGGACGGCTGTATTCTAGGGATGAAATCACAGATGCTTCACTGATGAGTTATGGACCATAGACTTCACCATGTTGCCTTACATACTATCAGCTCTATCTGCTGATGGATGGCCAGTCTGATCTCGCTCTGGATTCCTTGACCAAGGGTCTTGAGGCTGTGATGGTATGGTTACATCAGAGTCGCCTGAAATTGAATCCCCTGAAGACAGAAATTCTGTGTGTGGGTCGTGGGGCGATCGAGCTGGGGACCCGGCTCCCAGCCCTCAATGGGGTACAATTGAAACCTTCGCCAATGGTGAGGAGCCTGGGTGTGACCTTGGATGCCAATGGAGGCCTAGGTCACGACCATTGCCAGGTCTGCCTTTTTTCATCTTCAACAGGCCAGGCAACTGGCGTCCTATCTTTCACCCCGGGACCTGGCCACAGTAATCCATGCTACGGTCACCTCCAGGCTAGACTACTGCAACTCACTCTACACTGGGCTGCCCTTGGGCCTGACCCGGAAGTTACAGCTGGTCCAGAATGCAGCAGCACGTGTCCTTACCAGAACGCCAATCCAAGTGCACATTCATCCTGTGCTGTGCCAGCTGCACTGGCTCCCAGTGGAGTTCCAAATCTGGTTCAAGGTGCTAACCTTGGTGTTTAAAGCCCTTCACAGACTGGGATCTGCATACCTGCGGGATCGTATCTTCCATTACATCCCCTACAGAGTGTTGCACTCTGCAGACAAGCAACTCCTGGTGGTCCCCAGCCCAAAGGACATCCGTCTGGCCTCAACCAGGGCCAGGGCTTTTTCTGCCCTGGCCCCAGCCTGGTGGAATGCTCTCCCGCTGGAGTTCTGGGCCCTGTGGGACCTGTTACAGTTTCGCAGGGCCTGTAAAACGGAGATGTTCCGCTGGGCCTTTGGCTGAGTGCCAGCAGGTGTCCTTCTTCCATCTAAGACCACCACTTTTTCTGGGGCTGCCCTTGGCCATCTGCTGTGCCCATATACGGACTCCCAATATTTGTTTAGGTAGCCTGCTCCTGGACTATTAATGACTTCTTAAAAATTATTATTGATTTTATGGTTTTGTGACTTTTAATGTATTTTTTAAATGGCCCCTGACTGGAATGACGGCCCCTGGGTGTGCCAGAAGGGCTCTGGGACTGGAATGACAGGCCCCTGACTGGAATGACAGCCCCTGGGTGTGAGAGAAGGGCTCGGGGACTGGAATGACAGGCCCCTGACTGGAATGACGGCCCCTGGGTGTGACAGAAGGGATTTGGGACTGGAATGACAGCCCCTAGGTGTGCCAGACTATGTCTTGGATCCTTGCTAATGCTATGTCTTTTAAACATGTGTATGTTAGCCTTATGGTATTGTATTGAAATGTATTTACTTTATACTGATTGTATTAACTTCATATTGTGTAATCCGCCTTGAGTCTCAGTGAGACTGGAATGACAGGCAAGAGACCATTATTCCACTCCAGGGCATGTCATTCCAGTCCCAGAACAGTCTATCTGGGCCCAGAGACTTTCCTTCAAAATCCATTCCACGTTTTCTTTGCACCTTTTTTTTGCTCTAATGTGTTTCAATGGAGCCCATGCAAATCAATGGGCATTCCAGTTTCCCATTATTTCCAATAGGCATTCAAGCCTCTCCTATTATTTTCAATGGGCAATCCTGTCATTCATTTTAGTACATCCCCCTGACGGGTCAAAAAAACGTAACATGTAGTTTGGCCTTGTCCAAAAGATGGACATGTATATTTCAAATGCAATGCTAAAGACTGCTGTTGGGGACAACTTTCTGGGCCTGTGACTGGGGACCGGGGACCTCTGCCCCAAAATCCAGCCCATATGGCTCCACTACTACTGTTGTTGCATGATCTTTGTGCATCCTGGAGCAACGTAGAGCTTGCTTCACTTTCTTGCCCAAGCCTTGTGGCCATGATCCATGATTATTAGAGAAGTTTCACAAAATACATCCTGCGTGTGAATTGGCCCTTCAGTGCAAAAAAAAATTGACAGGGAGATACATCTTTTTTCTCATGAATTCAACCCCCCACCCCGCCCCGCACCTTCCTTAACAGCATTCATATATGACTTAAATGTGCTCTCAGTTGAGGCCTGTATAACATAGTGAGTCAGGGGGCTCAATAAAACCCCAATTTTTGGCAAGCACCTGAATAGCCCAGCACAAAGCTGAGGGTCTTTATTACACCTTTATTACTTGCCTTGTACCAAGTAGGACTATTGATCCCTCTAGCTCAGTGCAGTCTAGCCCAGTTATTAGCAGCAGGTTTCCATAGTCTCAGATAGAGACAGAACTTTCTCATCACCCGATAACTGAATTGCTATAGTTGAAGATGCCAGCAACTGAACCCGGGGACTCCCTACACACAGATCAGGTGCTGTGCCACTGAGCCATAGTTCCTTCCTGTTCACCTTCATGTCTCATAAATTTGTACTACATGTTGTAGATCAGAGATGGCAAACCATGGCACATTTTCAATGGCAGCCATGGGTATCTCTGGTGACTAGCTCTAGCCTCTGTATTTGCAGATAAAGTGTTTCTTTCAGTCTCCAGGAAGCCAAATTAAAAAAAAAAATTAAAAATAATATTTCTAACCCCCTTGGAAAACAGTCATATAAATTATGGGTAAGAATTGCAACTTCAAAAATTGCATGGGGGGTATTTTCTACATACAGCCCCCATGGCCCCTGCATTCATAAGTGATTTCTACATGTTTGCTCTGTTTGATGCTGACATAAATCTTGAATAGTTCAAAAAAGAAAGGACTTTGACTCTGACCTTCTGCTGTCAAAAACAGCTACTGTCAAGAATAATCTAAAACAGCTTCATAAGGGTTGTTTTAACTGATTAATCTCTGAAGGTCGCACAATCTGTTTAGACTATCACACATCGGTGCCACTTGCAGAATATCTAAAGTTGTCAAGTCCTAGCAAGCTCGCCTGGGAAGCTGAGCTCTGGAGGGCAGCTATAAATAATTAGCACAGTTAAAAGTTCACTTACTTTGGATAGCTCTGCCTTTCCACATCTCCCTTGTAAGAACAGTGAAGGCACAGATATGTAGCAATGTATCTTCTGAATAATCTAAAAGCAGTGGCCATGGTAACTATGACTTAAAATGGGATGATGAGTGGCAAGCACGTTATGACCCCGCCTATCTTGGGATGCCTCTTCAAGCTATATGGTACCAACCTGCATCATCTTCAACAGCAACTAAAGGGAAATTGGTACCAGAGATCAGCAGGATTTGAGTACATTGGCAAGTTACAGACCAACAAGATTTTCAGGATTGAGTTTTCAGGGTATAAGATACCTGAAGAAGGGAGGTCTGACTCTCAACAGCTGAAACTCTTGTTGGTCTCTTGTTGGTCAAATCTTGCTGTTCTACTGCAGAACAACATGACTACCCACCTAAAACTGGTACTAGAGAAGCAGAGGTAGAACAGTGTGTCATCCTAAGCCATTTAACAGCCCAAAGAGACGGCAGCGCATGATATACTGCATGCCTCAAGCAGCACACAATCTTAGCTTCTACAGTAATGTTTTTGAAGATGTGTCCCACAGTGCCCGAAATGTGCAAAAAGGTCCCTGGCATGCAATTCCCAGCTTGCACATGACAATCATTTTAGTGTATGATCCACACAGCTCACACTCCTATATTGGAAAAGATTGTCATGTTGTGCTCTTCAGATCACACACCACCCCCAGCATCAGCTGCAGTACACAGTCACAGTGGTGTGTAGCAGCAGCTTCTGCCACACTGCAGTGATTGCTGGGGCACACTGCTCAGATTGCACAGCTGGTCCCATCACCAGAGGATATAGAGAAGGCTGCTTATTTAAATGGCTTTAAAAGGTAATTCAATATATTTATTTATTTACAACAATTTTCTGCCACTGCTTTCAAGGTGGTTTACAAGTAACACCTACTATATAATACACACCACACAAAAGGAAAGGGGGACAAAAGGGAAGAGGAAATCAAAGCAAACTGAAGCATTAACAGATAAGTTATACACTTGTTTCATAATGACCAGATGGAATTGCTGCTGCAGGATGCTGCAGGTCATGGAGCCAACAGGCAGGCTGATGGAGGGGGTCCACTCTCTATCCGCTGTCCCTTAGATGCAGCCCTAAGGAATGGCTGCTGGTGGAGACAAATTCATGGAGGACACATTCATCAGTGAGCTCAAGGCAGCTGCATGGTTCTTCCCTCCTCCATTTTAACCTCACAACATCCCAGTGAAGTGGGTCAGGCTGAGAACAATTTACTGGCCTAAGGGCATCATGGCAAGCAGAGGGGTTTCTGAAGGAAGTATGTTCTGTTATTGATTTTTTTCCAGGTGAGGCATTCCCAGCTCAGATCTAATCTTTTTGGTTTTTTTCACTATCATGAGTTTCAGCCCCATTCTTTGCAATGAAGGCTTCCATTCAACAGACTTCCTCGTTCAACAGTAGAGGTGGGCTGAGAGACCTAACAGGATGAGATCTGGGGTCACATGGAACATTGGAACACTTTTGAGGCACAACAGATTTTGAGGTCCAGGTCCAGCTCTGAGGATGCCACAGCCAGGCCAGAGTCTGGCAGTTGCCCAGACCTTGGAAGTTGGAAGTCTGTATTGCCAGACCAAATGACAAGGAACTAATGGGCTGCTTGGGAGATGGTGCCATGTTGAAGGCTAAATCTGTTCCTTCCTCCTCCGCTCTGTAGCCCTCGTTAGTCGCTGATATACTAATCAGGAGGAGTGTTCCCTTTTGAATCCTAGCTGATCCCCACAGCTGGTTCATTGCCATCTTGCCACTTGAGCATGTCATATGACAAAGAAAAGTCGAAATCCTTCCCCAAAGCCCTCTTCCACTCACTCTTTCTGGACGTTAGAGCGATCGCATATCTGAAGTAACTTCATCTTGTACTTTCAGTGACAGCTTTTATTTATGTAGAGTTCTAAAAATAAATAAATAAAAATAAAATGGAACTATCTAAAAATGGCATAAAAGCTGAAACAGCATTTAGGAAAGGGCGGGGAGGGGGGGATGGATAATACCAGTGCCACCCTAGCATATTAACAACATTAAAAGCTTTTGTCTGCATGACAGCCAAATGAACATACACCATTGTGGACGGGAACAGTTATATTGTAATGGCTCACAATACCCCCCCTGTGAGGAGAGACTGCATCATTTTTTAGAACTATTTGATTCACTTAATATATACAGGCTGATGCAAACTGTATATTAAAAAACATGTAAAATAGCTTCAATAAATTTCAAAGCGAACTGCCGATTTCTCCCCCCCCCCTTATTTTTTTTTTAAACTTGTCTTTATGAAAGACTGGTTTTAAAAAATGAGCTATGTTAATGACACGTGTAAGCTTGGTGCATACAAAATATTTTTTTTTCTTTCTCCTTTTTTTAATGGCCTGCAGAATACATTTTAGCATCCGTACAATGCTTCACAAGCTTAACGCTGCTCAGTTGCTATGAATCATCATTGCTAATATATTCACAACAGACGCGGACCAACTGCTGCTATCAAAGGACCTGCTTGAATAACTGTAATAACTGGAAAATTATTTTGATAGCCTGAAACAATCTTATATATCACAGAACTTTATTAAAATAATATCAAATCAAATTAGCCTGTATCCCCATAATGAATTAAGTAACAGGTTATGCTGATATTAATCTTGGCTAGCTTGCAGGCATTGTAGCAGGAACACTTAATAAGTTGGTCCCCGTTGCTCGGAACGGGAAGAAATCCTAGAATACCCTGCGCTTATTCAGAGCACACACACGCGCACACACACACCAAAAAAAAAAAACATCAAAAGGCTCTCTCTAAATAATGTGCCCATTTTGTGCCTTTGGTAAAATTATTCATAAGGCAAAAAAAAAATCTTTGGCAAATCTCCTGAGAATTCTGATTAGCTGTTGACCTGTAGAGGAAGCTGTTTCTCATAATCCCCTAAACACTGTCTAATTCTTGCCTCAATCAGCTCTGGAAATGCTGGATTTACCTTAAAATAATGTGATAATATTTCCTTATCATCTTTAAGTGAAACAGGCAGTTACAAGATGGTTCAGTCTCTTATTTTGCAATATCCCATAGCCCAGCTCAGATTTAAGCCTCCTGATCTTTGATCCACAGGCAATTTATGGATGTGCTGGAATGCAGCATAGGCAGAGCATGTTTGCCTGTAATGTTGTGGGTGTTTAACGAAAGCTCTCTTTGATGGCGGTGGGAAGCAACATCACAGAATGGGGGGGGGGTCCTCTCCAGAGTTTATATTTATAAGCTCATGCAGTTTACAATTACACTAATAAATTATCGATACAAAGAAGTTCATAAACATAAGAGTACATTAAACAAAAGGCATGATTTCTTTCATTTCTCTTACAAAAGTTTGACATGACATTGCACTCATATGCAAGAAAAGGTACAGTGCTCAGACTGCAAAACAGTCTGAAGTCCAAGCTTTTGTGATTCCCCTCCTTAATTGCTTTTTTTAGAATGATACAGTGGGCTGCAGATTGGTGAGACTAAATGGGTAGGCACTTGGGGATTTTTCTAGAGCTTTGCCTTTCCTGCCATATCCAAGCACTAAAAAGGGAGGCATTTGACTGCAAGTAGTAGCAAAGGAAATAGGGATGTTGCAGGGTTGCTAGACTCATTCAAGAAGAAAAGGACCAGATCAGCAGCCTGGGAGGAGACATGGTAGCAAAGTCGCCAGCTTGTGGTAGTGAATGAGACTGCTATAAATTTTCCTGAGGAAAGAAAGAAGAGGTACCAGTCTTCCACCACGCTGTAATAGCACCACCTCTAGTCAACTTATGAATCAGAACAGAGATTTATCATCCTTTCCCATTGGGGGAAGGTCACTTGATAAACAAAAGTGGACCACAGACTGGTGGACGACATACCTGTAGATGCTTACCATTTGTGATTTTAACCAGGCTCATCCCAAAGGATCATGGTGAATTACAGCAGTTCCATGCAAAACAAAAGATCTGCCACTGCTCTCAAAAGGTTTATATTCTAGATACTGAATATAATAAAGTGGGCTAGAAAAGGAAAGCAAAAAGAAAAGAAGCGCTATTAATGCTGCTACTTCTGTTATTAGCAGTGATAGTAGTACTGATAACAATAATATATGTTCTCTAATAACAAAACCAGAAATTCATGATCTAATAATAATTAGATTAAACTTAAGTGATAGGGAAACAGGAGATGTAGCTGCAGATGTAAATTTCCTTCTGTATGAATGGGCAGAAGTTGTGAAATAATCAAGAAGAGTATAAGTAGTAAATACTTAGCAGCAATCATGCCCATAGTTAACTCATACTATTTTAATGGATATTGTGAAATTATGTTTATTTTTTTTTAAATGATGTGATCTGCCCTGAACCCGCTTGCGGGAGGGCAGAATAGAAGTTTAATAAAATAAATAAATACTTCCCACTGCTTAAAAAATGAATTATATTCCTCCTTTCTTCCAAGTTCTGGCATTAAAACTGACAACAGCCCTGGGAGGTAGGCTGGGCTGAGAGAGAGTAAATTGCTCAGTGAGTTTAGCTAGCTAAGCACATATATGAATCTGCATTTTCTCCATAGATGGTATATTACTGCATTTTCAATATACAGGCCCAGAATTCTAGCTGCTGGCAGCAGGACTGCATGTTTTGCAATATCTTTTAATTCAAGAATAAGTTAAGGTCATAACCTCTGAAGTCACCCAGGGCATCCAAAAATTCCAAGAGCTTGGATGGAGTCACGAAAGACTTTATTTTATTGATCTCTAATCCAAGTGCTGAAGAATATGACAGATTAGACTAAGGTTTATCTGTGCAGAGAGTGTAGCTAATACATCAAGTAATAGCTCAACAGCTTTTTCATTCAGTTGGGATTTGTAAGAACAAAAGGAGAAACAGTTTGGGATGGATGATCTAAAAACAAAAAAGGGGATCTACAAAAAGGGGGTCACTAAAGCTGATCCACACAGGCTTCCATATAGGGCTGAATATGTGATCAAAGCTACGACAAGGCAATTTTTTAATATGGTGACAGCAACAGTTATGAGTCTGCTCTGACATATCAAGATCACAGTTCACCTTAGCCTGGAATAACTGTGTATGGAATCTGAAGGCCTAGGGATCCAGGAGGTAAAAGCCAGTGTAGTGTGGTTGGTAGAGACAGAGTAGGGATCCCATTCCCCTAGCGGGGGCAAGGGATCCCCCGCTTTCACCTTCCACCCCCACCTCCACTTACTTGGCCAGCAGGGGAGGAAGGCATGGGTACAGGACTCCTGGGTGTGCTCCTGGGCTGGTAAGATGACATCACTGGTGTCATCACGTTGTCCTAAGAGCACTCCCGCACTTCACTGCAGACCAATTTGGGCCCCCAATGGGCTGAATTAGGCCTGTTGGAGGCCCAAATTCGCCCGCTGTGAAGTACACATGCACTCCTGAGCCTATCCGGTGATGTCACCAGAAGTGATGTCATGGGAAATGACATCATCACACTGCCGTGGGACCACGCGCACTGCACATGCACAAGTAAAACATAAAGAGGGGAAGACGAAAGTAAGAGCTTCCCCTCCCACCAGGAGGGTAAGGGGACCTGGCAACCCTAGAAGAGAGTCAAGACTAGGATCTGGGAGAACCAGGCTCAAGCCTCCACTCTGCCTTGGAAATTCACTGGGTGCCCTTGGATCAGACAGCCACACTCTCTCATCCTAACCTGCCTCACAGAGGTGCTGTTGCGAGAATAAAATGGAGAATGGGAGAATAATGCTATAAGCCACTGTAGGTCCCCATTGTGGGGAAAAGCAGGATATAGATATCTAAATGAATAAGGAAGATGCTGAGAGCCTTGAAGTGGAGTTTTGGCAGTAGGACTCAAGCACCTTACCCTCTGCTGCTCTTCAGAGGTAGTATGTCAGGGATGGAAGCTGCAGGCTGCCTCTCTACTCTGCTTAGGTGCCACCAATGAGACAGAAAGTGTCACTGCAGACAGTTACCAGCAATTCAGTTATTGAAAGAGCCAGTGGGGTTCCACAAGGCCCTGAGGCCTTGCTTCTCGTTCCATATTTCTATTGCTGCCTCAAGATGTGGTGACAGCCAGTGGCTTTAAAATGCATATTTTGGGAAATATACCCAAGGTAGATTGGTCAATGATCATTGGCTCAATGGAACTTCCACATGCAGAGGCAATGTACATCTGAATACCAATTTGTTTGTTTATATCCTGCTTTTCTTCCCAATGAGGATCCAAACTGGCTTACAATATTGTTCTCTCCATCCCCATTTCATCCCCACAAGAAACCTGTGAGGCAAAGTAGGGTGACTGCCCAAGGACACCCAGCGAGCTTCTATGGCAGAATTTGGATTTAACCTCCCAGATTCCAGTCCAACTTTCTAACCAATACACCATGCTGCCTCTGGGGAACAAGAGCATCAAGAAATCTTGCCTTCACACCTTGCTGGTGGCTTACTACCCAGGAGCAGCTGGCCAGGATCAGGAGCGGAGCAGGTGGCAATGCCTGCCCCCCACCGTCACCTTGCTGGGATCAGGCACAGAGCAGGAGGCAATGTCCAACCCCTCTTCACCCAGCTGGGATCAGTCACGGAGGAAGAGGCAATGTCCACCTGCCCACCCTCCCCTTTCTAGAGCCCATTGTATTTTCCCCACAACAGGCTTTGTTTCTAGTTCAATATAAACTCAGTGACATGGAACCTATATGACCACACCAAAATCCACTGATTTGTTCCTTCTGATGGCCTGAGAGAAGTTTCTCTTTGAGCTTAAGCAAAACTTTCTTATGGAATATTTTCTACAAAGTTTATACTTGTTCAGAACAAGTGGATGAGATTAATCTGGGCATCCTTTCAACTATTGTGCCTTGTCATATTCAAAGATATACAGCAAGAACTGAGCAAGAAAAACCTGCCTTGCAAATATGAAAATGAAGCAAATTGTCAGGCCTGCTTCCTTTTTCAACCAATATTTCATTGCCAGACAAGGGTCTGCAACAGCTGCAAAACCAGGAAAAGGAGTCGGCAAATCCCTGGCATGACAATATACATAGGTGGTAGGCTGTGTTTGCCTTGGTGAGTTAATCACGAATTCATATCAGGTGTGACAAAACAATATCCAACTTGGTAGTAGTATGGAAAGTCAGCATGGAAATGGTTAGAGTGTCAGAATAAGACTTGGGACACTTGTATTTGAATCCCCACTCATCTCACTGAGTGACTGAGTCAATCATTCACCCTCACAGGGTCACTTCCTATTGTGGACAAGCCTAATATGCCCAGTTCGTTCCCATGTCCTTCCCCAAGACCCACTCCAAATACAGGCATTTGAATAAGCAGATCTTAAGCGAATGTATGAGGTGGTCTTATACAGAGTCAGGCCATTGATCCATTATGCTGGCAGTCAAGGTCTCAGCAAAGATCTGTCCAAGTCCTGCTACTTGAAATTCTTTTAACTAAGGATGCTGGGCACTGATTGGACTTGAGACTTCCTTCCCACAAAGGTATGTACAGAGCTATGGTCTGTCCCATCAAACGTGGCTTTGAACATGTATTTGAACGTGGGGTTCTCTCTCTCTCTCTCTCTCTCTCTCTCTCTCTCTCTCTGTGTGTGTGTGTGTGTGTGTGTGTGTGTGTGTGTGTGTGTGTGTGTGTGTGTGTGTGTGTGTGTGTGTGTGTGTGTGTGTGTGTGTGTGTGTGTTGGAATCCAACAAAATTTTCAATAGCATGACTGAGCCTAGAAACGACAGCAGTCTTAAAAAACAATTCAAATAAATAAATGAAAACAATGTAGATGTGTGCTCAATGTACTAATCTGAAGCTTGAGAATGTTGCTAAAATGTTGGTTTGCTTGTTTTAATTTCACCTCTTTCTGTTCTTTTGTTATGTATTACAGTTGGCCCTCATTAATTCATTCTTCTTTCTATTTTTTTTCCTAGTGAATTAGGGAACCTTATGAATTACTGAGGAAAATATTAAAGGATTGCATCTCTCTGTCGGTGCTTTGCTTGTCTTCTCCATGTAGCTTATGCAGCTTCAATGACAACAATATTTCCTCCTCTGCATTATAACCACCGTACTGTGTACATAATGTACATCATTTTTGTGATAAGTGCCGTGTAGGAAAGGGGAAAAAATATATTCATCCACAGTCTAATTATAGTGTAACAACAGTGCGGCAGTTCCCTCCGTGAGGATGGCGAAGCCCAGGGTGAATCAGAATTTCAGCCTATTTGAGTGGGTTCAAAATTAAGTAAAATGAGTTTAGCCATCGCTGTTTCTCTAATAATACTTAGCACTTAACAGTTTTCATCTTCAAAGCACTTTACAAACATTAACTAATTAACTATTAATTGGCAAATTCGAAGAGGTCCGTAGGTGAGGGGAGAGCCAGAAAAGCCCCAGAAGTAAGGATGTTCCATTTATCTGCAAATTGCCTAATCATCAGAGAATCACTGAAATTAGAAATGGAAGAGACTCAAAGGTCACCCTGTCCACCCTGTTACCATGACAGGATTTCCCCCCACAAGATATTTTTCAAGTGCTTTGTCTAGTTTAATTATGCATCATCCACGTAGTTTGGCTTTTGTCGCTTCCCAAGGGGGGAAGAGATTAGACAAGCTGGGTTGTCTCTCTCGGGCCCTAACTATTTATTTATTTACTTATTTATTTGAAAGATTTATATTCCACCTCTCAATCACAGGCTTCCAAAGCAGCTTACAGATAACATTAATCAAATCACCCATCAATAAAAACCATATTGAAATAATAAAATACAAGTAAATCTAATGTACAGTGTGTGTGTGTGTGTGTGTGAGAGAGAGAGAGAGAGAGAGAGAGAGAGAGAGAGAGAATAAAACAATAAACACCTCATTGCAACAGAACCAGAGGCCTGGACGTAACCAGAGGCCTGGACATAAAAAACCCCATCTTGGCCTGCTACCTGAAACTGGAAAGTTCAGGTATCCGATTAATTTGTTTTATTTATTTAGAAAATGTATGTGCTGCTTTTTGAGAGACCTGGGCCGTTTCCAGACGGCTTACCTGGCTCCGGAACGTCATGCCATGTTGTGGGGAAAACGTGAAATAATCACGTTTTCTTGCACGAGTTTTGCGACGTCGCAAAACTCGTGCGAGAAAACGTGATATTTCGCGTTTTCCCCGCAACATGGCGCGACGTTCCGGAGCCAGGTAAGCCGTCTGGAAACGGCCCTGCTGTGAGAAAGGTGTTCCACATATGGGTAGCTACCACAAAAAAGTCCTCTCTCAGATCCTAACTAGATGTTACAAACCACACAACTTCCCCCACTTCATAAGTACTAGTGGCAATCGCACAGCAGGGCTCAGTTCAAATCACCATGACTGCTGTTCAGGAGAGGGAGAAATTCCTGCCTTCCCCTCTGTGTAGTTTTTAGACACAGAAACACCTCAGGTGCCATGGTGGGGAGGGGGGACAATATTTGCTCCATTCGGTGCTAGCACATGCCTAAAGTCACATGATGTACTAACTTTGCTGGATCTGGTCAGTGCCTGGATGGGGGCAGTACATACGCCAGCTTTGATTCTGTAGAAGAAACACAGGTTGTGTAACTCATGAATTAGCTAGCCAGGACCTAAATAATTTAGGGCTTTAAAGGTCAAAGCCCGCATGTGATTCAGGACAGACAAAAAGAAACACTTCTTTATACACGTGACGTGATTAAGATGTGGAATTCACTGCCAGAGGATGTAGTGATGCCACAGCACACAGACATAGACAGCTTTAGAAGTGGATTAGACAAGTCAAGGAGGATAGGTCTACCAGTGGCTACTAAAGGGAATCTCCACGTTCAAAGGCAGTGAACCTCTGAATAGCAATGCCAGGAGACAACTTCAGGGGAAGGCTTTGACCTCTATGCCCTGCTTGTTGGTCCTCTGCAGCAACTGGTAGGTCACTGTGTGAGACGGGATGCTAGGTGAGATGGACCACTGGTCTGATCCAAGATGCTCTTATTATGTTCTTAGGTTATCTTGAGTGGCATGCAGGAACTTAACAGTAAACCAGTGACTTATTTCCTTGGCTTGGCTTATTTCCATGAATATTACTGAGGAGTCTCCAAGCCCATACACTGTCACATCCCATTTTGCATTGGCACAGTCAAAATCTGAGGCTTTTTGTCCTTGAAAAGCTCCACTAAAGACCTGGTCAAAGCCAAACAGGAAGGCTGTAGTAAGGAAAGACTCTATGATTCCAATGGAATCTACCTCCCAGCAGAGTGCTTGGCCTCTTCCTTCTGTGAATGTAGCCAAAACTGTCAGACTGTTTATGTTCCAGTGGTGATTTAATGGTGCAGCTAGGGGGGCAAAAGAACATGATAGGTTGGGCCAAACTCATCCAAACATGGAGAAGTTGGGCTGAGGTTTTGGACAGTTCTCTGCTCTAATCCAAGAGCTTTATAGCTTCAACTTTTAAATAAGCCCGAGTGATTTAATGTATAAAGGAAACCAGCTGGCACAGAAACAACCCAACATGCGTCTAAGATAACAGTTCACTTCTGGCCAGTTTTTATTGGGATGAGTAGACAGTAGAGTATTTAAAGTCTTAAATTCACATAGACAGAAGTAAATATACTTGACCCAAGGCACTCCTCTGAGAGGTCAGGTCGGGTCACTTTAATTACGTTATGACCCAATAAAAGCTAATGAAAGGTTTTACAAGCTTCCATTAAAAGGTCTTGTCTATGATCATGTCTGGTGTAGGCCGTGAGTCCGAAGAGCTGTTCAAATATGTCAGGTCAAGGAAAACAGGAACCAAGGCTCTGGAGATTATTTAAAAGGAATGGAGGTTGTGAGGTGTCCCAAATTCTTGCTAGACATAACAGTTTTCTGAGCGATTCAGATGTCTAGTTCTATGTCACAGTCTAGCAATCTTAAATGTCACTTAAATAAGTCCTCCTCATGAAGTTCCTTGTCACCAAGTTACTTCATTGCATTATCTATATCGATTTTCTAAAAATTATTCTTGGACTTTAAATGTACCAGTCACTACTGGCAAATTTGTATTTCTTTTTAAATTACACAATAAAAAAACAATAACATCTTAATATCCTATCTTACTTACTATTCTAATCCACAACTTTTCCCAAGAGCTAATGAAAAACTTATTGCAATGGAAGGGGAAAGAGGAAATAAATAAATGGCAGGTTAGAAATATGAGAAGGGGGAGAGAGAAAGGGGTCAGCATTTGCATGCCCAATGAAACACCCAACTAAAAGAATTTTCTCAGCAACAAAGACAAGGAAAGAAAATGCAGGTGATGTGGAAGAGTCTCAGTCAATGATGAGGCAATTCCCTCCCCATATTAAAAAGGTTCAAGGTACACTCAAGATACTGCCTAACTGAGGCTGTGTCGCTTAAGACTGCTGTAGGGGAAAAGAGGGTCTCTTACCTCACATGTGGCAGCATTATATGTACCTGTAAATCAGGAAGATGCTCAATCAGTATAAAAGCAAATGGCTAGTTTATATTAGGCCTTGAATACAGTTTTAAGAGACAAGAATTCTCAGCATTGTTTGGTTTGGTTTTTCAGGAGTCGGGACAAACTCCCCCTGGTTTTCTCCTCACCCATCCCTGAAAATCAAAACAGTAGGTCATGAGTTAATCAGGAGGAGCCAGCAAAAAGGAATATTTACAGGCCAATTTCAATAGAAATTGGCACTTTACCATGCCAGCGGCTGATCAAACCAAACGCTCACAGTTCTCTCCAGCAAGCGAGGTGCTGTAGGCTGCGTCCATCCATCTGCCTACAGGAAATAACTCACAGTTTCAGAACTGAAAGAATCAAAATAAAAGTTTGAGTTGGCACCTACAGTGCTTCCCTGTGCCATTTCTACCTGATGCAGGAAAGCACTCCAAGTAATTAAAATTTAAGCAGGGAAGTGCAGCCTGCCGAGCATTCATCCAGTAGAGGGGTAAAACCAGGCCCCAAACAAGGCCTAAATTCTCGAGGTTGTGGGAGAGTCTTGAATATGATTAAGTGTAAGTGTTGTTCCAAATATGAAAAGGCATTTATGTTTCCATCCCCGACTTCTGTTGTGCTAAACAAATTGTTTAATATACACAGAGCCATCTTGTAGAATGGAATTGGAGCTAATATTCAGTTACTAGAGGCCTGCAACCAAATTTTGGCAAGTTGCTGGTCCAAACTAAAGTTTGGCTGTAGGCCTCTAATGCCTGAAAATTAACTAAAATCCTGTTCTGCTAGATAGTTCTTAAACAAATAAATTTCGCCCACTGTCACTGCTAATCATTGCCCTCGCTGGCCCACTACTTTTCTAGACCAATAGTTCTTCCATCTCTAAACCTGAATGCCCATACTATGCATACTTTGGATCCTTTCGTCCTCTGTAAGATTTTTTGCTTGTTCCTTTTTCTTTGGCCTGCCTTTAACCAGCACAATGTCTTCTCTGACTTTCTTAGCAGCCTCACCTTCAAGTATTTTTCCCTCCAGTCATCTTTTCACCCAGCTCTATCCGTTTTCCTTTAGCCACGTTGTCTTGGAGTCCTTTCACCAGTCAACTCTACTGCCTTTATCCTCCTGCCTGCCAAAAACTTTTGCCACAATCTCTCTTCCGACTGCAGTTTTTGTAGCTCCCAAGTCCTGTGTGAAGCTCTTCATCCATCCAAGCTATATATTCATTTTCTTCAGAGAAACTGAATGTCAGGTGCTCAGGATCACCTGTCATATTCAGCAACCCCCTGCAGCTGCAGCTGATGATGTTGTGGTGGTTCTGTTATTTGAACCCGGGGTGGAAAACTGAGAACAGGAGGTGTTTGTTCCTGTTGTAATCTCTCCCGAGTCTAGGAGCCTGCTTGACCTTGAGCAGTCCATGAATCACACAGCCTCTTTTCCGGTCTGCAGAGTTAGAGGACTGTGAGGAGAAAGCGGGGGAGGGATTAGGAGTAGCCTGGAGGGACCTATATCTGCTTGATATTTGTTTGTAGCCACAAGTCCTAGCAAGCATGGTGTAAGTGTAGGATACTGGCATCTTATCAATAAAGAACTTTTACTCATGAAGTGAAGTCTCTTGAGAGTTGCCTGGCATCCTTATTAGACATGGGCACGAACCCAAAAACTTTAATGAACCAGCAGATCGTGGTTCGGTGCCAACGACGATCCCGAATTAGCGAACCACAATGAACATCTCCCGTTGCCGAACTGGATCATAGTTCGTGGTTCGTGGAGGCAAGAGCGGGGCGCCCCAGTGTTCCCAGTGATACAGGAACGGTGGGTGCTGGCGGCAGCAGCCGGGCCTGGTGGGCATGGAGAGATGGTGCCGAGTTGCCTCCCCTTTAGGGGGTGGGGGGTCTGGCCGCTCACCAGCAGCATCCCCTATGTGCCCGCCCGCCAGGCTGAAAAGGAGTGCGCTGGTATTCCCTGCGAGAAAGGAAAGGTGTGTACTGGGGGTGGCCGCCGGGCCTGGCAGGCACGGGGAGGCGGGGGGTCTGGCCACTCACCGGCAATGCCAGGAAGGTGGGTGATGACAGCGGCCACCAGGCCTGTTGGGCACGGGGAGATGGCAATGAGCTGCCTCCCCTCAGGGGGCAGGTGGGTCAGGCCGCTTGCCAGTGGCACCCCCCATGTGCCCACCCGCCAGGCCGAAAAGGAGTGCGCTGGTATTTGCTGTGAGAAAGGAAAGGTGTGTACTGGGGGCGGCCGCCAGGCCTGGTGGGCACGGGGAGGCAGCGATGAGCCGCCTCCCATCAGGGGGCAGGGGGTCTGGCCGCTCGCCAGCAGCACCCCCATGTGCCCACCCGCCAGGCCGAAAAGGAGCGCACAGGTATTCCCTGCGAGAAAGGAAAGGTGTGTACTGGGGGCAGCTGCCAGGCCTGGTGGGCACGGGGAGGCAACGATGAGCCACCTCCCCTCGGGGGGCGGGGGGTCTGGCCGACCACCAGCGGCACCCACCATGTGCCCACCCGCCAGGCCGAACTGGAGCGAGCTGGTATTCCCAGAGTGGGTGGGAGAGGACCTGTCATCATGAGGACGGGTGGGGGAAGATCCCCCAGGATCACAGGGTCCTCACCCGAGGATCCCACTGAGGAACAGTGCGGTGGCAGCAGCCAACAGTACATACCTTCCTGCCTTGCTGGAACAGATGGGAGGGAGAGGAAGGACCTGTCATGTGGGGGGTAAGTGGGAAGATCCCACCCCCAACCTTCAGGCCAAAGAAGAGCACACTAGTATTCCCTGAGTGGGTGGGAGAGGACCTGTCATCATAAGGAGGAGAGGGGAAGATCCCCCAGCATCTGCGGGTCCTCACCTGAGGGTCCCACCGAGGAACAGTGTGGCAGAGGCAGACAACAGTACACACCTTCCTGCCTTGCCGGAAAGGACGGGAGTTGCAGGAGACATTCCCACCCAGCTGAAAGAGGTCCCGTCAGTCCCGTTGATGGGTGCTACCACATTGTCAACCGACTGTATCTGTATACAATACAATTGGCTGTGCGAGAGCAACCAAGCTGTGTAACCAAGGAGGGAGGAGTAACAAGATAGTCCCTCGTGAAGCAGGGGCTGACCTGATCCAAAGTCCTGCCTTTGCAGAAACTAGGGGATGGGCAGGACAGGAGGCATTGTTTGGATGAGTCAGAGTGGGTCCTGAGAGGGGGAGACGGAAATGGGACAGCAGCAGCTGACACTGGCCACCTTCATGCCTTTGCAGGAAGGACATCAGTCGAGCAACCCATTCCCCCCTGCTCAGAGGGCTCTGCGTTTGCGATGGATGGGGGCAACGTGTGGCAAAACTATATGTGAAACAGTTCCTGAGCTGCTGCACAAGTGCCCGAAGGAGGCTTCCATCAGCAGCATCACCCACCTTCCTGCCTTGCCAGAAAGGATGGGAGGGAGAGGACCTGTCATGTGGGGGGTAAGTGGGAAGATCCCCCTGCAACCGCCAGGCCAAAGCAGAGCGTGCTGGTATTCCCAGCGTGGGAGGGAGAGGACATGTCATTCGGACCGGAGGCCTGATCCCCCAGCCACCGCGGGTCCTCACCTGAGGGTCCCACTGAGGAACAGTGCGGCGGCAGCCACCTCCTGAGCTATCAGCCTCGAGGTTGTAAGCGGCGCTGTCCCAGACCCCGAGGGGACAACCTCCGCCAGCGCGGCCTGCCGGAGCACTCTGCTCTCACCAGCATCACCCACAGGGCAAAGTGATTCTCCCACTGACACCCGACTCAGAAGAGCTGGTGGCCCCCTTTCTCCTCCCAGTGTATGTTTCACTGGGTGAGGAGGGAGACAGGCTCGGGTGGTGCCTCTTCAGGTGGCAAGTCAGGGCCGTCGAAGAGAGGTGCTTTGGGTTTTTGCCCCTGCGCAACAGGACATCACAGGCACGGCACTGCACCACACAGGGGTCATCAGGAAGGGCCCGAAAGTGCCTCCATACGGAGGCGTTGTAACACCAGCCGCTAACTGTCCCAGGGGAAGGAGGACGAATGGTTACAGGCTGCGCTGCGGGGCTGGACATGGACAACGGAGTGCGGAGTGGACTGCGGGAAGGGACACCACCGAGAGTTTGGCATGGGGATGGGAGGGATCTTTCATAACACACATACCATTCCTCCAGGGATCCATCACCCACCCACCCCTCCTCAAAATGTTGAGAGAGATTCTCTCCCTCCTGCGCAAAGACCTTTTGGGCCTCCACAGCCCACATAGGTGAATTGGGGGAGCGGCAGGACTGCCTGCAGCCCCCCGAGCCACACCCAAACCTGCTTTCCACAACTGAACCAGGAGGACTGCCATTGTACTTCATCCCACAACCACCCTTGGCAGCCAACATAGGGAGACTCATTGTGCCACCAAACTAGAATTAAGGAGGACAGGAAAGGAGATGACGCTGTGTGCCCTCCGCCATGGTGCCCACTGAGCTCGGCCCCAGGGCCTGGCAGCAGCCCTGGCACCAGAGGAAGGGTGGGACTAGAGCCCTAGCCCACCGCTCCCACAGACCTGACCAGATCAGGCACTGATTATTAATGTGAGCCCTCAGCCGAGGTACCCACCGAGCTTGGTCCCAGGGCCTGGCAGCAGCCCTGGCACCAGAGGGAGGGAGGGACTAGAGCCCTAGCCCACCGCTCCCACAGACCTGACCAGATCAGGCACTGATTATTAATGTGAGCCCTCAGCCGAGGTACCCACCGAGCTTGGTCCCAGGGCCTGGCAGCAGCCCTGGCACCAGAGGGAGGGAGAGACTAGAGCCCTAGCCCACCGCTCCCACAGACCTAAACAGATCAGTCACTGATTAATAATAATGTCAGCCCTCAGCAGAGGTACCCACCGAGCTTGGTCCCAGAGCCTGGCAGCAGCCCTGGCACCAGAGGAAGGGAGGGACTAGAGCCCTAGCCCACCGCTCCCACAGACCTGACCAGATCAGGCACTGATTATTAATGTGAGCCCTCAGCCGAGGTACCCACCGAGCTTGGTCCCAGGGCCTGGCAGCAGCCCTGGCACCAGAGGGAGGGAGGGACTAGAGCCCTAGCCCACCGCTCCCACAGACCTAAACAGATCAGGCACTGATTAATAATAATGTGAGCCCTCAGCCGAGGTACCCACCGAGCTTGGCCCCAGGGCCTGGCAGCAGCCCTGGCACCAGAGGGAGGGAGGGACTAGAGCCCTAGCCCACCGCTCCCACAGACCTGACCAGATCAGGCACTGATTAATAATAATGTGAGCCCTCAGCCGAGGTGCCCACCGAGCTTGGCAACAGGGCCTAGCAGCAGCCCTGGCACCAGAGGAGATAGATCCCTATCCCCCAAAGCCAAGCTCAATTGTACTCTCAGTCTCTCTCCCCAAAGGCTAGCAAGTGGCAAGCAAGAGCTCTGTCCCACTCCACTGTTCGCTGAAAGTGAAACCCAGCCTGGGAGCCCATGGCTATTTATAAGCACAGGTCCCATTCAGCAACACAGGAGGTCTGTGTTTGGCCGTCAGAGCTGCCTATCAGGGTTTGCAGGGATGAGATTGGAGTGCCCATAGCTACAGAACACCCCCTTCCCCCTCCCTTCCCTGGGTGTCTACTTCCAACTTGTAACTGCTTTGCAGCTCCGTGGTTGGAAGGAAGTCCTGCTGATCAAGGAAAGCTGGGCTTCCATGCAGGTTTCCAGGGTGACAGAAGGAGGGCAGACAGAGCTCAGGCATTCCCCTGGCTCCATTGCCAGGGGAATAGATTGCTGGCGCCTGAGTGTCTGGCTTTCCGAACCGCACCCAAACGCCCCGAACCAGGCCTCTCCCGACCGCTGGATCGTTGGCCGTGGACAAGCACGAACTGCTGGGTCACGATTGCGCGATCGCCATTTTCGTGGGTTTTTGATGTTCGTAATGCGGTTCATGCCCATCTCTAATCGTTATACTGCGCTGTTTATTCAAATCCCATTGCTGACATAATCATCCTGGGCCCTGGATAAACTATAAATCAGTCAGGCCTCTTGCTTGCTCTTTCTTAAGCAGAACCAACAGGAAACATGGCCTGTGTTGGCAAAAAAAAACCCTTTCCTGCCTTTGATGTAGGGCTAATTTAGCCAAGACACCCAACAAATTTTAGGGGCCACCACCCAGGGGCTTGGTTCATTCTCTGCCACTGGCAGTGCAGGTGGCAACAGACACAATCTCCTGACTCTACACTGTCACAGGCCAGGTTCAAGTTGGGCTTCGATGGGGCTTGGACCCAGCCAGTGGTATTACAGCAGGAGACAATGGCATACATTGTTCAGCTCAACAGAATACTTTGAAACAGCCCTGCTTCTCCACTGCATTTAAGATCTGTAGGACTAGGTTTTGAGATACCCAGGTTCAAATCCCTACTCAGCTACGGAAGCTGAGCAGTTGATGTGTGGATAAAATGGAGAAGGAGAGAGTTATGTAAGCCACTCTGGGGATAAATAGCAGGGTATAAATATCAAAATAAATAAAACAAGTAAGGCAGTTGGTTCTAGACTATTTTATTCACAGATGGTACCTGGAGATCTCCTAGAATTAACTAATCTCCAGATGACAGAGACCAGTCCCCCTGAAGAAAATGGCTGCTTTGGAGGATGGACTCTATGGCATTATATCCCACTGAGGTCTACAAGAATCACCAAATCCCAAGTTGGCAACCTGCACAGGCAATGACAGAAGCAGCTGGTGGCACTTGCTCTCCACTGCCTCTCTTCCACAGTGCACAGTGCCACCCCCTTCCAGTTCATGGGAGGCGGGAGGGAGTGTGTGACACAAGGAGTCAGCAGCACTCCTACAGATTTGGCAGTAGACACCTGATAACAGTGGGCCTGAGCAATGGGCTCTTTTGCTCATTGGATAAAATAATCATATTGAGCAGTTAGAATGTTTATGGACATGCCTTTAAAAACTCAGCCATTGGGCACAGAGGTAGCCAGTTTATTATCTATGTACAATATGGAAAAGTGTTACCCTTAGCATGACCATTCATGAAATACCAGCTGTGTACAGGGCATGATATAAAACATGTGAATGATGAACCTCTTATGCTACCTATCAACAAAACCAAAAATATTCTTGAGGCAGCATATAAACAGTAACAACTTACAATTCAAAATTCAACTGAGATACTGGGGAGGGGGGAGGGGGAGATCCTGAGTAGATTTTGTTAAAGAGCCAATTTTACCTAATGTTTTTACGGGTAAAGAAGGATGCTGGGAAGTGATGTTTCCCTTTGATATTTATGTGGTAAAACAGCCTTATGGAAGACACTTTCATGCTCTAAAATCACTAATCACATTCTGAAAAATTACTATTTCCCTGAATTTTACAACCCTTGACTGTGATATGGATCCACCAACATGGAGCAACAGAACATGTTGAGTCCCTCTGTAAGGCTGCACATGGCTTTAATGAAGATGTACAACCAGCCTGAGGAAAGGTCACAGTACAGAAACTCCCTCATTGTGAAAATCTGTTGAGTTACACTTTAATCACTGGTGAAGGGATAGATCAGAAGCAAGTTCAGTTTCCACTGCGGAATCCAGAGCTGAGCTGTATCTCCAGCAGAATCACATATGACAAGTGACAAAAGGCACAGATTGGACACTTGTCTGCTTCCCTCAAGTTTTGATGGGAAATGTAGGCAGCTTGGCGGAATGTTGGACAAGTGACAGTTGAAAAATCCATTGGACAGCAGTCAGAGAGCGAAGCTGCGAGACCAGGATGCCTACATTTCCCATCAAAACTTGGGGGAAGCAGACAAGTGTCCAATCTGTGCCTTTTGTCACTTGTGGTTCTTACTGTATGCTCTCCCGCTAGTTGCATTGAACTATGCCACTTCACTGCAGATAGGGGGCATTGAAGGGTCATCTTAAATAAAGCTCTTTGCGTGCAGAAAACTAGCATATCTGGAAGGAGGCTACACTAGGACCAGCCTTCTTGACTTCAGCGGGGTACAATGCCATAAAGTCTGTGCTCCAAAGCAGACATTTTCTCCAAGGGAACTTCTCTCTGTCAGCTGGAGATCAGTTGTAATTCCAGGAACTGATTGATGTTGACCTCTAGCCTGCTGGCATTGCACACTGCAGGACCAAACTCCCGAGCTGGGATTACTGGGATTACAGGCATGCACCACCATGACATTGAGATTCCAAACAATGCCAACTAAGTTACTTTTAGGACAGTACTCTAAAAACCCAAAGGAGCAATGTATTTGTTCATGCAATAGATTAGTAGAGGACCTTCTTCATTATGTTCTGGCTTGTCCTTTGTATACGGAACCCAGAAAGAAATTCCTGACCAAGACCCTAAATAACATACACTCCTCTGACTCTGATAAATTAGCCTACATATTATCTAATGTAGATGCCTTTGTATTAGAGATGGACACGAAACAAAATTCTAGACGGAATGGCTGGTTCGTAGTCAAAGAAACACATGTTCCGGGGGGCCGCATTTTTACGAAACAAACAACTTTTTCCTACCGTCCTGTTCCCAGTTCGGGAAGCCAGACACTTTGGCGCCATTCAATCCATCGCCCAGGCAACAGTGGCAGTCTTTTGGTTGCCCCCAATCTGAGGCCTCCACACTTGATTGGCAGCTGTCCCTGCCAACTAGAGAGCTGCCATTCTGGCCCATCCATCCAGGAAAAGGGCTAGCCTCTCAAAGTAGCTGCCAGCAGACATTCCAGTTTTTACTACTGTAAAGAGAAAATGACAGGAAGGGGGGCATGGATCATGCCATTCCTGGGGTTCAATCTCTCTGAAACTTGGGGGAGTCTTTAGAGGACAGTGAAGACTAGCTCCCCTGAAAATTTCTGAAAATTTGATGGGTATTGGACATTGGGAAGGTGAGTTTGTAGGCCCTCAAAGTAGCTGCCAGCAGACACTCCAGTTTTTACTACTGTGAAGAGAAAATGACAGGAAGGGGGGACCCATGGATCATGCCTTTCCTGAGGTTCAGTATCTCTGAAACTTGGGGGGGGGGTCTTTAGAGGACAGTGAGGACTCGCTCCCCAGAAAATTTGGTGAATTTTGCTTGCAAAATGCCGCCCCTATCCAAATTAAAAGCAAAACAGTTTGAGTGTAAGCCAGATCCAAGGGCAGAAAGAGGGGAGAGGGAAGCAGAAGCTGCTCAAAATCAATGCTCTGTAATGGTGACTCGCTGATTATGACTATGGACACTCGCAACCTCGACTACACCAGTTACCCAACACGTGCACAGACTGGGGCTACAGGACATGTATTCATCAGGAGTAAAATGAACACGGGCAGGAAGAAACAGACATGATTCTAGACACTCGCATTACCTCGTGTAATTCATCTTGTTTAGTTTGGCTGTGAGCGTGAAGGGGCCTGTTCTGGGCTCCCTCGAACCGCGAACCAGTTCGTGAACTGGCTGAAGTTCAGCAAAGTTCGTGGTTTGTGTTTTCCTAGTTTGTGCCCATATCTACTCTATATCCTATAAAGTGGCACTTTTTGCCTTGGCCGCTAGAAAAATAAGAGCAAGTGCGGTTTTTAAGAAAGCATCTCATCAGTCTGAGCAGTAAATCTGGGTCTTGCTTGTGTTTTGAATAATTTTTTATGTTGTCTGGTATTTTAGAATTCTTTTTAAATTTTCTGGTTGTCATTTGTATATATGTTTTGTTTTGTAAAGGCCAATGGCCATATGCAATAAATTTACCTACCAATCTGCTCTACCTAATTCCAGGAGATCTTCAAGCCCAACCTGGAGGTTGGCTACCCTCACTGAAATCTGCTCAGAAGTGTTTGGGAAACATACTTTGTTTCTACAGAATGGAAGGGTTTGATTTTATGTATCTGCATTGCTGATTTATACCTAAATATTCTTGATTTAAGACGCCTCCATCTTTTCTGGCTGCTGTCATTTGGCCCCAATGGTTCCTGGGCAAGGGAACAGTTGCCCTTTTATGCCAACCTTAGGCAAGTCAGTTTTAATGACTGAGTGTCAGCTCATTCAGCGGTAGAATGGGGATAATAACACCTGTCTACGTCGCAGGAATGCTTAGCCGATTAAAGGCAATTAGTGTGACCACCAGGAGGCCTATGCATTGTTCACTCACACGTGCATTTGTGCAGGCCTACCTTTATGCTTGTGCACATCTGTGTGCATGGAAAATGGACTCTAGAATCTCTGGTGGGATTAAGAACTTATTAACACTAATAGAAAACAGACAGTGCACTTAAATTTCCCAAGCAGTTTTGCTTAAGGAAGCTCAGCGGTTTCCACAGCATGCCTTTCAACTCCTCCAAATTGTCTCATATTAGGCTAATATATTCAGAAAGAGAACTCGGATTCTTACCTGGCTCTGAAAACCTGCTTCCATGAGAAATTATTCCAAATACAAAACCCTATTGCTTCCAGAAAAGAAAATGTGGGTAGGAAGGTTGTTGCAAGTCTTTTCTGAAAACAAATAAATAACATCAGGTTTCAGTTGTTGCTTTGTCTCTCCCTTGTCCTGCATGTCCTTCTCTGTAGCAATCTAATTCTAGTGTTCTTTTGACTTTATTCTGTAGGTTGCCTTCACACTACTGCTGAAGCAAATATTCACAAATATTTAAAATTTTAACAATTTTGTTCTCGTTCTGAAAGAGAAATTCTAAAATTAAACTTTAATTTTAAAATTTGAGTGCTTTAGGCTTGTTGGCATCTCTGGATTGTTTTGTGTTGATCTGGCATGAGTCAAAGGTGAAATATCATAACTCTTCAGATATCACCACTGCATACCAAATACAACAAAATCTTGGTGCTAGTTTGCAGAGGAGCCTATTCACAGTAGCCTCTGTCTGGCTGTAGCAGCTATCAGTTTGGACAATTGCTACAGGCATTCAGAAAGCCCCATGCCCGCCCTCTCTCCATTCAGTTTCTTCTCCTTTGCCTGTCTTATTTGATCTGGAAAGAGAAGTAAGTAACCCCATGTACACTGCTCTGAACTTTTCTGGCAGGGGGTAGACAGTGACCAAGGCACAATGTGACAAATAAATGTACATGTTTTAAGTAGCCATGAATTTAAGATAAAAGTGAAAAACAAGAAGAGGACACACACATTAAAAAAAACCCTATGACCTTGGAAAAAATCTGTGTTTGGAAGATCTTGGTCTCATGACTGCCAGTTGGGTCCTAAATGGTGTTGTTGTAGAAACTTTTAAAAAGTACAAGCATTATAGAGCGGACACTGACACAGGGTCCGGAGGCAATCCCAGCACACTCAAAGATACTCTATTCAACTTCCCTACATTTGCAGCTTTCACTTGCATCCCCTAGTATTTAAATTCCATCAAAGAGCATTTTCCTATGGGCTTGTATTAAAGGATTACTGAATATTTTCCAGTTTCAATTTTGGACAGAAACTAATGACTTCCAGACAACAGTTTGGTATATACTATTCCTTGACCATTCAAGGAATGTGGCAGATCCCAACCAATCAAAGATCATACAATGAATATGATGGTACTAGCATCAAAATACTATGTAGCCAATCTCCTATGCCTTCTGAGAGCAAGTGAGGTTGATATAAATAAATAAGCAGTCCTTTTCTCAAAGCAGACCATTGAAAATCACTGAGAAGAGAGGCATTTTTCGGCAACTCTGAAAATGTCCACAGAAAACTGTGAGTCATTTCAGCTCAGCTATAAATGAGACAGACATCTGTCAGCAAAAATGTCACACTCCCATTGTCAGAGCTGTGCTGAATAGAGGACCATAAAGCACGCTATTTTTACATGTTGAGGATAATTGCCTTGTAACTCTTCTGCGAACCCAAGCCCAGCCCTTTTCAAGGAAAGATGAGTCATGAGAAAAGAGCGGGTCAATGGCCTGTCCTCAGGGTCAGGAGCCTACAAACACCTGCTTGTTCTCACATAACACCTGCTCTGAGGAACAACAAAACAGGTAGGGCTTTTTTGACCTGAGGAGACTCACAACCCTCATTCACAGTTTTACGAAAAGGCAATGAAAGGAAGGTTTTTCTCTGACAGGCCCTGAAAGGTCAAGTTTCCTTCCCCCTCCCCAACATTGTACTTCTGAAAAGACTAATTGGGGCCTTCAAGAATCCCAGGTGTCCCTACAGTGTTTGTGCTCTGGCACTAATTGAAAGCTAACGAAATGACGCCAAGAGAAAACTTGGTCTTTTGCAAAGAAACCAATAGCCTTTCTTCATCTGCCTCCTTTTTTACATCTTTCTATTGTGCTGCCTTCTACCAAAGGAATGAAGTAATGTATAGATCAATAGATTTGCCTTAGTTTTTTCTTTCTCACACACACACAAATAAATATTTTAATTGTTTGTTGAAATACAGTTTTAAGATGTGTTTTTAATTATTATTTAAGTAGCCCCGTCAAAGTAGATGCTGTTTTACCAAGCAGAAGAAGGAAGGGCCCTGGAAATGAATATGAGAGAGACAACAAAGGAGGGGAGGGGCAAGGGGGAGGAACAAGAGAAGAATGTGTGCTCATTCCAGTTACATTTGCTTGGAATTTGTTTCAGTAGGAAAGTGGAACTCAGGAGTTGTGCCAAAGGCTTCACTGGAAAAGCTGAGTTTTAAGGAGGCATGTGGGAAAAGTCAGATAGATGGCTTCTTACAAGTGTCCCAGGAGCCGTCCTTTGTCTCACAGAAGCAACGGGTTGCAACAAAAGATGGGGGGGAATGATCAACAAACAAAAACTTCTATGCACACCGACCCTGATATCCTCTTAAGAGTTCTGTTGAGCATATGAAGTTGCCTTGATATAAGCTGGATCATTGGGCCATCTAGTTCAATATTGTTTGTTGTCACTGGCTGCCATTTTCTGGCAGGAAGGGCTCTGTCCTAACATCCAGTGTCTGGGATTTTTTAAGAGGAGATGCTAGAGGCTGAACTCCTGACTTTCTGCATGTAGTATACATGTTCTACCAGTAAGCCACTGGTTCTGTTCTTCTTGCTCCTTACATGCCTTGTTAAGCTGCCAACTGGCAGGGAGGGGATGTCCTGTCCCTTTAATAGAGGTTTAATATGCAGACCCTGAAGCTTTTCATGGCATGGAGCTAAATAACATTGCCTGATAATTGCTGCCGATCAAACTGATATTAAAGGGATAGCTGGAGAGACCAGTTTAAAAGATGACAACCCTATACCATCACATTAATGCACACTTCACTAGCAAATATACAGGACTTTTAATGTGAAACATTTAATTTCCCTCCCCCTTGCCACCATTTCCATATCTGCAAGCAAGATTTCCTTTGTATTCCCTTAATTATGTTGCATGGTGGTTCAGCATATTTCTAGAGATTCTTAGAGGACACTAGCAGTCCTGATGTGAAATGCTGTTGACCTCTGCTTCTCTCATTGTAACAGGCAACTATCACCTGCCACTCAATCCTGTCCTATCTGGTTATGCTCAAGGCAGATCAACAGTTTGCCTAATGTGGTGCTAACTGCCATTTGCAGAGGGAGATGGCAGAAGGCTTAAGGATGCACAGAATTGGGAGAGACAGTGGCTGATTCCGCACACGTTGGATAATGCACTTTCAATGCACTTTATCAATCGTTTGAGGTGGATTTTTTGTTCCGCACACAAAAAAATCCGTTCCAAATGATCTATAAAGAGGCTTGGAAGTGCATTATCCAGTGTGCGTGGAATCACTCAGTATGACTCCTCCACAAAAAGTTGAGTCGCAGCAACCTCGTTGCCACTTGTGTATTTTAAAAAAAGAAAGAGAAATACATATTACAAGGAAAGTTATCCGGATATCACGCAGCCCTTGAAGTCCTTCCTGCTAAGGCCATTTCTAGCTTGAGTTACCTACAACAAAATTCAAGGTGAGTTTAGGAGGGCTGATTCCAGACGGCCCTCCACATCGCGAAACATCGCGCGTCGTCACATAGAAAACGCAAAATATCACGTTTTCTCGCACAAGTTTTGCACGACGTTGCACAAAACTCACGCGAGAAAACAAGATATTTTGCGTTTTCTGTGCGACGATGCGCGACGACGCGCGACGTTTCGCGATGCGGAGGGCCATCTGGAATCGGCCGAGGTCACATTTTACTGCAATAAGTATTTCAAAGAATGATGGTGGCTTTATAGGTGGGACTTGGCACAGAAGTAGAGTCAATGGAAAAGAATCTTTGAGTCAGCTTTGAAATATACAGACTTTTCAGATCCCAGTGCCAAACTGACATGACTTCAGTTTTACCATCAGCACAGGGCTCATACTGTTAGCCTTGGGGGTTCTAGTCCTAATTCCTTACTATGTGCTGTTTGGACCACAGGCTGGAGGAGGGAATCGGCTGTAGCTCTTTCTAGGACTACTTCAAACCAGACCCTCACAACCCCCTGATTTTAGCAGTTAGTTGATCCAAGAGAACCAATGCCGCCGACCACTTCCTGCAAGATAGCCCCTAGGTCTCTGAAATGACTGAACCAAAAGGGGGCAACCCTGCTGCAATCACAAAGAACCTTCATGCAAGCAGCTGGTTCATATTAACAGTGGCGAGTTCAAGACAGGGGTGTTTTTTTTATTTTAAAAAAAAAATAGCCCTATGGCTTGCTCACAGCCAATTCACTGCCTTTGCCCTTTCACACTGGAAGTATGCAGTGACTGCTTTATATAGACAACACGCTAGCCTCTCCCAGGTGTCTCCATTTTACTCTGGCTTGCAGATCAAGTCTTCTTTGACATGTCTCAGCTGGCCCATCTCACCAGACATGCCAATCAATTAACAAAGGGATTCCCGCCCCCCTTTCTGCCCTGCCCTGCCTAGAACCCATTTAGTCTCTCGTAGATTTCCTTTGTTTAAGACACTTTCCGTCTTATGGTGCTGCATTTTCAAGGGTGATTAGACAGGATGATATACCTTCTGTATTACAATGATATAGCAAATCCATGCTGGGAAAGGAACAATTCAGTACTATATTTTTTCTTATTCTTATCTCTTCCTAGATGTCTGCACTGCAGCCCCAAAATTTGGACAGTTAGTTCAATCTGATTTGTAAAAGTCTCCCCCATCTGCTCTTTTACTCCAGGATCTACAACCTTCTGGTTAGGATAACCAACTTGTGGTGTTAAATATACATAGTAAATGGCAGAGCCATAGTTAGGTTTTGTCTGGTACATTTTGGTGGATTAGGAGATTGAGGGAACCAAGTAAGGTTTGGTAGGCCAAGGTTGGAGGCAAATAGACAAAGAGAGATTCATAGGAAGTACTAAACCAAAAGCATTTGCCATGAATAGCTGATTAATGCTTGTAAATCTGTACTATGCAATAAATAATAATAAATGTTTAACTCAAAATAAACTTCTTTATATTTCTTTCATAGCGCAAAATTGCAAGATTAATAAAGTGCAACAGTATCCAAAAGTGCAAAGTGACATATCCGACTGATACAACATCAGAAACTCCCAGTCTTATCAAAGTTGTTACATATGCAATTCTTTCAATTCAATAGCTAATAACAACGTAGCCAAAGTTAAGCCAGTCCTTATGGACTTGATGTAGCCTATAAACACTTAGATACGAAATCAGTAAGAACAAAAAACGAAAAGCATATGAAACCTCTGCAGAAAAGCTGTTGCTGGAATGCAGCTGAAATTCAGAGTGGCTTCGTGGTCCGACACATGGCCAGCTTCCAAGCCTACTTTGCTCCTTTATCAAGGTATTTCAGTTGATCCTTTTTCAAGAACTTTGCCAAGCCATAAATAGTTCATGCCATAAATTTCCCATATCAGTTCATTCAGTCGACATTTACTTTCTGCCTTTTCCAACCCTCTTTCACTAAAAGCTCTGGACTTCCTACACACCTTCCCTCCAGGTTCTGTTCTCTGCCCTTTCCTCAGGTCCTTGATCTCTCAGCCCTCTACTTACCCTTTTTTCTAACAAATTTGTTTCTAAATCCCACCCTGCAAGTCCTTAATTCTCCAGTTTTCTGATCACTGGTCGCATTCCCTTTCTTACATCTTACGACAAAACATACACACCAATTTACCAACACATTCAGCCGCTCCCATGTAGGGTTGCCAGATGGCATAGTAAAAAATACTGGACCTACCTGATTTGACTGCTTTGCTCTAGTGCTCCCGGGCCCAGTGCGATAACATCACATCCAGAAGTGACATTATTTCTGGCCATTCCTCTGCTGTTCAGGAGGCCAGGCTGGCCAGCTGAGCAAGCTGGCTGTGCTATGCTGCCAGGAAGCGGGGGAGGGGAGGCAGAGGCAGCTCCTGTACACCAGCAGCCAGCCACTCCCCCCCTCCCCCCCCACAAAATACTGGACATTTATATGTCTGGTATTTTAACCCATCTTCCTCTGGACAGTCCCCAAAAAAATACTGGATTGTCCAGATGAAAACCAGACACCTGGCAACTCTACTTCCATCCCTTGGTTTTGTTCTGCAGTTTAGCTAGCTGACTGCTGTTTCCCTAATTGCAACTTTCATAAGGTTACAAAAATTCGACCAGACACTGGCAAGGAGGTCTCACAGACAAGTAACATAACAATTCTGTTTCTAAGCCTCGCAGAGTATATGAAAATATAACGGAGTACTGGAAAATAAAATGGAGTAATAATCCTGAATCTGAGCTCCTTGGAAAAAGGACGGAATACAAATAGGACAATATATGGCAATTAAACAGATGGACAAACACATCCCCTATTAATTGATGTGGTCATCTAGCATAGTGCTGCTCACTTTTTTGAGGGCCTCTCCCTTTTGTTTCATTCTGTCAGTTAGTAAGCTCCCATGCTCATGGAGATATGGCGATATGGCCCTAAAGCTGACAGCTGCACATGAGAACTGGGTCTGTAAGATGTTTCCCTCTCCTTTTTAAAGAAAGAAAGAAAGAAAGAAAGAAAGAAAGAAAGAAAGAAAGAAAGAAAGAAAGAAAGAAAGAAAGAAAGAAAGAAAGAAAGAAAGAAAGAAAGAAAGAAAGAAAGAAAGAAAGAAAGAAAGAAAGAGAAAGAAAAAGAATCTTTTCAACTTACATTCCATGTGAAAAGAATCAAATCGGGTTATCTGACACCAAAAGCTTTTGCCTTATAGACAGAGATAACAGGAAGTGTAATGGAATAGGCCAGTTCATCTCAGCTAAAATCAGAGCATAAGGAGGGCTGTAGTGGATAAAGATGCCGTTTTGTCTTCTGCTTATGGCACTTGTAAGGCGTCAGCCTTCTGGGTTTCTTTAAGATGGTATTAAATTAGGAATGAAAATGTTTGTGCACAAATCCATTGCCTGCTAAGACTGAGAGAGGAGTGTTGTAGTGTAATGCAGTAATATTACACCAGTGTGGGAGTTAGATGTAGAGAGATGTAAAGTGGGACTGAGTAATGGGGCCACCCAGTCAGGGCACAATGAAAACAGATACCCAAAAGACATCAAATATGATATCATATCTGTTGTTGCTGTGTGAAGAAAAAGGTTTTTTCCATGTGACTGAGGAACAGCCACAGACTGGCTTGCACAGAGGCTTAGTGGGGGCAGCAGTTTAGGCAGTGTGATACTGTTGCAGTTGCTCGTTCATGCTGGGCCTCTGGTGAAATACAGTACAGCCAGTTCAGCCTGTGAATGTTTAACATGAGGAAGCAGAAAACCAAATATCTGACATTGGCCATTTTCACACTGCTTACCTGCTCCCGGAACATTGCGAAAAGTCACACAAAAACGCGGAAGATAGCATCTTCTCACAAGAGTTTTGCACGACGTCGTGCAAAACTCTCACAAGAAGATGCTATCTTCCGTGTTTTTTGCGCGATGTTTCGCAACGTTCCGGGAGCAGGTAAGCAGTGTGATGGAAAGCTGCTGGCAGTACATTTTCTACATAATGATATCTGAGCTGGAACACCTCTATGACCTTTGGTATTTTAGTAGCAATAGCCTTAAATATTCACAACCATTCTTAACTCATTCAAAAAAATTTTATCTGGGGGGAACATCATTGGGGAGCCAGCATAGAAATTAGGGATAGTGCTTCTCAAAAGTTTAGGAGTGGTGTGGTTGAGAAAATCCAAAGAAGGGATATAGGCACACAGGTGCACAATGAAATGCCACTCTGCCTGGCCTTCTGCCCTCACTAAGCTTTTGAGCCAGTTGGTACTTTGCACAACCACCCACAACTGCTATTTACTACTTCGTGCTGCAAAAGGGACATGCTACTTTTTAATCCGAATGGTGGTCTATCCCCTTAGTAGCTAGAAATGCTAAAAAGAAAAAAAAAAACTTCAAGCAAAGGCCTGGCTACATACGATATTGTGTCTCACGTGCCTATGTTCCTTCTTCAGATCCCCCCAGCCACTATTTCTGCTCATAATTCATTTTCATACGCAACAAGTATCATTGCTCATTTCCACTATCTGGAGTCTCGAAGGGAATGTGGAGTTTGTTTTTAAATAGCATTGTCATTTCCTTTTTTCTTAATGATGGTTTTAATAGAAATCTATAGAATGCCTTTTTTTAAAAGCCAACATCTTAAAAAATATATCTCTATATGCCTTGGCTAAACCAGTAGGCATTTTCCATATTTAATAATTTGATTTTTGAAGCCTAGTCATATCAAAGAGCAAAATATTCAATATTGTTAATTCAGTTTTGCAAAATATATTCTTAATTTAAAAATGATTTTGCTCCGAGTGGTAGTATAGTAATAAAGTAGTTATTGACCAGCTCTTATTGATTGTGCAGCCCTCGGGCAAAGTACAGTGACCTTCCTCGCACTCTTATTGCTTACACTTTCCCTGGCCTTCTTCATCTATGACCGCTCAATAATATTATTATGAATGTATATTTTTAGCAAAAACTCTCCGTTATGAGGTTAGGGGTTTGTAGTGATTTTGCTTCTTGTGTCATTTTTCTATAGTCTATAGCCAAGCTGCGGGAGAAGTTGCTGGAGCAGGGAGTATGGCGTCCGGCATAAAATTTAGACCCCCCCCCCTCAGCAGACTCCACCAGCCACACCTATCATTTAAAGATGAAAAACAGGCTTCTATTCACCTGTACAGTCGCCTTTCGAACCCCTCTGTCCTTATTTCCCATCAAGGTTGAGTTAAAACATCTTGACCCTAAACTATGAGGTACAACACAGCACTATGCACAAAAGTGTAAAGCTTGAAATTTAATAATTGTTTGAGCCTACAGTTTAGTTACTCCAGCTCTGCTTCCCATCATAGCCTTATACTGAACACTCCTACGCCACTGCACCACACATCAGGGCAGAGTGCTAAGGGCCTCCTTTCTCTCCTATGCCAAGGTCCATGAGCCCCACTCACACTTCCTTCCCTGCCCCCACCCTCGTATCCCCCACCTGCCTGTGCATCCTTCCTCTGCCTGTTCATGATCATGACCCCTCCCACAGCCACCTGCATGCCCTTTCTCCAATGGCAATGGGAGATGTGTGCAGCTCGGGGTGCTGCTGCTGGGACCTTCACTGTCTGCATACTCTTCCCTGGCAGTGCTTGCAAGCAAGTGGGTGAGGGAGGGACATGCAGACAGGAGACAGAGGAGGTACGCAGATGGGAGGCAGTGGCAGTGGGCCCTGCCAGAACCCCTGGACTCTAGCAGATGCCCCACCTCAGGATATGCTGATGCTAGACCTGCCATGCATGTTTTTTTTTAAATAATCCTTCTCAAGTTAATTTTGCTTCCGATTTTGGATTTCCCTATTACCTTATTTTTTTTCCAAAGTGCCGGTTTCATTAGAAATCATCTGTGTTTGTTTCACATTTTTTGTTTGTTTCACATTCACCAGTTTTCAATTTCCCCCATGCATTAGAAGAGTGCATGTGTGCATTGATCAAACAGTGCAAAAAATAATCTTGGCCTGATTATGAGCTGCTGTAGCACAGTGTGGTTTGGCTGCAAATCAACACTCTACTGGTTCAAATCCCACTACTGCCATGAGCTCTGCAGGTGGCCTTGAGTAAGCCACTCCTGTCAGCCCCAGCTCCCCAGCTGCATTGTGGGGATAATAATAACACTAACTTGTTCACCGCTCTGGGTGAGGCACTAATCTGTCCAGAAAAGTGGTATATAAGCACAGTTGTTGTTGTTTGTTGTTGTTGCATCAAGACTAGAGATGGGCACGAACTGCATTACGAACTTCAAAAACCCATGAAATTGGCAATCGCGCAATCGCGATCCGGCGGTTCGTGATTGTCCACGGCCAACGAACCAGCGTTGGGGAGACGCCTGGTTCGGTGCGTTCAGCCGCGGTTCGGGAAGCCAGACAGTCAGGTGCCAGCAATCAATTCCCCTGGGAACGGAGCTGGGGGAATGCCTGAACTCTGTCTGTGCTCCTTCTGTCACCCTGGAAACCTGAATGGAAGCCCAGCTTACCTTGATCGGCCGGTCTTCCTTCCAACCACGGAGCTGCAAAGCGGTTACAAGTTGGGAGAAGACAATCAGGGGAGTGAGGGGGAAGGGTGTGTTCTATAGCCATGGGCACTCCAATCTCATCCCTGCAAACCCTGATAGGCAGCTCTGACAGCCAAACACAGACCTCCTGCATTGCTCAATGGGACCTGTGCTTATAAATAGCCGTGGGCTCCCAAGCTGGGTTTCACTTTCAGCAAGCAGTGGAGTGGGACAGAGCTCTTGCTTGCCACTTGCTAGCCTTTGGGGAGAGAGACTGAGAGTATAATTGAGCTTGGATTTTTGTGGGAGTTTCCTGGGGGCCTTGGATTGGAGAGGGTATAACTCCAAGATCCCTTTTGCAATCTTGTCCATACTTGGGTGATGACTGTAGGAGAGCCTGCAAAACACTCCCCGGGAATATGGGCTCTCTAAGTGCCATGGGGGCCATTCCGCGCCCAATGAACCGCGAACCGCGAACCAGTTCGGCAACGGAAAATGTTCATTGTGGTTTGCGATCTCGGGATCGTCATCGGCACCAAACCACGAACCGCTGGTTTGTTAAATTTTTTTGGTTCGTGCCCATGTCTAATCAAGACCCCTTGTTTTATAGATTTATGCATGCACGTGATAAAACACCCCCCCCCCAAACAGGATGCAATCATACATATCTGCTATTTTGCAACATTTTTCCCCAATGTGAATATGAGCATTGATTGCATACATGGGGAGGGCAGTGAGTTAAAGGAGTAAGGGTTAACTGCACATGCTCAAATCTGGGGATTAAAGAGGAGTGCAGCAGCAGAGTGCAGAGCAGAATTCCATAATAAATGAATAGAACAGGGCAAATGCAATCATTTATACCAAAGTATCTTTCTCTCTTAAATAGCTTTGCTAAGACTGTTAACCTTCAGGTGGGGACTGGAGAGCTCCTGGAAATACAACTGAAATACTACAGAGGTAAGTTTTGTGAAGTAAATGGCTCCTGTGGAGGGCTCTATGGCATTATACCCTGCTGAGGTCCCTCGCCTCTCTAGACCCCATCTTCCCTAGGATGCATGGCCCCAAATCTCCAGGAATTTCCCAACATGGAGTTGGCAGCCCTAAGCTCTACTCATCCTCCTTTGTTGTTCCTTATAGGCCACAAACCAGTCTTCATAGCATATCATCTTTCCCTTCACTTGCATCCTCACTGTCTTCTTTGAAGCCTTTGGTTTAGTCCAAATTTGTTCAGCCTGTGGACATTTCAGAAATCTGAAAAAGGTAGTCAGTGCAACAATAACCTGGCTGGCAGATCTCTCTTCTGCCCTGAACCCAGCTAGTGGCCATAGACAAGCCTCTCTCTTTCTTAGCCTTAGCTTCTTTCCCCAACACAGGAGCAGTAGGAATACTAGCCTATGTTAAAGGATTGTTTTAAAAAAAATTAATGTAGATGCAGTGCTTCAACACTCTGAAATATTATAATCACTCACTTCTGTGGCTACCAACTGTTGCACCAAACTCACTATATGCAACTAGGGACCAGGCTAGCTTGCCTTGTTTTCCTGTTCCACACTGGGGCATTATCATATTTTCCTCTGTGAGCCCCAAGTTTTTGTTTCCTCTTTAACAAAAGTTTCAACAAAGGTTTCCCTCCTTCCCAGCTATCTGAAACTGGATCTCCAACATACCTGCAGGACCTGACATAGTGCAGTTTATAACCTGTGATGTCAGCCAGTATTTGTATGGATACTTTGTACCAGGCTTCCGAACACTCCGATGATTTTTGCGTGAATGACGCTATGAAGACATAATTGTGTTGCATTGTTATTCCTGGCCACTGAGGGATCCTGGCTGATGATATTACATGTTTAATAAAACAGTGTCGAATTTTGATTGCATCTTTTGAGCGCAGTCTTTTATCCTGTCGCCAGCTGGCTGATAACAAAAGCTTATTTTTGTTTAAAAGACATTTTAATTCCCAGTCTCTGGATGTCCCTTTTTCTTTTCCCAAACAAGAAGGGGCAGAGAGTGCCAGTGTAGTGGTATGAAGCAAGCAGGTCAATTTATATGGGCGCTTTTTAGACTGCATTTCAGAGTTCTTTAGAAGCTTACTGGGAATCTCCTCAGTGAGGAGATCAACAATGGCAGACGAGTTTTCCTGGATTAAACCTTCATTACTCCCCCCCCCTTGGAATTGGCAGGAAAAGCTTAGTATGTTGCTCAGAATGAAGTGGTAGATTGGACCAGTTGAATAACAGGCTCAACTGCTTCAGACTGCAGGTGAAGCGACGTATTTTGTAAAAAAAATCTCCCTCACCCAAGAAGCTCCTTGCATGCAATAATCTAGCACACAGCAGGACAGAAGATGTTGGATCATCACTGTATTACCCCAGCACCAGCTTCAAGCAGCTGCATGGCATAGCAGGACTACAAGAATACTTTGAAAATACTAAGGTCCAGATTCAGGAAAAAAAAGTTTATTAGGCTTAATTCTCGATGAGATTTAAGTCTAACTTCTTCTGGATCAGGCATTCACCACATAATCCTGTCGAAAATTCTCTTGTTCCACGTAAGGGAATGTTGAGACTGTAACACTGAAATCTTATGCTCACCTGCCTGGGAGTAAGCCCTATTGAATTCCTTGGGAATGCATGGGAATCTTTGTGTCATGAATTCAGAGGAATCAAATTGCACGAGATGACAGAACAGCACATAAGAAAGGAGCCTCGTGCCAATGACAGCCCCAAATGTGCACTGAATGCATGGGGAAGAAGAGCAGACTTAGGTGCGCTGGTTCCACCCTCAGGGCCAAGCTACACATGACGAATGACACTTGAACGGCAAGTGTATTTCTCCCTGTTCACTTGCCCTCCACTCAATCCACTTGCTGTTCAAGTGTCACTCATCATGTGTAGCTTGGCCCTCAGTCTCCACATATTGATTGGTCATCAACATTTGGAAAGCAGCATCACTGATCACAGGAAGGGGGCGTATACCCAGCCACTCCCTGCATGTGGTTGTAGCTTGCAGACAATCAGGTGAAACGTGGAGGCAGGGGGCAGGGTCAGCACACCGACTCCTGCTCTCCCGCCCTGTGTTCAGCAAATACACAAGGCTGTTGTCTATATCGGGCTATGGAGAGGGCATTTTAAACACTTTTTCTTTGGCATTCTGGTTTATTCTGGTGGAATGGGATCCTTAGATCCAGGTTTCATCCCGGAGAACCAACAGATCCGGATTATGCCAGATTGTCATAAATCCAGCTTTTGGGCCAATCCCCGGACCCAGATTGCACACCCCTATTGCTAAGAAATACAAATCAAGCAGCAAGAGATATATGTAGACAATAAAAGAGAACAAAAAGCTAAAAGACTCCAACCTATCCTCCAGTTTTTCATATCAGACAAGACCTTTCTGCAAGTCAGGCTACATTACAATAACTAGGGAAGCAGATGAACAAAATCAAGATGAAATGATTTCAATACAGAGGCCAAGTCTGTGGCAACTAATTTTCAATGAAGTGTGCATAGCCCTATAGATTCTTTGCACACTGCCAGGGACTGTAGAAGAAGCAAAGGAAGTTTCAGAAAGCTAACACTCATCAAAAACTGCAAGTGTTCCATACCGGGGCAAGAACGGTTAAGCCACCTAGCCATCTTAGCCATCCTAATGTGAACTTGGCAGAATTTGACTTTGGGGGGCTAGTTCATAATTATATAATGAAAATGGCCAGGAAAATAAAGCTTTAGGTTAGTTGGTCTAATCCTTGCAGCCACGGTGGTCCATTAGAATTTTTTTAAAAGACGTTGACAGGATAATCCTTGACCTGGGCTGCTCCACTCTTGCCTTTCCCTCCAAGCACGCAGATGTTTCAGTAGCAAGGGAATGAAGTTGTGTGATATTTTGATCCTATATCCCACTATTTTCTAATAGCCTGGACGCACTCGTTCTTTTTTAACCTGAATTAAAATAGGAGACATACTTGCAACTGAAATGGTTTACTTTTAGAATGCATCATTCTAAGCAGTTACAACCCTTTAAGTACATTAAAGAAGGATGCAACTCTGCTTAGTTTATCATAGAAAGTGGCTCGTGGTGCTGTAAATGCTTTTTGAGCGCTGATTTTCAATGTACTGACTGTAGCATAAGAGCCAATCTAAGTTGGTAGCATGAGGTAGATGCTACAGCCATTGGGTTGGCTGTTTGTTCTATAGCAGCCATCACTTTCTCCCCCTCCCCACCCGGCTGCTGGTCAATGAGCTGGTGGACTGAGGTGCTTCCTTCTCAAGAGCTTGGGTGCATGAATCAGCAGTTCCCAACCACAGCCAGGTGAAGTAGGAGAAGGCTGCAAAGAAGAGGCAAGTAAGCAAGGTGTGTAAAGGAACTACTCAAGAGTTCATTGCAGCTTCAAAGGGGCAGTTAAAATCATGGAAGGGGCATGGGTAGAAACACTTTGTTCCCCCAGCAACTCTTCCTCTTTTTCAAAGAATCGTCTTGGCGTTAAAAAAAAATGGAAGATCCGGATCATGGATCTTTCAGCTCTTGTCTCATTTGTCCCTTAGGCAACTGAGGAACAGGAAGGAGAAAGTAGTGGCAGCAACAGATTGGTCGGTGCCTGTAGCATATTTCAGTATTGGGTTCATTCATATACTATAGCCATATAATTCAAAAACAGAGCTCACAGGGTATTCACAGCCTAGCCTGTGCATGTCTGAATGAATCCTAGTTCTAAATATGCCTCCTCTTGCCAGCAGGTGATTTGGCTACTTTTCTGCACCAAGAGGGACTGAAGAAACCATTATGTCCTGTGCAACTATGCCATAACATTTCTGGCTCCCAGCAAGGAATGATTGCAATACCAGAACAGTAAGTCAATCAGAGACACAGAGAACAGCCTCCTTTGTGGGGTGGGCAGACAAAGGCTTTTAATTATTTAATTAAGTCATTGCTCGTAGCATGCCAGGCATTCTCCTGTGGCAAACTAGTGTGCACCCGTGCAGTTAGGGAATTAATGCTTCATCCCAATGATGACGATGATGACGACGACGACGACGACGACGACGACGACGACGACGACGACGACGACGACGACGACGACGATGACGACAACAACAACATTCAATTTATATACCGCCCTTCAGGACAACTTAATGCCCACTCAGAGCGGTTTACAAAGTATGTCATTATTATCCCCACAACAAACACCCTGTGAGGTGGGTGGGGCTGAGAGAGCTCCAGAGAGCTGTGACTGACCCAAGGTCACCGAGCTGGCTTCAAATGGAGGAGTGGGGAATCAAACCTGGCTCTCCAGATTAGAGTCTTGTGCTCTTAACCACTACACCAAACTGAGAAATAGAGATATGTGAATTGCATTGGCATGATTTCCCCAGTAATATATTTCAAATCCTGCAAGCGGAAATCCGCATCTAGCGCATTGTGGGAAAAAAAATGCATTTCTAATTCTATTTTGGCTCTAATTTGTACTCAGCTTTATCCTCCTTTTCATTTACATTTTATTTCTCCCATCTGAATGCTCCAAAGGGCTTATAAGGTGACGGAAAACACAGATATGCTCGTCAGGGAGATATATATGTTCAGAGTTGTATGTGTATGTGCGTGCGTGTGTTTGTTGATATACTCTCTTAAAACCCTGATCTGTTTTCTGCTTTCAGTTAGAGAGGGTAGAGGTAGCCTTTAGCGGCTGTGTCAGTTTGGTCCATATTATTATGTCCAGATGTGCCAGCTGTAGCTGAGCATTATCTCTTTGATAGTGCTAAGCACTTTACAGTGGGTCATGGAGGTGCAGCTCTCAACCAATAGATCTAATTGCAATCCTTTTATGTTCTCCATGATTGCAGGTTTCTCCCACATTGCAAACAAATAGTAATCAACTAAACCTGCTACCTCTAGGCAGCGGTGTTATGATATGAAATATTAACTATACCATAAGGATAGTTTTAATTTTTTTTTGTTATTAGTTCTTCTTGGAAGATAACAAAAAGGAATGCACTATTTTACTAAATATGAAAACAAGGTTGGGGGATCACAATTGCAAGCAGCAGAATAAGAATATTCCAGTTCTCCTTCATGTAATGAAAAATTGTTTGTGGGTGATATAGTTTATGTGGTCAAATACAGTGTAAATATTGCGCACCTCTGATTCTAGCAACACTATATAAGCCATGTCGCCGATAATTTCCACCTCCAAATCTACATTTTTATGACACCGTTATGCTAATACAAACCAAACTTATCTCATGCCCTGTGTCTAATCCAACCTACAAATTAACCCATTTGTATTCCAGGGGATCGAGCAGGCTTGCCACAACACACAAACACACACCTAATTCACTCAGCCTTCAAGCAAAGAAATATGGGAGAGAAGAATCCGAAATATTCCACAGAAAAGAGGCAGTAGACCTGAAAGTAAATAAAGAGAGGAAGGAATTAAGGCCAGCCTCAGCCCTACCATAAGATAAAATGAGGCAGGGCACTACGCTGCAGATTTGGGGTCAGTATTAGAAAAAACAGGAAATGCTCAGTTATATAATAGGCACAATTTAGTTTGTTTCCACACAAGGTAACAGCAAATGCACAGCACAACACAGATCTCCAAAGGCAAGAGTAGGTAACAGGATGAAGGGGTCATCAGCAAGGAGAACCCTCTGTGGGAATGAAGGAAACAACTGGACCATCCCCAATATTTTGAAAAAGGGGAGTGAGGCATTTGCATTTCCCACATGCAATCCCTTTGGGCCCTTGAGGGCAGTGACTTGAAATGCCCTGCTCTGTCAGAAGAGCGCTTCAACGGAGTTCACAATGAGAATTGCTATGCAGATCTACATCTGCTTTGGGCGCACATGTGGAAGACCATTTATGCATGTGGATATGCTGTCCTCTTGCTGGTCAACTGCCTTTAGCTGTATGGGTCAGAGAAGGACAGAATGGGGAATAGATTTTGGTAGGGATGCCACCACTCAGCCCTTTCTGTCTGTATCCAACAGCCAATAGTATAATGGTCTGTACTTTGATTCCAAAAAAATTTAGGTATGTATGTATGTATGTATGTATGTATGTATGTATGTATGTATGTATGTATGTATGTATGTATGTATGTATGTATGTCATTTATAGTCCACCTTTCTCACTGGACTCAAGGTGGATTACGTAGTGTGAGATCAGTACAATTAGTGGCAAGGACAAGGGTAGGCATTTCCATACAGTGTCAAAGACATTTCCATAAACAATGTCATAGGGTAGATGCATACAAGTTAACAGAGACATAGCATTAGCAAGGATCCAATACAGGGTTGAAGGATTACTGAAACAGAACATAATTCTAGGATTGACATTAGACAACATGAAGCACAAGCAGTATATATGAGTACATATTCAAAGCAACAGATAATATGTAAAGCAACATAATGATGGAGCCCATGGTTCCCAACTCATTGGTGAAACATCCAAAACCCCTACAATACCGCCCTCCTATTAGCAAAACATCCAAGACCCCCTCCCTACAATACCACCCTCCTATCTGAGAAGGCTCATGTACGGGCTGCAGTTGATTTTGCCCATGTGCAGGCTGGCACCTGCAAGAGACCCTGTTTGGATGAGCGAAGCTGCCGTGGAGAGACATAAGGAGAGAGGTGGTTCCATAGGTATGTCGGGCCAAGGCCATGAAGAGCTTTATATGCAATAACCAGTACCTTGAATTGAGCATGGTAGCTGATAGGTAGCCAATGAAGTGACTGCAGAATGGGAGTGATGTTCATGCTCCTGCTCACAACTGCTAACAGTCGAGCTGCAGCATTTTGCACCAATTGGAGCCTCCTAGTTAACTTAGAGCCAAGCTGCAAGTGATCAAGCTACACTTGATCAAGTAGAGAGCAAGTGAATGGCAAGTGAACAAGGAGGAATACACGTGAGTCTGTTCACTTGCCAGGCAAGTGTAATTCGTCACTTGTAGCTTGGCTCTTAGATGGAAGACCAATATATAGTGCATTACAATAGTCAAGTTTTGATGTTACCATAGCGTGGATCCCAGTGGCCAGGTCAGCTGTGTCAAGATAAAAAGCCATCTTCCAGGCTAGAGTGAGATTGTAGACTGCATTTTTTGCAGCTGCCTTAACTTGTTTTTCTAGTAGTAGCACTGAATCCAGTATAACTGGATCCAGTGCTACTTCCTCCTTATCCTCTTGTCCTTCACCTAGGTTTCTCCTAGCCTGTACTGCCATTGGTTGATTTGCTGTGGTGTCAGAGAAAGGCTTGGCCTGCAGAGGAATCATCTTACTGCATAAAAGGGAAACCGTATTTTTGACAACTCATCTCCTACCCTGGTTTACCTCCAGAGGACACTGCTGTGGAGGGAAGCCCAGATGAAGCGGCTCATCCCTTCAGAAAGCATGCCATGGTGGAAATACCAGGCTGGGAGCAGGCAGCAATGCCTGCCCCTGCCTTCACCCAGCTGGGATCAGGAGCGGAGCAGGTGGCAATGCCTGCCCCCTGCCTTCTCTCAGCTGGGATTGGGGCAAAACAGGTGGTGATGCCCCCCACACATACACACACCGCCTTCACCCAGCTGGGATTAGGAGCAGAGTAGGTGGCAATGCCTGCCCTCACCTTCACCCAGCTGTGATGCGGAGCGGAGCAAGTGGCAACAGCTGCCTCCCAACTTCACCTAGATGGGGTCAGGAGGGGAGCAAGTGGCAATGCCTGTCCCCTGCCTACACCCAGCTGGGATCAGGAGCAGAGAAGTTGGCAATGCCTGCCCCCTGCCTTTACCCAGCTAGAATCAGGTGTGGAGCAGGTGGCAATTCCCACCACCCCTTCACCCAGCTGGGATCAGGAGCAGAGCAGGTGGCAATGTCCTCCCACTGCCTTCACCCAGATGGAATCAGGAGCAGAGCAGGTGGCAATGTCCTCCCACTGCCTTCACCCAGCTGGGATCAGGTGCAGAGCAGGTGGCAATGCCCTCCCTCTACCTTCACCCAGCTGGGATCAGGAGCAGAGTAGGTGGCAATGCCCACCCCCACCATCACCCAGCTGGGATCAGGAACGGAGATGGCAATGCCCACCCTCACCTTCACCCAGCCAGGATCAGGCGCGGAGCAGGAAGCAATACCCGCTCCCCTCTTCACCCAGCTGGGATCAGGAGCGGAGCAGGTAGTAATGCCCTCCCCAATTCAACCTGCCACAATCAGGCACAGAGCAAGTGGCTATGCCCACCCCCTGCCTTCACCCAGCCTGGATCAGGAGGAAGCAATGCCCATCTGCCCACCCTCCCTTTTCTAGAGCCCATTGTATTATTTCCCACAATGGGCTTTTTACTAGTAGAATCATAAGGTTGGAAGGGTCCTCCAGAATCATCTAGTCCAACCCACTGCACAATGCAGGAAATTCACAACTACCTCCCCCACACACACACCCAGTGACCCCTGCTCCATGACCAGAAGATGGCAAAACACTGTCAGAATCCCTAGCCAAACTGGCCTGGGGAAAATTGCTTCCTGACCCCAAAGTGGTGATTGGCATTACCCTGGGCATGTAAGAAGGGGCTACGGGAACTAAGCACTGATGTAACCCTTCCTGCTCTCCCTCTCATGAACTGCCTAGGTTCATAGAATCAGCCTTGCTCTCAGATGGCCATCAAGCCTGTGTATAAAAACCACCAAAGAAGGAGAGCCCACCACCTCCTGAGGAAGCCTGTTCCACTGAGGGACCGCTCTGTCAGTAAGTCCTTCCTAATGTAATGAATCATAACTCCCATTTTGATATTTATTTATTTATTTTCTTAAATTTATAGTCCGCCCTCCCCAAACAGGTGGGCTCAGGGCGGATCACAACAACTTAAAACACACTACACAATTTATCAGCAGTGACCATTAAAAATATAAATAATGCATATCATTCATTTAAAAACATATACTACCACTATATAGATACAACTATAACAATAAAGAGCATAGCAGCATGTTAGACATTCACCTATCACTGTCCATAGAGCAGTTTACAGCAACCATATAAAAGATGGGAGGTGACATTGGGCAGGAGCAGAGTCACCTGGGCTCAGGAGCACATGGTCTGCAGCTGCTAGAGGAGGTAAGGGCTTTTTGCCTTTCTTGGCTGTGGTGGGTTAAGCTGAGAAGCTAAGGGTGGTCCTCTCTAGCTTTGGGGCTTTTTGTGTGTAGTTTTGTGTTGATTTGAGTGTAGTTTTGAGGCTGAGTGTGTTTGGGCTTGATTGTGTTTGAGGGTGACTGTGTTTGTAAGGCTGCTGGGGGTTGCTGGAGTACAAGCCACACACCCCCTTTGTGCTCACCTCCTGTGCTTAGCAGGAAGTGACCTTTTGCATTGAAAAGGCAACTGCTGGGCAGGGGCGCGAGCCTTTGGCGCGAGCCGAAGGGCGAGAGCTAAAGGGCTCTTGGCCTGTGGCTCTTAGCCGGGGGATCATAGCCGTTTTCTTTCCTCTTAGTGTGTTATTCCTAAAACAGAATAATGAAGTCAGAATGCCAGCAGGGGGTTGGGGGCTTTCCAGTGTATTGCACTGAGTGTCACATGTATGACTATCTGCCTTCTGGTCAGAAGTCCTGGATGTGTGCTCGCTGCAAGGAGCTCCTGGTTCTCAGGGAACGAATACGTACCCTTGAGTCCAAGGTGGCTGACCTGGAGAAGCGGAGACAGTTAGATAGGCACGAGGACAAGATTCTCAGGGACAGGATAGATGTGTCCCACTCTAAAAATGGCAGCGTTCTTGTTGTCAAGGAGAATGAGGATCTTGTGGAATCAGGGCACCGTACTGAGGATAAGGGGAACATGCCCTCAGAAGGGACCTCTTCTTCAGTTGGTGAGCAGGTTTCCTTTCGCATCAAGGAACCATCCCGGGGTGGGGCGGGAGGGAGGCTCTTGGTAGTTGGTGATTCGATCCTTAGACAAGTAGATAGCTGGGTGGCACAACCGCGTTCTGACCGTTTGGTGACTTGCCTGCCTGGTGCGAAGGTAGCGGACATTACGCGTGTTATAGATAGGCTGGTAGATAGTGCTGGGGAAGAGTCAGCGGTCGTGGTCCATGTTGGAACCAACGATGTTGGGAAAGGCAGTCGTGAGGTCTTGGAACAAAAATTTAGGCTGTTAGGCAGGAGACTCAAGGCCAGGACCTCCAAGGTAGCCTTCTCAGAGGTGCTACCTGTTCCACGCGCAGGGCCAGAGAGACAAACGCAGATCAGGAGTCTCAATGCGTGGATGAGACGATGGTGTAGGGAGGAAGGGTTCAAGTTTGTTAGGCACTGGGATTCTTTTTGGGACAAGCGGGAGCTGTACAAGAGAGACAGTCTCCACTTGTCCCGAGAAGGAACCCGGCTGCTGGCACTTAAAATCAAAAAGGTGGCAGAGCAGTTTTTAAACTAAATGCTAGGGGAAAGCCGACAAGAGATAAAGTGTCTCTGGTTCAGGATGGTTCATCTCAGAGAGATGAAGGGCTAGGTATAACACTTCTACAGGGAGATAGATTAGAGTTGTCAACTGAGATGGAGACAAACAGTGCAGATGACCTAACTACGTCTCGAGGCAAAGTGTGCCGGGGAAGTTACAGGTGTTTATATACAAATGCTAGAAGTGTCCGAGGTAAAATTGGGGAGCTGGAATGTTTAGTGTTGGGCGAATCCATAGACATTGTGGGCATATCAGAAACTTGGTGGGATGAGGAAAATCAGTGGGACACGGTGATTCCTGGATATAAATTATATCGGAAGGATAGGGAGGGAAGGGTTGGTGGTGGGGTGGCTCTATATGTCAGAGAAGGTATACATTCCAGTAAGATTGAGAAGGTAACTGAATTAGATTCGCTTCTGGAAATGCTATGGGTTGAAATTACGGGCCCAAATGGAAACTTAACTGTGGGAGTTTGTTATCGCCCTCCAGATCAGAAAATAGAGGAGGATTATAAAATGATGACAGGATTAAAGATGGCTGCTAAACAAAAAAACTGTGTTGTAATGGGTGATTTTAACTACCCACACATTGACTGGGCCAATGGGTGTTCGAATCGGGGGAGAGAAAGTGAGTTTCTAGACTGTCTCAATGACTGTGCTATGGAACAGATGGTTACAGAACCTACTAGGGGAGAGGTGATCCTGGATTTGGTCCTCAGTAATGCTGAAGACCTGGTGAGAGATGTAAATGTGATTGCACCACTTGGGAACAGTGACCATAATGTTATTGAGTACAACATATGTATAAATAGGAAATTGCCAAATAAGACCAACACAGCCATGTTTAACTTCAAAAGGGGTAACTTTTCTGAGATGAGGGGGTACGTGAAGAAGAAACTGAAAGGGAAAGTAAAAAAGGTCAAAACACTTGGGGAATCTTGGAGACTATTTAAAACTACAATCCTGGAAGCTCAAATTAAATATATACCGCTGGTTAGGAAAGGCACAAATAGGTTTAGGAAAAGGCCAGCATGGTTAACAAGCAATGTAATAGAAGCTGTAAAAGGTAAAAAGGATTCTTTTAGGCAGTGGAAAACTAGTCGGAGTGAGGTTGATAAAAAGGAGCATAAGCTGTGGCAAAAAAAAGTGCAAGTCTGTGATCAGACAGGCAAAAAGGGAATATGAGGAGCATATTGCAAAGAACATAAAGAAAAACAATAAACAATTCTTTAAATATATTAGAAGTAGGAAACCAGCTAGGGAGGCAGTGGGGCCCTTGGATGACCAAGGCGTAAAAGGATTACTAAAGGGTGATAGGGAAATGGCCGAGAAGCTGAATGCGTTCTTTGCTTCTGTCTTCACTGTGGAAGATAAGAAGTGCATGCCCACTCCGGAAGCACTGACTTTGGGAGGGGTTTTGAAAGACCTGAGTCACATTGAGGTGACGAGAGAGGAGGTTATGCGACTGCTAGATAATTTAAAAACTGATAAATCACCGGGCCCAGATGGCATACATCCAAGAGTTCTGAAAGAACTCAAGTGTGAACTTGTAGATCTCCTCACAAAAATATGTAATCTGTCATTAAACTCTGCATCTGTTCCTGAGGACTGGAAGGTAGCTAATGTTGTCCCCATCTTTAAAAAAGGTTCCAGGGGAGATCCGGGAAATTACAGGCCAGTCAGCCTGACGTCAATACCGGGTAAGTTGGTGGAAACTATTATCAAAAATAAAATTAGTGGGCACATTGATGACCAAAAGCTGATGAGGAAAACTCAGCATGGGTTCTGTAAGGGAAGATCTTGTCTCACCAATCTGTTAGAGTTCTTTGAGGGAGTGAACAAACAAGTGGACAAGGGAGACCCGATAGATATTGTTTATCTTGACTTCCAGAAAGCTTTTGACAAAGTTCCTCATCAAAGGCTCCTAAGTAAGCTCAGTAGCTATGGGATAAAGGGCCAAGTCCTCTTGTGGATCGAAAACTGGCTAATTAATAGGAAACAGAGAGTGAGTATAAACGGGCACTTCTCACAGTGGAGGGTGGTGAGCAGTGGGGTGCCACGGGGGTCGGTATTGGGTCCAATGCTTTTTAACTTGTTTATTAATGATTTGGAATTGGGATTAAGCAGTGAAGTGGCTAAATTTGCAGATGACACGAAATTGTTCAGGGTGGTGAAAGCCAGAGAGGATTGTGAGGCACTCCAAAGGGATCTGTCGAGGCTAGAAGAGTGGGCATCCATGTGGCAAATGAGGTTCAATGTAGCCAAGTGCAGAGTAATGCACATTGGAACCAAAAATCCAAAATATAAATACAAGTTGATGGGGTCTGAACTGGCGGAGACTGACCAAGAGAGAGATCTTGGAGTCATGATAGATAACTCACTAAAAACGTCAGCACAGTGTGCGACTGCCATAAAAAAAGCTAATGCTATGCTAGGGGTTATTAGGAAAGGGATTGAAAACAAATCAGCCAGTATCATAATGCCTCTGTATAAATCGATGGTGAGGCCTCATTTGGAGTACTGTGTACAGTTCTGGTCGCCACACCTTAAAAAAGATATCATAGCACTGGAAAAAGTACAGAGAAGGGCAACTAAAATGATTAAAGGGTTGGAACACTTTCCCTGTGAGGAAAGATTGAGGCGCTTGGGGCTCTTTAGCCTGGAGAAAAGACGACTGAGGGGAGACATGATAGAGGTTTACAAGATAATGCACGGGTTAGAGAAGGTAGAGAAAGATGTGTTTTTCTCCCTTTCTCACAATACAAGAACTCGTGGGCACTCTATGAAATTATTGAGCAGTCGGGTTAGAACAGATAGAAGAAAATACTACTTTACACAAAGGGTGATAAACACATGGAATTCGTTGCCACAGGAGGTGGTGGCAGCTAAAAGCATTGCCAGCTTCAAGAGGGGACTGGACAAATATATGGAGCAGAGGTCCATCAGTGGCTATTAGCCACAGGAGATAGATGGTATTCTCTTTGTGGGGAGGTGGTGCTCTGTTGTCTTGGTGCTGGAAGGAAGGCAGTGGGAGGGCTTCTGGTGTCCTGGCCTCACTGACAGTCCTTTAGATGGCACTGGATTTCTAGCCACTGTGTGTGACAGAATGTTGGACTGGATGGGCCACTGGCCTGATCCAACATGGCTTTGCTTATGTTCTTATGTTCTTAGGAGGGCACAGAATATATTTATATTTATGCATTTATTTAAAATATTTATAAGCCCACCTTTCTCTGGGCCGTGGCAGGGCTGTCAGTCAGTCAACCACCTCTGACTCATGTTCTAGTACTTTTCAAGCTCCTGCCCAGCTGGTATCCACTCCAAGCCAAGCAGTGCCTTGGACCTATGAGGGGTAGTTATGATATTCTATCCATAAACTGCCCTCTTAGCATGAGGGTCTGACTGATGATACTACATGACTGACAGACTTCCACATTTTGGAGCGGTGGCGGCAGTTTCTGGATTGTTTTCAAGGGCAGCCCCATATATAGCATGTTACAGTTACCTAGTTTTAAGGTTACTACTGAAGCATGGGTCAGCATTTACAAATAAGGCACAAGTTTTCTAACTAGATGTAGCTAAAAGAAAGCATTTTTCTTTGTTATGGACACCAGTTTCTCTAATAGGAGACCAGATTCCAGCAAGACTCTAAGCCAATGGTTCCTAAGCTTTTGGAGGCCACTGCCCCCTTGGTTCCATAAACTCATCCCCAGTTCCTCCTATCCTAACCTATAAAAAGCATTATTCAGAACAGCGGTTTCCACAATCCACAAAAGAAGTTATAAGAAGAAGATAATAACAATAAAATTCAAATCAGTAACAAAGAATTTAATGATTGAACACTATTCAATAAGGACATACCAGCAAAAACTGGGGAAATGACAAACGCACACATGGTGATGACAGTTTCTCTAAACAGTTTCTCAAAACATGGTATATTGGTCTGATGACACCTCTGTGTTGTTTACTAAAAATTCCAATAGTTTCCACCCAATTTCCTCATCCTGCAAGGCAAAAACCTGAAGCAAGCTCTAAGCTCTAGTAAATCATAAATAAGTGAACAACGCAGACTACCTCCAGTGCCCCTCTGCCACCTCCTTGCCCTTCGTGATCCCAACCCCCCTCACCCCAGGGGGTGGTACTGACCGCTTTGGGACCCACTGCTCTAAGCTCTTACAAAATGCTGCACACTACCAATGGTAGGAAGAACAATCCCCTTTAAACAGTTGCCTATTTTCATATATTAAACCTCTCTTAAAGGGACAAGCCATTTTTCTGCAGATCTGTTGGCAACTCTACCTAAGAGTCAAGTACATGCCCCACATGTAGTACGTGTGTAAGCTCTCTCCGTATGGCTGGAAAAACCTGCAAATAGCAGGGCAGGGGCCCTAAGGATGTGAACAGTTGTATACAACTTTTTGAACACCTTCAACAGACTCCCCAAAAGCTAGAGATATCAGCACAATCCTCCTCTCTCTCTTCCATGCATTCTGTATATTCGTGATTTTTCTGTGACCAGAGATAGTACAGCAAGATTTTTTTCCATATTCAAGCAATGGAGAAAGACCAGTGTTGTTAGTAGTAAAGGTGGGGAAAGAGATGTGATGGGCAGGTCTCATTAGCACCATTAAGTTCCATCACACAACTGGGCTTCTGGCTAATATCAGCAATTTAAACAGATTTCATGGAGATGACTGTGAAATGGCAAATAAATCTAGAGCAATGTGCTAAAGGAAATAAGGGAGAGATTGGGGATAAGGTATGACTTTGCAATTAGGGGTGATAAATGAGCACCGGGGAAATCTTACCAATAATTTGAATTACACACTTTTCCAGGGCCTGGTAGCTGCAGTCTCCCAGATTCTGATTGTGGCATTGAAATGCTTACAACTTGAAAGAAAAAGGGGATTGTGGGCAGACAGGTAAGTGCCCATGTGTGGAACTGTAGGCTGCCCCCCTCATCACCCACCTTCCTGCCTTCGCGGAAAGGACAGGAGTCGCGGGACCCGTTCCCCCCTGCTCAGAATGAACAGCAACTGCTTCAGAGCTGCCCCTTGTGGCCAAAACCAGCAGCAGCAGACAGCACCCACCTTCCTGCCTTCAAGGAAAGGGCTGTCTGTGCAGGACAGGAGAGGTTGGGAAGGGTCAGAGTGGTTCTGGACAGGGAGAGGTTTTGAATCATGAGGTTTGGTCATGGCAGTACCCATTCCCCCCTGCCCAGAGGGGACAGCCACTGCCATTGATGGGGGCCACTGCAATGTACAATTTTATGTGCAACAGCAGCAAAGCCGTCCCTTGTGGCCAGAAGCAGATGCAGTGAACCTCACCCACCTTCCTGACTTCGCAGAAAGGAAGGGGTGGACAGGACAGGAGAAGTTGTTGGGAAGAGATGGAGTGGTTCCAGAGAGGGATAGGTCAAAAGAGGGACCAGGAACTGGGAAGATCCCAAACAGTTGTGAGGCCTCATCCGAGGAACCCACTGAGGTGCTCAGCGGCAGCAGCTAACATCACCCACCTTCCTGTTTTCGCGGAAAGGGTGGGAGGGAGAGGAGATGTCATTTGGAGGGGTCAGAGTGGTTCCAGAGCGGGCAAGGTTCAAAGAGGGATGGTGAACTTGTCAGGGAGACAAGGACAGAGGGTTATCACTTTCTGGCCGCCTTGTGGAGCAGGACTGGGAAACACCCAAAGATTTGAGAGCCTTCATCTTTGAAACCCACTGATCTTGTCAGTGGCAGAAGCAGCCATCACCCACCCTCCAGCCTTCATTGAAAGGATGGTATGGACTGGTCAGGAGAGGTTATTGGGGAGGGTCAGAGTGGTTCCAGAGAGGGGTGGTTTCATAGAGGGATGGGGAGCTTGATGGGGAGAGGGGGATAAAGAGGACCCCAACATCCACCGTGTCGGATTGCGCAGACTGCTCCGGCAGAGGCTTGTCCACCCCTCCTGTGTTGCAGAGGAGGCTGTCGCCGGCATCACTCACCTTCCTGCCTTTACAGAAAGAATGGGGTGGGCAGGACAGGAGAGGTTGGGAGGGGTCAGAGCGGTTCCAGAGAGGGAGAGGTCAAAAGAGGGAACGTCCAGGACCTTGACGGGGAGAGGAGGACAACGGGTTGCTTGTTACGGCCGCATTGCTGAGCAGGACTGGGAAGAACCAGTGATGGCAGCTGCAGCATGTGAGTCCACCGTGCCCAAAGGTGGAGACAGCTGACATCACCCACACTCCTGCCTTCATGGACAGGACGGGATGGGCAGGACAAGTTGTAGGATGGGGTGGTATTGGCGCCATCCAGAGAGGGAGAGGTTGAAAGAGAGAAGGGGGACTTGTCTGGGAGAGGAGGGCAAAGGGTTCCTCAACAGATGACTGCAGTTCCACAGAATCTGCTCCAATCAGAGACAGCTTACCTGTCAAGGCAGTTTAGCTGCTGCCAGCATCACCCACCTACCTTCCTGCATTCTCAGAAAGGACAGGCATTGCGGCCAGGATGCATTCACCCCTGTTCAGAGGGGACAGCAGGTGCCCATGGAAAGGGGGCACCGAATGGTACAACCTAATCTGCAACAGCAGCTGAGCTGTCCCACATGGCCAAAACCAGCAGCAGCAGAGAGCACCCACCTTTCTGCCTTTGTGGAAAGGACATAAGTCATGGTGGGACATATTCCCCCCTGCTAAGAGGAGACAGCAGGTGTCTATGGATAGGGGGCACCATGTGGTTCAACCGTATCTGCTTCTGAGCTGTCCCTCGCACCGAAAAGCAGTGGCAGTGAACATCACCCACCTTCCTGCCTTTGCAGAAAGGATGGGATGGGCAGGATGGGAGAGGTTGTTGGGAGGGATCCGTGCAGTTCCAGAGATAGGGAGGTTAAAAGGGGGACCAGGAATTTGTCAAGGATAAAAGTAGGACCAAGGCTTCATGGATGCATTGCGGAGAAAGACCAAGACAGAAGACCCCATCATCCACCATGTTGGATTATGCAGACTGCTCCAGGAGAGGCTTGTCCGCCCCTCCAGTCACGAGGTGAAGGCTGTCGCCAGCATCACCCACCCTCCTGCCTTCACGGAAAGTACAGGTGTTGCGGACTGGACCCATTTCCCCCTGCTCAGAGGGGACAGCAGGTGCTCATGGTTGGGGGGGGCATGCTCCACAACTACATGTGCAACAGCTCCTGATCTGCCTCTCGTGTCCAAGAGCAGCAGCAGCAGGCACCACCCACCTTCCTGCCTTCGCAGAAAGGGTAGGTGGGAGGGACCCATTCCCCCCCATATGCAGAGGGGTCAGCACGAGCCCATAGTTAGGGGCCCCCGTGCTATGATGCCCTATCAGCAGCAGCAGCAGCAGAGCTGTCCCTCGTGGCCAAAAGTGGTGGCAGCTGACATCACCCACCTTCCTGCTTTCATGGAAAGGATGGGGTGGGCAGGAGAAGAGAGGTCATTGGAAGGAGTCGGAATGTTCCGGAGAGGGATGGGTTGAAAGAGGGATCATCAGGATAGATGTCAGAGAGACAGGGACAAAGGGTTGCCACCAGCTGCATCACGGAGCAGTACTGGTAAATCCCATTTGTTGACGAGCCATAAGAGGAGAAGGAGGAGCAGGAGGAGGAGCAGGAGGAGGGGAGTTGGGAAGAGAGCCATGCAAGGAGAGACCCACCCAAATGGCCCCATTTGATCTCTGAGTCTCGTCGGTGGGCTGTGTGGTTGGCCGCAACACAGTGGGCGCATCGCTCGTGGTGGAGGACTCGTCGGGGGCTATGGTGTGAGAGTACCTAGCGGAGCCCACTGAGCCCCCCCACTCCAACCCCTTGGAGTATTGGGCAAGTACATCTGCCGTATGGCCAGACCTGTCCATCGTGGCAACCTACATCCTGTCCTGCCCTCCTACCAGTGTGCAGAGCGAGTGGATGTTCTCCCACCTGGGAGACCTCCTCCATCCCCACCGCTCATGTCTGCACCCGGACCTCGTGGACATGTTGACCTTTGTGAAGGTCCCCCACCCCTCCTCCTTCTGCTGCTGCTCCTCCTCCTTCTCCACCACCCGCCCCTTACCCCTGTCCAGTTCCCTCAGGCCTGCCTTCTCTTTCTGGTAACGGGGCACCGCTGTACAGAGCTCCTTTTTCCAGCACAGCATCTGACCCACCTGCATGGTGATGCTGCCCTTGATCTGGGGGTCACAGAGGGAGGCCATTTGGTATGGCACCTCGTGGTGCAGACAATGCAAGTGCTCATCCACGCATGCCTCACAAAGTCCCGGACCCTTAGGAGCAACTCTTTCTCATGCACGAACTCCTTGGCCAGGAACTGGTCGAGCCAATGGATCAGGGGAATGACCTGACCCAGGCTGTCCTCATAGGAGCACAGGAGCTCGGTGGCCTCCTTAAAGGGTTTCAGCATCCGAGACATCTGAGCAAGGACTCTGCATTCCATGGAGCTGAAATTCAGCTCCTCTCCCCTCCTCAAAACATCTGTGGATGACAGCATGTCCTGCAATGGTCCCTTCTGTTCCGCTAGGTGACATATTATGTCATAGGTGGAGTTCCAGCGGGTGGGCAGGTCCTGAAAGAGTTGGTGCTCGGGGTCCCCCCTCCCCCTGCCTCTGGAACAGCTCGCGGGAGGAGTTGATGCTGCGGGAGAAGTGGGAAGCAATGCGGTGGCAGCTCTCCAGCAGATTGTGCATCCACAAGGTCCCCTCATCCCAGTTGTCCCTTAGCTTGCTTCCCAGCCCAAGCACATCCATCATCACCAGGTGCAGTTTGTTGGCCATACACACCAGGCCCGGGAGGGATGCGCCTTTCAGGGCTGCCAACATGTTGCTTCCCACGTCTGTCACCATGAAGCCATGGACAAACCCTTCCGATCCCGCCATCCACTCCCTTACAGCCTCCTTTACGGTGGTGGTGATGTTCTTCGCAGTATGGACCTCATCCATCCCCTGGGCCTGGAGAAGAACTACCCTGTAGCCCGGTGTCAAGCATAGCATCTTTTTCCGGGGACCATTTCTTGGCCTGGGGCAGCAGAGGTCCTCTGGTTGCCACCAGTGGGCAGTGATGGCAAGGTAAACATGATAGTAGCCGCTCCAGGGGTCGGCTGTGAAGTGTACAGTATGGCCTTGGGCGGCCGACAACTCCCTGAGCACCATGTCTCACATGGACTGGTAGAGGGCAGGCAGGACTCGATGCCCAACGGTGTGCCGTGATGGCATGGAGAACCATGGGGCAAAGTGCTGAAGTAGCCTTTGGAAAACCACGCCCTCCACGACGGATAGGGGGAATCATTGCAGGGCAATCATCTCTGCTACCACATGAACACCCACCTCCTGAGCCCTTGACCTCACCCTTTTCAACAGCACTATCCCCGACCTTGATGGAACAACCTCCCCAAGGGCAGCCTGCCTGACCATTCTGCTCCCAGTGGCAGCACCCTCAAGGCAAGGCTTCTTGCTTGGTAGCCCTCTGTTTCCCCCCGCCGGATGTTTCGCTGGCCGAGGACAGAGACCACAGACTCAGGTGGAATGTCTTCAGGTGCCTGGTCAGGACTGTTGATGACAGGTGCTTTGGGTCATTGCCCCTGCACACCAGGCCATCACAGACACGGCACCACACCACACAGGGGTCATTCGGAAGGGCCCGGAAGGGCCTCCGTACAGCCGATTTGAACTGTGAACTGTTCCTGGGGTGGGAGGATGAAGGGTTACTGGCTGCGGCGCAGAGCTGGCAATGGAAGACGGAGTGAGGGGTGGACTGCAGGCAGGGACAGCACCAGGAGTTTGGAATGGGGACGGGATGGATGTTTTATCGAACCCAAACCATTCCTCCATGGATCCCTCAACCTTCTCCTCCTCAAACATTTTAAAGAGTTCCTCTTCCCCCAGCGGCAAGAGCTCTTTGGACTCCTCCACAGACCCACAGGTAATTTTGGGGGAGTGAGATTCTATGCTGCTGCAGAGTCCTGCCCAGTACTGCTTCCCGCGGGGCAACCAGGACAATCTTTGCACTTCCCCGCACGACCACCAAAGCCTGATTGTGCCAGCAAACAAGAAGGAGGAAAGAAAAGGAGACAACACTGTGAGCCCTCAGCCAAGGTGCCCATTAAGTTTGGCCCCAGGGCCTGGCAGCAGCCCTGGAACCAGAGGGAGGGGCTCTAGCCCAGCACTCCAAGAAACCTGACCAGATCAGGCACTGATACTAATAGTAATAATAGTCAGGGTGAGCCCTCGGCTGAGGTGCCCACTGAGCTTGGCACCAGGGCCTAGCAGCAGCCCTGGAACCAGAGGGAATAGATCCCTATCCCACTCACCACACACAGAAAAAACCCCAGCTCCAATGCACTCTCCCTGTCTCTCTCCCCAAAGGCTAGCAACAGCTCTGTCCCACTCCACTGCCTGCTGAAAGTGAAAGCCAGAACTGGGAGCACAGTGCCCTTTTATAAGCAGAGGTCTCATAGGGAAAAGCAGAAGGTCTGTGATTGACAGTCAGAACTGCCTAACAGGGTTTGCAGGGATGAGACTGGAGTGCCCATGGCTACAGAACACCACCCCTTAACCCTCCCTCCCTCCTGGTCTCTGCTGCCATGTAACCAATTGTAACCAATTTGCAGATCCACACTTGGAAGGAAGATCTGCCCATCAAGCTAAGTTAGGCTCAGATTGGGGTTTCCAGGGCGACAGAAGGAGTGCAGACACAGTTCAGGCAGTCCCTCCCTCCATTGCCAAGGGAATTGATTGAAGGTGCCTGACTGTCTGGCTTCACGAACAGCGGACGAACGCAACGAACGAGGCTTGCGACGACTGCTTGTTTGTTTGCAATGGCGCCTCACAAACGGCTTCTTCGCGAACAGACAAACGTGCTGTTTGTGGGTTTTTTGCATTTGTAATGCTGTTCGTGCCCATGTCTAATTCTCACACTACGGATCACTATTCCCACCTTATACCATAGTACATAGTACAGGTGGGAGTCGGGTGTGTGTGTGGCAGGCACATGGGAGGGCATCTTCAGTTTGACAGTGTTATATCACTTCCAGAGAAACTCATGGCAGGGTTTTTTTTATACTTTATTTTTCTCCCAACAGCCACCAGAATGGCAGCAGGCTGCAGGAACTGGGAGCAGATCTCCCACCCCCAGCAGGTAACTAGCAGCCCTAAGTACAGGGATAGGAAGAACGTCACCTGGGAGTGGCCAATCATTCTTCAAGTAATTAAGAATAGCTGTATGCCACTCCTCCAGTGCTGCTGAAATCACTTTACTTTAAAACTACCACAGCAGCTTCTTTCTTCTTTCTCTTTTGAGCGAACGAGAAGGTGGCACTGACTCACATACCTTTGTTTTGGATGGGCAGGTAACAGCACCTTTCCCATCTACTTCTCCTCCTCCTTCAGATGCACATGGGCACACACAAACACCCTTGCTCTGGGCAAGAAAGGAACATGTTGTTAACTAGGTTCCCCTGCAACAGAGATTAAACAAGCCACCATTTTGTGACTTAGCGGGGGAGACCCCACCCACCAAAGGAATATCTCATAAATAAAAATATTGGAATGAAATATATACATGTTTTATCTTCCAAGGATGGTGTTTGTCACCCATATACAGAGTCCCAATATTTGTTTAAATAGCCTGCTCCTGGACTACTTTAATGACTTTTTAAAAATTATTATTGATTTTATGGTTTTGTGACTTTTATTGTATTTTTTAAATGTAGTTAGCTGCCCTGAGCCCATCTGTGGGGAGGGCAGGGTATAAATCAAATCAAATAAATAAATTGCCTTGGACTAATGGCCATCCATATGCATCCACAAATGTATTCTCATAGAGTTGTTATTTACTGTACTTACTGTATTTATTATGTGGACTGGATGTATTGGAGGATATTGTATATGTATTCCTCTGGTGGGTGGGGTCTCCCCAGCTGAGTATTGCACTTGTTCTCAGCGGAGCCTCTTTGGTTGTGCTGTACTATTTTGTGACTGGCAGCTCCTAAGTTTCTTGAGAAAAAAATAACTCCCAGAAACATAAAGTGTGCCCTCCCCTGCCATAGTGTATACCCTCAACATTTCACAGATGGAAATAAGGACATACTTGTGATACCAAAAATTACTGCCCAAGCTTCTCTCTGCATTGCTAGTGGATGGGGGGAGCATTTGTTTTTATGTGCACTAGAGAAAAGATGCACCCACCAAGCCCACTCAAAAAGTAACTTCTAGGAACTTGAGATGACTGCTGAAGAATAATAGCTGTAGCAATCTACACACTAGGAAACTTACCAAGGCATAACCCAAAGGGAGAGGGGAAAAGACAACATTTTACTATCCACAGGTAACTGTAGTAATGCTTATAAGAAGCCTCTAGGGAACAGCTTTCTGCTTTGTGTGCTCCTCAGTCATGAACCTTCAGGACTCCTGTAGTAAATTGGTGGCTGCTGAGGCTTGACTGAGAGACTGACTAAAATGCAGGCCGAGCCCAAGTGAGAGCTGAATAAAAACCTGTTATTTGTATATAAAGCTGGCATGTCATGGTGTTCAAGATGGCAACATATGGCAACGAGAATAAACTGAAGCCCCATCTTGGCAAACGACCAGCTTCAGAAGGGAGAGTTTCTCTAATTTTTAGTTGATGTTTAAGTAATTCCTCAAGATAGGAGAAAATGGCTGCCACTGAGGGGACTGCGTCACAATTTGATCTGCAGCAACAAACCTGGGAGGAATACTGTGGAATTATCACACATTTTTTCACTGCAAATGAGGATAAAAAGGAAGTTATTCTGCTCAGCAGTGTGGGGCCTTCCACTTATAGTTTAATAAGAAATCTATCACAACCTGAAAAAACCAATGGTAAAACTTTTGGAGCGTTAGTAAATTTGTTGAAGAAGCACTTTAATCCTGCTCTTAGTGAAATAGGGGAGCGATTTAAATATAATTCACGATCCAGAAAGTCTGGGGAGTCCATAGGGGCATTTGTGGCTGAACTGATGAAGCTCTCTCAAAACTGCAATGATGGTGCCACATTGACACAGATGTTAAGGGATCAGTTAGTCTATGAAGCAAATGAAGAGAAAATCTAGGGGCAACTACTGTCTGAATCCACCTTGACCTTTGCTTCAGTTTTGACATTAGTCCTGGCTATAGACTCTGTTACTAAAAACATACAGGATTTGCAGGCACCACCCCTATACCATGAGAAGGATCCCATCCCGGGAATGCCTGAATGTGTTTTGAAAGTTGTCAAAGAACCAGAAAAGAGAAAGGTCGGGACAGCTATCATTGTGCTGGATTCCATGCCTCCACAGCCTGTAGATTTAAAAATGCAAAATGTTACAATTGTGGTCTCATTGGCCACATTAGAAGAGTCTGCAGATCTATGACACAAAGTAATGTGAGACATCAATCCTTAACTCATAGGATGCATGAAATAGAAGATGAAAGTCCTGTAAGTGTGGCTGAGGATGTAGCCTATGCCATTTACAATCTGACTGGAACAAAAATTCCAAAGATGGACCCTATTTTCATTACATTAGATGTAAACAACAAGAAGGTATCCTTTGAACTGGACACTGGTTGCACTGTGACTCTTATGAGTAAAACCTCATTTGAGGCATTATGGCAGGAGTGGGAGGCACCCTTATTACAGCCTAGGAGAATTAAATTGAGAACCTATAGAGGAGAAACACTTAAGTTACTAGGTGATGTTACATAAAGTAAAACTATTACCACTGGTAGGTTTCAGGCAGTGCCCCCAATTTACTAGGAAGAGGGTGGTTAGCTGATTTGGATTTAAGCTTTGATGAACAGTTTCAGGTTTTCAACCCGGAGAAGTGATTTTTCTTGGAAGAATTTTTATCTGTGCACGAAGAGGTTTTCCAGGAAGAATTAGGTGCTATGAAAGGTATGGTGGCAAGAATATATATAAAACCAAACAGTACGCCTCGTTATTTTAAACTGATAGGTTCCTTTTGCAATGAGACAAAAAGTAGAAATAGAATTGGAAAGATTATTAAAAGCAAGTATTATTGAGCCTGTAAAGTTTTCCGAATGGGCAGCTCCAACTGTACCTATGTTAAAACTGGATGGCTCACTGCATATATGTGGAGAGATTACAATTGACTGTTAACAGAGCAGCACAGCTAGAATAATACTTTATTCCCAAAATAGAAGATCTTTTTACAGCATTAACAGGAGGTTGGTTGTTTACAAAATAAGATATGAGTCATGCCTATCAACAACTTTTTCTAGATGAACTCTCAAAGGAATATGTTACAATCAATATGCACAAAGGTCTCTTCAGGTAACATCGTTTACCTTTTGGAGTCTCTTCTGCCCTGGTGATATTTCAAAGGACCATGGAAGGATTACTTCAAAGGAGTGTTCATGTACTCATTTACTTGGCTGACATATTAATCACGAGGACCACAACACATGAACATTTACAAAATTTGGTGGAAGTTAAACAGACTGAAGGGCGCAAGATTGCACCTTAAGAGAAAAAGGTCTTCCTTTTTGAAGCTGGAGGTGATCTATTTAGGATATAAAGCGGATGCTCAAGGGCTACTCTCTGTGATGGACAAAATCCAAGTAATTTGGGAGTCCCAACCAAAGAATGTTTCTGAGCTAAAAGCTTAGTTAAGGTTGTTTAATTATTATACTGTTTTTACCTGACTTGTCAACATTTCTCTGGCCTCTTTACACATTGCTTAAGAAAAGGATCACATGACACTGGAGAGCATCTCAAGAACAAGCGCTTGAGAAGTCAAAACACGTCCTGCAAACTTCAGATGTACCAGTCCATTATCAACTGGATAAAGACTTAGTTTTAACATGTGATGCTTCACCTTATAGAATTGGAACATTCTAGCTAATCAGATGGAGATGGGTCTGAAAAACCCAAAGGATTTGTGTCGCGAATTTTGTCCCCTACTGAGCAAAATTAGTCACAGCTGGATCAGGAAGGATTAGCTGTTATGTTTGAAGGTAAAAAAATTCCAGAAATATATTTATGAGCAAAATTTTACAATTTGCACATTCCACAAACCTCTGATTTCCTTATTTAATGAGATGAAAACAGTACTACAGATGGCTTCACCAAGGATGTAGAGATGGACTGTCACTTTGCAAGCCTATGGGTATAATATTGTGTATACAGCTGGAAAAGAACTGGGCCATGCAGATGCCTTGAGCCGAATACCATTACCTGAAGTGCCTACAACTGTAAACGATGATGATCATGTCTTACACAATGATTGCCTTGCCTCTCCACCAGTGACAGCCAGACAGATAAAGGCATGGACTGATACAGATCCCGTATTAACCATAGTCAGGGAATTTATTTTGAGGGGATGGCGACATTTTGAAAGATGAAGAATTTGTATTATTCTACCGACATTGGTGTGAATTGAGAATCTATGATGGATGCGCATTGTGGGGTGCCTGTGTAGTAATTCCAAAACAGGGACAGGAGACCATATTATGAGACTTGCACCAGGCTCACCCTGGGATCATGGCTGGTGGCTGGGAATGGACCAAGAAATTGAGCATACAGTACAGGAGTGTGAATTGTGCAAAGAAAGCCATAAAATGCTTACTGTGGCTCCCCTCCATCCTTTGGAGTGGCCAGATCAACCTTGGAGGCAATTACATGGGACTATGCTGGTCCCATTCATGGTAAGATGTTCCTTGTATTGGTGGATGCACATTCTAAATAGGTGGAGATTCATTCTATGTCTACATCAACTAGTGAAGCTACCATTGAACAGTTATAGATGTGTTTCAGTTGTTAGTACTCAGACTCTTCCTCATAATAAAAGGAAAGTTCATGGTTATAGAATATCATAAACCTCTTGCCAGAAGTCCCAGACACTACCTGGCCCTAGGTAGAGTGGTTGCCAGATGACCTGAAGACTGGAAAGTTACCAAATCATGAGTCATAGTGGATGACTGACTGAATGGCCCCCATGCCCTGGAGAGCAGCAGAAATAACAAGGCTTCCTAAGACTTCCAGCTTAATCCCATCGATGCCCTTCCCTGCCTCCCCTTACTCTATCTAACCTGATCAAGCTATTCAGCAAAGCTGATAGCCTTCCTGTCCAATGCTTACCAGGTCATCAAGCTATATTTTACCTATAGTCCACCCCAAAATTGTCATATCACACCTTTCCCAACTTATTGTCCTACCTCCAGACAAGCCATTATGGTATTGTTTCTGGAAGCAAGGTGTCAGTTTTGTTTCAAGGCACATTTTGCCCTGTAACTGGGCTGCCCAGCCCCATGCTCCCTGTATGTGTGTCTTGGTACCTACTCACGCACCCTCACTCTGTTGGGCTCCTTCTTGTTGTTTTGCTGCTCCTCTGCGGACCTTTTTCTCCTCCTTCCCTCCGAGACTGGTAATATCACCCTTTTCCCTGAAATTACTTTCCCATTTCCTCACTGTTTTCCTAGTAAGCTCTATGTGTATGCTGTGTGTCATTTTCAGTGTGTTTGTTTTTTATTGCTCTGTTAATAAAGAGACCTTTCCTTTAGAACATCTGCATGTTCATTTAAGAGTTTCTCTAAGGGAACAATCCTGGTATACATTGATGGAGATCCCAGTTACCCCCTCTTGCTGCATCTCCTTGAATGCTAATTCTCCAGTTTATTAGGAGACCACCTATTTGGGTGACACAGTATGGATGCTGCCTGAAATGTTCATGATGGATAATGCAAGTTCCTTTACTAGTCAACAATTCAAAAGATTTATGGAACAAAATGGCATTCAGCATGTTATGTCTGCACTATATCACCCAGCATCAAATGGACTAGTTGAACGTGCAGTGCAGTCCTTTAAGGAAGGCATTTCCAGAATACCAGGTGAAAGTCTCAATATGAAGCTTGCTCATTATTTGTTCAATTATAGGATTATGCCGCATTCTACTACAAATCTATCTCCAGATGAAACATTGATGGGATGGAAATTGAGGTCCAGGTTTGATTTGTTACAACCGTACCTAACAGGACGTATGTATCACAAACAACAAAAACAGAAACAACAACATGACAGACAAGCAAGGGGATTTTTTTTCTGATAGGAGATGCAGTTTATGTGAAAAACTTTGGCTCAGGTCCAATCTGGATACCTGCTACAGTACAAACAGTGACAGGCCCAGTGTCTATTTTGTCACATTACAGGATGCACGGATTGTGCAAAAGCATGTGGCTCAGTTGAGGAGGTGAGTTCTCTTGCCCTCAATCGTCCCAAACATTGCATCCAAGCAGCAAGCCATGAGTCCAAACTATCCAGTGTTTCTTTTGGACTTAGAAGGTCCAACTACACTTCTCTCTGGGAGTGCAGCAACTAACACTGAGAATTTGGACAAAACTGTGTCTTCTGTTGTGCAGAACAAGGAGGACTCTGATCATTCTGTGTCTCCCACAATTGCAGACTCATTGTGAACACCATTACCTGTTCAGAGGCCAATGTGACATTCTACATGTCAGAGAGTTGCTTCTACATATTTAAGGGATTATGTTGTATAAAGTTCTTCTTAGTATTTTTGTTGGGGTATTCTGGTTTTGGAGTTCAGAAGAAACTTATGCGGGGGGAGGGGGTGTTGCAATGTGTATAAGCAGCCTCTAGGGCACAGCTTTCTGCTTTGCGTGTTCTCCAGTCTCAGCCTTTCTGGGTTCCTGTGACAAACTGGTGGCTGCTGAGGCTGGACCGAGAGGCCGACTACAAATGAAGACTGAGCCCAAGTGAGAGCTGAATAAAAATCTGTTATTTGTATATAAAGCTGGCGTGTCACGGTGTACAAGATACAACAGTAACAAAAACTAGGTATCACTCCTGGTATTCAGGTCAGGTGGACTATATGATAGCCTTCCTGTGTGCACAAAATATCCTTGTATATTCAATGTACAAGTGGGAGTGGGGGTTGTACCATTATTATGTGGAAATTTCTTTTTTCATGGTTCTTCCCTCCAAATATCCAATAAATCAAGAGTTTCTTTCTCTTACCAAGACACACCATCAACACCACACCCAACATGTGTGTTCCATAAAGGGCTTTCATTTGTGATCCTAATCATGTGATATTTGATAGTAGGTGATTAGAAAACCCCCTTTCCACCACTGTTTTGACTGGACAGATACTGCACAGTTGAAACACCAGAATCAAAGATTTATTTACAGGAACTAAGTTGTAGAAACAGTTAAAGTTATAGTGTGGAATGAATAATAAACACAAATGTACAACTGGCTCACAACTTTGCTGCCCAGAAGTTATGATTTCTCCACTGGGAGGTTACTAGTTAAACCTGAACCTATGCTTACACTCACACACATGTTCTCTCTTTCTGACAGAACACTTGACAGAAACAAATTCCACATCTTATTTGTAGCAGCATGTGCATTTTGCTTAACAGTTCTGATTGCCTTATTCCACTGAGGCAGGATGAATAGTCCCCTGTAATTGGTTGACTGAATTTCTAGAAGAACCTGAGATACTGTCTCCTCAGTTATTACTAATTTTTCTGCCTACAGTACTATCTTTCAAATTACACAATTAAACCACATTTCCATGTGGTTTAAAATAACAGTAAGAAAATGACTGAAAGACTTAGAAACATAGCAACATAGAGCTGGAAGGGACCACAAGGGTCATCTATTCCAGTCCCTACAGGAAATTCACAGCTATCCCCCCCCACCTCCCTCAGTGACCTCTGCTCTATGCCCAGAGGAAGGCAAAAAAACCTACAGAATCTCTGGCCAATCTGGCCTAAAGGACAATTCATTCCTGATTCCAAAGTCTGGTGGTCTTCATTTGGAGTCTTTTTCAGTGGGATCTTCTTCATTTGTTCCACGATGCCTGTTCAGAAATCATGCTAGATAGACCTATGGTTATATCCGCATATAAAAGTGTTTTTAAAAAAGTTGGATCACAAGTAGAGATGGGCACGATCTGCATTACAATCGAAAAAAACCCACGATAATGGTGATCGTGCGATCATGATCCGGCGGATCATGATCATCCATGGCCAACGATCCAGCGATTGGGAGAGGCCTGGATCATTGCGTTCGGGCTTGGATCGGGGATCCAGACACTCAGGCGCTGGCAATCTATTCCCCTGGCAACGGAGCCAGGGGAATGCCTCAGCTCTGTTTGCCCTCCTTCTGTCGCCCTGGAAACCCGAATGGAAGCCCAGCTTTCCTTGATCAGCAGAGCTTCCTACCAACCACAGAGCAGCAAAACAGTCACCAGTTGGGAGAAGACACCCAGGCGAGGGAGGGGGAAGGGGGTGTTCTGTAGCCATGGGCACTCCAATCTCATCCCTGCAAACCCTGATAGGCAGCTCTGACAGCCAAACACAGACCTCCTGTGTTAATGAATGGGACCTGAGGGGAGGCTGCTCGTCGCTGCCTCCCCGTGCCCACCAGGCCCGGCCGCCGCCACCACCACCCACCTTCCCACATAGCTGGGAATAGCAGCGCGGCCTGCTTTGGCCTCCATGATCCATGATCCACGATCCACAGCTCGGGAACGGGAGATGATTGGTGTGGATTGTTAATTCGGGATCGTCACTAGCGCCGATCCATGATCAGCTGGATCGTTAATTTTTTTTGGCTCATGCCCATCTCTAATCACGAGTCACGACCACTTCCTTTCACATTATGAAAGAGTCAGTTACATAGCGTATTGAACAGTAAAATCATTTCAAATGTGATTTCAAAAAACTCCAAAAGCCCTGAAAAACAAACAGAATGACAACAGATTATGCAGCATGTGTCTGAAAAGTTTTTTAAAAGCTGCTCTTTGGCAGTAAAACCGCAGTAAATACGCCTTTTGAGATAGTTCAAAGTTCCTTAAGTGTCCACCATGCTCATTCTCTCTGTCTGTCTCTTTCTGTCTGTTTGTCTGTCTCTCTTCCACAGGAAACTGAATTTACTTGGAGAACTTCTCACCACTTGGAAGTGGTGACCACAAAACCATATCAGGTCCTAATTTATTGACTATCACTTCTACTGTTTGGTTGACAGTGAAGTGAACTTTGGTGCATAGGAATGTAGTTAGTAGATAACAAAAAACTTAGTTTTCTTTCTTTTTTGGCTAATCCCCTATTTTTTAAAATAAATCATGATTGCAAGATAGTCATTTGAATCAAAGAGAAACCTTGACTTTTTCCCCCCTGTTGGCAAGCTGGACCATGTGTTCCTTACAACTGAGCATTTTTAGAAGGGTCTGACTGTCTGGGTTAATTGTTTAATGCTTTTAGTTAGAATTAAACTTTGCACCTGCTCTGACAGTGATAAATTAAATGTGCTCTTTTTCCAATACCGCTGCCCTCTTTAAGTAGAGACCAAAGAGTGTATCTTTCGTTTTCTTTCCCAGCGTTTAAATCTGTGCTATACTTGAGTGTAAACCGGCATAATCTGTCACCGTAGCTAGCACCAATTAAATTGATTGCGTTGGACTGAACTTCAAGACCTCTAATGTAAGCGCTAAGGGAAAAAATGGGCTGTTTTCAGCCCATTTCCCCATGTGGCACTTAGACATAGCTCGACAGTGGAAGGCTTTCAAGGTTCAAAAGGGTTTATTTTCAAAAGAAAATGGGCATTGATCAGTCGCATTTAAAGGCAAAGATAATTCCCAAGCTTGAAGGGTTGGTTTTGTGTTTAAGGTCTAAATCTCTTTCTTTAACCTTGGGGGGCCAGTGTAACATAAAAGCAACAAAGAGATTAAGATTACAAAGGAGTTGCAGGCATCAAAGATGCAGTGGCATCCTTCAAACAAGACTCAGCCTGGTCCACAACCCACCAGGGCCCTGGCCAGCCTTTGACATGTTGGTTTTACCACCTGTGACAACAATCCCAATGTTTGTTTGTCACTTTGGTGTTATCACGGCAAATGTTTAAGGTGAAAGTACCAGGCGGAGTGTGTCAACTTGCTTACACCAAGTGAGAGACAACTGTGCTGATTGGAAAGTAAACACTTGAAAGGTCAAGGCGCCAGAGACAATATAGACAGTCCTGTTTCTCTGTCAGCAGAACATAGTCCATGAGAATAGAACCCCATGCCACAGCAACAGTAATAAGTTTGGTACTGGAGAGTAGGAATCTTGAAGGCTCCGCAGCATTCCTTCAGTTACGTTGAGTTTATAAATAGGAATGATTTTTAATTTCTCATCCCATACATATTTGTTATTATTTCTATTCATGTTTTCTGTTTCTTCCCACCAAATTTTGTACACATTTTCCATTATTGTTTGTGCCTCAATAAAAGCTGCATTATCCATTTGCCGTATATTATTTGTAGATATAAATTATTTGTACGTATACATATATAAAGCGCATAATAAAATGCACAATAAGCTTATGCAATACAAATTAGCAAAAAGCAGGGAACCAAAAGGTTGCTATTAAGGTGGGGGGGGCATTCATTCTTTCATAGAAACATAGAGATGGAAGGGATTCCAAAGGTCATCAAGTCCAACCCCCTGCACAATGCAGGAAATTCTCAGCTATCTCTTCCTAATTATAAATATGATTTAAATATGATTCAAGTAATTATTCTGCTAGTTTCTTCACTTTTAGTGATATACTATTGTTTTTTGTTTTAAAAAGAAAAAAATTCATTCCAACTGAAACCACCCCAAGACTCCTTATTGTCATCATATAGGAAAGACTACTGCACACACAAAAGACATTTCGATTTCTTGACAGTTCCACGTTATCGACAATTATTTATGTTAGCCAGATTGAACGTCATTCTACCCGGAGAGTTGTTGGGTCGTTTAAATAGGGTTCCCTGTTCTAAGCAACTCTACCCATGTGGCTCTGGCCAAATACACACTCTTCAACACTGTCTATTTGAATGTAATATTCTAAACGCGGCAAGAGACAGATGGATCAAGCCCTTTATCCAGGACCCAGGAAGTATAGAGGACAATTTGAGGCTCCTTTTAGCAGGGGTGGGTTTTAATACTACTTTAGCAGTAGCCAAGTTCCTCTCCCAATCAGTTAAGGAAAAAACTTGTTAAAATTTTAATACTATACAGTTTATATATTAAAAGATTTTTCCTATTTTAATTCTAATTCTAGTGTGGCACTGCTCAGAGCTGAATAGGCTGTATGAGCAGTATCATTAAAGTAAAGTAAAGTAAATATCACTCCACACACACAAAAGACAGGACTTTTTTTTACGCTGCACCCATGTATATAAAACAAGCTTGCCAGTAAGTTTCTGTCTAGCCAGTTAGATCACCTGGACAGAATCAGAGGCTTGGTTGGAAGATGTAAGTGCAGAGCCTTCTCAGTGGCAGCACTAAGAGTCTGAAATTCCTTCCCCTGGGATATTAATTTAGCCCCCCCACCCATGTTTCCTTTGACTGTTTTTGATAAAGGATAATTATTCTTTGATTAGGCTCTGGGAGACCCATGTTTGAATCCTCCCTCTGCAATGGAATCTTGCCAAGTGACTTTGGGTCAGCCACATACTCACAGCCTAACCTACTTCACAGCATTGTTGTAAGGATAAAATGGAGGAGAGGAGAGGAGAAGGAAACTCAACCCTGGAGGAGGAACTATGGCTCAATGGCACAGCTCATGCTTTACTTTTACAGGCTTCCAGTTTCAGTCCTTGGGATCTTCTGTTAAAAAGGATCTCCGCTATCAGGTGATAAGAAAAATGTCCCTCTGCCTCTGGCTCTGGCGAGCTGCTGACAGTCAAAGTATACACTGAACTTAGTGAAACTAGGATGGGGTATCTTCATATATTCAACCCCTCCCCCTCCTGCACAAAGCAAAATATGGGTTATGAATATTCATTTCCACTAAGGCAGAAAAACACAGTAAAAATAACTTGAGCCAACCCCAAGTGGCCTTAATGCTAACCAGCTCCTGAAAGGATTTTGGCAATCCACAGCTTTTCATTTACCAGAATCCTCACAGTTCACGCCAAGAAATGCTTTCCAAGGCTCTGTCAAGTCCATTTGGCTATAGAAAATGTCTTTTTTCTAGATAAGTTTTTTTTTTAAAGAAAGAAAACCAATGGTAGGGACTATTTTAGGGCTCAGTTCAAATAAATCAATGTTTCCTCCTTAAAAAAATAAACCTTTCAACTAAAATGAAATATATTCAAACTCCTTTCTTTTTTTAAAAAAGGAAAGAAAACCCCACAAACACCACCTTGTGTCCTCTCCCTGTTCTGATATATACATTCAAAACAAAACAAAAATCTTTGCCGTATGTCTAAGAAAATAAATTTCTTCCACATGGCTGTTGATTTTCAAGTAAAGCCAAACTCAGTTGCAAGGTATCACACATGCTCTCTCTCACGTGGCAGCTGTGTGGACAGAGGACAGATTTATGCAGGATAATATTAATAGGCCCAGGGAAGGTGTCCAGTTTTTAATTAGAAAAGGGCACCGCACAGACATTGGCTGAGAATGAAATATACAGGGAGAGAGGTATGCCAAACTATGCCTTATTGATTCATGTAGCAGTGTGAGAGAGAGAGGGAGGGAGGGAGAGAGAGAGAGAGAGAGAAGCCAACCTGCCAACTGGCTTGTACAGAGGAAGCCAACGGCCAGTTTTTTTAATGCCTTACTGTTACTTATGAGTAACATATGAGTGTGTTTGTGGGGCAAAATCAAGATTAACAGACAGAAAGTGGGGGGAGAGAGAGAGAACTATTGGCTTGCCTGGTCCAACTGCCTCCCCTCTTCTTTGTCAGTGGCCAGCCATTCTGTAGCTTAGCAGAAGGAAGGGGGAGAGACGGAGGCCTTTTCCATCAGCCTGACTGGCCCAACTGCCACTTGGCATCTTTCCAGTCATTAGCCCATCAGCATACTGCTGCCTACAGAAGGAGAGAGGGAGAATAAACTCATTTCTTGGATTGCCCGGCTCAGCTCTCCTCTAGCCCCTTCATTCTCAGGGCCAAGCTACACATGACGAATGACACTTGAACAGCAAGTGTATTTCTCCCTGTTCACTTGCCCTCCACTCAATCCACCTGCCATTCAAGTGTCATTCGTCATGTGTAGCTTGGCCCTCAGACTCTACTTGTGGACCCCACAACCCCAAAGAGGGAGCAGAACAGAGAATGAAGCACTTGCCACCAGCCTGCCAGACTCAACTACCACCCTGCTTTTCTTCCACAGCCAGCTAGGCTGCAGCAGAACAAAGGACAGACAAAGAGGGGCATTCTGTTGGCCTGCTTTCACCTATTTAATTTCACATTGATCAACCACTGTGGCATCTTGATGCCTTTATCCATGATTCTAAGAACGTACCATCAGGATAGGGCTGTAAACTCTGGGTTAGAAAATTCTTGGAGATTTGAGGGTGGATCTTGGGGATGGTGGGGTTTGGGGAGGGAAGGGACCTCAGCAGGGTATAATGCCATAGAGTCCACCCAACAAAGCAGCCATTTTCTCCACAGGAATCGATCGCTGTAGTCTGGAGATCAGTTGAAATTCTGGGAGAGCCCAGACCCCATCTGAAGGTCAGCTACTCTGCATCATCAAGTACGGGATGTAACGATGCGCAGTGTAAGAATGATTGCCACTGACTGCACAGATGCAAAAGCAGCACATATACACAAAATGCTGCTCATTTTCACTTTCACCAAATCATTCCACGAAAATCTTCAAGTGATGAACTCAAGAGAAAATGGGCATTGTGAGCAGGACCAGTTCCATTTTTGAGCACATTTATTTTATGCAGTCAGTGGGAATTACACTTATATACATGTTCAGCTCACATCCTCCTCGCTAGTTATGAACAGAGAGCCATTCGGTCAGCAAGCTGTCCAGATGTATCTGAATTGGCCTGTGTCTGCTTGCATGATTATCCTACTTTCTCAATTTCATGGCTTTCTCTCAGCAGCTGCCCCCCCCATCTGCTTCCACCCCCTCCTCCAATTCTAAAAGGCACTCAGTATAAAGAAAAAATATACTAAGTTTGAGATTTTGGAGTTGAGGTTTACTATTTAGTGTTTCTGTGTGCCTTCTGCATCTGCTCATGATGAACCCAGCTACTCTTGCAATCATCAGTTCTTGCAACCACATCTCAAGTAGACTGCTCAGCCAATGTTGTTCATTTTGAGGATGCATGCAACCACACAGGTGCAAAACGGAGGTGAACAGAAAGAGATTCAATGCTTTATTTAAAAAAAAACTTGTCAATGTAATGACCCAAACAACCAGGGGATAAAGAAAATGATTTTGTTTTTGGATTGGACAAAAACAGCCATAAATTGCAATAAGCCAAGCAGTTACTGCTCAGGTGCAAAGCTGCTCGGCATGGTGCTATGCTCAAGACAAATTGTGCCAGGCAACATCAAGGCAATCTGAGAAGAAGTTTGCCTTGCATGTAATCGAGGGAGTTCAAACAAAGTAGGTTCACCTGGCAAGCATGTTGGCTGTGAAGTTCTCAGCATGTCTAATCAGAATCCTTAGAAACAAGAGAGGATGAAATTGCAATATCATTCTTTCCTTGTTATGAGTATCTGAGAAGCATCTGGCTGGCCACTGTTAGAAAGAAAACACTGGACAATATGGACAGCAAGCCAGTTCTTATCATTTGAGCAGCAGTCTCAAAACCTGAGGAATTTATCATGTGGCTTATTTTACACCAAACGAAAGGATTAATCTTGAGATATGTCTGTTACCTTCTGCTCATCAAGATGAGAAAGCCGTTTCAAAGGCTTTCTGCCTTCTTCTTTGTGAGAGTATGCGCGTGTGTGTGTGTGTGTGAGAGAGAGAGAGAGAGAGAGACTGGCTTTTCACAGTGTACAAAAGGCAAATGCTGAACTGAGATAACCCAGCCCACACGCAAGACTACTTGGCAAGGTCACCCAGCACGGTAACCCTACAGCAGCGATCAAGGGGATACAATGAAGGGGAAAAAAACAAACTTGGAAATGATAACATCAGCCTAACTTACCAACTGAAAAAGGCTTGTGTTGTGACTGAGAATGAAAGTTGTTGTCATCTTCTTGCAGCGATATTTACCAAAGGAAGGCCAAGGGGCCAACATTGCCAAAAATGTTAGGTACATGCAAAAGGGAATTGCTATTTTGAAAAAGCACATGTTGCATCAACATGACCCTTAATCTGGGTATGGATGGAATAGAAATGAGTGGATTAACCATTCAAACTCTTGAAGATCAGGGGAAAGGATCACTGACCCAAGAAGATTCTGCTCCGAGAAGCTCATTTCTTCCTGTTCAAGTTTTTTTTTTTTCCTAGATGCAAGAAACAGCATTTTGCGGACATGAAGATGCATTAAAATAGTCTTTTTCAAACAAGAAGGCAAAGTGGGTGGGAGTAGGCAGGATCACAGTGGCAGCCGTAGTCCTACCAACACCTATGCAAATTGATCATGTGTGCATTTTTTATACACTTAAGGTCCCAGAGCATACTGAAAATGCACATGTTGGGGCAGGGCTTACCCCACTATGAAGTTTTCCAAGCATGGTATGGATAGTGAACATTGGTCTATCCAATATTGTAACACACCACCTTCTTGGAATGGCAACAGCTCTACAGATTCTCATGGTGCCCTACTACCCAAAATCCTTTAATCATGAGAACACTATACCTTATGCATGTGCACTGCCAAAGGACTATGAATACTGATAAAAAGTGTAGGCCTCTAGTTGGGGCCTGGAGTCCCCCTAGAACTACAATTGCTCTCCAGACTACAGATATCAGTTCCTGTGGAGGAAATGGATGCTTTGATGGTGTATAGCATCACATCCCTGATAAGCCCCCTCTCTTCCCCAAGATCTGCCTTCCCTAGCCATCACGCCAAAACCTCCAGGAATTTCCCAAGTCAGAGTTCACAATCACAACCCACAACTAGGTCTCTGAGTTGGGATGGGTGTTAGGCCTTCAATAGGCTGAGTCATAATCTTGGCACATTTAGCGTACGCTCTGCATTTCTAGGTCCAAGAAGCCTATCCTCTCATTGGTTGCCACATCTAAGTGGTGAGAAGGTGGGAAGGATGTACCAGGTCTGCATAGTGCAGATGTAGCCACGACCACTAACAAGTGGTGCTAACAATAATAATTGACCTAAAATCAGTTTGTGATGCGGACATATTTGTGTGGACCAGAAAAAATCTTTCCTCCCATTTATCATCTAATGGTGGTAGACTGCAGGTGCATGGGCTCGACTCACTTATTTGCACCCCACTCTTCTTCTAAAAGAGACTCAAAGCAGCTTACAACAGAAAAAAACTACAATAAATGGTAAACAAATCAACCAAAACGAAAAACAGGCCTCTCTCTGGCCAGTCCTGGCCACATCAGCTGGCTTATACAAAAAAAACAGGTTGTGGGCTAAGAGCCAAAATCTCAAGAATCCTTCAGCTCACACTCATTTCTGGCCACTGCCAGACTTCATAGGGTATCTGAAACAGGAAAGGGAAAACAATCCTCAGTAAAGATGTCACATAGCAATCAAAGCTGATCCTCCTGTCCTTCTTTCCCTCCCTGGATTTCTCCAATCACCAATCATCACCAGCCAGGTGTTTTTGCAAACCACGCCCCCTTTCAGACCAAGGAAGAAGCGGGGAAATAGTGTAGCATTTCTGGTCTGTTCTACACAGAGGGAAGATTCAATAAATCACGTTCATTTTGATGCCTTTTTCTGTATCAAAAAGGGAGGCGGGTAAATTTTCACTCTCCAGAATTTGACAAAAGTTTACTTCTAGGCTATTTAGTTTGGTCAGTGTGTTTGGCAGTTCTGACCTTGAAAGAAAAGCGATGTTGCTGTGACACATTCTAAGGCAACATACTGAGCATCAACTTGCCAGATTTAATTTATGCCTTCTTCCCCCCTCTCCTTAAACCAGTAAACTGAACAGCAGCTACAACTGGGAATGCTGGAATAAGACAAAATTAACAGACTATAAATTTAAATTGTCACAAGCAAAGTTTACTTACTAGCATTTGTTTTAGAATACTTTATCATCCAGACCACAGAAGTAGGGCCCAGCTGGGTCTCATAACGCAAAGAAGGGGAGGCATAAGGCAAAGCCAATAGGGCTGTATTAAAACTCTTTCTTGAACTTGTCCCTCAAAATACAGGTATTACTTTTCTGCACTTTTTATAAAAAATTGGATTTGGGACTTAAAATTGGATTTGGGACTTAGAACAAGATTTTTGTTCATGCATACATTCTTCATGTACTCACTGGCTTTGCCTCAGGATTTTGTTTTGTATTTGTCATATATGTCTGTCTCGACTGCCTGAAGGACTGTGTTGTTGCAACTAAACATGCTGGATGACAGAAGTTCTGTCACTTGCACATTTCCCATGTACCCAACACGTGGCTTTTCACTGGCAATGTGCAAGTACACCCATGCAAAGTTATGAGCATCCTTGTGGTACAGGGGTAGCCGTCTTGCAGGATGTCGTGAGCACTTCACCGGGCAACAAAGCTTATTTTAATATGTACTTCAGCCACTCCAGCTCTCTGAGGAGGTCAGTCACTGGTGAACAATCCCCTTAAGGCTTGAGAGTACAAACTGTCTCTTAGCAGGAGGCTGGAAGCTCTTATAAGTACAGAGCAAGTGAAAATGGACAGAAGTTTTATTTCAAGGCCTCTGTTTTAGTGCAGAGCAAGCAGCAGCCTTGACTCGGCAAGGTTGAAGTGAGCACATTTCCCCCATTTTATTTGTTTTTCAAAAGTTTGCTTGGCGCTCTATTGAAGTCCACCAGTTTAACGAGAAGAACATCTAATATTAATTGTGGGACTTGAGTATACGTTATGAGAGCTCTTTGGCTCATTTGCATCTCCCTCCTCCCTACAATTAATTGATGACTTTCTGTGCATTAAGTAACACTGAAAAGCATGAAAGCCATCCAGATGTGAATGTACTATGGGTGATCGCATCTGGATTATTTTTATTCTGTATTTCATCAGTGCATAAAAGTACACGTGCACATTAGGATAGCACTCCACAAAAAGCATCTTCATGTGTACAATGAATGAAATCAAGAGTGGATAGGTCTATCAATGGCTACTAGCCATGGTGACAAAAGGGAATGTCTGTAAACAAAAACGACAAACTCTGAAGCCCAGTGCTAGGAGGCCACATCTGGGGGAGGCCCCAGTCTCTATACCCTGTTTGTTGGCCCTCCAAGACAACTGGTTGGCTGCTGTGTGAAACAGGATGTGAGACTAAAGGAGCCACTGGTCTGAACCAGCTGGGCTCTTCTTAAGTTCTTACATTCTTAAGACTGTTTTTATGCAGTGTTTTCTCAATGCACACATGCAGGTCAGGAAAGCACGTGAGCAGGGAAGCCTGAACATTGCAACAGACTGTCCATGCACAATGCTCTGAACAAACTTCAGAATGTCGTAAATGACACGATAGAGGGTTCTTAATGTAACAATTCTCCATCAGGAACAAGACCTGGGGAATCTGGAACTCTAAAACCTGGGGAGAAATTTTGTTGAATAGAATTTCAGGAAGTTCCCTCCCAGCTTTGGAACAAACTTTTTCAGTGCACAAGGTCCTCTGGAATGTCTGCACAACACATGCCCATATCAACAACACATTCCAACTGTCCCTATTTACCAGGGTCCATCATGATTTTCTGGTACCAATCTCATGTAAATCCTTGTTCTTGTTGTGTCTTTTAGGGAGATTTTTGAGATCTAAAAAAATTAACACTTGCACACATGCCCTAGGGTTGCCATTCTTGAGGTTTCGGCTTCCTCTTGGCTAAATATAATGCCACATTAAAGGCCAGTTACCTTCTTTCTAAGAATTTTCTTAGCCTTTGCTTCTAAATCATGTTACCAGGCCCATTATTTCTTGCTTCATTAAAGCATAAAGTGCCGATATATTGCTTCTTCTTCTTATAGATAATAAATACTGCTGAAGGCATTCAAAGTACTATTTTAAGATTAAGTATTTTCTTAAACAATAAGCATTTCCTTTTTTAAAAAATAAAATGATTAGAGTTTTTAAAAATCTTATTAGACCCAGATATTAAGCTGTAGGGGTGGAGCCTAGAGCTAAGGGGGAGTACCTGGCAGGTCAAGGCATGGAGCTGAATAGGGTAGGAGAGAGCTGGTGGAGTCTCGCTGGATCCTTTTTGCCTATCACCTCCCTGCTTGCTGTGCAATGCACCTTGAATGCAGCAGATTGCTAATTTCCAAGGGACACAGCAAATTGCCAGATGGTGACCTGCTAGCCCTACCCATCCTGAATTGTTATAGTCATAGAGACATATACCATAGAGTTGGGATGGTTCTTATAGGCCATTTAGTCAAATCTGTGGTCATTAAAACTTCCGGAGGCTCTGAGTGTTTATTTGTTTGATCAGTCAATTGATTGATGCCTCCATGCTTTCCTAAGGGCTTAAGGTGTTTCACCTCTGTTTGGGATAATATAAGAAAAGAAAGGGAAAGGAAGACAGAAAACTCATTTCTGAAAATGATGACTTTAACAAGAAGACATACTGAGTCTCACTTTAGTCCTAGTTCCTCTTTGCCTGCCTCTCCAGTTTCTCATGGGCAGTTGGTATTGTATAGCACCATGGCGAGACTTCCCACTGGACTAGTAATAAAGAGATGTCCTTCCCTGCCTCCCTCACACATTGTGTAAAGTAGTGCTTCCTTTTGTTCATCTTAAGCATGCTGCCTCTTAGTTGCCAGAGATGACCCTGAACAGTCATGATTCAAGAGAAAGAACAGTCTTTTCTTTATTCACATTCTTCACACCGCTTTTTACAAGCCTACTGATGTTGTTGAGATGTTTCATGCTACCTGTAAAGGTTTTTTTGCTGATCAGGTCCATCGATGGGGAGGAAGGAAATATTGGAGCAAACAGGTACTCCAATGGAAATGGTAAGACTTTGGAGGTACTCATCGTTGAGTACCTCCAAGCTAGAAACCAAAGGCCTGGACTGGGGATCTACCAGTATAGCTAAGAGAGGAATATAAGAGCACTCACCCCTTGCCACAAGCTGAACGGGATGTGGGGGGTCATCCCGCTTAAGCCTCGAAGAGCCTAGAGAAGCCTGGATGGGAAGATTGGGGGGGGGGGTCAGACTGTTTATTCCTCCCTCTCTGTAATTCCTCGTGACACCCAGCCTGGCACTCTTCGTAGCAGCAAAACAGCTGGGTTTCACATTAGTCATAAAAACACAAATTTGGGGACACCCACAGACAAAGCAGGGGCTTCAACATACCCAAGGGATTACCCAGGTTTGCAGAAAAAGATGACTTTGTAAATTAACTAAAATGAGGACACAAAACTGCCTGATGAGGACTTAATATGCTGTAGGATGCATGTAGGAAAAGCAAAAAGATGGAGGGGAAATTGCCGGGTCAAGCTCCAAATACTAGACCTATCCCACAATTGCTCACTGCTCTGTTCTCAATTAAAAACAAGATGTATCATGAGCTTATCTGCCATTTTTACACTTGCATGGTAAGCATTCTTCAGACTAGGGAGCTGCTTTTAGTGCAGGTTCCCCAAAGCCTTGGGAGCTACAGATCACAACATGGCAGCTTGGTGGCTGGAGCAAATAACAAAATGACAAAATGGAAGCTCATTAAGTGGATCAGGTTGCCATGTGCCTGCGGGCACTCCAGTAAAACCCTAGAGTTTTCAACAATTATGTTTCCTAGAGAGAACTGACATCACTTCCATTGAAAAACTAGAAGTTATGCCACTCCAGGAATCTCCATAGAGTTTCCACTGATTCTTAGAGAAGTGTAATGCCACTTCCAGTTTTTACAAGAAGTGATGTCATGCCATTGCTGACAGTTCCCACCACACCCCATATCGGGGTTACCAGACCAAGCTGAGAAATCCAAAAGAATCACAGCAGTGTGCTGGGAGGTGCTGAAAATCCAAGATTCTGTCAGGGCTTTCTGCAACACCCCCTTTCCCCCTTAACTGGGATCTGACTAGATGATACATTAAACCTGAATTAGTTTGGGGAAAACTCACATTTAACATGTGACCCAATGCTTACCTTTAAAATAGTTTGGGTGGAGGGGAATTGGCTCCTAAGTATGCACAGAGGCTGGAGAAGCATTGTTGTTCCCTCATTTCCACTTGGCACACTTTCACAAGCAGAAAACAGCCATGAGCAGAATGGCTATTTGTCTTACTTCCAGAACTTGGATGCATTAGGCTCTAAAATGGGGGTGGCATCCCCAGGTCAAACCCACTGATGCCGTCATGTGTAGTTGTGGCCTGAGAATTGATCTGCTGGTGGTGGCAGGTAACCCGAGAGGTCAAGTGGCTGGATGCACAGGGGACTGTTTCATCTGCTCTCTGCTGCAAGGTGGCAGCAGACTTTGACTTGCTAGGGAAGTTCCTGGAGGACTACTGGAGGCCAGAACAATTACAGCTAAGCCCTAGCAGCTCCATCAACACTACAGGTCCTTCAGTAGCAACAATGTTCAGGGTCAGGTCACCTGTTGCCACCTCATGCACCACTGCTAGAGGCAGTGGGTCAACCCATTATAGGTGTTCTTGACCAAAACCTCCAGGAATTTCCCAACTCAGAGCTGGCAACCCTACACCAGTGCCATGTTTCAATCAAGCCCTAGTCAACATCATGAATCGTAAGGGGCAGAGAGATCTCTACTCCGTCATTCTACCCATACATAGACCCACTCTGAGCAGCCATTCGAACCACAGACATCTGATTCCGCCCTCTACAAGATCTCACCTCGACAGCTGGGATCCTGTCCCTTTTTCTGTTCAGAGGAACTGAAATGCAGCACATGTGGCTTGTAAGAAACATGGCCTTAATTTAAGCTGTGATGGAGGCTGATCTTCTCCAAGTGTGTTAAGTCCCACAAAAGTCAGGGTCTTTCCACCCACCACTCCTTAACTCAGGGCTAGCTACAAACATTGGGTAGCACCATCAAAAGGTTTGCAAACCGCAGCAAACTTGCTGAGAGGAAGGGAGGAGGGTTGTAAATGGCTTGCAGCTGTAATGACTTTCACCTGTTTGGGGGTTTCATTCCTGAGGTTTTCTCATTGCTCCACTAAGAGCTTCAATGGCGATATTTAGTTCCCTTTCGTCTTTGCTCTGAAACCACTGCCAGGCTGGAATTTCAGAAGGAGAGAGGGAGACAGATGCTCCTTTCACCCTCAAGTATCAGAGGAATCTACAACTGGAAGCAGCCTTTAACTCTATCACACCCACTACAAACACAAATTGCTTATGTTGCTTGCACCAGGCAATAAGTGAGGTTCCTCCTACTATAGGAACACCAATATAAGTTTGATCCTTTGGAGGATTTCTGTGAATGGAATGGATTTCTGTCCGTGCAGTCTGATTTCCTCCCCTCCCCCCATTCTTCCATGGCAGATTAGGGATTTGAACCTGGGTCTCCCGGATCCTAATCCAACACTCTTAACTACCAGTGCAACACACTAGCCTTCTCTCTTTGGAAATGTACCTTCCCTCCACCACCTTTTAGCACTGGAACTGATGGAGCACATCAGCGTACGCAGTTCGCTTCTGCAAGCTCTTTTGGCTCCTTGATGGGATTCAGTGGGATACTTGCAAAGGCTATCCTCTCTATGTATTGTTGAAGTCTTTCGCAGCCGGAGAACGATGGTTGTTGTGGGTTTTCCGGGCTGTATTGCCGTGGTCTTGGCATTGTAGTTCCTGACGTTTCGCCAGCAGCTGTGGCTGGCATCTTCAGAGGTGTAGCACCAAAAGACAGAGATCTCTCAGTGTCACAGTGTGGAAAAGATGTTGGCAGGTCATTTGTATCTACTCAGGAGGGGTGGGGTTGAGCTGAGTCATCCTGTAAGAGTTTCCCAGGGTGTGGAATGCTAATGGCGGGAGGCTTCACTGTATCCTGAGGAGGTTCTTTTGCATATGGATTGGTGCTTGATGTGCTAATCTTCTCAAACAGGGCACAGTATCTTATTCCAGGACACCAAAATACTGGACAGCACTTCCAACTACTTTGTCAGACTGCACAGGGAAGCCATTGAAATTCACAAGCATAAGCAAAACTTCAACAGGAAAGAAGAAACCTTAAGAATGAACAGAGCATGGTTCCCAGTTCTGAAAAACACCAGGCTAACAAAACACTCTATTCTCGACAATAGCCCTGCAAAATGCTGCAGCTCAACTATTATCAGGAGTGAGCAGGAGCATGAACATCACTCCCATCCTACAGTCACTCCATTGGCTACCTATCAGTTACCACGCTCAGGTCAAGGTATTGTTTATTACATACAAAGCTCTTCACGGCCTTGGTCCAGCATCTCTATGGGACCACCTCCTTTCCTGTGTCCCTCCATGGCAGCTTCACTCATCTGAACAGGGTCTCTTGCAGCTGTCAGCCTGTACATGGGCGAAATCAACAACAGCCCGTAAAGGGGCTTTCTCTGTGGTGGCCCCTACCCTGTGGAATGTCCTGGCTGAGGAGGTCAGGAGAGCCCCCACGCTCCTGGCTTTCCGCAAACAATGCAAAACTGAATTATTCAAAAAGGCCTTTTTCTCAGCTAAGAGGGTGGTATTGTAGGAAAGGAGTCTCTGATGTTTCACTAATGATTTAGGAACCATAGATTTAACTATGTTGCCTTACATATTATCTGTTGCTTTAAATATGTACTCCTATATACTACCTGTACTTCATGTTGTTTAATGTAAGTCCTAGAATTATGTTCTGTTTCAGCAATTCTTCAACCCCGTATTGGATCCTTGCTAATACTATGTCTTTGTAAACTTGTATTCATTTACCCTATGACATTGTTTATGGAAATGTTCTTGACGCTGTATGGAAATGCCTGCCCTTGTCCTTGCCACTGATTGTACTAATCTCACACTATTTAATCTGCCTTGAGTCTCCGTGAGAAAGGCAGAATATAAATGACATAAATAAAAAATAAATAAATGAAAGAAAATGTTCACATACATACTCTGCACATAGATGCAGAGAAGTTAGCCGTGTTAGTCTGTGGTAGCAAAATCAAAAAGAGTCCAGTAGCACCTTTAAGACTAACCAATTTTATTTTAGCATAAGCTTTCGAGAATCAAGTTCTCTTCATCAGATGCCTGATACAGAGACTCTGTAGTTTGATATAGCCGAAAGTGGAGGGCATTTCTCCACAGAGGGTGCTTTGAGAGGTCAATCACAGCTTCTTGAAATAATCTATTTTACATTCTACCTAGAATTATTTTGCAACAGGATTTTGCAAGTTTGCTAGCCTAGTAAAAACTACTAAACTTAGGAACTTTGCTACCAAAAGATATGGTGGTAGCCACTTTCTTGGATGTTTTTTCTAAAACAATCGGGACCAAAGGAACAAGATGCTCAAAGAGCCATGCATGAATCTCCCCAATGTGTTTTAAACAGAGATAGATACCACACAAGACCCCAGTTGGGATTAGGTCCATGGTGCAGGAGAAACTGAAACACACACACACATATCCCTGCAGACGCAGACCGATTAGGCATCAGTGGAAAAATGACAGGGATGCTTTTGTTACTTGGGGGGCTGCTATAAATGGGGGAATTGGCAACTGCATCCCTCCTAATTCTTCAGCTGGAGGAATTCCTGCTCCCTCCGCACAAAAGGGAGCTGGGGTCTAGGTCACCTGATTCTACTCTTCACAGCAGCCCTCTGTGTCCCAATGCATTTGGTCTATGATGCTCCTGTAACTCTGAGCATCATGTTTTCCAAGATCTCGGGATGCTGCTGGAAGAAGGGGAGGTGGGAAAGAACAGAAACCATCAGTAGCTTCTGCTTGTGGTTTGTAGGATCTGACTAGTGGTTTGTACCCAATTTGGGTAAAGTAGGGTTGGCATGGATCAGGCATTTCCTCCAAATCATGGTTTGAAGGAGATTCATTCCACAGTTCTGAAGCAATGCTAATTAGCAATAACTTGCCTACACAGTTTAGATATCCTGACAAGCTATGATTACGCAACCAGGAAAGAGAGGAGAGAATCCATATGACACAAAGCAGAAGGACACACACAGAGAGAAGAGGGCTCATACAGGCATGTAGCATAGACCTGATCCTCCAAACCATGATTTAGATTATTGTTTCTGTATATATTTACATCATTTATAGAATGTGAGGGGCAAATTAAGCCTCAGACTTTGCAAATATTTGTTGGGTGGGGGAGAGGGCTTCTTTTACTCTTCTTGCTTTCTCATGACTCCCCCACACACACACCAGCCTTCACTTTTCCTTCTTTGATCAATCAAATGGGTGATCCCATCAAATCACACAGTGAACAGCATGATACAATGCTGTGTAAAATCAGGTTTTGCAATATAATGCCATCACTGAAGGCAAGTGAGGACAACTGAGAATGGAGGCCGCATGTGTTCATGCTGAAAATTGGCAAAAGAAGAAAACACACACACACATACTGGGGAAGTTCACATTTTTTAAAAAACTGTGCAGTTTTAGGACTGCTGTGTTAGAAGCTCATGAGCCCTGCCTGAAAAAAGGACAACCTATTGCTTGAAAAATTGGATACTGGCGATGCTCCTATATTTAGCATACAGTTCTGAAGAGCAACCTTCATTTCCACATCAACTTGAAACTCTTGCATCTCCTTTCTGCAGATTGTTCTAAGGGGTGAGTACATGAATCATATTATCATTTCCCAGTCCCATTCTCCCTTTCTTTTCTCCTCAAACCCTCCATTTGTTTTGTTTTTCATCATATACTGCCTCCCTCCACCCACCTCACCTCATCCATTTGAATCAGTATTGCTTGCCCCATTTTACTACGGGCAGGAAACCATATAAATGTAACATCCTCCCGGGAGGTGAAATAAACATAAACATCTGCTGTGTGAATTCCCATGCCGTGCAGAGTGTGCGTGGCATTAGAATGGACCCCAGGCTGCAAGGAAGAAAGCCATCTTCGATACACAAACACACACACACAAACAAACTGAGAGAGGATAAAATTTGCTTCCAAGGATTTGCTGTCCATCTTTGAAGCTCACCAAAAGATTTGCTCTCCTCTTTTCCTTACCCTGCAAAACAACAATCCACTACAGTCTAGCAATACTACCCTCTCCTTGGAGGCTTTTTTCCCTCTCAATCTTTAATTAGTTGTAAAATCAAAATTTGCTCCAGTATAAAATTCTTCTAAGCAAAACCTAGCTGAGGGTTTTAACCTGTGCTAATACCAGCTCCAGAACTGCTCAAGTACAGTCAGACCTTTAGGAACCCAGAATTCTTTCACAGGATCCCTAATCTTTTAAGATGCTTCTGCAAAAAATAAGATTGGTGGCAGCATAGTTAGTGAGGTAGGCACATGAACATTTTGGTGCCTTTGCAAGAGCCTGAACTTTACAACTTCAAGAGCTCACCTTGACCTGTGCAAGATCAAGGGCAACTTTAATCCTGGTGTGTTAATTAGAGATGGGCATGATCCACATTACGATCGAAAAAACCCCACGATAATGGCGATCGCGCGATCGTGAACTGGCGGATCGTGATCGTCCACGGCCAATGATCCAGTGATCGGGAGAGGCCTGGATCGTTGCGTTCGGGCTCAGATTGGGGATCCAGACACTCAGGCGCCAGCAATCTATTCCCCTGGCAATGGAGCCAGGGGAAAGCCTGAGCTCTGTTTGCCCTCCTTCTGTTGCCCTGGAAACCCAAATGGAAGCCCAGCTTTCCTTGATCAGCAGGGCTTCCTTCCAACCACGGAGCAGCAAAGCAGTCACCAGTTGGGAGAAGACAGCCAGGGGAGGGAGGGGGAAGGGAGTGTTCTGTAGCCATGGGCACTCCAATCTCATCCCTGCAAACCCTGATAGGCAGCTCTGATGGCCAAACACAGACCTCCTGTGTTGCTGAATGGGACCTGAGGGAGGTGGCTCATCACCGCCTCCCCGTGCCCGCCAGGCCCGGCCGCTGCCGCCACCACCCACCTTCCCACATAGCTGGGAATAGCAGCGCGCCCCGCTTTGGCCTCCACGATCCACGATCCACGGATCAGGAACGGGAGATGCTCGGTGTAGATCGTTAATTCGGGATCGTCGCCAGCGCCAATCCACGATCAGCTGGATTGTTAATTTTTTTTTGATCGTGCCCATCTCTAGTGTTAATTATGCATATAAATGCATATTGTAAATGCATGTTGGTGCTCCATGGTAGAGCATCCAGACTGTATGCAGAAGACCTTAGATCTGATGCCTGACATCGTCTATAAAAAAAGGCCAGGTGGGTGAAGGTGATCTCTAAACTGACCCTGAAGACCCAGTGAAAATTATAGTAGATAGTACTCATCCTGGTAGACAAATGGTGTGACTCAGTATAAAGCTGCATCATGTCTTCATAAATGATAGACCAAATAGTGTCTCTCTACACGAGACATCTGACACATGAAGAACACGGGTCAGAAGATGCAATGTTAGCTGGAAAGTGCACTTTTAAAAGTCAGAGCCAGCGGCAGGGCAAAGGCTTTGCTATACGATAGAGCTGTGCAAAGGGACTGTGAAATGCCAGAAGGGAAACTTCAACCTGTTATAACCTCTCCAGGTCCAAGCTCAACTCTGGAAGGCAGCTCCAGCCCATTTCCATTCCTCGCTGCCCTCTGGTTGTGATCCCACACAGTTTTAGACTGGAGAGGTAAAATTGACACAGCCTTCGGGGAGGTGAAGATGAAAGTAACAAACCCTCTGAGGAGCAATCTCTGCTGATTCTGTCTTTTTAAACTACACTTCTCAGCTAACATTACATCTCCCTACACTTGACGAACACGTGCCAAAGTGTCTCGTGTAGAGAGACTCCAAAAGTCCATCAGACCAAAGGTCCATTAAATCCTCTTTCCAACAGAGAATATCCAATTACTTTTGGAAAGTACACACAGAGAGAATTAAGGTAACAGCTCTCCCCTGCAGTTTGCCTCTGAGCAACTAGTGTTCAAAGGTATGCTACCACTGAAACTGGATGTTCAATTTAGCTACCAAGGCTAATTGACTGTGATAGATCTGACCATTGTACATGGGTCTGATACAATGTTAAAGTTTCCAAAGCCAGCATTTTGGGAAGAAGTGCTTTCTTTTGTCTCCCCTGAATCTACAGGTAACAAGGTAGGTCAGTAAGACCACTGCAAAAAGCAGACATCAAGCTAATGCACACAGATCAGTTTGGAGAACAATAACAAAGTTTTACTCACTGAACTCTGCCAAAACTTAGCTTTTGAAATGAAAAAATGTGGGGGGTTTTCATTAGGAACAACCAGAAGACTGTTGAAAGTTGACATTTTTGATTAATCATCATTTTAATCAATCATTCCATTTGATTTGCACTTTCTGTAATGAATTCCTTTTCTTGTGTTCACCTTTTTTATCCCAAACAGAGGTGGGATGCTGGATGCCAGGAGACAAGCTATTAGCCCTACCTACTTCTTTGCTTGCTTGGAGGACTGAAAATGAGGAATGTTTAAAAATAATGATTCTGACACACAAGCCAATGACTGCTGTAGGAGATAGGCCGAATATAATATTTTTAGAAGTAATAACATTGTACAATCATCTCGTTTAATCTATGGTGAGGTAACATTGCAGTCTATTGGTTCCACAAGCTGTACAATACAGCGGAGACTGTCCACAATTTAGACAGGGCTGTTGCTTCCAACATCCTTGACTTAGGAGATTTCTTCCTGCACTGAGTTGAAGTGTCTGCTGAGGAACCCCTGTGGAACTATGGAATCCCTTGCAGAGAAATTTGGGATATCTTCTAGGGCTCAGTTTGCAGAATGTTCTTGCCAGGTCTGTTTGACCTAGTTCCATTACCATGTCCCTTAACCCTGCTCCCAAAACCTCAGTAGGGTTGCCAGCCTACTCTACGACAGTGCCACCATTCCTCTAGAACAGGCTTTCAAAATTTAGCAACCCAAGAGCCCCATCTTGACTTAATATTTTTGTTATTGTGGACCCCATGCCCTCTGGTCCTCCCATTATTGGCATAGCACCTACTTAGGCCTGACAACTCTGGACTGGGAAATTCCTGGAGATTTGGGGGTGGAGCCTTGGGAAGATGCAGCTTGCAGAGGCGGGACCTCATTGGGGTACAATACCACAGAGTCTATAGTCCAAAGATGCCATTTTGTCAAGGGGAACTCATACTAATCTGGAGATCAGCTCTAATTCTAGGAGAATTCTAGGCCCCACCTGGAGGTTTGGTAGAGGAACCGCCCGCGGTGTCAGACTGTCCTGGGAATACCAATATGGTGGTGTGATACTGACTGAAGCATTTGCTAGATAGAGGAAATGCCTGTGAAGAAGTGTATGTACGAAACGGGATTGGATTACTTATGCCGGCAAAACCCGTAGGCGTGGCACTTTGCAGCTCCGCAGCTTCGTAGATTACTACAAGCAATTGTACAGCTTCAGATGACAGACTGATATATTTCGCTTGAGTGCCATTAAGCACCTACATGAAGGAACTGTTTTCGTATTGTCTTTGTATGATTCTCCCACCATTTGGATACTGTTGTAAAAGTTGATTTATTATGATGTATATGTATCAGATGATTGATTGATATTGACCTTGATATTTATTGTTCTGGATATTTATTGCCTACTATTGATGAAATTGTATTTATTGCTATTTATTGCTATTTATTGATGTATTTAAGCACTTTTTGCACTATTGGCACTTTATATACATAAAATTCATTTTGCAAATGGCATTGATTTTGCATTCCGGGAAGAGCGTGTTTTTGGTTATTACCCACCTGCAGGTTGGCAACTCTGCTTGCCATGTGCCAGACAGCTCTCTTGACTCCCAGGAAGCTGCATCTGAGGAAGTGAAGCTTGGCTCACAAAAGCTTATGCGGGAATATTTTTTTAAGGTCTTTAAGATGCCACTGGACTTTAATTTTAATGTAACACAGTATCACAGCTATCCCTCTGGAATGATTATCTGCCAAAAGAGTTAAGGAAGGTTAGTATTTCTTTGTAGATCTGAAGGGGTACAAACCCTTGTATTAAATTCGCCTTCAGCAGACTGTTACTGAGATATCTGAAGCCTATTCCTTCATCTATTCTGATGTTATCGTTTTTATTATGCCTGTGATAATACAACTGCATAACCGTCTTTTGATTGTCATTGTAAATCACTTTGAATGGCTGGAAAGTCAATTTAGCAATGTTTAAAATAAATTAATCTCTTAGCCTAACCTCCCTCACAGGGCTGTTATGAGGATAAATGTGGGGGAGAAGAAACATGTATATCACCATGAGTACATTGCAAGAAGGTTGGGACGAAAATGAACTAAACAAATAACACTACAGACCCATTTGTTCAGAATCCTCAAAACTATATGGCAGACAGCTAATCAAATTGCATTAATGATTTTAATGAATTAAATTTAAAACATCCCAATGCCTTCAATATGCAGTTATTCAAATCCATCCCAAGCAAGAAGGCTTTGTGGAAATTGGTCATACTCAGCCTTCGGCAAAATTCGAGGGAAGAAAGTCTTCAAAAGCTATTTGCCTGAAGTCAGGATGCTTCCACACAGAGTGAAAATGAAGCAACTCCTAAATTCAAGAAATCTTACCTACTGCTCCTCATTTCTAAACATTTAATGGACATTCGCCACATGTTTCATATTATTTTTCTCCATCACTATGAAACCAAGAAACTTGCTTTTAAAATGAAAGACTCTAACAATTCCACAAAAAAAGACCAGATTTTGGTTGAGTGGCAGTTGTCTTTTTAAAATGCTACCATGAAAGGAGCAAGATTTCTTGTTCACAGAGTTGGATCCTGAAGACTGGTTCCACTAAGGGCCAAACTACACATCACATTAACCACATGATCACCACGGGGACTTGCAGCCATACGAAGCTGTGTTTTCCCTGTGGGGAAGCTCTGGAGGGGGAGGCACATTGAATCAGAACTGCAGCACAGGGGAGGAGGGCTCCTGCCTCCCCCTGCCTCATTTCCCTGACCCATACCTCCCAAAAGGGTAAATAACACCCCTGAGAGGTGTTTCATGTTAGGAAAATAGCATGGGGGAGCCCCTCCTTCCCTGCACCATTGTCTTAATCCAAATTTGGTCCCTGTGAGATTTCTGAATTAAATTCTTGTGGGGAACTTGCAATTGTCATATGGCTGCAAGTCTCCCAGAAGGGCTTCACCCGATGCCAAAAGAAATCATGAGTCAGGGAATAACAGTTTACAACCAGGATCTGACCCTTGAAATAACTCAGGCTACATACACACACACACTTTGAATTTCAGTTTTTGCTGCAAATTTGGCCTGTAATCAGCCCTTGACATCAACAGTTGAGAAACATCTCACTGTCAGGCCCCTTGATTTAAGCAGCTACGGCTTTTTGAGTTCTTCAGCACCACTGTACATCTCTCTCTTTTTTAAGCCTCCTTTCCAATAGTGTGTGACTTGTTGTATATTTTGCAGTAATAATGTGTGACGTATAAGTGAATCACATTTATATGGAACTGGATCCAACCTTTCTACCCATGGTACATGGTAGGGATTTTTGCCACTTTCCCTTTCCAATGCAGTGACATGTGCCCATGGAAAAGCCATTTCTGAAGATCAGGGGAATTTAATCAATGAGGAACTGCAGGAAGAATGAGGAACTGTCAGGGATCTCTCTACACTTCTGCATGAGTAGATCATGATCCTGAAGCAGAGCAAAAGCTTGCACATGAGGGAGTTAATCTCTTCAGTTTCTCCTTCTTGCTAGAGCCCCCTTCTCCCCATTCCACATTGTTCCTCGGTGCTTCTTGACCCTCAAGAGTGGCTTTTTAGGGCATACAGGAAAGATTCCAGTGAAAAGGAGGAAGTTACAAAGAATTAAGACCTCCTTATATGAAATCACTCCACTTGTGGAAAGACTGGATTCAACTTATGGCTTTTGTCACTAGGTAAACTTGCCAGCTGCATGCCAGCTGCCCTTTGACATAAAATTATATCCTCTTAATAAGTGGAATAAAATATCTCCAGTGATTTGTTTCCAAGGGCATGTTCATCTAGGGAAGCCGCCACGTTCCTGTAGCAACTACTGGTTGCAGCCACCACAGTACCTTTTTGGGCTCTCTGATCATGGCTGCTTCCCCCTGTTCTTCCCCTCCCAACAGCAAAGAAGCCAATGCCAGAGAAAACAGGAAAGGAGAACATTCCGCACAGTGAGTTCCTTATTCCTTGTAGTGAGAAAAGAAAGGTGCTGATATGAACATGAGTGAGCAGTGGTGTCAGAGCTTAGAGGTAACTGAGAGGTTAAAAGTAGCACTCCATGAGATAACTGAGAGGTGAAAAGTAGCACATCTGCCGGAGTCCTTGGTGGCTACTACAGAATCATGAAGACTTTTCTAATGCATTACCTAATTAAGAAACCAATGCAAGATAGTATAGTTTGTGACCCATCAAGCTGAATTCAGCTCACCAGCCATAGATTCTGATTTGCGGGGGACTTGACAAAACTCGTATGTGTATTGCATGTCTGGGACTACAAAAACCGGAAGTTGGCAGGCCATAATTTAAAGCTGCTGGACTATGTTAGGACTGGCGAATTACAAATTGATCATACACTCAGGCTAATGTGACATGGCCCTCAACAAGCCTGAGCTTCATAAGAATACTACTATTCTTATATTTGGTGTAGTGGTTAAGAGCGGGAGGACTCTAATCTGGAGAGCCTGGTTTGATTCTCCACTACTCCACTTGAAACCAGCTGGGTGATCTTGGGTCAGTCACAGCTCTTCCAGAGCTTTCTCAGTCCCACCCACCTCACAGGGTGATTGTCATGAGGATAATAATAACACTTTGTAAACTGCTCTGAGTATGGCATTAAATTGTCCTGAAGGGCAGTATATAAACTGAATGTTGATGTTGTTGTTACTACTACTACTACTACTACTACTACTACTACTACTACTAGGTCAGGGTCCTTCTAACCCAACCGCCTGTCTCTCAAGTGGCCACTGTCTCCAAGAAGCCCACAAGCAGGATATGAAGGCAACATCCTTCCTCCACAGATGCCCTTTCAACAACTGGCCGAGGTAAAAGACCTCTGGACATGGAGGTTCTCTTTAGCCACTCATTGGCCTATCCTCTTTAAGTTGTCTGGTCACATTTAAGCCATCAAATACATCAATACATCCTGTGGCAGTGAGTTCTACAGGTTAATGTGTTGCATAAAGAAGTAGTCTTGTTCTTATCTCCTAAATCTACTGCCCATGAATTTACTTGAATAACCTGGATGGAGAAGGAGAAAAAGTTCTCTTTGCCCACTTTTTCCAAACCATGCATAGTTTTGAAGAATTCTGCCATGTGCCCTTGTAGTTATTTTTTTCTCTCAACTAAAAAATCCCAAACTCTTTAGCCTTTTCTTATAGGAAAGGAACTCCTTCCTCTTCATCAACAATTTCAATTCATTCACAAGCTCCTCTTATAATGGGGGGATTTATCCATTCATGACTGGGCACAGAATTGCAGCCTTAAAGGTGCCAGAGAACTGCTGGTTTTCCTTTTTATTATTATTATTAACATTGTTACTATTAGCTTCTTGATTCGTATCTTAATTGAATAATCAGAGCAATGGGAATGATACTTCTTTTATCTACTTCATTTATCTGTAAATACAAAGGACTTCTGAAAAGTTTATACTCTTGTTATGGGAAGCCATTGCTAATCATACACATATACAATTATTTTTAGTCCAGGCTATAACTAATAGTTGTAACTAAGGACATTGGTTTAAAGATGGATTTGGGTGAAAATAGAGCCTTTTCTGACATTCTAATCAGGGAGAATGGGGGTGGGGGTAACAGGAGTGATGTGCATTCTTCACAGCATGTATATGGGGCCGACATGTATACACATACACAATAGTGCAATTGTGAACTTTGAAATGGGAGTGCAAAGACAGCCTTACACACGTACACTTGCTTTAAGGCCCATGGATATCAGAATCTTTCAAAGGTTATGAATTGTCTGTTAACAGGAGTGAGAAAGTACTACTATTATGCTGATTTGTTGATTGAGATGACGAGATGGCACCAAACCAATCCAGAATTGCTGCTGCCATAGGGTTTCCAGGCCCCCTCAACCTCCCAGCGGGGGACAGGGGCCTGGCATTTACCTTTGGGGAGAGGGGGGTAAGTGCGCATGGAGCGCGCACGCGCACCCCCACGGGTGCAATGATGTCACTTCAGGAGTGACATCATCGTGCCTCCCCACTGGGCAGGCCCATTTTTGGGTGCTGCAGAGCGCTCCTGCGCTCCGCAGTGTCGGGAATGGGCTATTCTACCACGGATTGGGCCTGTTTTTGAGGCGCTATGGAGTGCTGGAGCATTCCTGCGCTCTGCAGCGCCTCAAAATGGGCCTGATCCGTGGTAGAATGGGCCTATTTTAGGTGTTGCGGAGCGCAGGAGCATTCCTGCACTCCACAGCACCTCAAAAACGGGCCCAATCTGCGCCATTACGGACCTGTTTTGGGTGCTGCACAGCGCAGGAGCATTCCTGCACTCCGCAGTGCCTCAAAACGGGCCTGATCTGCGCTGAAACGGGCCCGTTCTGGGGCGCTGGGGAGTGAGCACTCCTGTGCTCTGCAGCTGCTGAAAATGGGCCCAGTTTGCCATGGATCAGGCCCGTTTTGAGCGCTGCAGAGCGTAGGAGTGCTCCCGCGCTCCACAGAGGCCCCGATCTGGGCCAAAATGGGCCCGATCCCAGCGGCGGCAGCACTTGGGAGCACACCGCACCACAGGGGAGCGCACAAGGAAGGTGTGCTCCCCCCCCCCCGCTGCTCAGGTAAGTGGGGCGGGGTGTGGGGAGCGGGGGTCTGGGATCCCTATGATGCCATCTTGCCTGCATTCCTGCTTGAGCTAATTTTCTGAACTGCAATCACCGTTCTTCCATTGGCCCTAGTTTCTCAGCATTCTTGCTGAGATCAGGTGCTAACAGAAGCAGCTAGTTCACAGGATATAGGTGTATTTTGGAGGAGCAAGCCGTGATGCCTGGATAACTATATCTTGTCAAGAACAATGCAAAACATATATGCAAAACATTACATGGGGGCACCAAGACAATTTGCAATAAATTCACCCAGGAGAATTATGAGTAGAACTGGAGGTATATCTTCTAAACTGTGTACCTGGACTTTTGGAGCAAAGCTCCCTAGGATATATGGAGGGGGTCACCTAATTCACCTTGTTGCTGCAGACCTTATCCCCACATGGCTTTTATCCACACAGTTCCCATCATCCCTAGTATACCCTTTTTAGAGATTAGAGGTTTCCTCTTCTTCCTTGTTAACCAGCAGGAAAACTATTTGGATCCAACCCTTTTGTTTTTGTTACCTCTCTGTAGATGTAGAAATCCGAGTCCAGATTTCTTGGGCAAGAGTCAAGTCCAGTAGCATCTTAAAGACCAACTAGATTTCCAAGGTATGAGCTTTTGAGAGTCTCAAAAAAGTATACCTTGGAAATCTAGTTGGTCTTTAAGGTGCTACTGCATTTGAATCTTGCTCTTCTACTGCAGACCAACATACCTACCCTTCCTGAAACACATTTCTAGAGTGGGGGCTTGAACTGATAGATGTAGACTTCTGAATCTGGTCCTTGATTTTAGTTCAATAATAATAGTAATAATAGTAACAGCATTTTATTTATATACTGCCCTTCAGGACAACTTAATGCCCACTCAGAGCAGTTTACAATGTATGCTATTATTATCCCCCCAACAAACACCCTGTGAGGTGAAGGGGGCTGAGAGAGCTCCTTGAAGCTGTGACTAACCCAAGGCCACCCAGCTGGCTTCAAGTGGAGAAGTGGAGAATCAAACCCAGTTCTCCGGATTAGAGTCCCACTAAACCAAACTGGCTCTCCTGCCTGCTTGACTTCCCTCCCTAGCTTGTGGCTTTTCCAAGCAACCCTCTGTTGTTGAGAAAAATATGTTGTAATACTCAGCACATAGTTTTTAAACTTCTACAGAAACCTTTTGCTGTCTTCTCTGAGGTCTCCATGAAGCTTCCAATGGATGTGTATGAACAACACCTATTCAAAGGTGATTGGGATAAATTGCAAAACATTAATTTACTGTTGGCATAATTGCAGGGTTTCGGCTGCTCTCTTCAAACTGTTTAGTGCTTGGGGCCAAATTCCTCTCCCCCCCACCACACAAGTCTTTTTTTTTAAACACACACACACACACACACAAAGCATCCTTTGTTCTAAAGAAGAATTACTGTAGCTCACTGTTGGAGAAGAATATGAAAGTCTGGTAATGCTTATATCTGCTAGAACTTCTTTTGTAAAACTGGGGAAAATGTAAATGAATTTTTAAGTAGTTGTTCTTTTCCCCTCCCATTATTAAAAAAAATTAATTATAGCAAGATGACCTTAAAATTGTTTTAAGTAGAAATACATTTTTATTTAAAATATATTTCACTTAAAAATATTTCTAAAATATTTCATTTTCTGCGTTTGTTACACGAGCTTCCAAAATCTCTCACCCAGGCAGTCTCAGCTCAGCAATTTCGTCTGCTTTTTCCCACTTGCTGTAACCATTATATGAACAAAATGGACCATATTGTTCCCCTACTCAGTGCCCACACTCCCTCCTTCAACTCCCAATCCACCATCTCCAAGTCATGTGACAAAAAAACTGAAACAAACTTGCCCTCAACTTTTGGGGGGGTTGAAGGAAGAGAGGGAGGAAGAAGGAAGGAAATTAGCCCAACTCATCTTTGCTGCACCATGTCAAAAATTAAAGAGTAAACAAAGGTCCCCCAATTCCCTTGATTGCATTAATCATTCAAATGACGTATTAGCATTCCTCAGACTTGGCTGTTGCACTTCCAAATTAACACCTCCAGGTTCAAGGGAATAGAAATTAACTGAATTATCTGGCAGCCCCAGATGTCCTGGCGTGTTCTTCCCTCTCGCTGATTTAATATGCCTGAAGAACAGTTATGATGCAGAAAAACTGCTAATGGTCAAGAAATAATTTATGACATGTGTAACGGATAGGGCCGGCTGTCTTCCGCATACAAAAGCTGCCAAGAGTTTGGTCAGACAACAGACACAATTTGTATGTCTTGGAAACTTCCTTGCCAATAAGCAGTGACCTACATTTGCCATCTTTTCTCCTGAGCCATCTACCCCACATCCTCAGTCCTTTGAGTCGTGGCAGCCAGCATAAACACCCAGGGAAGCAAGAAGATCTTCCTGTTACTTCTCTTCCTCAGGTGGCATCACATACCCAACTGGCTCCCAGTCTAGCTTTCTCATTGGCTAAGGGCCACATCATATGATAAGTTTTTTACTTGGCTTCAAATACCAAGCATAAGGCACATATCCCCAAAAACAGTCAGAATGTCCATCCATATGGAAGAAATGGACCCTCACACACCTATCTAAATTTCAAGCCAACTCAGGCCCTAGTCCTTCCTCTCACCTAGTCAGAATTTCCAAGCTCAACCAGATTTTTGTTCCTTGTCAGTCCCCCCACCTGCAGTATGTAATATTATCTGAATATTGTCCCCATTTCTAGTGATATGATCTCAGCCACTTCTTTGTTCTTTGAAATGATTCCAAAGTAAATCTCGTCAATTAGATCCAATTTTTATATGAACAATAATAGACCTCCCCTCAGGGAGGGGTATTAGGGGTTTTTTTCTGTAATTCTTTGCATAACTCCAAGTTTAAAAGAGAGTTTTAAAAAAAGTGAATGGCTTTGTACTTCATAAGCAGGTAGTACATGAAGACTGGCAACCCTCTCAATCCTCCTTATAGGTGTCACATGTATGATTATTATTATTAATAATAATAATAATAACAACAACAACAACATTCAGTTTATATACTGCCCTTCATGATAACTTAACACCTACTCAGAGCAGTTTACAAAGTATGTTATTATTATCCCGACAACAAAACACCCCGTGAGGTGGGTGGGGCTGAGAGAGCTCTGAATGAGCTGTGACTCACCCAAGGACACCCAGCTGGCTTCAAGTGGAGGAGTGAGGAATCAAACCCGGCTCTCCAGATTAGAGTCCTGCGCTCTTATCCACTACACCAAACTAGCTTTCAATTCAGACATGCATGTTTCTAACAGAGTCCATTTCTAATTATCACTTAGAGATTCTTATTTCCCTTTCTCTCCTTACAGGACTACATTTCCCAAGAATCTTTAGGGACAGAGTCTGTAGTAAAACTTGCCCAAGATCCCAATGTTGAAATGCCCTAATGGCCAAGTAAATTATACCTGGCCACCAGATTAAAATGTAAATGTCCAACTTGGATTGGAGCCAAGGTGCTGGGAGGGTGGTAAATTAACCTCCCCTCCCCCCGTGTCATTTCCTTGGATTATTTAGCATCCCTGAATTATTTTAAGCCAAAGTGGGGAGAAAAGAGTGATGGTCTTAGCCACAGCAAGGAAAATATGACTGGCTGCATATTACAACATATGGTGGAACACATTTGAACTTTATAACACACACACATAAACTGTGGCCAAAACCACAAAATCAGAACTCATAGGCATGATTCAGACTTCAGATCTCTTCATCCAGCCACAATACATTTATTGGACACACCCACTCTCCTCCACTATACAGATTTCAAAAATGGTACAGAGGCCTATTAGCACTATCTCCTCCTTCCTTTGTTTTTGAGGGGCAAAGATTGCAGAAATTGGTACATCAGTGCACAGGCCTCCATATGGACTTCCTGCCTCACATGCTATTTTAACTGTACAGCAAAGAAGGACATACATTCACTTCAACATAGACATGGGCACAAATCGAAATACGAAGCAAATTTAGTCACAAAATGGGCCATTTCATGTATCGAGAAACAGCATTTTGTGTGGCCGTGGTTACCGTGAAATTATCACGAAATTCACGACTTTTTGGCCTGTTTCGTTAGCTTCATGAACGATTTGTAATTGCAGACAGACTGGAGCCAATCCATTGATTCTCTAGGCAACAATGAGCCCAAACCTTTTGTTGCCATTGGAAACCCCAATCATAGCCCACTTACCCTTGATTGGCAGCTCTTCTAGCCATCTGGAATGTTTCCATTCTGCCCTATACAGCCAGGAGCTGGGGGTCAATCCCCTAGGCAACCAAGGAGGTTGCCTTCTGTAGACATGGGCACACCAATCTCACCTCTCCAAACTCTGTTAGGTAGGTCTGTCAGCCAACCACAGACCTCCCGTTTTGATCTATGTCAGCGTTTTGCTGGGATTGGAGTAGGAGAGTGTGTGGAAGGATTTGGGATTGTGCTTTTGGCTGCTGCTGCTTTAAAGGGACTGAAAGAAGCCTCTTATTTCCAGTGCTTGGCCTTCCTGTGGGAAGGTCTTTGGGTGAGGGTGCCTTTTTTCCTCCACCCCACCCCACCCTTCACTCTGTCTTCCTGGCCCAGCTCCACCACAGCCGGTCCTTCAACCTCCTCAGATCCAGCAACTCCCGTCCCCATTTCAGTCATGCACTCTGGCAGCACTTCCCTTCCCACCCTTCCTGATCAATGTGTTGCAAACTGGGAGGGTGGGTGGAGGAGAGCCTGCTGAGGTCTCCCTGAAAGTTTGGCATCTCTGGGTATGAAGGGGGCCATTGAAATGCCCCAGGTTCTGACAAATCACAGAACTAACGAATCGTTTCTGCAAATGTGTCAGTTTGGTGAAGTTTTGTGATTTGCAATTCGTAGATCGCAATGAAACATGAAACTCTCATTCCCGGCTTTTTCCATTCCATGCCCACACTCCATGAACATGTGGTAGGGTTGCCAGATCAAGTTTGGGAAACTCCTGGAGATTTGGGAGGTAGAGCCTGGAGAGGGCAGGGTTTGAGGAAGGGAGGGGCCTCATTATGGCATAATGCCATAGAGTCTACTTTCCAAAGCACCCATTTTCTCCAGGGGAACTGATCTTTGTCACTTGGAGATGTAATTCCAGATCTCCAGCCACCACCTGGAGGCCAGTAACCCTGTGTGGTACATTTCTGAACTATGTCACAGAGCCCAGAAGTTTAGGTGCTTCTGAAAAATAATCACACACGGTTTGAAACACATGAGGCAAGGTTGAGTCTCCTCCTTGTCTTCCTTAAATGGTTCCCTATCCTTTAAGATGAATGCTTCCCACCAACTATGCACTGTGGCTCCTCTCTTCTTGCAGATGCCAATCAGCTTGGCTGATCACATGTTATGTAGGCTTGCCCCTGCCTCATCCAAATAGGGTTACCAAATCACCTCTCTGACATTAGGTTGGTTGGTTGGTTGGTTAGGTAGTTGAAATATTTCCTGCCTTTCAAAGTGGTTCTCCAAAAAATACTCAATGCTATCAATAAGAACAATAAAAACACAAATAAAGAATCCCAGCTGCAATAACACACCACTTAATCCACCCCCAAAAAACAAAAGACCCCACCTAATACCACAAACTCCTAATTTTCTACTCACCATCCCCAAAACATTTCTGAAAAGCCAAATTCAGAATAGCGATGGAAACAGAGAATGCCCTCACTTTTCACCATGTACGGGACACCGGTTCACCTCCATGTCACCTGAGCCAGCCACCTGAGCCATTGAGTGACATTTATTCTAGCCAAGTGTTGGTGTGCTAGGCATGTAAACCAAAGACACATATCCCTTTGCCTCAAAAAACTGCTTAATGTATCCTAAGGAAACATGGCATCTGGTACTGGGGCATTGGCAACCCACAGCAGAGGATAACAAACTGACTGGCCTGCACCATAATTTCATTAACCCCGATCTGTAAAACATTGAAATTGCATCCCGCCCAGGCTTCTACCCCAGCCTTGGCACCTGTGAAAGTTGTCAGTACAAATTCTCAATTTCCTCAGCATGTGGTGGGCACAATGCGAGAAAAGGCAAGGGGAAGACCAGGTCCATTGCCAAAAGTATCACCTGGGTACAACGATAGCAAAATAACAGGCAGAACAGCATCTAATTTTTCATGCCTCAATGGCAAGCACAACGTTTGCTGTTTATTAAATGGCAGTCGCCGCGATGACTCTTCCTCACACATCAAGCCCAGAAGTGTATGCTGTTGCTTTAAAAAAACAAGGGAGAGAGAGACCGAGATGATGCCAAGCTAGTCACCGTAATGCTCCCTTGGCATAATTAGATGCATACCCGGGGTTGTATTTGCATATGATATTCAGGGCATGATTTTTTTATTGTTCTTAATCAGAGCCGAATGTCAACAAAATAAATGAAGTTGCGAGTGGAAGTGAAATTTTTATCACATCGGGGATGTGCCTTTTCTCCCATTTATCACAGTCCATATTGAGAGAGTGAAATTTTTTTGAAAATGTGGTAATCAATGGAAGAGCTCCATATGGCAGGGATCAAAGGTGTTACATAGTGTGTGGTTCTGCTTTATTGCCAGCCAGTACTGTTAATTGGACAACAAGATCAGAGGCAATATTAAAATCCAATTAAATTGATATGAACAGATTGCCAAGTGATGTACACTAATGTATAATTGAGTATCAAGCAAATGCGAGTCCCCGTCTTCTGCTTCTACCTCCTGAATAAATGATAGAGCCATAGAGGACAGAAACAAGTTTGCACATTAGCTCCACAGCTCTGGGCTTTCATTTGTTACTTTCAGAGTTGATGACTTTAGTTTCCCCATTTGCTGGCCTTAAAGGCATAGACACACCTCTCTGTTTTCCCTTCTCATTTTTCCCTTCTAACATGCATTTTCCTCTATCACCTCCCCTCTCTGTGCCTCATTTATTTTTCTTTTCTGAATATTCTTGGGAAAGAAATCCAGTATTTCAAGACACATGTCTCTTAGGACTGGTGGCCTACGAATGGGTCCAGCAGTTCAGTCTGTGCTTAAGCAACTAGTTCCACTGATTGAGAAGTGAGGCCAGAATTAGTAGCTCTGTAGGACCAGGAAGAACGCTATTGGCCCCTTATGTCATCTGATCCCTGTCATATATGTATGTGCAACACCACTGTCTGATTATCAGCTGTGGGGGCACTACAGGGAAGCAGTGATTGTGGCAGGCTTCCTTCGGTATGATTGTTAATGTGATTTTTCATTGTTTTATACTACTACTACCACCACCACTGCTGCTGCTACTGTAACTACTCAATATAACCAGGGCTGGCACATCCATGGAGGCTGTGCCAGCAGTCACCTTGAGCGCTGAGTCTGAAGAAGGCACTGAGCCAGCCCCTGATGACCCCCCGCCCGACCCAGAAGCGGGGCACGTCCCTGCTCATCTCTCTGCCCCTTTGCTGCAGCCGCCCACCTCAACTCGGCCCCTGGCGAGCCGGGAGCCCCAGTGGTATGGCAGCAAGCCTGAAAGTGAGCAGTAAAGAGGGACATGTCCCCACTCACCTCTCCGCCCCTTCGCCGCTGCACCCGCCTCGGCTTGGCTCCAGGCGAGCCGGTTGCCCCAGTGGCGTGGCAGCGAGCAGGGAGGCAAGCAGGGAAGCAGCCTGCATCCCCACTCGCCTCTCCACCCCTTCATCGCTGTGCCTGCCTCGGTTTGGCACCAGGCAAGCCAGGTGCCCCGGCGGCGCGGCAGCGAACGGGGAGGCGAGCAGGGAAGTGGGATGCATCCCTGCTCACCTCTCTGCCCCTTCGCTGCTGTGCCTGCCTTGGCTCTGCCCCGGGCAGGCCAGGCACCCTGACAGCACAGCAGCAAGTGGGGAGGCGAGCAGGGACACACCTCTACACCCCTTCACCACTGCCGCCCGCCTCAGGTGAGGGGGACACCCCTGCCTGATGACATCACAGTGACATCATCGTGCATGGCTGGAGCACACACGTGCCTCACACATGTGCATGGGGCAGGTATCCCGCCTCAGGCGCTGGAAACCCTGCCACCAGCCCTGAATATAGCTAATTCTCAACATAGCCTCAACTGTGGATACTTACATCTGAAGACTGGAACCATGGACAGACAAGACAGATCTAACTACAAACCTGAGAAAAGCCCCAGGTTTGCAGAAAAATCTGCAATCAAAAAACAAAATACGCTGGAGGGTTAAAACCCTCCAAAAAGATAGAAGCAGCAACTGAAGCTTGAAGAAACAAATGCCTCCAGTGGCTGTTGCTAAGCAACACAAAAGCCCGGGGTTCAGTAGAAGGCAGGAGGAAGGAGCAGGCCCCATTCCAGGCCTGTTTTGGCATTGGAGGAAGGACTCATTGGGGGATCCAGATTTGAATCCCCCTCTGCCATGGTCACTCACTGGGTGACTTTGGGCCAGTCGTAGACTTACAGCCTAACCTATCACATAGGGTTGTTGCAAAAATAAAATGAAGCAGAGGAGAAAGCTTTGTGTCCCCATTGTGGGGAAAGTCAGAATATAAATGAAGAAAATAAATAATAAATATGGGTGAAGATGAGCCAGATAAAAGATAGGATGGTTATTGGGTTGGAAGGAGACAGGAAGCAGAGAAAATTGAGGATATGGGGGCTGACAGGTGGTTACTTGGATACCCACCACTTTGACTCACAGAATGTTCACTGGTTGTGAATAGGAAGTTGATTTTTCATTGATAGTGAACCTACTTATGAACAGGTTGAGCCTGACATCGGGTTACTTTTCATATAATTGAACAGTATAGTTCAGTACAGTACAATCAGTAGTATTGCATATATGCATATTCTCACACAGCTGTTTGGTAGCTCTGTTGCCTCCTCCCCCAGTTGTGTCTGTATGCTGTGTGCTATATTGGAGCTATAGAGTGCCTGAACCTCGGCACTGCCACTGTCTGTCACCCATCCATGCCATTATTTTCAGCTGAAGTGTTGCTGTGAACCAGTGTTTTGTGCTGAACCATTGTTCTATGCTGTGACTTGATATCATATTGCTGATGCCATAACTTGCCTTGTATTCACAGGCCTGCTGTATCCAGAGTGTCTTATCTCTTGTACTTTGAAGCTCAGTGTCTCTGACCTTGCAAACCTGCTAGTTCTCAAGGGAAAGAATACTGTGTTTCATTCTTAATCTGTTGCCTCTCTCCTTTGTCTAGACAAAGCATGTAAACTATTTTGGGAGTTCTCAGAACTTCACACCAAAAGTTATGTTTTCCTGTTGGGAGGAAAACCATGTGTACTTGGGACCTATAACTTTTACAGATCTTGTTATTCCTGTCAGGTTTCTGATCAACCTGTGGACATATCTATGAACATGATTTGAGTCCTGAATAAAGCCTTTTCAACCAAGACCATAGAGTGCTTGCTGTGAGTGTACAGGGATCTATCTGCCATAGCCTGTCATCCATAGACCTGACAAGCCTCCTCGTTGCCATAGATCCTTAGATCTGGCAAGCCTCCTCGTTGCCATAATTATGGAGTGTCCTCAGAGCGGGACCACAAGTGACGCCTGACACAGGTTGGACACTAGTCAGCTTCCCTCAAGTTTTGATGGGAAATGTAGGCATCCTGGTCTTGCAGCTTGACTCTCTGACTGCTGTCCAATGGACTTTTCAACTGTCACTTGTCCAACATTCCGCCAAGCTGCCTACATTTCCCATCAAAACTTGAGGGAAGCTGGCAAGTGTCCAACCTGTGTCAGGTGTCACTTGTGGTCCCGCTCTCAGATGGCCATCCCACAGCATCTGGGTAAGTATAAGGATGGCTCTACTGCTGGGGATGGGCCCAGTCCTAGACAAAAGGGCTTAGAAGAGACTCATAATCAGACTAGCTTCCTGTAGAGATCCCCTCCTTAGAGTTGCCAGGTCCCCCTGTCCTCCCAGTGAGAGGCAGGGGACACGGCACCTACTTTCTCTTTCTTGCATACATGCTTTGTGCATATGCGTGCTCCCGGGCCCATGTGATGATGTCACTTCCAGGAAGTGATGTCATTGGGTGGGCCACAGCCACCCCTGGGAGTGCTTCCACACTCTGCAGGGGGCCGAATCAGGCCTGATTTGGATTGGGCCCGAATTGCCCAGATCAGCCTGGAACAGGCCGCTGCAACATACAGGAGCACTCTCATACTCCACAGCAGCCTGTTTCAGGCTGATTCGGGCCCAATCAGAGCTAGATCAGGCCTGCAGGAGCATGCCATGCCACCCGGGAGTGCATCCCTGGAAGGCCCATGCCTCCCTCGCCAGCCAGGTAAGTGGGGGCAAGGGGTGGAAGGAGGGAGTGGGGAATCCCCCGCCACCAGCGGGGGACTGGCAACCCTACCCCTCCTCCATATGCATTATGAGAGATATCTTATACTCTTTGTTTTAAAAAATAGAAACATTATGAAAACAACAGGATTACAACATTAAGAGAACCAAAAAACTGAACCCAGCTAATCAAAAACAGCATCAAATCAAAATTTCACACCAGTTGAAAGAGTGACAATAATTTGAATGTTTCAATATTACTTTTTGAATTCTGAATATTTTTCCCTAATTTTATTTCTGAACTATGTAGGGTATGTCTTAGAAAAACTTACATCTCGAGTTTCCTTGATAACTTTTGAGACATTGTTAATTTCCATCTTCCATGGATCTTGTTATTTGTAAAATCCATTCAAGCAACAGCAAACATGGGAACAATGGCAAAAAAATAAATTAGGAAATATAATAAAAATTTTCAGCAAGCATCCATGAGCTAGGAGAACTTTCTTGAGAATTCCCAAACCCCAAACTAATTGTACCTGAGGGGAACAAAGACCACAGCAGAATATACAGCAGCATTCTTCTTTCCCAGGCAACAGGTATGAACAGCTTTTTCATTTTCAGTGGAAGCCCCACAAGATGTCAGGGAGAGAGTATGTGAAGGTGTCTGGCCAATATAACTGAACAAGCAAGGTTCCTGTGGCCTCCGTCTCCATCACTCATAATACTGCCTGTTTCCCTGCATGTGCAAGCAAAGTCTTTGCCTCTGCATAGCAAACACCCTCAGAGGGTTAAAAACCTCCTGCAAACACAGGACTTATGCTTATTTAGAATCCAAAAGCCCTTGCATTGATTGGCATTAAGTGGATATGCTGTGCACAGAAATGTCGAAAGGGTGGATCTGTTAGGTGGAAAGTTCATCTCTTTTTAGTTGGATAACATCTTTGTTGTGAACATATCTGCTAGGTCACTCTCTTTCATTGCTGCCTGTTCCTCTGCCTGGGAAAATAAAACAGACAGCGAGGCACCAGAAAATCTGTCAGATTGGAGGATTCCCAACTGCTCCCAAGTATTGGAAAAATTAAGTGAGTTGAATGGATATTCAGATAAGACCTTAATTAGTAAATCCCCGGTTTCATATCCCTACTAAGAAATAGGATTCTGTTTAGGGGTTCATGCCTGTCACTAGCCAGACAAAATATTTCACAGTTTATTGTCTGCACTATTTCTTTTTTAAATTCTATAAATTCCCAGAAATGTATATTTAAATCAACCAGATGCATTCAATGTAAATAATATGATCCTTTTATATTGGTTTCCTTGATGTTTTCTTTACTTTACACTGCTGCGTCTCCCTCCGTGGCACTTTCACAGTCTTCCTGTGATGCCCTTGCCCTGGAGCAGTTAAGCAGCTAATAAATAAATAAAGAAATAAAAGGGGGAGTGAATCCAAAGGTCACTTGCATAACTTATGGAAGGCAACTTAAAATGATTTACAGATGCAGGAAATATAATTTGGCAGTGAGGAAATTTCTTTGCCGGTTAATGGAATTAATTCAGCACATCACATCCCAGTTTTTAAAACTCAGGGCAGAGCATGAAAAAAGAGGGCAAGAGAACTCAACTGTTAAGGAAAAAATAACAATAACACCAAGGACAGCCAGGGGTGGTTGATGAGTGTACATTTAACTGCTAACCAAGAACACTTTCATTCAGAGATGGAATCTTAATCCAAAACCTCACTCCAGCAGCCGCCAACCCTGTTACACAGCCAGAGGAATTTATTTCAGAATTACATGGAATAAATGGGCTGTCCACAGACTGTTGAAATTGTGCTATTAATAGCATTATTGTTATTCACTTTAGTAAGCATGTAGGAATTCTGTGCCCCTGGCTTTCTAGACTGCAGGAATTCTATCTCCTGTCACAGGAAGATCTTGAATTTCTCATCCTTGCTGCTCTGACCCCAAAATCCCTGCCCCAATTTTGCTTCTGTCTTGTGCAAACAGAACCCATGATTTGTTATTCTAGAACAATTTACAGTTTCTTCCTTCTATTTTTTTTAATGTAAAAGTTGGCTTGTACACCAATAAATCAGGATTACACATTACTGGTGTACCGCCTGTACAGATGATGTGCATAATATTATGAATATAGTATAAACTGCTAAAGTTGTTAATTTGTCAGGCTACCAGTGCTTAGCTCTGTACATGCCCTTGGGACAGTCACAATCTCTCCACCTGATCTACCTCACAGGGTTCTTCTGAGAAAAAAAAATGGAAGAGAGGAAAACTATGTATGCCACCTTGAGCTAACAGAATGATGAGTTGAATAAAATGTGAGAGACAGACAAAAATTGGCAATATTCATTCATCCCTAGCCATAGCCCAGTTCTACCTCCTTGACAGAATTATAACATCTGCCCTGATCTCTGACCTCTGTTCTGCTGCCAACAGAACTCTCAACAATTGGAGAGGTGGAGGAGATCGGCCTGATTTTGACCCTAGCCAGCGCTTCTGTGGCTGCCTGGACTATGCCAGTCATCCCATGAGTACAAAAGTCCTTTCTTCAAAACCCAACTCACCTATGGACTCACTAACATCTGAGGCAGTCACCCACTTCTGGCCTCTCTCTTGACTTTCAACATGGACTTTATGTGGAACCACCTTTCAGGGTTTCTGCAAGTTCATCATTTCATAGTGTTTTTTCTGTATGCTCCTTTTCTGAGGTTACTTTTTACAGGAATGGAATTTTTAAACTACATGCATGAATGAATAATAATACTAGTGTTTGGCTATAGGATGGTTCATGAAGAGCAGCCTTTGTGGATCTGGCCATTCGTTTGTAGGGCTGTTGAGTCTAGTTGTCGTGTGCACTACATTCATGAGCAATGAATGTTATGCACCCTTCCTATTCTCAGTATAGATGTATTGTTCTCTGTAGTGGCTCAGCATTCATTAAAAAAAAAGTTAAGAGTCTTTTCCCCCATCTGAAACTATCATGACTTTCTTTTGGTTGGGCATCAACCTACGCATCCAAGAGATACCATCCAGAGATGCCTCGAAGGTATATTCCTCAGTTTTGCCTCCAACATATTTGTATTCCTTCACCATTTTGAACATGTGCAAACAAAAGAAGTTGGACTGTAAGCCCAAAGAGTTCAGCATTGCCTACTGTGATTGGCTCTCTCCAGAGTTTCAGATACGGCTGGACAAGATTTGACACGACTTGTGAGAATGCCCAGTGATTTTTCATTAAGTACTTTGCATGTGTGGGTCAGGAGGACTACAGCTTAAGGCGAGGGAAAGTAATCGTCCCCCACCTCACTTCTGTATTTACCTGTAATGGCCCCTCTGAGCTACTGTTTTCTCCTTTGAGGTATTGACACAGTATTAATACAGGCATTCATCAGTTTCTTAACAAAACACAGCTCTATGAATGGAAGAGGAGTCTCAATTGGATGGGAGAAACAGACTGTTCCAGTGTTCAGCTCCCTAATTTGGATGGAAGAGCCCATCTGACGGGGAGGGCGGTCTAAAAATGTAATTAAATAAATAAATAAATAAGAAATGACTGTAAATCACATAGGCCACAATCTCAAAAAATTATTCATAACTTTTATTAAAACGTTTCTATACTGACCATGAGAAACCTTACCTACAAGCAACAGAAAATTTATATCAAAGTAAATAGACATTAGGGGGGGAGAAATGCCCAATTTTCCCTCAAGATAATATCCTCCTTATAGATTTGCTGCAAAATGCCTACATGAAAAAAACAGCCTTACACTTCTCACCTGAAAACGAGAGCATGAAGGCCTACTGAACCTGCTTGGGGAAAGCCTTAACACCAGAGTCTCCACCCAAAAGAGCAGGGCCACACTGGGGCCAATTCAGCAGTTCAGACCTTAGCAGCAGCAAGGAGGCCCTAGGAGGGTCTAAGGTGGTAAACAAGATCTTAACAGAAGACCCAACTGCTTACAGAAGTTGGCCTCATACTATGTTTGAAAGATCAAAACAAGCAATCTGAATTGGACCTGAGAGGATAGAGGTAGCCTGTATAGCTGTTCCCAGATGGGAGAAATTTGCTCACATCTAAGTGCTCTAACCAATAAGCAAACTTCCCTATTTTTCACCAGTTGTAGCTTCTGGATAATTTTAAAAGACAGCCCAAACAAGAGTGCATTTCAGTAGTCTAGCCTCAAGATTAAGAAAAGCATTATTAGTATGGCCAGATTTCTGAGGATTTCAAGGGGGAGATAATTTCTGCTCCAAATGCAACTGACAGAAGGTGTTCTTTGACACTGTATTTACAAAATCTTGTAACAAAACTGGGGGATCCCCTAAGAACCCTAAGCTTTTTATAAAAGTAGTCAAATTCAACCCTACCGCACCCAAGTAGATAAAGGGAAACCAATCTGACTACAAAAAGGTACATATATCGGTTTCACCAACCTTATAGATTCTTGTTCTCCTGCTTCAAAACCTGATGTTCCAACTTTGCATCATCCTGGTTAGGTCCACTTTCGTTAAATGTTAATAATAATATTATTTGTAATCAACATCTGAATTGTTAGATCTCAACAAGCTATTGTGCAGCACAGCTTCGGTAGCTAAAGTGGTATTTCAAAAAGCACTTTGCTAATCAGCTTGTAAAGGCCCCAGCTATGCTGCTGCCAACTGCATCACAAAGTTCAGGTGTCTTCTAAAGTGAAATCTGAAACTTCCTTATACCAAAACAAGCCATTAGCTGTCTAGCCCACTCTGACTGGCAGCAGCTCTCCAAGGTCTTCATTTAAAGTCTTTTCCAGTTCTGCTTCCAAGATCCTTTTAAATGGAGATGCAATAGATTAAACCTAGGGATTTCTGCATGCAAACCATGTATTCTACCACTGAGCTATGACTGCTTGAGAAAGAAAGAAAGAAAGAAGAAAGAAAGAAAGAAAGAAAGAAAGAAAGAAAGAAAGAAAGAAAGAAAGAAAGAAAGAAAGAAAGAAAGAAAGAAAGAAAGAAAGAAAGAAAAGGGCAAGCGTTGGTGAAACATGTGCCTCTCTTAGTTATCATACTTGTATCCCATCCTTTCGCGACAAGCACACCCAAAGATTATCGTATCATTCCTTCACAGCAGCCTTGCAAGGTAGCCTAAAAGTGAGTCATTTGCCCAAGGCAGACCAGTAAACTTCATGGCTGAATTAGGATTTGCACCTGACTTCCCCCCACCCAAGTCTGCACAAGAATATAAGAAGAGCCTGCTGGATCAGACCATCTAGTTCAGCATACTGTTTCATGCAGCCAAAGGACTGACCGGGAAGACCAAGCAAACAGGGCATAGAGGCTGAGGCCCTCCCATGCTGCTGCCTTCCAGCACCGGCATTCAGGGGTTTGTTGCCTCTGTAGATGGAAGCTCCTTTCGGTCATCAAGGCCATTAGACATTGATGGACCTCTCCTCTTTGTTTGTTCTGAACCTATTTTCCAACAATTTCATTGGGTGCCCTCAAGTTTTAGTATTATGGAAAAAAGCTCCTTCTATCTACTTTCTCCACCTCATGTATAATTTTGTCAACCTCTTATCATGTTTCCCCCTTAGCCATCTTTTCTCTAGACTGGAAAGTCCCAAACTCTCCACCCTTTCCTTGCAGGAAAGATGTTCCAACGCCCTAATCATCTTGATTGCCCTCTTTTGTACTTTTTCCAGCCCTGCGATATTCTTTGTGATACAGTGACCAGAAGTACATACAGTATTTCAAGTGAGGCCATGCCATAGATTTATACAAGGGAATTAAATATTGGCCGTTGTATTCGCAGTTCCTTTCCTAATAATTTATAGAATGAAGTTTGCCTTTTTGACCACTGCTGGACACTTGAGCAACATTTTCATCGCACTTCCCACTACAACTCCAATATCTCTTTCAGTCTCAGAATCGGCCAGTTCAGACCCCATCTGCACATACTTAAACTTAGGGTTTTTTGTTCAAATATGCATCACCTTACACTTACTCAAACAGATTTTTATGTCCCGTATTGTTGCCTACTTGCAAAATTTCAAAACATCTTCCTGTAGCTCTTCACCATCCACGTTGGTTTTTACCTTCTTGAACAATTTTGTACCATTTGCAAACTTAGCTACTACCCTGCTCACCCCCAATTCCAAATAATTTATGAGCATAGAAATATTTTAATAAAAGTTATGAATAATTTTCCTGAGATTGTGGCCTGTGTGACTTACTGTCGTTTCTTCCATCCAAATTAGAGGGCTGCACATTGGAACAGTCTTGTTTCTCCCATCCAATTGAGACCCATCTTCCATTCATTGTGTTTTGTTAAGGAACTGAAGAAATGCCTGTATTAATAAGGTGTCAATACTTGTATGTTTCCTCAAAGGAGAAAACAGTAGCTCAGAGGGGCCACTACAGGTCATAGAAGTGAGGATTACCTCTCTTCTCCTTAAGATGTAGTTCTGATCCATACATGCAAAGTACTTAATGAAAAATCACTGGGCATTCACATAAGCATTGGCACAAGTCTTGTCTTGTTTGGCCCTATCTGAAACTCTGGAGAAAGTCAATCAGAATAGGTAACACTGAACTCTTAGGCCCGATAGTCCAACTTTCTCTATTTGCATGTGTTCAAACTAATGAAGGAATGTGCATCACCTTACACTTATCCACATGGAACTTCATTTGCCATGTTGTTGCCCACTCACAAAATTTAGAAAGATCCTCCTGTAGGTCATCACAATCCACATCGGTTTTCATGGCTACTTGGCTACTACACTGCTCACCCCCAATTCCATATAATTTATGAACAAATTCAATAGGCCCACTCCCAATACCAATCCTTGTGGGTGCCCGCTGCTCACTTCCCTCCTTTACAAGAATATCTCATAGATTCCTAAACTCTGCTTCCATTTGTAATCCGTTTGTAATCCACAATAAGAGGACCCATCTTCTTATTCTGTGACTGCTAAGCTTACTGAGGAGTTTTTGGTGAGGTACCTTGTCAAAAGCATTTTGACAGTCCAAGTACATGATGTCTACTGGATCACCCTTATACACATACTTGATAACCTTTTATTCTCTGGACCCAAGCTGCAGTGTTGTTTAAGCCAGAGATCCTTGTTCTTTTTTTTTTTTTTTGCCTGCAAGCACATTTGAAATTTTGAGAAGAGATGGTGAGTACCACCTCAAAATGGCTCCCGCTGGGATGAAGGAAAGCCTGAAAGGGGAATAGAATCAGACACTGACTAAGGAAAGCCCCGGTGCTTACCAGACCTCTTGACACTCCAGTGGAAAACGTTTTCATTTGAAAGAGAGCAGGCAATGACAAGCTCTGCTTTATCGTGCCTCATCCATTTTCTGAAAAGCTTGGAGGGCTCCAAGGGGAGGACCGTGACATCAACAGGCACTACATTGGGGAGCACTGGTTGGTTTAAGGCAAAGGCCTTAGATTTATTCAGTAGAGATGGGCATGAACAGGAAAAAAAACACGAACATGATGTTCGTTGTTTGTTGCCATCTATGAACAGGGATTCACAAACATTGACGAACATGACATGTTCACAAACATGTTCATAGTTGGAGGTTCATGGGAGCCAGAACGGCCCCCTTGAGACTTAGCTGAACTAGAGCCGGGGAAAGGAGAGTCCATGGGTCTCCCCCTTTCATGTCATTTTCTCTTCACAGTGGCAAAACCTGGACTGTCTGCTGGAAGCTAATTCTGAATGTCCAATGCCCACCAAATTACAGGGGAAACAGTCCTCACTGTCCTCTGAAGACCCCCCCAAGTTTCAGAGAGATTGCACCCTGGGAAAGGCATGATCCATGGGTCTCCCCCTTTCATGTCATTTTCTCTTCACAGTGGCAAAACTGGACTGTCTGTTGGAAGCTACTTTGAGGGGTTACAAGCCAGAAGGAAAGCCAGAAGGAGTTCAGACAGAGTTCAGACAGTCCATGCCTATGTTGCCAGGGGAATTGATTGAAAGGCACCAGACTGTCTGGCTTTACGAATGGCTGACAAACGCCAGAAAGAGGGCTTGGAATGAACACATGTTTGCTGGGAATGGGGCCTCATGAACAGCTTGCTCATGAACAGCGGATTGGGCTGTTCGTTGCTTTTTTTTGGTTCGTATTGCTGTTCGTGCCCATCTCTATTATTCAGTGCCTGGATGAGAGATCAGTGGGAGTCTTAAACAGGGTTGGATCTGTCTCTGCTTTCCCCTGGCACAAAGGGGAGGAGGGGGTCTTTCTTGACCAAAATAAGCTAGGATAGAGATCATTGGTCCTTCGTGTATAAAACCATGTCGGGTGGAGGTTGTAGCAAGGAAGGAAACTGGGTGAGATTGAGCAAGAAATCTGGCTAGATCCAATTCATAAACTGTCCTGAGCCTTCTAAAGTTCTAAAGTGCAATATAGGTACAATAAGTTTTTATAAGGCCAGACCAGGAAGATTTTTGAAAGTCGAATATATTGTGCAAATAACTAATATTAAACTTTCTACTGTCAGAGACATTTGTTAGCTCAGATTTAAGGTCCTGCAAATGGATCTGTTGACGTGATTTATCTGAATTTCAGTAAAACTTTTGATAAGGTCCCCCATGACATTCTGATGGGCAAACTGGAAGACTGTGGAGTAGACTATAGGACAGTTCGGTGGATAGGGAACTGGTTGGAGGACCGCACTCAAAGAGTGGTGGTCAACGGCGTTTCATCAGATTGGAGGGAGGTGTCCAGTGGGGTGCCACAGGGCTCGGTTTTGGGCCCGGTACTTTTCAATATTTTTATCAATGATCTGGATGAAGGAGTGGAAGGGCTGCTCATTAAATTTGCTGATGATACCAAATTGGGAGGGGTAGCAAACACCCAAGAAGATAGAATTAAAATTCAACAAGACCTGAATACTCTGGAGAAGTGGGCAGCTGTGAATAGGATGCAATTCAACAAAGACAAGTGCACAGTATTACATCTGGGCCACAAAAATGAGAAGCACAAATACTGGATGGGGGATACACTTCTGGGCAGTAGTATATGTGAAAGGGATCTTGGGGTAAGAGTGGACTGTGAACTGAATATGAGCAGTCAGTGTGATGCGATGGCAAAAAAGGCTAATTCAATCCTGGGTTGTATCAAAGGGGCCATAGCATCGAAATCGCAGGAGGTCATAGCCCCTCTCTATACTGCCTTGGTCAGGCCACACCTGGAGTACTGTGTGCAGTTCTGGAGGCCTCACTTCAAAAAGGATGTGGACAAAATCGAGAGGGTGCAGAGGAGAGCGACAAGGATGATCAGGGGTCTGGAGACTGAGCCCTACGAGGAAAGGCTGAGGGCCTTGGGAATGTTTAGTTTGGAGAAGAGGAGGTTGAGGGGGGACATGATTGCTCTCTTTAAATATTTGAAAGGCTGTCATTTGGAGGAGAGCAGGGAGCTGTTCCAGTTGGCAGCAGAGGGTAGGACGCGAAGCAATGGGCTAAAACTACATGCACAAAGGTACCAACTGGATATTAGGAAAAACTTTTTCACCATCAGAGTAGTTCAAAAGTGGAATCAGCTGCCTAGGGAGGTGGTGAGCTCCCCTTCACTGGCAGTTTTCAAGAAAAGGCTGGATGAATACTTGTCAGAGATGCTTTAGGCTGATCCTGCACTGGGCAGGGGGTTGGACTAGATGGTCTGTATGGCCCTTCCAACTCTATGATTCTATGATTCTATGATCTTGTGTAAGCCATCAAGCCCAGAAAATGCATGTATTGTTCAACTTCAAAGCATAGCAATATAAACAATCTTAATTTTGCTGTTGTTGTTTTAAGATCATTTAGGAAGCTTACTATGTACATCCTGCTGTTCTTTACAGTAGGGGAAAATTATGGATTTCATGGTCAAATCTTTCTCTTCTGGGTTTCCCAAATGTTGTTCCTGAAACATCTTCAGTCTTTTGTTTGTTTTCATTTTTCAAGCAAAAATCAACTTATAAGATTTTAGAAGTTGCTGTTCTTCGTTCCATATTCCCAAATGCTGGAAAGAGGGACCAGAAAGAGAAAAATGTGGAATGATGTATCACGTTTGCTTTGTCTAACATTAGAATTGGTCTGAAATTGAATTGAAGGCCTGAATATTCTTCCTGGTGACACCTATCCACCATATTTCCCCCCTCCCTTTGGTCTTGAATGGCAATTAGGAAAAGGTTAACAGAGTGTCTTTCTCCAAGGAATCCTCTTCCTCTTTTCAAAATAACGGTGTTAGCAAAAGAAAATCCCAGATTAGGCTAACAGGTAAAAGCATGGTGAAGCCCTGGGAGATGCTGTTGGAAGTGGGGAGATTGGGAGAATCATCCCAGCGGGAGACTAATTCTCATCATTCCGAACTGCAGCTGAGACCCATTTGACTGACAGGCAGCCGGGAGCTGAAAGAGCAGCTCAGATCCCACAACTGCTGGCATGCAGACTTGAAAGAGATTTATTTCAGGATAATTAGCTGGGAGTATTAAAGTGGCAGGAAGGGTGTGCAATTACGGTTTAGCAAATAGAATGGAAAAGATTGAAAAGGGTAAAGAAGGAAAGACCCCCAAAGCAATGAATTTTTGGTCCCAAAAATGTTACCATTCATGAGTTACCATGAAGGTGTCCGAGGCTCCGTCCTTCTCTAGATCTTGCCAAGACCAAGCTCTGGCCAACATGGAGGACTTGAGTGACAATAAATGGATGCAGGCATGAGTGGCACAAAGCCATAAGATCCAAGCATGAGTAGCAGTCTGGAGTGCACCAAAGGGCAAAATGAGGTACGGCCAAGGAGCAGGCAAACAAAGAGGTAGCCTGAAGAATGATGACTTCTTTTGGCAATGAGTTGCTCAGATTAACAACAACAAAAAGAGGACCTGGAGTTTAGGAGGAAATGAGAGATGAGAAAATGGACTTGACACTTTCATGAGGCAAGACCTGTATTCCTTCTCATTTGTATCTCCAGTGTAGCCATAACCAAGTAACATCCCACCACACACACACTTATTGACACCCACTTATAGCAAAGGACTTCATCGCCTATAACCAGGATCACATTGTAACAAGCAGAGCTACACCAGCTTGTTCTCTTGCAGTGTTATATTGGGCCACTTTCTTCACCTAAAGGAGTAATGAATCCTCATGAGCAATAAACAGGCTGGGATCATAATGAAACTTGAATGGCCTTTGACTCTTTCTAGAGTTAGCCTTGGTTAGTAATTGAATAGGAGACCTCCAGCGAAGACCAGGGTTGCAGAGGCAGGCAATGGCAAACCACCTCTGTTAGTCTCTTGCCATGGAAACCCCACCAGAGGTTGCCATGAGTCAACTCCTCTCCTGTGCAATATATGTGAATGTGGGATCACTGACAACGTGGCATAGAGAGTGTAAGAGAAGTATTAGGAACATGGATGAGCATTCTGGTCCATGTGAGTTTTACATGCACATTAAGAACCATGCTAAACAAAAACTCCAGAGAAGTAGCTGGTTGCTCTCTCCTTATACGAGCAAGTAGCAAATGTCTCAACAAGGTCACTGTCAGTGTGGAGAGAATACACAAAGCTGCCTTATACTGATTCAGATCATCAGTCTATCAAAGTCAGTATGGTCCACTCTAACTGGAATCGACTCTCCAGGGCCTCAAGGCAGAGATTTTTCAGGTCACCTACTACCTGATCCTTTTTTGATGGAGATGCTGAGACTTTCTGCACACCAAGTAGATGTTCTACCACTGGGACTTTCTGCACACCAAGTAGATGTTCTACCACTGGGACTTTCTGCACACCAAGTAGATGTTCTACCACTCAGCCATGTCCCCAAGATGTATACTATTGGTTCACTATCACCTAGTGTTCTACATTGGACTACAACTGCTTTTGCAAGTTCTCACCCTGCCACCTGGAAAATGGAGGTAATTTTTGAGACTGCCAATACAAATGCCGACAACTTTCCAGACCCAAAAACAGCACCAGCTCTCAAAATGTAGCTGCTTTTAAATTATGCACAAGGTACCCAGGTATCCTGGAGCCTGTGTGATCCATGCAAGGCCCATGTAACTGTGAAAACATGCTAGCCTCAGCTACTTGGCCAGCCACCTTGATGAATGCCACCAACCACCTATATGCAAAAACTAACTGAAATCCTACTCACTTAGAATTGAGATCAAATCACCACAACAATCTTATGGGATGTTCCACTTGAGAGAAAACAATCATTAAGGGAAAAGTAAGTTTGATTTTCAGACCTCTAATTTGCAAAAACTGAATCATCTCGGCTCTTCATGAGATCAGTCGAGGGCAAGCTGAGGTTCCATTGGAGTCAACAGGGCTTAAGTATGCTCAGCTATATCTGGACAGCACCTATTGTTGGGATGTTACCAGAACTGCTCTTTATTATAATGGGGAATTAGCTATAGCAGTCTGTAACTATTAATATTAAGCGAGGATCATAACCTATGTTTACGGAGGTCCCGATCCCAGACACTCTAGTGAAAAAGAGGCAGACAAGGAGTAAGGTCCAAACACGTGTATTGAGTGTAGCGTAAGCCTAGCTTGCACAATCATACAAAGAACATACAAGGTCTAAGAAATACAGAGTAGGAAATACAGAGACGTTCGCATTAGCGGGTTCCCAACGATGGTAAGGGAAATACTCACAATCCTGGAGCGAAGCAGAGACACGGCAGCGAGGGTGGCCCAATGCCAGCACTGGGACCACAGACGGACAGCAAGGAGGTCTGGATAGGGAATGGCCGAGGCACCGAGTGGTCTGGGAGACCAGCTTAAATACCCCAAAACGTACCCTGGGGCTGGTGCTGTACTTGGTGGTTCTCACAGATTAAAACAAAGGGTCTAATGGGCTACTGAATGGCTTGGATGGGCCACTTTGGTAATCAGATTGTGATAAGTGACACCTCAGGAAGAGGGGACAAAAGAGGGAGGGGGAAATCCAAGTGGGCTGAAAGGATGTTCCAGCGGACACGGCTTGTCCTGATGTCATCAGCTTCTGGAATGCGGAGGTTTCTTTGAGATGCATTCTCTAAGTGCTTGGGATGGTCAGCACTTAGTTCTTCTCCGGGGCGGCTCCTAAGATATGCAGAGCGGGGCGAGGGGCTCTCGCTGCGGACGTGGTGTGCCCGCTTCGCCGAAATGGCTTCTCAAAGCAGTCTTCTTCCCCGGGTCTTCTGGCTGCCTGAGAACATGGATGCCGGCTGGGCATAGCTGGGGCTGGATAGCAGGCTGCCCAGTAGCGAGGGCAAGCTCGGCGACCGGCTCGCGGGAGGCTCCAGGCGGGAACTGACCAGGGAGCGCCTAGCCAGGCTCGCTGGAGGTTTCCCCGGCTGGCGCCCGGCTGCTAGCAGCGGCTTGGGCCCATATGAGGCAGGCTTCCATGGAGGCAGCGGGAACGACACTTTAAAACACAGTCCAAAGCAGGGAACAGGCACGGTCCGTGGCAGATGGCAATGCAGGCACGGGGAACACAGTCCAAACACACACTGGGAATTCCAGATACAGGTCAGGGCAGGGCTGCCCAGAAAGAGAGTCCTTTGTGCAGTTACCCACACATGGAGTCAGTAAACTACACAGTCTATTGCAGCAGCAAGGTAATTGACACGCAGACAGGAAACTGACACGTGTATCAGAACACACACGTGCAAAGCAATCTTTGTGCAGCAGTGAAACAGCAACACAGGAAACTTTAGCACAGTTCATGGCAGGCTTCAAAGCAGGGGAGGGGGCCTACTTGGCAACAATTCCCCCCCTCGGAGACCCCGGGACGTCAGGCGCGCGGGTCTCCGAACTTGGCTTCAAAGGCGAGGTGGTTGGCAATGTCCGGTGGTCGAGCTTCGAGCGAAAGAGGAGTGGGAAGGGAAGGAGGGGGAGGCGTCACTCAAAAATTTAGTTTGGAGAACCACCTAACCGAATAAGTGCAATTTAGACCAGCCAATGGGCTGCAGGTCTCTGGGTTCACACCAGGGGGTGTGCTAAGTGCAATTGTCAGAATAAATAGTAATAATTCATAGCAATAGTAATTCATAGTAATAGGCAACAATGATCAATTCATGCATATAAATAGCAATAATTCATAATTGTGTACATTGATTAATTCATGATTGAAGGTAATTCATACGGAATTCATGATGGGTTAAAAGCACTAAAAACCAGGAGCAATTAATATACATGGATCAATTCATGGATAGTTAAAATCATAAATAGATACATAGGATTAAAAGCAGGGACAATTAAAAGCAATTCATACAGGGTAAAGTGAAATGTGCAAGCATGGCATAATTCATCAAGGGTAGAGTAATTCATAAATGGCTAAAATCATAAATACATACATGTGATTAAAAGCAATAGTTCATGAAGTCAAAAGCAGCAAGAATAAAAGCAAGTGCGTGGAAACAATTCATGAGGGGTAGGCGGCGGAAGGGCTCATGGGGGCAGAAAAATAAACTCTGCGATTAAAACCCAAATCAATATGGCTGGATTAAAATCAAATTCATAGACTAGAACTGCCTCGGCGGAGGGAGTCAGGTTAAAAAGGCAATTCAAAAGGTTAAAATCAAATTCATAGGGATAAAGTTCATGGGCGCACTTGCAGTAGATAGAGGGAGGGACTAGTTCGGGGCTAAATTCATGGGAGTAAAATTCATAAAAGTAATGGAAAGAAATTCATAAAACCATAGAGCAACAAAGATCACAGACGGCTCAGTCCGCAGTACAGCTGCTGGACTGGGTTGCATATTTACAAGAACAAGCAAGCTTAGTTCATGTGCTCCAAAACACACTTCCACCCCCCCTTGCTGTCTGTGTCAATCCGCAGAGCAGGGTCGGCAGGCGGCGAGAAGGGCTTCAGGCACACAGTTCTAGTCCTCATGGAAGAAGCGCTGCTGGCGTTTGTTCGTAGGCAGGCCGTGGGCTGGGAGGCAGAGAAACACGTCCCTCCCTAGTCCACAAGAGGGCCTCGGAGCGGTGTCCGGCAGCAAAGCGTCCATGGGGCTGGTTCAGGATCCGTACACATGATCATAACAACACAAGCAATAAAACCAACAAAGGCTAAAACGGGGCGCCAAGAACAACCCTTAAGGCAGAAGAAGGTCGGGGCTATAGTGATCCAAGCGGTAAGACAGCTGGAGTTGCTGGAGCTGTCGGCGGCTCCAACAGCCCAAATAAAGTAATGAGGCACATAATAAAACTTGAAAGGCCAAAATCACAACGATCGGGTGCAGAGCCAAATTGTAAATTCCAGTGGCAGTGGGGCTCCAACCAAAGAGGGTCTCCCACCACGAGTGCTCTCCGGTGGTCTTGATTCGTTGGACCAGGTCCAGGATCTCCTTGCCGTTGTGGGACACAACCAAAGCAGTGGTATCCCCGTCCCTCTGGATGCTCTGGAGGGTGCGGTGGAGCTGCGGGTGGGTCAGGAGCTCGTGAATTAATTCCAGACCGATGCCAAGGGGAATGGGCTTCACATGTCGATAGATGGAGGGTGCCACCAGGATCTCTTCTTGGGTCCAGACTGGTACCGTGTAGGTGAAGTCGCAGGCTGCCACCGAAGACAGGTTGCAAAAGCAGCGATTGACTCCCGGGATCACGGGCTTGAGCTGGAACGAGTTCAGGATCACAAAATCGCAGGCCGTTCGCACGCAGGCACATCCTTTCCCAATGTAGACCACAGCGGAGCTGTTCTCCCGGACGACCTCGAAAGGGCACTCATTGAGGGCGTCGACTTGCGGGGCTACACAGGGGTGATGAGGTGCAAAGGCTTGGTCCTGGCAGATGAAGCCGGTCTGGTCTCGATGCTGGCACCCTTGGAGGCTGACGAGCTGCCATCCGGTCGGGGTGAAGCGGGCCCAATGGTCGGGGTGGCGAGCGTAGAGGACTTCGGTGTCACTGACTTGGAGTCCCAGAGGCACGACTGGATACACATGGAATGACTCATGCGCACTGGCCGTTAATAAAAATAATTTAAGCTCCTGGGTGGTCGGTGAGAATGAGGAATTTACGAGAGACCACCAGGATTCAAGCTCCAGTTCTATAGGTGACAATTTGGGCATAATCAATCTTTTAATTTCCAGGGGCAAGTGCCCGTCCATGGCTTGCCGAATTAGCCCCATGGCCACAGCCTGATTTAATTGTTGGGCTTGCATACATGCCATGGCTATTGACACGTTGCGTTCAAAAGACTGTGTCCCTTTGAGCAGCAGAGAAAAATCTCTTTCAATTTGACTCTCCCAGTTAACTAAAATGGAGCTGATCTCGTGTTGCCCATTCGAAATGGAATTTAGGGACTGCACCACCGGTTTACCTAAGTCGGAGATGCTAGTCGTGACATGGGCAAACTTATTAGCGAGAGTCTCAATATTGACCGAATCCATGATTGCTAAGCCTCCGGCTGCAGGAGCAGTCCAGTCGGCAATGCTTCGTCTGGCACGCGAGAGAGAAGGAGAGGGATCGATCCACAGTTGTAGCCATGCATTCCAACCCTTGCTACCGGCCTCCAAATAGGGAGCGCACTGCGGCAGCCTCTGGGTTATATTTAGCTCAGCTAAGTCTATGCGGATCTCTTTCAAAGACATTTGCGGGCGGACTAGAACTCTCTCTCGAATGTCAGTTTTCAAAACATGGGAGCCCACTATATGCGTGCCGCCTTGGCTTAATTGCTTATTGCTAACAATCAAAGGGTCAATTTGGATGGTGTGGGTCTCCTGGGTCCGGATCAGCAGGGAATAATTGCCTGGTTCGTGAGTCAAATTTACAAAGAGCAGCCCAAGCCGGTGAAATTTCTCTACTAGGGGCTTGGTTTGGCATTCGGGCGTCTGTTGAACCAGTATCCAATCGGGTGGGCCATGTTTGGCTAGGTCTTCCTCTTTTACAATCCAGGTCAGGTTCTCCCAGCGTTCTATAGCAAAGGAGAGAACTGCGCCTGAAGGGGGCGTGATAGTGACAGATGCAGATTCAATGGCAGTGGTGCCTAGTAGGATGGTCATTCTAAAGGGGTCTCCTGCCTTCCATACTGCGGCCGACACTAAAATAACTTCACAGTATGGTCCGAAAGCCTCAGTAACAAATGGCGAGGTTTCGAAGTTGACAGGGGTGGTATATCTGTCTACCACCGGGACTGCGGTGGGGGCTGGCCTGATACGGGGAAGAAACATACAAGGAATCGGAGCAAGTGGTGAAACTGTATCGGTAGGCGAGTAGCATACTAATTCTTGGGACATGGTTTTTACTCCCACACATAAAATAACAAGCTCTGGGGGTCGGATCCACTGCTCTTCACAACTGCGGAAGTTAGTGCGATCCGTAGGGGTGGTCATATTGCTCTGCTGCACAACTTTGCAGACCATCATTTCATTTTCTGCTAGGGTATTGATGCATCTCCAGTGGGGGTAGGGCATTAATTTAGACGGGCGTCCCTCTATTAGGGTGCCTGCCAGCACGAGCAAACACAGAGTGGCCAGGTGCCTCATCTCCTGGCCTTCTTTTTCCTTTCTGTAGTGAAAATATCCTGGGGAGACCTGCGGATATAAGTACAGGTTCCCTGAGTTTGTTGCAGCAAAATGAATGAAGTGAAGTAGGGAAAAAGAAAAGGGCGTTTTTCTGCCAGCACTGTCTGTTAAACGGGGTTCGAACGAGAAGTCCCAGAGCACTAAGCGAGCCTTCCAGCTTGTTGCTCTGGGGAACTCCTGTGCGAAGGTTTCTTTCTCAAGCATGTATATTTCAGAGGGTAAACGTCTTTACGTCGGGCAAGGGTCGGCTGTACGTTAGGCGGGATTATGCAAACTCGCCCCAGGGGTCCCTGGGTGCCTAGACTATGTGGCCTTCAGGTGCCCCTGGCTTGGCGGCGGGCTGTTTTTATTTTGCGGGCTGAGAGCTATCGGTCCGGCTCGGCCTGGCCTTGCCGTTTTAAAAAGAAAAAACTAGAGAGCGGTTTCCATTAACTATAAGGGTTGCTGCAGACGGGGGCCCTCGTTTTAATTTTTCAAAAATAGGCCTTCGTCATATGTTTGCAGGACTACCAATTTTTTGGGGGGGACTCCCTCGGGAGGCCCCATTTTCTGGTTTAAAAAAAAGGTACACCGGGCAAAAAGAAAAATGCACTGAGCACAAAAAGAAAAATACACTGAGCAAGAAGCATACGGGTGTGGGGTACTTTCGGGTTGCCCTCACTTGGAAGGCCTGGCAGGGCTTCATTATAACTTCAATATGTCTCCCCCCCTTCTTTTCCCTTGTACGGTACGGGCAAGGGAAAAGATTTCGGTACGTGGGGCGAGCGGCTGCTGGCGGAAAGGGCCGAAGTGGAGCCGAGGGCGCTCGGCGGCGTTTATCGAAAAGCGGCGGAGACGGCCGAGATCTGCGGGCGCCACTGGGTCTGGGTTATTCGGGGGTCATCTTGGCGCAGGGGATCCTGGCTATGTAAATGAGGCACGCTGCCCCTTGTGCGTGGCGAACGCACCCCAATAACATATTCCAGAGGGCACATATTTACAAAATACTGGCGGGTCTTTTACCTTTGCACTAAAGCGTACTGGATGGTGGCGCCGTATAGCAACTCACCATGACGAATATGAACATTAGTAAAAGAGGGATGTTGGGCTATCTGGGGGTCCTTTTCCAGGGGAGGCACGGCCCTCAAAGCCAAAGCCGACCATCATGCGAAAGCGTGGGTCTGGCAGGTGAGACCCCGAATCTACGTAGATGCGGGATCTTCACCAGCACGGCGGGTGAAATGTTTTCAAATACAGAGATCACCTTTATTGGTGTGTCTCCAATATTGGAAATGCATTCACTCTTGGGCTAAAGCCTCTCCAAACACTTTCACACACAGCAAATCTCTTTTGCCTGTGCAATTTTTTCCCGAACATGCGGCTTACAATCCAATTAAGAATCACCCTCGGTGGTGGTCCTATTTGGCTTTGGTTGCCGTGTCTTCCCCAAGGGTCCCAACTGTGGGGCCCGCCTAATGAAGTTAAAGAATAGAATTGGAAAAACTTTGGACATTCACACCTATATCTACATATTCTACTGTTTCTTTTATACTAAGGCTACAAAGGTCTGGTCTAAGGGAACACAGGGTATCTCTGGCCCAGGGTGAAGGGATATCTGGCGAATCACTGGGCAGAGGGGGGCTGGGCTGGTGGCGGCTCCCCCAGGATCATACACAGGAGGGGCAGTTTGCAGCGGCTTCCCTTTCCATTCTTTTAACTGAGAGGCGTGAAAGTATTTTAACCAAGTGCCTCCTGTCTTTCTCTGGATAGCTACCTGATAGACAGCTGGGGAGACTCTTTTCGTGATGGGGACTGGGCCCTGCCATTTGGCTGCTAGTGAATGCGCCTTTTGCGAGAACTTCCTGTACAGAACGAGCTGTCCTTCCTCCCACTGCCTGGGGTTCCTGACCCATCCTAATTTGCGGTCCATCTCTTTCTGAGCGGTGCCCAACTTCTGGGCCACTTGCATGTGGACGGCGTGTATAGATGAGAGCAGGTCTTGAACCCAAGCGTCATTAATCACTACGGGCTGCATATCAGAAGGGAGCTGCGTATCTAGCCAGAAGGCTTCCGGGAGCTGCATTCTTCGCCCTGTCATTACCATATGGGGGGTGAGCCCGTGAACTGCGGTGGTGCCTCTGATGGCCATTAGGATTATGGGGAGTTTTTCATCCCAGTCTCTCCCGGAGGAGCGAACCATTTTGCGGAGAGCCTCCTTGAGGGTCCGGTTGGTTCTTTCTATGGCGCCCGAGGCTTGAGGGTGGCCGGCTATGTGGAACCGCTGCTGGATGCCCAGTGCTTTACAAAGCTCCTGTGTAACTTCTCCGATAAAGTGTGAGCCTAAATCGGAGTCCATGACTCGCACAATGCCCCATCTTGAAAAGACATTGTTGAACAGTAGTTTGGCCGTGGTGGCTGCATTGTTGCGCTTGCACGGAAACGCTTCGACCCATTTGCTAAAGGGGTCTATGACAGTGAGACAGTAGCGATTGCCACGAGCAGTGGGGGGAAGGGGGCCGATAAAGTCAATCTGTATGCGAGCCCAGGGTCCGTCAATTCTCTGATGCTGGAGGGGGGCCCTAGGTCCGGTGGGGTCTGCATTGACCATAGCGCAGGACAGACAGTTGTCTACCCATTGCGCTACTTCGGTGCGCATGCCAGGCCACCAACCAACCTCTTTTACCCTTTCCAGAGTCAGATCCTTGCCTCGGTGTCCCTGCTCGTGGACAAACTGAATTAAGTCAGCCCTAACTTCCAATGGCACTACCCAATGGCGTTCGCCGGCTGCATCCACTGCCCAAACTATGCCTTCCTCTTCTCTGATCATGAGTCTCCCTGTCTGATCCCTTCCTGCGGCTAGGAGGTCAGTTATTTCTGGGTCTGATTGCTGCAGTTGTGCTAGGTCTAGTGTTCCCGTAGTTCCCCGAGCCTGGCTGCGGGCTTGTGCGCGAGTGGTGACAGGGTGTAAGGGGCAATCGGTGGCTGGTTCCGGTAGGGGAGCATTTTCAGTGGCGGCTGCCTTGGCTGCGAGGTCTGCCTGGTCATTCCAATAAGCGGTCTCTGAGTTTGTCTTCTGGTGTCCCTTGACATGGGTAACCTGCGTTGGGCCTGAGCGGGACTGAAGGAGTGCTGCTACTTGCTGCCATAGCTGTAGGTGGGCTACGGGTTTCCCATCGCTAGCTCTCCACCCCTGATTCTGCCATACCGGGAGCCAGACCGTGGCGGCTTTGGCCGTCCAATCCGAGTCTGTGTAAATGGCAAGCGGGCTTTCTGGGGGCTCAAACTCAAGCACTGCCAGAAGCGCTTGCACCTCAGCCGCTTGGCTGGAATGGGGGCGGGCTGGACCTTTGAGAGTATGGGCGTCGCTCACTCGCACGGCGCCGTAGCCTGTCCGAGGAGAGCCTCCAACGTGAAAGGAGGAGCCGTCACAGAACCAGCATGTGAAGCCGTTCTGTCGGGCTTCCTCTAGCGGGACTCCCCAAGTGACTGGCCAGACAACCTGCGGTGGCGGGTCCAGGGGGCACTCGTGCTCGGTCCCGGTTACTAACAGGCCATAGGGGGCTGGTGGCTCGGTGGCTTCCTTTTTAAATTCCACTCCGCGGTTGACTAGGGCCAGGGTCCACTGCGCTATGCGGGCGTTTGAGACTTGTCCATCTTGTATTTTTCCCGACAGGATATATTTGAGAGGCGTGTGAGTGGTTTGAACTATTGTACGTGAACCTCCTATGATAAATTCCCAATGGGTCAGACTCCAAACTAGAGCAAGGCAAGTCTTTTCGCATGGGCTGAACTTGGTCTCTACTGCGGTTAGGTTGCGAGAGGCATAGGCTACTACTCTAGCGGTCCCCGCTTGCTGCTGGGTGAGCGTGGCTCCTATGCTCTTGTCTGATACTGCCAGCTGAATAAAGAATGGCTGAGTTACATCTGGATGGGCTAGGGCCGGGGCCGCGGCCAGGCTACGCTTTAGCTCGGCTAAGGCTGTCTGTTGCTCCGGTCCCCACTCCCAGGAAGTGTTCTTCTTGAGGAGAGCATAAAGGGGGCGAGCTTTGTCTGCAAAGGACTCAATGAAGTCTCGGGAAAAGTTAAAAGTTCCTAGAAGGGCTCTGAGGGAGGGGACATCGGTGGGTGCAGGCAGCTTGGAAATGACCTCCATTCGCTGGGCGTCCGGGGTGCGACCCTCGGGTCCCAGGGTCAGACCCAGGTACTTGACGCTGGTCTGAACCAATTGGGCCTTTTCCCTGCTTGCCTTGAACCCAGTCTCGCGGAGGAGTTCCAGGACTTCCCTAGTGATCTGGTGGGCTAATTCTTCCGTGGGGGCGTGGACTAAAATGTCATCCACGTAGCTCAGTACGTGGGGCCTCGAGGAGGGTTGGAGGCGTTCCCACATCTGAACCACATGGGCATGACAAATGCTGGGGCTGGAGTGGAATCCCTGGGGTGTCCGCTTGAATGCGTATTGCTGGCCGCGGAAAGTGAACGCGAACTTGTACCAGCAAGACTCATGCAACCGGATGGAGTGGAAAGCATTGGCCAGGTCTATGACCGAGTAGAACCGGGACCCAGCGGCAATGGCCGTTAGGATCTCATTGTACTTGGCCACAACCGGGGCAACTGGAGGGGTGGTGGCATTCAGGGCACGGAAGTCGACCGTCATTCTCCAGGTCACTCCATCTGCTTTTAGAACTGGCCACAATGGGGCGTTGCAGATGGACTGCATCGGGAGTATGACGTCCCACTCAAGGAGTCCTTCTATAGTTTTGGCTATCCCTGCCTCAGCTTCCGCTGGGTACTTGTACTGTCGTTGGGGAGGGGGGTCCTTTCCTTCAATCAGGACGCAGGCGCCCTTCACTATCCCACACTCGGCCTTGTCTGTCACCCACACTTCGGGAAAGTCCTGAACCCAGGGGTCTCCTGTGATGGGGGCGAGAGGGAGGGGGGCCTTAAGGGCTGCGCACCGATGGATTGCATTGATGAAGTCTGGGCCTCCTGGGATGCGCCACAGGAGCCCATTTGCTAGGTCGATGGTCAGTCCCTCGGCACGGAAAAATGGCATGCCCAAAAGTCCATCGTCTTCTCCCCGGTTTGCGCATGCCGAAATCCGGGTGGCCAGGTTCCCAACGGAGAGGGGAATATCCTGCCAGACCGGGGATTCCTGCATGCCGCCTCCAAAACCGGCGAGTTGCATGGTTGTGGGGGTCTGGGTGCCCTTCGTGACTAAGGTGGGCCGGAGTATGTTAAGTGAAGCTCCGGTATCTATGAGGAGAGTGGCAGGCTTCTTCTTTTCCCCGGGAGTCCCGATCCCTGCCTTCACTGTCGGTCTCCCCCATGTGTCCGGCTTTAGTTTGGCAACTATGCCCACGGAGGGAGACTGGGACTCGGGGCAACCCTATTCTGATCCTGCACACTGGTCGGTGGAAGCGGCGCTTCCTCTAAAGGGGTTGTTGGGGCTCGGGCGTTCCCGGACTGCAGCTATCGGGGGACTCGAGAAGGGAGGGTCCGGCGGTAAAGGGGGCGCCGACGGAGGTACTGGGGGCTGCTGCTGGTCTTCCCACTCCATGATCGCCTTCATTAGAACGGACGTGGGCTTCCCGTCAAATAGCTCCATGTTCGCTCCAATGTTTTTGAGGCGCATCCATAGTTCCCAACGGAGGGAGTCCCTGGACTGGGGCGTGCTGCCGCGGTCCCGGTAGCCCTCGTGGTCGCCCTGCGATGCTCCCCAAGCATTAGACTGATCTGGAGGCGGGTAGACCTGATGATTGTACGGGTGTGATGCTCGCGAGTGAGAAGGGGCTAGGGGCGCCTCCTGTAATCGGGGCTCGTGGGGTCCCTGCTGGGAGGAGGAACTGTAACTCGGGGTGGGCGCAAAGGAAACTCCCGGGCGGTAGTCCCTTGGTCCTCTTCCCCGGTTAAAGCTACTGCTCCTTCCCCTCAGGATCCCTCCCCTTGCCTCCGGGTACGGGCTGCGTCTCTGCGGTCGGTATTGAGAGTGGGGGCCATGATTGGCATAGGTGACTGCACTTATCGGCTCGCTCTCCTTTCTACGAGAGGCCGGGGACTTCACATGGCGGATGGCGCCGGTCTCTCGCAACAGTCCAGCAATGCTCCTGATGCGGGATTCCAGCTCTCCCCATGTAATGCTCCCGGGCTCGACTCCTGCTAGGGCTAGGCGAGTGGTGCTGTTGAGCCCATCTATGACTGCCCTCCTGAATTCTAAGTCGTCGAAGTCCGGCATGTCGCTCAAATCTAAATCTACTTCGTCTGCTAGTTCGGCTAGGAGCTGTTTCCTGGCTAAATATGCCTCTGGATCCTCTCCGGGTTTTTGAGACTCTGCAATATACAGGGCTTTTAAACTCTTGGTGGGCCACAGGAAGGCACACAACTCTTTCATGGCACCATACTGACTGCGAGTGGCTAGTCTCCTGTTAGAAATGTATGCATTAAGAGAGGTGACTATTTCGGGGCTGGCACAATGGCGGGCCAGCTGAGCTACATCGGAGCCACTGGCAGAGGGCTGGGACATGGTCACGTGTGCAAACCATTGTATAGCTGAGTCTCGGTTCAGGGGTCCCATGCGGTCTGCTATGGCTTGGAGCTCATCGGGCCTCCAATTGCGGGTCTCCTTAACTATTCGGTCTGTCTTCCTGCCATCCTCGTCTGTGGAGACAATTTCTTTGGTAGCTATCGGATGGAGGGGCTGTGGAGCTTCCTCGGGCTGGGACGAAGGGGGTGACCAACTGTCGGTACTACCTTCGGGGAGGGCCAAGAGGGCTGAGGGGTGCACGGCGGAAATTACGGCCTGTTGCATCCCCAAGTGTCGCTTCAGGGCCTCTAGCTCCCTCTTACAAGCTGAATGGTCCGCGGCTGCGGTTTTAGACTGGTTGTGGTCCGCCATGAACCGGGCGGCATGGGTGAGCTTAGTAATCTCCTCTTGTCCCTCAGTTAATGCGTGCTCAGCCATATCGGCACGAGCGGCGGCCGCTTCAGCCTTGTGCTGGGCGTCCTGGAGGGCGGTAGTTAATCCCTGTTTCTCTAGTATGAAATTGACGCGTTCGGCGCGCCACTCAACTGCCTTTTCCTCATGTTCTTTCTCCTGTTCGGTTAGCTTGGTCCTGAGAGTCTGGATTTCTAGGCGCAAGGCGTCCTGTTCTCGTTTGGACCTCTCCTCTAACTCCTCCTGTGTGGTTTGTAACTTACTAATTAGGGACACGCTGTCCTGCAGGGCAGTGAAAAGTGCCCAGGCTCCATATCTGTCCTTCTTGCTAGACCTAGGTTTCTCCTTGTCACAGAAGTCCTGGAAGGCGCTTCTAACTATCTGGAGTGGGTCGGGTCCCTTGAAGGAACCGGCTTCCCAAGGGCAATCTCCCTTCTTAACTAGCCACTTCTCCAGGCGGGGCACGGTGGGGTTTGCCCGGTACATCTTGCTTTCGTTTAAGGCTGATCACGGGGGAGGTTAAAGAGTGGATCAGCGACACCAGGGGTGGGGCGATTAAAGCTGCTCAAGGGTTTTAACAACTTCTTCCTCTCTATGTTCCTTTTGGGAGGTTTATCCTTCCCTCAGGTCCTCAAGGGTTTTTACCAGGGGGTTTTAAGGTTCTACTTTTAGGTTCACAAGGGTACCTTTAAAGGGTTCTACACTCAATCCTTCTCCACCGGGGGAGAGGGGAAAATTCCTATTCCCGTTTCAAGCTTGCCTACAAGCCACGGGACCAGGAAAAGTTTACTGGCTCAGAAGGTGCTCTCAAGCTCTCTAAGCCCAAGAACCAAAAACGCTCAGTGCTTCCAAGCCTCTGCCTAGAAGCCAAAGCTCAGGGGTCTCCCAAGCCTCTGCGCTCAGAAAACCAAAAAGTGTTCCCAAGCCTCTGCTCAGAAACTGAAATGCTTCCAAGCCTCTGCTCAGAAGCTACAAATGCTCTCAAGCTCTCTGCCCAAGAACTAAACTCAAAAAGTCCCCAGGCCTCGTGCTCAGAGACAAACGGTTAAACTGTCTCCAAGCCAAGACCAAAAGACTACAGCGCTCAAGGACTGCCTCTGCACGTCCCCAAGCAAAATTGCTCAGGAGTAACACTTACTGTACTCCCAAGCGGAAAAAGCGCTCAAGAGTTCTACCAACTCTCAAGCGAAAATGTGCCCAAGAGTCCCACTGACTCCCAAGCGAGGTGCGCCCACGAGTCTGACTTACAACTCGCAAGCGGAAAGGCGCCCAAGAGTCTAACTTAAAACTCTTAAGCACGGTGCGGCCGGCTGCCGCGGGGCTTCAGGAACCTGGCTTTAGATTCCCAAAGCTAAACTAACTAAACAAACGGACTATCGATCCCTTCACGTTTCCTCCGGAGCGGGGATTGAAGCCTAAGTGCTGGCAGGAACGGGGTTTGGACGGACTTAGGAGAGACGGGGGAGGGCGGAAAAGAGTTTTATATGTGCTGCTTCAGGATATATATCTATAGAGCCTACTTCTGGGATCCCACCCACATAGACGCGTTTAGGCGGCCCGGAAGGTGGCCAGGAACTTCACCAGTTCAGAGGTCCTCACCCACAGTACACCGGTTATAACGGCTGGAGGGCCTCGCGGTGCACCACAAAAGGCAAGTAGTCCAAAGCTGGCTGAAGGAGGAAATGGGGGAAAAGCCAACCCACAAGATAGAAATGCTCGCTAGAGCCACACACATTCACACTTTTAATTCCCTGAGCTAGAATTGCGCTCTTTACACTGAGGTCTGGAAAATTTTCCTCTAAGTCAGTTCACTGAAGACACGCGTGTCGACTCACGTGTATTCACACGAACTGGGTTATGCCCGCATTCTCCACCAGTAAACTGTTACCAGAACTGCTCTTTATTATAATGGGGAATTAGCTATAGCAGTCTGTAACTATTAATATTAAGCGAGGATCATAACCTATGTTTACGGAGGTCCCGATCCCAGACACTCTAGTGAAAAAGAGGCAGACAAGGAGTAAGGTCCAAACACGTGTATTGAGTGTAGCGTAAGCCTAGCTTGCACAATCATACAAAGAACATACAAGGTCTAAGAAATACAGAGTAGGAAATACAGAGACGTTCGCATTAGCGGGTTCCCAACGATGGTAAGGGAAATACTCACAATCCTGGAGCGAAGCAGAGACACGGCAGCGAGGGTGGCCCAATGCCAGCACTGGGACCACAGACGGACAGCAAGGAGGTCTGGATAGGGAATGGCCGAGGCACCGAGTGGTCTGGGAGACCAGCTTAAATACCCCAAAACGTACCCTGGGGCTGGTGCTGTACTTGGTGGTTCTCACAGATTAAAACAAAGGGTCTAATGGGCTACTGAATGGCTTGGATGGGCCACTTTGGTAATCAGATTGTGATAAGTGACACCTCAGGAAGAGGGGACAAAAGAGGGAGGGGGAAATCCAAGTGGGCTGAAAGGATGTTCCAGCGGACACGGCTTGTCCTGATGTCATCAGCTTCTGGAATGCGGAGGTTTCTTTGAGATGCATTCTCTAAGTGCTTGGGATGGTCAGCACTTAGTTCTTCTCCGGGGCGGCTCCTAAGATATGCAGAGCGGGGCGAGGGGCTCTCGCTGCGGACGTGGTGTGCCCGCTTCGCCGAAATGGCTTCTCAAAGCAGTCTTCTTCCCCGGGTCTTCTGGCTGCCTGAGAACATGGATGCCGGCTGGGCATAGCTGGGGCTGGATAGCAGGCTGCCCAGTAGCGAGGGCAAGCTCGGCGACCGGCTCGCGGGAGGCTCCAGGCGGGAACTGACCAGGGAGCGCCTAGCCAGGCTCGCTGGAGGTTTCCCCGGCTGGCGCCCGGCTGCTAGCAGCGGCTTGGGCCCATATGAGGCAGGCTTCCATGGAGGCAGCGGGAACGACACTTTAAAACACAGTCCAAAGCAGGGAACAGGCACGGTCCGTGGCAGATGGCAATGCAGGCACGGGGAACACAGTCCAAACACACACTGGGAATTCCAGATACAGGTCAGGGCAGGGCTGCCCAGAAAGAGAGTCCTTTGTGCAGTTACCCACACATGGAGTCAGTAAACTACACAGTCTATTGCAGCAGCAAGGTAATTGACACGCAGACAGGAAACTGACACGTGTATCAGAACACACACGTGCAAAGCAATCTTTGTGCAGCAGTGAAACAGCAACGCAGGAAACTTTAGCACAGTTCATGGCAGGCTTCAAAGCAGGGGAGGGGGCCTACTTGGCAACAGGGAAGTTTCTCTTAATGTTTAACTCTAATGTTCTATCCTATTGTTAGAATCTACAGATTCATGTCATCGTGGATATGGTGATCCGATGGAAAAAGAAGGTAGGCTAGTTCACGTCTTAGGAATCTTAGCAAACTTAGCAAAGAGGACTGATATGAAGAAGATGAATATCTGTGAATATCTGAAATTTTGTAGAATACTGACAATCCCATATACATTTCATAAATTTTCAAAAACAGAATTTCTCCTTTATAAGGATATAACTCCAGTGAATGCTGTCAGTTAAATTTAGGTTACTGTCAGTATTCACCAGTGTATCTCTAAATTCATTTTCACTAAATTCACTAAATTCATTTGGGATTGTCAATATTCACATTTGAATGTCAGCATTCCCCCCAATGATGGGCATTCACTGTCATACAAAGGCTGTCAATCACAAAGAATTTCTTTGTCTGAAGTTAAAGGGGCAGGCGTTAGGCTCTGTCTACTCATCATCATAAAGTCCTCATGTTTGTAAAGGGAACAACACAGCTTCTGAGATGAGAGTTTTGTGCCTTCCAGATGTACACAGGCTCTTCCCTGTTTGTGAACATAGCATGCAGAGGAAAGTGGCTGTAGCCTCCTTGACCCACTGTTTCTACATCCTCAGACTGCTGTGTGGAACTGCTATTGGCTCCATGGGGGAAATTATGTGTAGTTACTTAAGTTACATTATTATTATAACGGAATGAATAGCAGTTCCATGGGATGGTCTGAGGACATGAAAAAAACAACAGGAGGCTACAGCCGCTTTTCCCTACATGCTGTGGTCACAAACAGAAAAGAGCTAGTGTGTGTCTGCAAGGCACAAAACTCCCATTGCACATGTGATACAAAGTCCTCACTGCACCCTCACATTACACAGGTTGGGTCTGAGGTCCCCAAAATGTGTCCTGAATAACAGTCTCACATAGGTTGCAGGTTCTCCTCAACGTCAAGGGTCTTAAACAGTAAAGAGCTGTGAACTATTGAGGAATATTCAGGCCTCGGGGCAATCAAAAGGAAGAGTGTAATGCTAGGAAGGATTTTGGTGGCCATGAATTGGAAGAGTGGCAAAAACGCAACAGGTATCCTTAGAACAGAGATTTCCATCGTGGTGCCCATGGGTACCATAGTGCCCACCAATGTGTTTCCTGGAGCCCATATCCTTCTTCCCCAAAGCAAAGAAGGAACCCTTTCTTTCCTCCACCATACTGGAGCAGTAAGTATCTCAGGAGACATCTCCTTTGTATCTGCCAGGTGCATCTATCAAAAAAACCCTGCCTCCATCATAAGAGGACACTTGGCTTGGAATCTCCCATTTTCTGATTGGCCACAACATTTATGACAGGCATTTTGTGGGTTGTTGAGCCACACAGGGCAGCCTTTTTGTAGTGATATTTTCAAAATTCCAAAAAGTACCTACAGAGTCAACAATGGAGACTCATGCCTTAGAAGCTCCTCCTTCAAAACTGGATTTAAGGATAAGAACATAAGAAGAGCCCTGCTGGATCACACCAGTGGAGCACCTAGTCTAGCATCCTGATGTTGACTCCTGGCACTGGAATTAAAAGATTAACTGCTTCTGTATACCGAAGTTCCCTTTAGGCAACATGGCTAATAGCCACTGATAGACCTATCCTCCTTGAATCTGGCTAATCCTTTTGTAAAGCTATCTATGCCTGTTGCCATCACTACATCCTCTAGCAGTAAATTTCACATTTTAATCTCTTCTTGAGTAAAGAAGTATTTCCTTTTCTCCTAGCTGGACATTCTATTCAGACATCTTAAGGCTGGTGAATTTGACCTTTCAAACCTGCCACTCTAAAATATGAAGAACTAGAAACATAACCTGCTGTGGGGGGGAAACGGTCACAAGAAAGGGGAGGGAGGGCAGGTGGGCATTGCCTCCACCTCCGTGACTAATCCTGGCCGAGTGAAGGCAGCGGGGCAGGCATTGCCACCTGCTCTGTGCCTGATCCCAGCCGGGTGAAGGAGGGCAGGCATTGCTGCCTGTTCCACATCTGATCCCAACAGGTGTAGGGGAGGTGGGCATTGCCACCTGTTCCACTCCTGATCCCAGCCGGGTGAAGGCAGCTGGCAGGCATTGCCAGCTGCTCCACTCCTGATCCCAGACACATGAAGGGGAGGCAGGCATTGCCGCCTGCTCCGTGCCTGCTCCCAGCCAGGTGAAGGGGGGGTGGGCATTGCCGCCTGCTCCGTGCCTGCTCCCAGCCAGGTGAAGGGGGGTGGGCATTGCTGCCTGCTCTGCGTCTGACCCCAGCTAGATGAAGGGGGGTAGTCAATGTTTGGTAAATTGTGACAGCCTATGGCTATAGACAATCAACTCTTTGGACTTGGACTTGGACTTAGATGAAGGGGGGCGGCATTAGACTGACTGAGGAATACCAACATGGTGGTGTGATATTGACTAAAGCATTTGCTATATGAAAGATATGCCTGTGAAGAAGTGATATCACGAAACAGGATGGGATAACATATGCCAGCAAACCCCATACGCGTGGCACCTTTGCATCTTTGTCATCCTTCAAGCAACTTTACAGCTTTACATTACTGTTTCAGTAACTGTTGGACTCATTATGTTTGAGTGTCTGAGTGCACCTGTATGAATATATTGTCCTTAAAGTATTCTTGTATGATGCTCCCACCATTTTGGATACAATTGTATTGAGTGACTATACCATATTGATTGGTATAATTATTAATCATGATATGTAGTTATTGTTATGAAATTGAGCACTTTTTGCACTTGTTGCACTTTATATGAAGTTTATTTAGTTATAATATTCCGTATATCTTTGACTAGAAACTCCAGGAAGTTTGTGGTTTGGTTCTTGTTCTAAGTTTCCGGAAGAGCCCTCTTAGTGTTTCTGTGCCTGATTCCAGCAGGTTGAATGGGGAGCGGGTATTGCCACCTGCTCTGCGCCTGATCCCAGCTGGGTGAAGATGGGGGTAGGCATCACCCCTGCTCTGCGTGTAATCCCAGCTGGGTGAAGGCAGGTGGTGGGCATTGCCACCTGCTCCACTCCTGATCCCAGCTGGGTGAAGGGGGAGCAGGCATTGCCACCTGCTCTATGCCTGATCCCAGCTGGGTGAAGGCGGTGGGTGGGCATTGCTACCTGCTCTGCGTCTGATCCCAGCTTGATCGAGGCAGGAGGTGTGCATTGCCACCTGCTCAGCTCTTGATCCCAGCTAGGTGAGGGGGGCATTTCCACCTGCTCCTGATCTCAGCTGGGTGAAGGGAATAGGCATTGCCACATGCTCCACTCCTGATACCAGCTAGATGAAGGCGGTGGGTGTACATTGCCACCTGCTCCACTCCTGATCACAGCTGAGTGAAGACGGGGGAGGTGCATTTCCACCAGCTCCTCTCCTGATCCCAGCTGGGTGAAGGAGGCAGGCATTGCCACCTGCTCCTCTTCTGATCCCAGCTGGGTGAAGGTGGGGGGCAGGTATCGCCCCTGCTCTGCGTGTGATCCCAGCTGGGTGAAGGCAGCAGGCAGGCATTGTCTCTTGCTCCGCTCCTGATCCCATCTGGGTGAAGGAGGAGCTGGCATTGCCACCTGCTCCATGCCTGATCCCAGCTGGGTGAAGGTGGTGGGCGGGCATTGCTACCTGCTCTGCGTCTGATCCCAGCTTGATGAAGGCAGGAGGTGGGCATTGCCACCTGCTCCACTCCTGATCCCAGCTGGGGAAGGGGGAGCAGGCATTGCCACCTGCTCTTCTCCTGATCTCAGCTAGGTGAAGGGGGAGTGGGCATTGCCACCTGCTCCTGATCCCAGCTGGGTGAAGAGAATGGGCATTTCCACCAGCTCCTCTCCTGATCCCAGCTGGGTGAAGGAGGCAGGCATTGCCACCTGCTCCTCTCCTGATCCCAGCTGGGTGATGGCAGGTGGTGGGCATTGCTGCCTGCTCCATGCCTAATCCTGGCCTGGACTTCCCTCCTCAGCAGCGCCCTCTGGTGGTGCACCAGGGTAGGAAGTGAATCGTCTGGAACATGCGTACTCTTTTATATAGTAAGATAGATTAGGTGTAGGCAACTCCCAACATGCATGTTGAACAGTGGCACACGAGACCATTTTGCTCTATAGTTCTCAATAGAAGCAGCCAAGGTGAGCTGCTAGGGCAATACCATTGTGCTAGAAATGATGATACAAGGGGATGCAATAGGCATCAGCTCCCTGACCTGTGCCACTACCAGCTAAGTCCCAAGGGAGCCTCTGAAATGCTGTCAGCACTGCTTTAATTATTTAATTTATTCAATTTTTATACCACTTCTCTTCAGTTAAGATCTCAATGAAATTCAAAACAACAGCAACAGTTGAAACTACAAAAATAAAATATTCAATAAAATCACAATAAAGCAGCCTAATGCAAATAATTTAAAACCATTCTAGTCCCAACCCCAGCCTATACAATAACAGAAAAATAACAGGTAAATAAAAATGCACAGTAATTTGTTCTGCCTCACAAAAGAATATTAGGTAGCAAAAGCACGCCAGAATACTTCTGCCTTATAAAGTTTCCAAAACATCAACAGCACCTCCAAAAGGAGGGCTCAGCTTGCTCTTAGTGTGTCTGACCAAGTATAACCCTCATCTCCCACCTGCTCCATTATCACCACCACAACTTTACTTGCAAGCACACCAATATTTTCATAGGTCGTTTTGAGGTTTTTGGCACTTAATCAAAAAGGTTCTGTACCAAGAAAAAGACATGTATATTTTCCTGTATACGTCTCTATCAGTAGAAGTGATTTTTTTTTTACTACTCATGGAAAAACAACTTTTCTTTCTAGACCTGTTACCTCTAAACATCGAGGGCCATAAACAATTTTAAGACATTATTTATGAAATATAAATTCTTATTTCTCTCATTGATCATTATTCTCAGTGTGAATTTCAAAGGCTCTTGAACGGGATTGTATATAGAAAATGGGTATAAATATTCATGTTGCCTTTGTTTCCGGATATTGTCTCATTTGTTTCTACCCTAGTTTAAAAAATGCCCATGCATTAAAGTACTTGTCATGTCAGCTTTCTTGTCAATCTTCATGCCAGCTAGCAGACTCCTTTATTGGTTTTAATGGGATAAGATATAAGTGCTGCATTTCAGATAATACAATGTGATGCTAATCCCAACAGCCTCTTGATGTTGCTGGCTAGTTCCTTGTAGAACCTAGGATATGATACCAGCTGAAGACAAGACAATGTTAAAATAACAACAAAAGTCAAACCCACAAAATGCATTATGCATCTTATACCCAGAGGTCAAGAATGGAAGCTGGAACATCATGACGGATAGTGATTTCTGCCTAAAGGAAACAGGGGCAGTTCACTCAGAGCCAAGCTAAAAGTGACGAACGACACTTGAACAGCAAGTGAATAGACTCACATGTATTCCTCCCTGTTCACTTGTGCTCCACTTGCGCTCCACTCGATCCACATGATCACATGGGGCAGAGTCGGGCCAGCCGTCCATCATCAAATACAATTGGGTGTCATCTGCATATTGATGGCACCCAAGTCCGAAACTCTGTACCAGCTGGGCGAGGGGGCGCATATATACGTTAAATAGCAGGGGGGAGAGTATTGCCCCTTGAGGGACACCACACACCAACGGGTGGCGGGATAACAACTTCTCCCCTAGTGCCACCCTCTGTCCCCGACCGTGGAGAAAAGAGACAAACCACTGAAAGACTGTCCCTTGAATCCCCACATCGGCAAGGCGGTGGATTAACAGGTCATGATCGACCATGTTGAATGCTGCTGATAGATCTAACAATATCAGCAGCACCGACCTGCCTTGATCCAGCTGTCTACGGAGATCATCCATCAGGGTGACCAGTAACGTCTCTGTCCCATGTCCCAGATGGAAGCCAGACTGGAAAAGATCTAGGGATGAGGAATCATTCAGGAAGACCTGCAGCTGCTCTACCACCACTCGCTTAATCACCTTGCCCAGAAACAGGAGGTTTGAAACTGGGCGGTAACTGACCGGGTCAGTAGGGTCCAAAAATGTTTTTTTCAGGAGAGGCCTAACCACAGCTTCCTTCAATGCTTCCAGAAAGATCCCGGAGCTCAGAGACTTGTTGACAATGGCCTCCAGGGCATCCCGAAGCCCATCTACACTGGCCTTCATCAGCCACGAAGGGCACGGGTCCAAGGAGCATGTGGTAGGCCTAACTGCTCACAGGATCCTGTCAATCTCATCCCCAGAGAATGGACTGAACAAGACAATACACCAGTTTGGTGCCCAAGTAACTGGTTGGCTCCATTGGGCAGTGAACTGACTCTGTTCTATATGCAAGCTATACGTGCCAAAAAAAAAAGTAACAGTGACCTTTGGTAAAACCATTGCTATAGTTATTATGAAGCAATTGGCAACAGGCATTATTAAGATACACAACTTTTGCCATTTAAAAATTAATATATCTGAGACTCAGTCTTTGACCCTTGCTGAAAAACCAGAGCTCCTGATCTAGGGCTACGTTAGCAATACTGCATAGGGGCTATTTTTACATAACCCCTCTCCCCTCCGCCTCAGAACAGTAAAAACCCCTGATAAATCCAAACTTTACTGATATGGGACATTTCCGCATAATTCACCTATCCAACCTCTTTACAGTATTCATAACCAGCCTGGCATCGGACAGGAATGGGTTGGAGTAAATACCGATGCCTTCAGGCCCATAATAGGCCCAGGCATTTCAATGCACCATGATTATCATTTTCAAGAGAGGTCTAGGAAGGTCAGAAGCAACATGACTATGTTCCCTCCAATATTCATCCAAATTCTCCACCACCACCTCTGAGTCACTGGAATCCCAGTGACAGGCCTCTTACCCAAGGTATCCCATAAAGCTGGAGCCAGGTTTGCTAGACTCAAACCCAGCAAGTGATGCCTATCAGTAAAAGATGTTTCCTAGGGATGTTCTTAGTGGGTATTAGCCATAATGGTTCAACAGAACCTCCATGTTCAGCAACAGTATACCTCTGAATATCAGTTGAGGAGTGGTTTTGTAGGCTTTCCAGGGCACCTGGTTGGACAATGCAGAAAACGAGATGACAGACTAGACTGACCCGTTGTCCAATCCTGGTTCCTCTTATGATACATTGGGAACGGAGCCTCCTAGACAAGAGGGGTAGACTGAAATGCAGATGCTTTCAGGTGAAGTGGAATGTGTATGTGTAACCTCTTTTTGTATTGGTCCTGTGGGCCTAATTTAGACCACTCTTGCAAGACAAATGTAATTTAAGAAATTCCTTTAAATTGATACCATTTCAATAGTCAGAAAAATGCAACTAGATTTTTTTTACAACCCAAGCCATAGATGCAGCAAGGAACAGAAACTTGAAGCCAATAATGTCTTTGCATTAAGCTAGGTAACTGGTTGTTACTTGGAATGACTTCAGGGTGAGCAAAGTCCAACTTTTGAGTTTACCAAGTGCCAAAGTCCCTTGCTACAGTCCTCTTGGTTATGGAAACAAACTGGAACCCAGGCTTCTGTCTTCAGCTCAGGAATTACAACTAGAGATGGGCATGAACCGGGGAAAGAAAAAAAAAGAACCGTGCGGTTCGTAGCTTGTCGCATTTCACAGACCACAAACTTTCACAAACCTGCTCTGGTTCACATACTGGTTCATTTGGTTCATGAAAACGTCACAGCCAGGTCAGCGAATTGTCACTTCCAGGTCAGCAGAAGGTCACTTCTGGGCCAGAAGAAGGCCACTTCCGGGTCAGCAGAAGGTCTGCAGGAAGTCCATCCCCTGTTGCCTAGGAAACTGATTGATCAGCACCAGGCTGTCTGCAGTGATGAACCAAAAAAATGAACCAGCCTGAAGTTTGTGGCAGTTCGTCAGAGATCGGCTCTGACAAACCACTGGTTCGCAAACCACGAACCGGTCTGGTTTGTCACAAACTTCAGTTCGTATTTCAGTTTGTGCCCATCTCTAATTACAACCCTTATTCAAGGTGATAAGAGCTCATAAAATGCTATCAAGCTCCCCAGCAACCTGCTTTCTCCTTGGCTGCTCAGCTCCAGATACTGACTCCGCCCTCCTGGGCTAAACCAACTATCTAATAGGGGTTACATATGTGTGTATGCATTTATTAAAATATTTAGCTCTTACCTTCCTACAAATCTTCAGGGTAGCTCATTTTTGTTTTCAAAACACCACAGCTACAATAAAACAATAAAATCAACTTATACAGCAAAGCCAGGAGCATTTTTTAAAAGGGAGGAGCGGGCTCAAAAATCCTCAAGAGTAGTTCCAGCAAGAAATAGGAAATCAAATACTTTCTGAATATCACAGTCTTCACTCGCATAGCCTCACTACATGCTACAACATGCTCATGTATGTTGGTGGACAACACAGGACTTTATATCAGTGTACAACTAGAGTTTTGTGACTCACTAGTGCATCCTAGCCTGTTTATGCCCCCAAGGACAGCACAGAGGAGAAGCACTTTGTAGTTTTCACTACAAAGCAATCAGCAGATCCATGGGATGGATTGAGGAAATAAAACTATTGCAAAGGCTAAGGCTGAAGCTACATCTGCCCACAGGGCATGGTTGTAAGCAGAAAAGGGCCAGCACTAACAAATATGAGGGCTTTGTAACATATAGCAAGGCCCTGTCAGCCAAGAAACCTCAAGTGGTCACTCAGGTTCAGCCTAGCCTAGCTTACAGGGTTGTTGTGCAGGCAAAATGGAGGAAAGACGAACACTGTACACTGCCTTGAGCTCCTTGAAGGAAGGATGCAATGAAAATGTGATAAATTGGGGGCAGTGGGCTCTGAATACTGGTTGCTAGGTGTCAGCAACTGCAGAGAGGCCTTAGTATCTGGCTGACCACTTGAGGAAACAGGATTCTGGACTAAATGGCTCCTTGGCCTGATCCAACCGGGCTACTCTTGTGGGCTTATGCTTCATCAGGCAATAATTCTAAATTCTTGTGCCGATTCATCCATCCTTTAAATAAACCACTGATTTAATGACGACAGCAAAAAAAAACAACCCAAAAATACTGTGATCTTTAATGAAGGGCACAAATGCAAAGGCAAGATTATTGTATAGAAAGTTTTGTGTGCCTTGTGAAAGTCATCAGTGGTTAAGGCTCCAATGAAACAAGAAACTTCCTCATTCTTGTTGAGTGGTGTTTGGAGGAGGGGGTTTGGATGCTGGAATGAATGTCGTCTTCTTTGCAAACAAAGAAGGTGATTTTGTTTAAAAGGCATCCATTTTTCCCTTGGAGTGTTCTTACAGTGCTTCAGTACACTTGAGTATGATGTGTGTCCCACCCCCCTCCTGCCACCATTAAGAGCTCCAGAAGAATACGAAAACGTCCGTTCGTGCTCATTGCTAGTTTTGTTCTATAAGCTCAGGCCATTGAAAGAAAACAGAACATTCAGTCCAGGTGTTCCTGCTTGGCACTATAATGGATGCAAATTGATATGATCTGAAGGTAAAGGATATTAACATCCTCAGACCTTCCACAGGCACACTGCTACAGAAGCACCAGAAGAGAGTGGGCAGAGTTGTCCCGGACTATTCTCTATCTGGGATACCTCACAACAAGAGCTCTTATTATAGGACTGGACTGCCAGGCAGGTGTTCTTACATCTTACAAGAGAATAAATAAGGAGTTGAATGGGTGGACAAGATGGACTGCTTATGTTATTGATTTAGCACGGCCAGCTGACGGGGAACCGCGTGCCCTCTGTTATTTATTTCCACAAGGTACATCTTTTCTCCAAACTGAATCATCTTTGATTTTGACGGGGAAAGGGGAAAAAAAGAAAAGAAAAGCCTGATTTTTTTGATGAAACTGAATCACATCTATGCCCAGCTGTCAGGCTGGCTAGCCCTCACTACCCACAGAGGAGAGCTTTTGTGCCGTCAAAATGAAGATGAGGACAATGCTGCGAACGCAATTTTTGATCATCCTTGTTTAAATACACTGTGTGTCAATCAAATGAAGTTTGAAGCACATTATAATTACAAAATATATCCCTGGTATATAATCAGTATTGTTTGTTATAGTGGATTGAACTGCGAAGAACCGGTTTGAGACGTAATCTTCAGAACTTGCCACATAACAATTTAATATATGCGCAAAGAAAATACACCGTAGATTTCCAAAGGGGTAAATAAGAGAATGAATGTATATAGGAAGATCATTTTATATACAGCATAGCCTCATTTGGGGGACATACTGTGCATTTGGATATTCAGATATTCTTCTAAAGGGCAGTGCAATTTACATAGAGAGAAATTCACATGGAGAAATTTACTGTCAGTTCAGATAACTGTGGAAACTTCAGTTAAATGTAAATAATGGGGACACTGTTAAGAAATGCAGCCTGGAAAGTGTTTTGCACTTTCCCTTACTTTTCCTGAAAATATGGGAAATTTCAGGCTGCCTCAACAGAATGAGTTTCCTTTGAAGGATATACTGCTGGAGACTTCGTTGTCTTTTCAATAAGCTGTTTAGTTTACAAAATGAGCCAGTGTTACAATGGTGCTGAGGCAAAGACACAGCCAATATCAGATTCACAGCAAGTTACCCCATTCTCTTCATCTCAAACCCAAACTGCTTCCCAGCATCCTCTCTCACTCAGTAGATTAGTGTGACTTCAGGTACATTCCATCTGGCCTTAGAAAAAGAGAAACCCAGTTGTCCGTGCATGCTTTATAATTGATCATCTTACAGGAGGCAAACATGTTGTACAGCACGACATGCAACGTGGGAGTAAAGGCCCCAAGATTCATGTCTCATACTTCCATACAAACAATATCTCCTCAAGCATCCATTGCCACCAGTTGTTATACTGAGGAAAGAAAATCTGGGAAGTACCAAATAAGGACTAGAAATCTAGAACAGCAGCCATTTTGTTTTGTCATTGGGAGAGCTGGTATGCTCAGTTAAGTTTGCTACACACTGCAGTCTCCCATCTGTTTTACGATGTTTGTAAAATCAACTTTAATGATTATTTAAAATATGTACAAAGAAAAATGGTCCTCTCAAAAACATTCAGCCCTCATAATTTACCAGGGATAGTTGCAATTTTCTAGTATCTGTGTTCAGAAAACCACTGTCCTTATTTTTGCCATTTGATGACACCTTTTGAACATTTGTGAATATGAGTGATTGGATTTGCCGTTCTTCAGGTTTTGGAACCCATCACCTCTATGTAAGCCAGGACTCATGAAATTAAATATTATCCTGAACATGTGTGAATGCATTTAGTCTCTGAAGTGCAATGGTTTGTAAATGCATATGCTGCATGATCTCTAGCTTTCCATGTGGTGCAGAGCTTGCAACTGAACATGCTGAATTTGTTGATATTCATTTTGAACATTTCATAAGAAAACTATATCTTTTCAAGTATACAAAACAAACAATTACAAACACCCCCTGCTTCTAATTTCATGCAAGTTTGGCCATTGCAAATTAAATGGTAGATAAGAGCCCTCGGTGATATGTAAATTTGTGTCTGTGAAGGGGTGAAACCTTAGGCAGTGATCTTTGATGTGAGAACGTTAACAGCAGTGGCATGGAAGAATTCCCCTATTTTCCTCTGTAAAACATTGGAAGATTTATACCAATTTTTGCAGAGCCAAGAAGCAGCTGGTTCATTGAGTCCTGCTGGGCCACCGTACATGGTCGATGATCTGCATTCAGCTTGGTGGGTCATAAGTTTTTCAGGCCTGGTTTATGTATGTGTAACAGGCCTCATAAACCTTGCCCTGAGCTGTCCCTGAGAAGCACTGCCAGTGAACTTTCATTTCATTAATATGAAAATATGTGCTTGCTCTAGGCACTGCCAAAGTGAGCCATTCTCTCATGTACATTGTCACTCTGGTCTAATAAAATGTGAAAGTCTAATTGTATTAGCAATTTCCCTTCCGATTATATTAATATGCATCATGCTAGTATCCATTTGCTCTAATGCGACATGAAAGGCAGTAATGTGATTACTTTGCTTTATGATTATGGCGAAAAGGTGTGGCCCCTGTTTAGGCATGCATTTATTTATTTCCAGTGGTTATGGCATAACAGATTAGGTCATTTATTGCAAGAAGCCATCTGCACAACTTGTTGCCTACCATACCAAACAAACGCCGGCCATCAGTCACACAGGACGGCCCACCATCAGTTCAATAAGTTTCCGTTTTATACTTCCTACACCAACGAAGAGGGGACGTCAAGCACCTGAAAGTCCAGATATAATATGGCTGACAGAGTAAAGCAGTGGTTTTTTGTTTAAAAATTAAAAAAAAACTGTGCCAGTATTCACAATGGAGACCTGCAGAGGCAGAGCAGCCAATATACTCTGCCGAGCCCTCTGACATCATCTTTGTAAAAAATTTTATTGGATTAGAAATATATCATATCATATCATTTACACTCACATTCCTTTAAATTTCCAATTCTAACCCCCTCCCATTCCCCCCCCTTTTGTTGACTTCCAACAGTTTTCCAACCCCCCATCTATTTTCCCTTTACTCATATGAATTTTACTATATTTATTATAATATACTTTCAAATTCTTCTAAGCTTATCTATCATATTTGTGCTATTTCTGATTCCTTTCAATAATATTCATTCTGATCACCTATACTCTATTTTACTCTTTCTACTCTCTTCAATATGGGACAAGCAATTTGCCCCACCTTATACATATTTTCTAGTGCTTCTATAAACTTTGCAGATATTCATAATAAATCAATCAATTTGACTTATATTCTATATATGTTGCTCCTTACTTCCTTTTACATATCATATCCAATATAATTATCTAATTTCTCCATTATAGAGCTATTTAACTAGAGTAATCCATTCATATATTCGTTTAACATAAATCAATCTATTATTTCCACATTTCACCTGCTGATATGTATCCATTCACCCTTTTGCAACTATTATTTACGTCAGAAAGATATTTAGTTTAGCTTTTATCCTTACATTTCTTATAATAATAGCACTACTAATACTCTATATAATAATCCAATATGGTATTTGCTTAGAATTATTCAGTCAACTCTCCCCCCCTCGGTATAGTCACTTCCCTCTTCTTCCATTGTATCTCTGTAATTTTCAAACTGCCACAGTTCTCCACCCACCTCCCATTTTTTCACCAGATATTGTTTCAGCTTCTCCCAGTCCTTGTTAAACTGCCCTGGGTCAAGGTCTCTCAATTTTCTTGTCATTTTATCCATCTCCGCCATGTACAGCAATTTGTAGATCCAATCCTCAATGGTTGGCACCTCTTGTACTTTCCACTTCTGCGCGTACAAAAGTCTAGCTGCTGCTGTCATATAGAATAACAATGTCCTGTATTGTGCTGGCATGTCTTGCATTCCCAAGTTCAGTAGCAGGAGTTCTGGGTTCTTATTCACTTGAAATTGTAAAATCTCACTCATTACTTTTATTATTTCCCCCCAGTACTGCCTAGCTACCTCACAAGTCCACCACATATGGTACAAAGAACCCTCATGTTTTCTACATTTCCAACATTTGTTAGACATGTTCAAATTCCCTAGCGCTATCTTCTTTGGTGTCAGATACCAACGATACATCATTTTATAAACATTCTCTTTAATATTAGTGCATGTCGTAATCTTCAGCGTATTTTTCCACAAGTATTCCCACGCCTCCATTGTTATTTCTTTATTAAAGTTTATAGCCCACTTCACCATTTGCACTTTAACTACCTCATCCTCAGTATACCATTTTAACAACACTTTGTAGACCTTTGAAATTTCTTTTTTATCTCCTTGTAGAATTACTTTCTCTAATTCTGAATTCTCCATTCTTATTCCTCCCGTCGCACAGTCCGAATAATAAAGATCTCTGATTTGTCTATATTGAAACCAATCATAGTTTGGGGACAACTCTTGTTGTGTCTTTATTCTAGCTTTAGAAAGTTCTGTTTGAGTTATCTCCTTATACGTTAAACACTGTTGCTTATTATCGACCGTTCTTGGATCAATTACTTCATATGGAACCACCCAGGAGGGAGTTCCTTCCTGTAGGTAATCTTTATATTTCTTCCAAACTGTGAAGAGGCTTCTCCGAATATAATGGTGTAGAAACATAGAATCTGCTTTCACTTTGTCATACCATAAATATGCATGCCATCCAAACAGTTTTTTATATCCCTCTAAGGCCAGCAATTTGCGATTTTCCAGTGTCATCCAGTCTTTCAGCCATACCAGACAGATTGCATCATAGTAAAGTCTCAGGTTGGGCAGTTGCATTCCACCCCTTTCTTTTGCATCCTGCAACACTTTCATTTTCACCCTAGGTTTCCTGCCTGCCCACACAAACTCCGATATTTTCCTTTGCCATTTTTCAAATTGTTTAGAGTCCCGAATAATTGGTATTGTCTGTAACAAAAACATCACTCTTGGCAAAACATTCATCTTAACTGCTGCAATTCTTCCCAACCATGACAACTTCAATCTATTCCACTTAATCAAGTCCTGCTCTATTTGAGTCCATAATTTCTCATAATTATTCTTAAATAGATCTATGTTTTTTGCAGTCAGTTCGATTCCCAAATATTTTACCTTACTTGTTACTTCACAGTCTGTTATTTCCATAAGTTGCTGTTGTTTTTGTTTAGTCATATTTTTACACAATATCTTTGACTTCTTTTTGTTTACAAAAAAACCTGCCAAGTCTCCAAACTCTTTGATTTTATCTATTACCTTAGGCATGTTTTCAATTGGATCTTCCACAATTAACATTATGTCATCTGCAAATGCTCTGACCTTATAGGAAAAGTCCTTTATCTTTATTCCACGGATTGCATCATCTTCTCGGATCTGTGTCATCAGTATTTCCAATACCAAAATAAACAACAGTGGAGACAACGGACAACCTTGTCTTGTACCTTTCCCTATAGTCAGTTTCTTAGTCACCTCATCATTCACCACAATTGCTGCACTTTGGTCTCTGTAAATTTCTTTGACTGCTCTTATGAATCTTTCTCCCATTTGTAGCTGTTCCATAGTTGCAAACATAAAGTCCCAGTTCAAATTGTCAAACGCTTTTTCAGCATCTACAAAGAAGAACCCAACCTCTTTATCACAACGCCTGTCATAGTATTCAATAGCATTTATAACTGTCCTTAAATTGTCTCTAATTTGTCTGTTTGGAAGAAAACCTGCTTGTTCTTCCCCAATAGCCTCAGCTAGCCATCCCTTTAGCCTCTCTGCCAAGATCTTCGCAAAGATCTTGTAATCATTATTAAGTAAAGAAATAGGTCTGTAATTTTTAACATTTGTCAAGTCCTGTCCCTCTTTAGGGATCAATGATATATTAGCTTCACTCCAAGTATCTGGAGTTTTTTGGTCTCTCAAAACCCCATTGATCACCTCTTTTAGAAATGGCGCCAGCTCATTGGCCATTACCTTATAAAATTTTGCTGTAAGTCCATCAGGCCCTGGCGCTTTTCCCAAGTTTGTTGACTGTATTGCTTTCCTTATCTCTTCCTCTGTTATTTCACAGTTTAATTTAACTCTCCAGTCTTCCGAGATTATTGGGAGTTTTACTTTTCCCAAATATGTCGCTATTGAGTCTTTTTTCACTTCTTTTTTCCCATACAATTTGGCGTAAAATTTGTAAAAGGCTCTACTAATGGCAGTCTGTTCCAGATGCACTTTATTGTCCTCACATATTTTATTTATTATCTTTTTTTCTTTTCTCTTCTTCAGTTGCCATGCCAAATATTTCCCAGGTTTATTTGCACCTTCAAACGACTTTTGATTCATTCTTTTCAAATTCCATTCCAATTCTCTATTGTTCATTGCCGTCAACTGCTCTTGTAAAATTTTAATATCCTGATAGATTTTCTTCTTACCTGGTCTTTTCTTTAGTTGTATTTCTTTGGCTTTTATTTTCTCCATAATCTCCTGTCTCTTCTCCTCTCGTTTCTTTCGTGCTCTTCCATTTAAATCCATTAGTATGCCTCTAATCACTGCTTTATATGCATCCCAAACCTTATTGGTTGGTACTTCTCGATTCATATTATGTTGTATGAAGAACTTAGTTTCCCTTCTCAGCATCTCCATATTTTCTCCCTCCTGTAGCAAATCTTCATTTATTCTCCATCCTTTCCTCTTATTTCTTTTCCCGAACTTCCACATAATTGGATTATGATCTGAGCCTACCATGGGCATTATTTCAACATCCTTAGTCCAAAGCACTAAATCCTTTGAGGCCCAGATCATATCAATACGTGATAGAGTAGAGTGTCTTGCGGAGAAAAATGTATACTGTCTACTTGTGGGATTCCGCGTTCTCCATACATCTTCCAAAGTTTCCTGCTGCACTAATGCAAAGAACGTCTTTGGCAAAAGTCCTCTTTTCTTTTGTGCAGTTACTGATTTTTTGTCCTGTTCCAAATTTGTAATTCCATTGAAGTCTCCTGCAAGGATTATCTGATCATATGTAAGTTCATCTAGTTGCTTCCTTAAATCCTCAAAGAAGCTTTCTTTGGCACCGTTTGGTGCATAAATTCCGATAACCAACACTTTTTTTAAATTCCATGTACATTCCACTGCTATAAATCTGGCTTCCACATCTCTAATCATTAATTTTGGCTGTAGCTCCTCTTTAATATATAGTACCACTCCCTTTTTTTCCTTTTTTGAGGCCGCTACAAAATCAATGCCCAACTTACTCACTTTAAGATATTTTACATCCTGATTTCTGATATGGGTCTCTTGCAAACATACAATGTCACATTTTTGTTTTACTAGCCAGTGGAAAGTACTTTTTCTCTTTTTGGGTGAATTAAGTCCATTTACATTCCAAGATAAAACTTTACACTCCATATTCATAGCCTTGTTGTTGGTAAGTCCTTTTCATTGTCCCTCATAAACTTTTCCATCTCAAATTCAGATCTGATGCGCTTTTTCATTCCTCCAAATTCAAAAGATATCCCTTCCAGTAATTCCCATCTATATCTTATTTTCATATCCTTCAAATTCTGCACAAGCACTTTATATTTTTTCCGATCAAGCAACACCGATCTGGGTAGCTCCTTCATGATGATAATCGTCTTGCCATCGACTACTAATGGATCTTGAAACTGTTTACTCACTATCATTTCTCTTATATTCCTTGTCGTGAATTGCACAATCACGTCCCTTGGTAATTTCCTCTGGGCCGCGAATCTGGAGTTTATTCGGTACACAACATCCAGGATAGCCACAACTTCCTCCTCCTCCTTTCCCAGGTATTCAGCTAACACTTCAGTCACCTGTTCTTGTGCTGTCTTTGTCTCTATTTCCGGCAGACCTCGAAACCTCAGCTGTTTCTCCATATATTTACTCTCCGCAACCGCCATTCTCCCCCTTATCACTCTCATATCTGTTCGTTGCGTCTCTGTAAGATTCTCCATCGCTTTTTCCACAACATTAACTTTCTGCTGCGCTGCCTGTAAATCGGTTTGTATTGTTTCCATTCCCTTTTTCACCTCTGCCAATTCGTTTTTTACTGTCTCTTTAACATCTTTAACTTCTCTCACCAACTCCTGTTTTGTCTCCTTCAGTTCCTTTAACATTTCCAGGAATTTTTTGTCCAAATTCTCAATAGCTGTTTGCCATTCTTTCTTCGACATCGTGGGGCTTGATTTACCTCGCTCCCACGAGTCTGCACGTTTCCTTAGCTCCGTGGCGTCTAAATTAATGTCCCTTTGAAATAATTTAAATGTCCCGGTTCTTAAAATAAACAAGAGACACTTACAAAATCCAAAATGTCGGGCGTCTTTTCTCTATGGTTTTTCTATAGTCTTTTTATAATCCAAGATGTCCTACTTCCGCTCCTGTTGAAGTCAATGCCCTTCCCTTTTCAAAAATGGCGATTCCCTTCTTCCTGTTCTTCAATGGGGACCTTCTCTCACAGGCACCTCTATTGCTGTTACGCACTTCCTGTTTGCCGACTCTCCACTGCAGCTCTCGCGATGGTAGAAGTTTTCTCACAGCTTGCTATCACTTTATAACCACAGGTATGGTAAACAATTATCTATTTTCTTCAATAACTTTCTTTAACTTAGTCCTTTTTCTAATCAGATTCTTGCCGGATCTTTTTCTCAATATAGTCCAACTGTTGCAGTTTAAAAGTTCACTTTAAAGCCTCATTACTTTAAACAGTCTGTCCCGGTTTGAGAGATAGTGATCTTTACCTTTTCACACGTCTTTCTGGGTTGTAATCACTGCTTCGATTCCAAATTTTCTTCCGAAATTAATTTCCCCTGCTGAAGCTTGGGCATGAAGATCTTATGCCAGTCGCACTGGCCCCGGATCTGCCGCAGAGATTTATGCCGACCTGTCTTAGGGTGGGACCTCAAGGGACGAGAGAGAATCCTTAGCGCAGAACCCCCCCTCGCCTGAGATCGACGCGCCCTGAGGTACTTGAGCGTTCTTTGCCTGTTCCCCGCCTGGGAGCAGGTGGCCGCGGGCTGAATTTGCCCCACCGGCCGCTGGAAATGGCAGCCCGGTCAGCTCCACTATTGGAGCTGCGTTAGACCTCCATGGATCCCAAACCGGAAGTCCCCCTCTGACATCATCTTTGGGCACATCAGAGTATATTGTTTGCTCTGTCACCTTCTCTGCGGTTCCACCTGCTGCTTTCTCTGCCAGCCTCTTTGTGGAAAAGCCAGCCAGAAAGAGGTGCTGGTATGCTGTACTGGAACATACATTAAAAGTCCTGGACCAAAGACCACCGATGACTCTGTTCTGCCATTTGAGAAAGTCTGTAGCATCTGCTTTGACCCCTTTTGTGCTGGTTGAGTTCCAAAGAAATGAGGCAGGATTCACTGGTTCGTATAGGCAACAAGATTAATCCTTTCTTCATATCCAAAAATCAGACCAACTGTTAAGCCAGCCTGCAAACAGGAATGAAACTGGGCAGAGGTGCAAAGAGGTAAGGGGGGGGAGCTTTTGGAGAACATTTCATTACCTTCAGACACCTTTTTCAAATAGAAAACGTGCACCCACAAGACTTCAATTCAGCCAACATGAAGCAAGCGTTGCTAGCCTTACACTGGCAAAAGCCAGGAAATTTAGCAGGCTGTGACTAGGGAGGGTGGAGTTTCAGGAGACAGGAAATCCTCTCTGATGCTCTAAGAATTTCCCCATAGAGACTGGGGGAGTTACAAGAGTATCATGAAGGATATGATGTCACTTCCAGGTGGCGGTTTAGAGAATGTGATGTCACTTCTGGGTGATGCTCTAGGAATTCCTACAATCTCTATGGTCGACTGTAGAGATTCCTAGAGCATCATCATCAATGCCATCCACTCTCTTTTTTCTCCCACATATCATCGAGGGTAGGGAAATTGGATCTGAGGTCAGGAGTTTGCCCACCAAGGGCATGCAAATGGCAAGCCTACAAGGAGCCATTGTGCTCATTCTGAGAAGCTATAAAATCAAAACTGCACTGAAAAGGTAATATGATGATGAGAAAGTTGTAATCTCTCCTTCAGAAAAGCACAGGTTCCAAATGTATGTGTGACTTGCATATCTTGCCATATCTCTCGAATTATGCACAAAGTGATGCATCTCACTGGCTACCTTAGCAGCAAATCACTTAGAAATTTCCCCCTTTGAATTCCTGACTACACGTGGATTATTCCTGAAGCCATTTAATTAGTTCTACTGAATGGCTATTGTTATAAATATTTAAATAAAACTACATACTCAGAATGATTCATTCATTTGTGTTGATAACATTACTTTAGTTATCGTCAAGTATCAAAGCTTACCCCAACCACATTTTCGGATAATATAGAGGGGGGAGTCCTGATGTGGTTTTAAATATAGAGGCCCTTTGAAACTTGCTAAGAATTCCCTTCTTCCACTTCCCAAATATGAAATGGCATCCTAGCATAACAAGCAGAAAGTGCATGCCCCTTGGGTACCCATCCTGCACTGCTTCCCATAATGTTCAAAGCCACCCAGTGAATGCCATTGTCAATGTGTAAAATGTTCTATTTGGGACTGTGGTGTCAATACCAACAGGGAGCCTTCAGAGGATCTGAGAGAACATGATGGAATATCATAGGGAAAGCAAGTTGGAGAGGTGCATCTTCCTGGTCTCCCTTCTGTAATTGCTCTAGTAATTAAAACTATTCACAATCAGAATGCTAATGAACAGGGTCTTGTCCCATATGAACCTTGTTGCACTCGTAGAGGGTGTGGGGAAGCCATGCATCATGTGCCCATCTCCCTTTGGAGGTTAGATTAGGGCACACAGAGTAGAGAGCCTTTTCCGATATAGTACGTGGTGATGATGATGGTGATGATGATGATGATGAAATTTCTTGATAATTAAATCAAACAAGAAAAAAACCAGCATCAGAATAGCTTGAGAAATACGTTTCTACAATGTGATGAAAATAATAGCTTCTCATGTGGGACCCTCAATTCCATGTGGATCAAGAAATAACCAATGAAAACCAACTAATGTTGTTAAATAGGCTGCCTTTTCATTCTGAGCTGTGAAGCTGAGGCTTCAAGAGCAAGAGACAGGTGTGTCGTTTTATGTGCAAATATTTGGTGGCTGAATTTTCCACTTCCTCGCTAGACTGACATTGGAGATGCACGCTATCGCACCGGATGCTACCTCTCTGCCCTTGTTCTCATTCAGGACAAAGCCAGGCCTGTGTGGAGTACGCCATCACAAACCAGTCCCAGAGACCCTGTAGGAAAGCAGAGCCCCGAAGGGCAGCTCAAAGTCTTCCTGTTCCTTGCAATTTATCATAATCACTGACCCCCCCTCCCCCGTCATGCGATAAGAATGAAATAGTAATATGATAGGTTAATGCCGATAATTAAAGAGAGTTTAAGCCGAAGCACCAGACTGAACTGTTGTGTGTGGGGGGCTGAAATGGTTGTTTGATGTGAAAGTCAATGATTGAATTATTCAAAGAGAATGATTCTCAAAATGATAATTTCATATTTTACCTAACTGATTTTGATTTATTAGACGAGGGACCCGTTAGCACTTGCTGCAGTTAGATACTCCAGTCGGCGCTTCCTCTCTCCAGCAAGGCTTTTTTGATTTGGACATTAATATCTCCATTACAGCTGGAAGTTAGAATGAACTATCATAACCCAAAGATTTTCTCTCTCCCAACCCTCTGGAGGTTATTACTTGGTGAGACCAGGCACTTTACAGTTCTGGAGTGTCAAAGAAAAGAGAGACTCAGCTGTTGCCTTTTGGTTCTTGTATTATGTTAAAGTACACCTTTATCTTCTTTTCAGGGAGATGGCTGACAATCCCAGAGAATCAGATCTGCTTACTGCAGGCTTCCTTCTTCCTTCCTTCTTCAGGAGCATTGCATAGGCTAGTAAGCAGGTGATAAATTTTAGAACAGAAACAAATCAAATTGTGACTTGCCCAGGTTGAATTCTGACCACATGTTGTGGACTCCCAGGTAGCACATGGATACATACACCTACATGCACCTACATACATACACATACCCATATCTTTGCAGTTCAAGATAGTCACTAAACACTGGAGGCTTACTGAATCTTTTGTGGGTTTCTATATGATGATGCTGTTCTGAATTTAGACAGATGAGCTGCAAGCTGCACCGATCTGGGACAGGGACTATCTGCAACAATGCATACCTGACCTGACCCAGCTAGAGCCTTGCATGCAATGAGTGTTGCTCTGAAGCAGCAATTGCAGCTATCCACATGTAGATCCTGTTACATCATTGTTGATAATGTCAATCATTGACTTCAGAAGGCAAAAGAAGTGATAGATCTAATCCCCTACCCCACTCTGCTTCCTCTCAAATGGACATGCAGTTGAATGGGGCCGAAATTCTGCCTGGGTGACTATTACTAGTGACGTTGTTGCTGTTCATAAGCACAATTCGTGTTCAGGAGCTTTACAAATGTGAACCCAAAAGAGAGGAGCTTACAATGGAAATACCCAAAATTGGGAGGATGAAAGAAAGAAGTATCAATAAAAACCAGCAACTCGAAGGGGAACAATTTAATAAATTGCCCTGCATAGGTGAAGGCCTGAGGGGTTCTTTCTTCCATAACTTCTTAAAATGAGGAAGAAGCAGGCCACTTGGAACCAAATTCAAGTTTGGCATGTTATGAGATAACGCACGCACTTGCCTTCCCTACCCCTCCACCCCTCTCTTCTTCCTTGCTGGACTTTGACAACATGCTTAAGTTAGTTTCACATCTGATTTGTCGCCTGAGCTTCCCAAAGTTAGGGAAATTAGTATTGTGTGTGCAGTTTGATTTAATTAGCAATTGGGGAAATAGGTCTGGCATGTTTCAGGGAGGCTTGGGGAAATTGTCAATTAGCATTCTGTTAATTGGTGTCTGCTGTCCTTGCTTTTAGTTTTTAACCCCTTTTACCTTGTTCCCACTTCCAGAGTCGAAAAAAATCTGGCTGCTTATTATTCTTTAAGTAAAGGATTAATTGCTTCAACTCCTGCCTGTGCATAATGTCCCTTTTTCCCTCTCCCAGTGTGGCGAGATTTGCAAGCATCACTAGAACAGACACTCGATTCTTTCAAGAGCAGCCCTCCTGCTATTTACTTGAGATGTGTCAGGAGAGTTCTTCTACAGAGCCTCCCATGACCTCTGCTTTAAGGCACATTCATTGGGGTTTTGTCTTCTTCAACTTTCAGTACTCTCAGAGAACTTTCAATGTCTTTCTTTTGCAACCTTGTAAGAAATATCTTTGATATTTTTTGAGCTTATGAGACTCGGAGATGGGCAACTTCCTTCCAAGAAAGCTTTTCCGTTTCTTTGGGCTCCCTTCAAAATTTCTCAGGTACTCTTACCTCACCACGCAGCAGGAGAAAATTGGGCAAGCTGAGGTGATACCCAGCAACAGGAAGAATAGTGTCAGCTCGCCCTCTGAAGGAATGGGAGACCTAATGCCCATCATTGTTGCTTAGAGTTGCCAGACCAAACCTGGCAACCAGCAGGAGAATTGGGGGCAAGGATATGGTAGGGATGGTACAAGCATGATGACGTTACTTCCCAGTAAAATCTGAAGGGAACGTGGTAGCTCTAGAAATTGCCAGAAACACTGTAATCATGCTTGCAATGCCAGTGAGTTTTTAAATTTTTCCAGTGCTACTGGAAAACTGGCAGTGGACAACAGCAGCTTGGGACAGGACATACATCACCCCAACCTGTGGTTTGGCAGGCCTTTTGTTGCTTTTGGTCAGTTCCAAGCTGAGTGGCTGTCACAGCACTGCAAGTGCAACTGTGGCTTGCTTGCTCCAACCTATCAGTGTCCCTCCAGGACAGCAACCCATTGGAACTTCTCCAGTAAGTTAAAAAGTCAGTCTGCTCCAGGCCTTCAGTGTGAACCAGGCACTGCAAGTGAGGTGCCAATTGTGTGGAGGTCGAGTTCATATTAGTTTCTTCCCCTCAAAAAAATGGAATGATTGATGGGAACTAGGACTCCATATGGTTGGATGTTCACATGGTAGGCCTGATTGTCAGTGTACCTTACAGGGGAGTAATTTGTGCTGCTCCTATTTCAGCACTCAGTTTCACTCATCAGTGGACACACAATCTGTCAAAGGTAAATCCTTCAATATATAATGGTTAAATGTATGCTTGCAGAATTCAGCACCTTTAAAACTAACCAACTTTATTGAGGCATAAGCTTTCGAGAACGACAGCTCTCTTCATCAGATTCATGCATCCGACGGAGAGAGCTGTGGTTCTCAAAAGCTTATGCCGCAATAAAGTTGGTTTGTCTTAAAGCTGCTACTGGACTTCTTACTATTTTACAACTACAGACTAACACGGCTAACTCCTTTGGATCTATGAGCATGAAGTAAGTCTATTGTGCATTTCCTTTCAGGGAGCTCCATACTGCCAACAGGACTGTAAAAAGAACTTCTGTTTAGGAACTGATCAGTGCTCTGCCATTGGGTGCTTCCAGATTGTTTTCTGGATCCCTAGCACTGTGTCTTCATTCTGTACAGAAGAGAACAGGCCTTGACTGTCCTCTAGAATTCTTTGCTCCTGTCAATGGGCAGTAGAATAGGAAACAATGGATACCAACAGCTATATGCAAAATTGGCAAGGATTGTGGAGGTCATCTTTTCTTGGAGCAGAACCTGAGTGAACACCAAATGAAATTTTGTTTTGTTGTTGTTGTTGTTGTTGTTGTTGTTGTTGTTGTTGTTGTTGTTTAAACACAGAACATGAACAAGTGAAGATGCCTTATGCAGAGACAAATTCATGTGTTGCTGGATATAATATTCCACCCAGGACAATCCGGGTGGTGAATAGTTACAATAGTGCAAGATCCTATGGCCTGTGGATTTCTCCTGGGTTGGACGAAAATAGACCATACTGAACTAGAGGGACCAATAGACGGGCAGACAGCGGCTATCCAAGGCATAGAAAGCATCAAGTTTCCTAAGTATCTCTAATTGAAGGTGCTTTGGATTTAAGCTAGGACTTTCTGCAGGCAAGTCATATGCTCCATCGGTGAGTTGTAGCCTTTCCTTTGTAAAGGGAGCTTCTTCAACCCAGAGTTAAAGCATCAGCCTCAAGATACCTTCAAAGTCCAGCTCTCGTCTACCAGCAGTTGCCACTAAATACACACAGTGTTGTTAACACTCGTGATGCTTGCAGTTTTGAAATCCAAACCATACATTACATGCAAGCAGTCCCTTTAGAACAGAAAAAAGTTGTTTCTTGGGGAGCGGGGCACAAAGGAACAGAAAAACAGCAGAAGGGGATGTTTAATCGTTCTGTACCCTTTCCCTACTCTAAACCACCCCACCTAAGTAGCATAATGCTCCACTGCTACTTCCCTGGTCAAAATCATCCAAACTGAGTAATTTTTCTTCCATAGCATCAATTAAAGATTGGACAATAACATATTAGTTGGCCAAGGGACTTTATATTAGTAAAAGAGAAGTATCATTTGGGCATTAAGAGCATCTTACCCCTCCTTCCAGAAAAAAAATACTGGTTTAAAATACCTTTGATTCAGAAATCTTTGTTTCAGTCATTGCTGCAAGGGAGTTAAATGTGACTTTTAAACACGTTTTTATTCAAAGAGACCATGACACTCCACATTCCAAACCTCAAACTTGATTGAATGGCACAAAAAACTGCCAACCTGAGAATGCCCCCCGTTTCACTTTTAATCATCACTAACTCCATTTTGTCTGTAATAAATTAATAGGAACTGAAAATAGCAGCAAAACTCTCTTTCTTTTCCCCGACGGACACCTGCCCAGATCATGAAACCAACGGCACTCTTTGGCACAATTAGCTGTCTTTGCTCAAGAGAGGTCCCTGACTGGGAAGCTGGAATACTGTAGGTCAAAACTGAAGGGTATTGGCAAGGTTCAGTGTGGGAAAACACTAACTGTTCTCCGCAGGCCTGGTCCTTCTCAGCGCTATTAGCCATTCCTTCTGCGGATCACTCAGAATGTAATTTTGCAAACAGAAACTTGTCTGGAAAACTATTATTAAACAGAAGATGGTTCTTTTTTTATTTCAACTGCCGCCCCCCAAAGGAAAGCCTAAAACCAACTTTGTATTCCAACAAGACAGAGAAGAGGTAATGTTTCGATTCTGAGCTTGTCTCAGTCATTTATGCTGTTTTGTCCAGCCGAGGAAGAGAGGGTTAGAATACATTAGTGCAGGATGGGAATATTAATTAATTGTTAATTATTATTAATTTAAGCCCAGGGCCTGCAAAGTGTCTGATTGGGATTAATGTGTTGCATGTAAATAGCCTTGCCGGAGTCAATGGAACATTTTTATGCGTAGAAATTTAAGCATTGGTAAGGGCCAGTGATTTTTATGGTGTTATGATTTCATAGAACAATAACACACAGCCAGAATTATGCCTATCTTGATATATTTTCGTTCACCCTAAACCTCTGGAATAGGCAGTTGTCTCTGGCCATGTTCCCAAAGAAAGAACCAGAGAAGCACTCTGGCAACACTGACACAGGCTTAGCCTGAACAACTCACCCGTTTCCAAATTAGTTTTCTCTTTTTGTGAAAATCTGCCCCCGTTTTTCAGCCCCCACCAACCTCCTCGGAATGCTTGTTCATGTTTGTTTGAAACCAGTCATTGCAACTTAGCTTGGGAATAGTTTTCTTCTGCATGTAATGGCATCATTACACACCTGTTGGCTGTAAAACTAGTGGGTCAGAACCCACAAATGGGATGAACCCTGACCTAAGGCGGATCATCGTAACTGTACCAGCACCAGTTTCCTGATTTTCTTTTGCTTAAGTTGGGGGAGGGAGGGGTATGAAAGCAGCGAAAGAAGCCCTTCCATTAGGGAAACAAAGGAAGGCATCGTTAAGGGAGTCAAGATCACACCCATTAGCTCTGCTCCTTACCTATGGGCATTCTCCCAACTGCATATATGTCCCGTACTCCACTCTCTATTTTTGCAGAGTATAGATTGCATATAGAGAACCTAGGATGCATTCACACATCTTTGGAAATGACATATCATAGTTCTGTAGTAATAATTCATAACTAGAGTTTCCTATGTGGACAAGCCATTCTGGTTACAAGTGATTGATATAGCACCATAGTGAAACATCCAATGATTTGTGTGGTTGTAGCCCTATTGAATTGGGGTATAGACATGTGTGAATGGAATGTTGGGGATGAGGCTGACATATGTGACCCAGATCCATGCATTCATTTGGTCACCTATTGAAAGACTGCAGCATGCTAAAGAGAGCAAGGAAATAACAACAACAACAACAACAGGGAAGAAGGGGGAAAGAAAAAAAGGGAAGAAAGTAGAAAGACAAAAATAAGAAATTAAAAGTGAATTCCAGGTTGCTGAGTTGGGTCTGAAAAGGCTGAAGACAGCACCATTGTGTTCGACAGCTTGTAGTTTTCAAACCCGTAAGGCTTTATATGCTACATGACAATGACCTAACGACACTGATTGGCAGCACATAACATTGTTTCCAAAATGGTATTTTATCAGCTGCATTCCTCAAAGGAACTAAATTCTCAGTGAGGCAACATTTGTGAGAATTAATGCCATGCAACAGCAGTGTAAAGGGTTGAGAGCCAATACATTGTAGAGTAGAGTGTAGAGTGGTTTGTTTGCTTTTTTTCCCTTAGAAAGGGGCCAACATAGTTGGTGAAATGTTCTGCTCCTTCAAATAAGTCTGAGGGGGAGGCTGAAATCAAACACCCCAGAAGTTCACCTCAACCATACTCTCATTTCTACCTATATGTAGGCGAGTATTCAAAGTACTTATACTCACAGGAGAGCCACGAACTCACAGGGAGGGGTGGCATCAGAACAAGTCTGACAAATCAGTTCCTGTGCTGGGGAGGTGATTTTTTTTATTCCCCCACCCCAACAGGAGAGTTGGTTCTGGGAAGAGGTAAAATTCTTTCAGGTGCCACTGGATTCGTGTTTTATTTTGCTGCTACAAGCATCACTACCTGTCTGGAGTGTGTTCGGGCATCTTCAGTACATGCCCTCCTACGCCACACCAGCAAAAGCTATGCTAAGTCTCCAAGTGAAGGGATTCAGCACACAGCTATAGAGTAGTCAGCAAAAATGCCTCAGTTGAAATCTTCCCACATCCTATTAGTTCAGTTGTTCCTTTCTAATCCCAGGCTTCGGGTAGGATTCAACAAGTTTTTCTGCTAGTGAAAAAAGGAGAGAGGGGTTCCCTTTGACTACCAAAAGAGATTGTGCTGCGGTTCATAGGACTAGCATGGACAAAAGCCATGTGTGACAGGGCCTGTAATGAGGAGGGCAATCGGGCAAGACTGAGTAGAAAAGGCTGCTGAATCTTACTTGTTGTTCTCACTACTACAGGACTCACTTCCTCCGGTTTGGTCAAGATGTAGCACTGGTTGATAAATACAGGGACATCACTTATTCATTCATTTCTTTATTCATTCGTTTGTTCATTTATTCATTATATTTACAGTACACAGCTAGCCAAGAGTGGCCTCCACAGTCACTTACCACAATTATCTATCACATTTTAATCCTGCACTTTTTCCAAGGATTAAAGGAGCTCAGAGTGATGTTCGTGAATCGTGATTCTCCATTCCTCTCATATACCCTTGCAACAGTCATACGAGGTGGCTTTGACCTTCAAGAGAACCATTAGTGAGAGAAACAGGTGGGTTCATGGGAAAGATCAGGCCTGCTAGGTGAGGGCTAGGTCACCCACCATCCAATTTTATGCAGAGTTGCTCCACTGCAAATTCATTGCAATGGGCTTAGACTGGACTAACTCTGCATAAGATTGGGCAGCCAGTTAACTTTATGGCTGAATAGTAATTTGATCCTGAACATCCACAATCCTAATCGGAAACTGTAACACAGGGGTGCCCAATGTGGTGCCCTTGGGCATCATGGCACCCATTAGCACCTTTCCTCTTGCCCACCAAGTGTTTTTTAGAAAGTGGGCAGGGCCAGATGGGGGGTTTTGCCCAGCAAGGCTTCTGATTGGCCATTGAAGATTTGATTGGGTGTACAGAATTTCACAAACATTGCTTTGGCAGCAGCTGTCATTACAACATAAGGACCTTCACTGTGTGACTGAAGGTAAGCTAAGGTAGCCATTTTGTGGCTGGTTCTGCCATCTGCAGTAGCCATTTTGTGGCTGCATCCAGCAAGGTATATCAGAATTCCAAAGGTGCCTGAAGGCTCAGAAAGATTGGGCGTCCTTGCTCTAACCACTATCCTACAATTAAAAATGAATGCAAAGTTAGAAAGTAATACATTCAGGAATCTATTCAAGTCCCTATAGCAGTTGATGATACAGATTCCTCCTTCCAGGGGGAAAGGGAAAAGGATCTGCAGGAGGACTGACCAAGTTATCAGCACCCAGAAGCAGCCCTTCCCTTGAGCTGCCTTCATGATCACTGTGCAGCCAATTCCACAGAAAAAAGCTGCACTGGAGATGGTGTGTGGCAATATGAAAACTGATCTGCCCTGTTTACACACGCAAGTCATCAATGTTGAACTCAATGTATGAACCAGCCCTTTGTGTTTCCAGAGCACACCACACCCAAATTTCCAATTATTTCTCCATTTGTCAGCCTGCAAGGTTGCTAATGGAAATGTACTGCACATCTACATGCAACTTGATTGTCATTAGTGTCTCTACCCACCCCCACCATTCAGGTTTGCCCTTCAAGCGAACCATTAGGGAAAGACGCAAGCAGGTTCACCAGAAAGATCAGGCCTGCCAGGTGAATGGCAAAAAAACCTTGGGAGCTAACATTCTCAAGGCTGTTTATGCATGGACTTGGCAGCAGGCCAGCAGCAGAATGAGTCGAGCCTAGGAAATTATTCAAAATGCAATTAAAACACACGCTTCTGAATAGCTACATATCTGTCTGGCAACACAGAGCCGACATCTTTTTACACGCTGCTTGAGACCCTGCCAAGGCAAGGACCCCATCAGGGGCATATGGGAGAGGCGACCCACCAAATTCTGGGCCCATTAAAGTCCAACTTTATGGCTTGACAAAATGGTGTAAACTGGAGTATTTTGCAGGTTCTATTCTGCTTCAGTGACAAAAGGCGGAAGGCCCACCCCCTCACTGCTAGTGTCCATGCTTGACATCCTCTGATGTCTGATATGAGACCAACTCTTCTCAGTTTTATCTTCATACTCATAAGGACTAGAAACGTAAACAGTAAAACTACAGTTAAAGATGAGATTCTTGCATTTGCATGTAAAAACTCAAATGGAAGAATGGAAAAGAGGAAGACCTGAAAGGAGATGGCTTGACTCAATAAAGGAAGCCACATCCTCCAGTTTGCAGGATCTGCGCAGGTCTCTTAATGATAGGACATTTTGGAGGCCTTTCATTCATAGGGTCACCATAGGTCAGAGGCGATTTGATGGCACATAATACACATATACGAGTGCTTTGCTAGATGACACTATTAGCAAAATATTTCAACCTGGCCATCATGACTTGCAACTCGCCAAGCTGAACATAACGCACCTGTAGACCTCCTGCTTGTACTGCCAGCCTCCCCTTCCATTTGGGCTATCCTGCCTCTTTCCTCTCTTCTTTCTTCCAGCGATGACTTTCTTTGGTGAAGGCTTTCTCCATCACTTTATCCACTGATGAAGTCTTGCCTCTTGCCATGGAATTTTTAAACATGGCAGTAGTTGGGAGGGGGGTATTGAAGTGATTATATGAAGGGCTGAACTGCATGTTCTAGGAGACATCTGTGATGTGATCCGTTGACATGTATATTTTATGTTTAAAAGCAGCTACGATAATGCAGTGCAAGAGGAAGGAACTTAAAACTTGCCCTCTTGCCATTTTCCTGACTGAAATAACACAACACCAAGGACTTGTTACTGGTTATAAAACAGGCACCAGTTCTCTTCCTAGTCCCGCCCCCCAACAAGACATAATAGCAGGTTGGCAGGGGGCTATTGCCACAAGCAGCATGGCAAAAAGGGTTAAATAATAAAAATAAAAACATTCAATTTATATGCTGCCCTTCAGGACAACTTACACCCACTCAGAGCAGTTTACAAAGTATGTTATTATTATCTTCACAACAATCACCCTGTGAGGTGGGTGGGGCTGAGAGAGCTCCAAGAAGCTGTGACTCACCCAAGGTCACCGAGCTGGCTTCAAGTGGAGGAGCGGGGAATCAAACCCAGTTCTCCAGATTAGAGTCCTGCTTCTCTTAACCACTGCACCAGACTGGCTCTCTTCCCTCAACACCTTTCCCCTCATCTCATAGCTCTAATTCATCCACATACATATATGCGCACACCATGACTGTGTCTTCACATTAAAAAATACATGACACATTGTGATCTTGGACTTCAAGATGCTATTTAGAGCCATCAGGACTCATTGTGGCCATGATCCAACTAAGAGTGTACCCTAGAAAACACACAACACTCCCTTCTGTCTGAATACTGTACAGGAAAAATTGATCGCCATGGGCAAGTTTTCAGGGAAGCTGGTATGCCACCAGTTATAGTCTCACTAAGGAAACCCTGAGACGGTTCCCAGGAACCCTCGGTTCCTTGGAATGATGTTGGAAATCCATGACCTTGGAGCATCCCTGCCTTCCCCCTTTCTGAGTGACAAGTACCTATTTTCCCTCACATGTGCAAGTCAGTGGTGTGCATTAAGAACACAAACCCACAGCTTTCCTACAAGCTGTCTCTACTTTGGCGAGCACAATAACATTCAATATAATTAAGAATTGGCAGGTCTCACCACCTGCTTCGTGGGTGCTGAATCCTGGAATTTCAATCATTTTACTCTTAGGAGAGTGAGATGTACTGTGCCCAAGGAAATGCACAAATTCTTGGCATCAAACTATAAAATCATACCCTCCAGTTGTACCTATTTTCTATCAATAGGCCTTTCCAGACATTATGGAGATGGGGGGATGTGCCATTTTGCGCAGAAGCTTAAATAAGGATGTATCCTCATTACTTTGGTTGACATTAGTGCTCATATAGCAATACAAGACTAAAATGAGTACTTTGTACAAATGTTTTAAGTTGCATATCTTTTTAATTTGCAGACTTTAAGTAACTTGAGTTCAGAATTTGGTTTATTTCATCTGTGTGTGTGTGCGTGTGCGTGTGTGTGTGCGCGTGCGTACATACGTGCGTGCGCATGCTTGTATACCCCTAAGCATTGAGACCCAAGCCAAGGTGGTGGCACTGATGTATACAGCTCTAAAGATTTGCAGATCTGCCTGAAAATCTTTAACAGGGTAATGAAAAAGGTTAGCCTTTTTTTTTTAAAAAAAGGGATATTTATACAGAATTAGAAACCACCAATTAAAATGGTGAATTGTCAGACTAGCCCTCTACTAATACCATCTTTGCAATAATTATCTCGCTGGAACCTCAGATGTTGTATTATTTTCCATTGGATTTACAATTAATCTTGTAGAAACAATAAATCCTCTCGGAGTGAGGGTATGGTAGTATTATTAAATGCTCAGCTCTCGAAAGTTCGGCACAATTGTTAACTAATTAGCTCGTGCAGCCTTCTTGCTGAAATCTAAGGGTAGGCTAAAGCTGTTCCTGGGAGTAGAAAAGAGAACAGCAACTGGAAAGAGTCCTAGAATTAAATGTGGGCCTCTGGGGAGTTCCAGTTGCTAATACCAAGGCAGGAGATAAAGACGTGGTGGCTGGGAAAAGGGCCTGGCCACAGTAAACTTGTCTTAGTGATTCTAGGTCAGACTTCTCTAATGCAGTGTTCAGAAACTACAGTGGGTTTCCAATGCAGCCCCCAGAGAAATGACTGCAGTGGGGCACCTGTCATGAACGAACTATGACATTCATTTATGTATTCACTTACTATATTTTTATATTGCTGCTCTGCCAATACACTGAAGGCATCTTACACGTCACAGCTGCCAGCCTCTATGTGGGAGCTGGAGATGTCCTGGAATTACAATTAATTTCCAGGCCTCAGAGGCAGTTCCCCTTGAGATAATGGCTATATTGGAAGGCGAACTCTATGTCATTATACCCTATTGAGGTCCCACCCCAAACCCTTTCCAACATCAGCCTGAAAATTAAAAGTGAAACTGCTCTTGAAAAATGGATAAACTCCAGCAATCCTAATACAGCAATAGAGATGGGCATGAACCAGAAGACAAACTAAAGTTTGTCACGAACTGGGCCGGTTCCTGCTTTGTGAACCAGCTCGTTTTCCACGAACTTCCATGAACTAGTCTCCTGGTTCATGTTAAACCCCAATGCCCCTTTCCGTACCACTGCAAAACGGAACAAAAAGGGGCATTTAAACCCACAGATCAGCTGCTTGTCAGGGATCTCCCTGAAAAGCAGCTGATCCTTTAAACAGCGGGTGGGGCTTGGCTGCCCAGCCAGGAGTTCCTGGCTAGCTAGCCAAGCCCCACCCGCTGTTTAAATGGACATTTCCCCACCACTCAGAGCGACGGGGAAATGTCCATTTAAACCATGGGTGGAGCTTGGCTGGCTGGCTGGCCGGGAGCTCCTGACTAGACATGGGCACGAACCGCATTACGAACCAAAAAAAACCCGATCATCTGTTGCGAACCAGCGGTTCGTGAGTGTCCATGGCCAACGAACCAGCATTCATTGGAAGCCCAGTTCATTGTGTTCGCCCGCAGTTCGTGAAGCCAGACAGTCAGGCACCATCAATCAATTCCCTTGGAAATGGAGCTGGGGGAATGCTTGAACTCTGTCTGCACTCCTTCTGTCACCCTGGAAACCCGAATTGAAGCCTACTTACCTTGATCGGCAGGTCTTCCTTCCAACCATGGAGCTGCAAATTAGTTACAATTGGTTACATGGGAGAAGACACCGAAGGGGAGGGAGGGGGAAGGGGGGGTGTTCTGTAGCCATGGGCACTCCAATCTCATCCCTGCAAACCCTGATAGGCAGTTCTGACGGCCAACCCCTTGTACACTGGGCCAATGTCAACTGGTCACTCTAATTGTATCGAATGGGAGTTTCCTGGGGGCCTCGGATTGGAGACGGTGTAACTCCAAGATCCCTATTGCAATCTTGACCAAACTTCGGTGCTGGCTGGAGGAGAGCCTGGTAAACACTCCCTGGGAATATGGGCTCTCTGAATCCAACAGGGGCCATTATGACGCCCTCAAACCACGAACCTCTAACCAGTTCGTCAGCGGGAAACGTTCATTTCAGTTCATTAGTTCGGGTTCGGCAGCGGCACCGAACCACAAACTCCTGGTTCATTAAATTTTTTTGGTTCATGCTCATGTCTACTCCTGACCGGCCAGCCAAGCCCAGTCCCGGTTTAAATGGACATTCCCCCCACCACCACCCAGCTTGGAGTGGTGGGGAAATGCCAATTTAAACAGCAGGGCTTGGCTGCTCAGCCAGGAGTTCCCAGAGCAACAGGGAAATGTCCATTTAAACAGTGGGTAGGGCTTGGCTGGCTGGCCAGGAGCTCCTGACCGGCCAGCAGAGCCCAGTCCTGGTTTAAATGGACATTTTTTCCCCTGCTTGGACATGCCCATTTAAACAGTGGGGCTTGGCTGCCCAGCCAGGAGTTCCCAGCTGGCCAGCCAAGCCAAGGCCCGGTTTAAATGGCCATTTTCCCACTGCTCAGAGCGGCGGGGAAATGGCCATTTAACAGCAGGTGGGGCTTGGCTGGCCAGCTGGGAAGCCCTGGCCGGGCAGCCAAGCACCACTTTTTAAATGATCAGCTGCCTGTTAGGGATCTCCCTGACAAGTAACTGATCCAGGGGTTTAAATGCCCCTTTCTGTGCTGCCTCGCAGAGGCACAGAAACTGGCATTTAAACCTCCACCAGCTTGGATTAGCTGCTTGTCGGGGAGATCCCTGACAAGCAGCTGAACCACAGGTTTAAAGATCACAAACCACAAACCGGTTGTGAACTGGGGCAAGTCCGTGGTTCGTGGTTCATAAAAGGCCACAAACCAAGAACTGCATGGTTTGGTTTTTTCCCACTTCATGCCCACCTCTATACAGCAAGCCAGGAAGGCCAATACACTACAGAAACAGTTCATGGAAAGAATAACAGCTGGGTGACAGACCAGATGACAATTGGTCCTACCCAGACTGATGGAAAAGATTTCATTGCCTTGCCTCTCCCTAGGGTTGCTAGGCCAAGTCTGGCAACCAGCAGGAGGGGTGGGGGTGGAGATATAGAACCACAGAATCACAGGGTTGGAAGGCACCCTCTAGGGTCATCTAGTCCAACCCCCTGCAAAATGCAGGAAATTCCCAAATACCTCCAACACACACACACACACACACACACACACACACACACACACACTCAGTGACCATTACTCCATGCCCAGAAGATGGTAAAATTACATCAGGATCCCTAGCTAAACTGGGGAAATTTGCTACCTGACCCCAAGGTTGCGATCTGCCATACCCTGGGCATGTAAGAAGGGGCCACATGGGGTACGGTTGCCATCTCACCTTACTGTCAAAGCAGGGGATGAGAGGTCCCTAAGCCACAAGGGGCTCCCAATTCTCCTTCCATATGCACATGTTTCAAAGGCTCCAATGATGAAGATGATATGATGATGGTTTATAGTCCTCCTTTCTCCCTAAGATTAGGATTACACAGTGCAAGTGAAAATACAATATAATCTACAGCTAGGACATTCAATGAGAAGAGTACAGTAATAAATAAGAGTTAGGACATTCAGTGAAAGAGATACAGTAGGGTATGGTAGCAGCGATTTTGAAAACAAGCATAAAGTTGAGCACAGAGATGAAATATTTCTGAAACAAAGCATAAATACATTACCTGGCATGTTTAGCAATATGGAAAAGTCCCCATTAGGACCATGTCTATATCAACAGACAGTACTCAATAGAGTAGCATATTATCCCTGCCCCTACCAATGCATTTCTCTGGCACAGCCCTATAATATGGGTGGAAAGCCCTCATGAATAATTCAGTTTTGCATCATTTGTGGAAAGCCAGGAGATTGGGAGCTTTCCTGACCTCCTCAGGCAGGCCATCTCATAAGGTGGGGGCTACCACAGAGAAAGCATGTGTGCAGGCAGCTGTTGATTTTGTCCAACTGCAGGGTGGTAGCTGAAGAAGACCCTATCCAGATGAGCAAAGCTGCCATGGTGGAACATAGGGGGAGAGGCAGTCACACAGATATGATGGGCCAAGGCCATGAAGGGCTTTGAATGTGATAGTCGTGACCTTGAATTGAGCCCGGTAACTGTTAAGAAGCAAGTGGAGAAACTACCAAGTTGGAGTGATATGCATACTCCATCTAACTCCTGAGAGTAAACAAGCTGTTGCTTTCTGTACCAGCTGGAGTCTCTGAGTGAACTTGGAGGGGAGACCTATGTAGAGCGCATTACAGTAGTTTGGTGTTTATGTTACTATGTCATGAATCCAGGTGGCTAGATCAGCCATGTCAAGGTACAGGGCCATCTTCGAAGCTACTCTGAGTTAGAAGAAGGCCTTTTTTGCAGCTGCATTTACTTGCTTCTCTAGCAGCAGCACTGGATCTAGTATCACCCCAAGGCTCTTAACTGAGTCAGCCAGGGTCAATGGAACCCCCTCAAAGGTCAGAAGCACAACATCCTTTAAAATCTCTGCTTTCCCAACCAGGATCACTTCCATTTTGTCCGGGTTCAATTTCAATTTGTTTGCTATCAGCCAGTTGACAACAGCTGTCAAGTAGCAACTCAATACTTTTACTGCATTGTTGGGGGATTTGGATAACAAGATATGGAGCTGGGTGTCATTGCATATTGATGGCATCCTAAAGGCTTTACATAGAAGTTGAGTAACATGGTGTTTAAGACTGCGCCTTATGGAACCCCACAGGATAACACCCACACTGTGGATACTTGGTCTCCAATAGCAACCCACTGAGGTCATTCCTTGTGGAACGATTTAAACCATTCCACTGCACATCCCCTGATATTTACTTCTGACTCTAAATGCCTCTGCACATAGACATGGTCTACTGTGTCGAAGGCTGCAGAGCAACAATGAAGCATGGCTATTTCCCTACTTTCAGGCAGAGGTCATAAACTAAAGCCACCAGAGCCATCTCTATTCCACAGCCTGCCCTAAAATCAGATTGAAAAGGGTCCAAAGCACCAGAGTTGTCCAAGAAGGCCTGGAGTTGTCAATTACTGCTCTCTCAACCACTTTACCGAGAAAGGGTAGATTACAGACTGGGCAATAGATCCAGAGGAGTTAGCCGTGTTAGTCTGTAGTAGCAAAATCAAAAAGAGTCCAGTAGCACCTTTAAGACTAACCAATTTAAGACTGGGCAATGACTGGCTACAGAATTTCTGTCTAAGGATGATTTTTTTAAGTAGTGGGAAGATGACTGACTCTTTGAGAGGCTGAGGGAAGGTGCCTCAAGTTAGTTATTGATTTATGATGACATCAAGGACTCTGTATGTGGTCTTTACAGGATTTTAATAGCCAAGATGGTCAAGGATCCATGGTACAAGTAGTGGTCTTCACAGATGCTAGAATTCTGTCAATATCCATCATTATGACTGGTCAAAATGATTCATAAACAGACCAGATGTTGTGTTAAACATTACTTCTGGCTCATCTATATTGCAGGTGGCATCCAAATCAGACTGTTTGTTTTTTTCAGTTGGGGGGGATTTTGCTGTTGTTTTAAATTTGTTGGGGTTATTTATCTGCCTGTGAGATATAAATAAATTCATTCCATTTCCAAGCCTTGCTTTTGGCAGAATTACCCACAATAACCAAACAGCTAAAACAAATGAAAAACATTCCATTTAAAAGAACACAGTACAGTTTATTTTAGTTATTAATTTGATAGCCTCCCTGAAGGATTCAAGATACCTAACAACAATTAAACAGCAAAGATAAAACACATTTAAGATAAAACAAATAAAGTTGCCAGAAGTTGTATCCTACCACTCTGGTCAGCTAGGAGCAGGCTGTTTTCTCAGCGCAAGGCACGTTCTGGCAGCATAAGGAGCCCTTCACTGACACAAGAGATTCTTCTGCTGCTGATAGAGTCTCTTGCCTTGGTAGAAGGCTCTTGCACTAAAGAAATGTGCTGCCTTTAACACAAAAGAGTGGTATAGTGTTGCCAGCCCCCAATCAGAGGAGGAGGATGTTCCAGGGCTAGCTGGCATTTCCCACCACTGGTGTGGGCAGCGGAGGAAGAAAAATGAAATAAATGCCTATTGGGCAATAGTATGATGCCTTCAGTCACTTTGTAGGAATCACTGAAAATGCTATGATTTTATCATAGAGTTTTGGCCAATTCCTACAGAGGCATGATATTACTTTCTGGTTTTCCCGGAAGTGGCATTACACTGTCAGCTGACGGTCACTCCCCTAGTCCCCATCTCTCCCCCAGTCTCCTTCTAGTTGTCAAGCATGGTAGAGTGGTAGGATACAACCTACTGACCCATCTACCTCAAAAAATTTAGAGTTTGACATCCTATTCAGTCTTTTTTTTCATTTAGTTGTCCCTCCCTCAAGCCAATAAGCAGGTATGTGTGAAAACCACTTAACAGATTCCATTTTGCACTTCTATTTCCCAATCCCAAAGAGGAGATTTTTGTTGAATATCCAGCTGACAGTTCAATTTTTGGTGGGTTCTAGCTGTATGTAACTCAATATTTTCAGTCCCTCTCTATAAACAAAATTATCATATGTCTTTCTATGATTGTGGTATACTTGCAGTTACGCTACATCATAGGTTTTCTAATCTACAGCTGCATTAAAATTATTCTCATGGATATATTTTTCTCCTCCTACAAAGCTGATCAAAAACTGTGAGAATGAAGATGGTTTGGTTGTGAAAAGGCTAAAATATCATGAAACTACAGATGGTTTGGCGAAGGAGAGTTCAATATTTTAAGAATGCAGACATTGTGAGAAAACACAATGCTTGTACTTGTTAATATGTGAGCTGATTCAATGGCAGCATGGTGGACTTTTGAACATTTGACTCATGGTTCAAAAGTGGGAGAACTACAATATATGATCCAAATTTGAAGGTTTCTGCAAATTTCAAAATAAGTATATTTTTACATTTTCATCTATGTTTCTACTGTTTTCAGAGAACGTAAGCCCTCTTACATATTCAATGTACACCTGATGGAGAAGTGAGATCATGTATGACCTCCATGTGTTCAACTGAACATGTGCATAAAACCATATCTATCTACAAATAGGCTATAGATTTCAAGGTACTTCTACATGATAAATAGTATGAATTATTATTGAATTATTATTAATAACAATACACTGGTATGAATAACAATACCAAGAATTGTTAACTATCACTAATGATATTCTCATGATCATCTTTTCTCAGCATGAATTGGATATTATTAGTCAAAAACAGCAAAGGTAAATTTATCTCTGCTGATGCAGGGTTGCCAGGTCCAGGCTGGGAAATTCCTGGAGATTTGGGGCTTGGAGAGTTTGGGGAGGGGAGGGACCTCAGTGGGGTATAATGCCATAGATTTCACCCTCCAACTAAGCCATTTTCTCTAGAGGAACTGACCTCTGTGGCCTGGAGATCAGTTGTAATTCCATGAGAACTCCAGCCACCACCTGGAGGCTGACAACCCTAGATATGGCACAATTCATCCCATTCCACGTTCCACATGTATGGCATACCAGGCTGCAGAGGTGCTCTACAGACCATTATATAGCTTTTCTCCTCCGGTTCCACCTTTTCTACCGGCCCTTGTCCTTTCAGGCATTGCTAAAATGTGCTGTCTGTTTTCTTGAAATCTGCATCTCTGATAAAAGGCTCCAGCGGCCTTTTTTAGGGCTATGAACACAGCCAGAGAGCACAGGCTGTGGGACAAGTGAGTTGCTAGATTCTTCCGTGGGGAAATATTGCATGACTTCATCCATGGCTTGATCCATGGCTTGAACAGGGGAGATGTCCCCCTTTCCACACCATAAAAATTCCATCAGGCCTAGTTAATGTCTGGCCCAGGCCATGGAGATCTGGATTAAGGCACAAGAACGCCTGTTAATGTGTTCATGAGTTTATAAACTAGGATGGGGGTATAAACTGAAATAATTAAATCTGCTTAAGTGATTTGAGGATCTCAGCCTTAGAGGCGCAATCAGCAACCTATACAAGCCAGTGCATTTGCAAATAAAAGATTCTTTGCCGCAGAATACAAAGTTTAATCAACATCAGAAACGACACCAAACGATCAATAGCTGCAATTTCTTGCCCACTTAAAAAGCATTATTCTAGGGTTATATTTTTCCTTTAAAAAAAAAATTTAGCTTTAAGTGGGGCTATTGGAGGCAACCACGGACATGTTCCGATATGAGTTAATTAGAATTCTTGTATGGTTTTCTTCTGTTAATTATAGCCTAATTTGATTGCTTAATAGCTCTGCTTTTCGTAATGTTTAGCACCTGTTGTAAATTGCACAAGATAAATTGTCTTCCACCTTCTACCCTGTTTACCACCAACTTCTACCTTCTCCCTTTCATAGCATGGAGAGGCCTTCTCTATTCTCCTTTCTGCCCGCTGAACAAAGAAAGAGCTCCTTCACAGTGGATCTTGGCCAAAAATATGAAGGTGATTTCCTCTTAAAAACCTATTTTTTTGTCCCCTGAAAATCCAGCAAGGTTTCTTCAAAATAATAAGAATAATGAGAAAAATTGCACACACTCTAAAATCATGCCAATGTTGACCCACAGCATAATACTGACTTTCATTTATGGGTCATCTCTTTTACATCCCTCCTCCCATTTTTTTCCCTGGGGGAGGCAAAGAAAAGATAGCAGAAATGTTGTTTTTTTATTCTTGCTCCTCTTTTACAGGATTATTAGACAGAAGTGGAAGGCTAGCATCATTAATTGATTTCTCTCATACATTGTACGGTGATACAATTTTTCAAGGCTGTGCATAATTGTATTCTTTCTACCGGTGTTCCATGCACCGTCCTTGTCATGTTGTCATTGAAGGCTGATCCCAACCTTCTGTAATTGGAGATGTTCTACTTTTGGACAAAGGTGTGGGGGGCCGCTCAGGGGACCGGAGCTGACATTTACTTCATCAATTTATTTTTATTGTCCCTCCATTTATTGCTGCTGTAACAGCCCTTTAATAGTTATATCTCCTCCCTGTAGGGTATTCTGGTATTTGAAATTTTTTCTTAACTCATTTGTTCTCCTAAATAACAGTAAAGTGCATTTCAGGCTAACCTTTTTAGACTTCCCATCTCCTCTCCTCTCTTTGGCTTCTTGAAGCCGTTGCGGCTTTAAACTTTTTACAGCATTGTCAGCCCGAAAGGCCAATGCCGTCGGGTCTGTTTTGCTGCTGAAGTAACTGCCAAATGGGGGGGGGGACTTCAGAAAATTGCCACCAGAGGTGGCCCAAGCTTGCAATGAAAGCTATACTTCTAATTCAAAAGCTGGTCATCTTTTTTAATGGGGGGGGGTGCTGGGGATGAGCAAGATGAAGAGGGGATACGATTAATACTGACACTGACGCTCCTTCTTTTACAATCACCAATCAAATATAGGATGGTAATTAAATCTTTATGACTGACAGTGTAAGTGACTTGCCTCACTCCGAGTGTGTGTCCTTCAGTACTTTCCCTGAAAGAAGAGCAAACGGTGCAATCCACAATTTCCTCTCTATACTGGTGGAACTGGATGAGGCTCTCGGGCCTGATACACACAACAGGCCTTTGAGGTAGTGCAAGTAATTCTCACGCGGCAAGTCTGTTTCTGTGAACATCTGCTTATGCTGCATTTGAACATAGTCACACATCTGCATGGGTTTTTTTAAAAAAAAGAACTTGTTGAAAACTTCTGTGTTTCACCTGCATGTGTTTTATTCATCAGAACACACAGACACATGAAGCTGCCTTCCACTGAGTCAGATCATGGGTCTGCCAAGGTCAGTATTGTCTACTCAGACTGGCAGCGGTTCTCCAGGTTGTTCGACAGAGGTCCTATATGTCAGCTTCTAACTTGAGATGCAGGGATCAAACCTGGAACCTTCAACATACAAAGCGGATGCTCTACCGCTGAGCCACAGCCCCTCCCCTGTGGTCATGGAATCACGGTGCCCAGCGATCAGGTTCTTATTGTAGAGCAGTGTCACCATCATTCCAGCCTTCTCCATGGTTTCCCACTCATTGTTGACAGCAGCACTAGTTCCCAGATGCCACATTAAAAGTGGCATGATGGGAAAGCACCAAACCTTAAATGGCAGAAGGCAGAAGGCCATTGTTGAGCAGCAAAGGAAGGGGCAGAGGTTATGACCTTAGCAATGGGCATCACATGGCAAAATTAGGTCTGCCCGGCCTGTGTGGGGGAAGCTGTTGAGTGGCTGGCAGAGTCCTGCATGGGCCAAGGATGCCAGCTTCCTCCCAGCCCTGCTTCAACTGCTGATCAGTGTTGACATAACAATGAGACTATCATTCCATCTAGACATACACACAAGTGCATATCTACTGAAAAGAATTCTTTGTCCCATTGGATTCACATATTTAGATACCACAAACAGCGTACATTAGGACAGTCCAGAGGAGCAAATCTGGATTGCTCAGCAGCAAGATTTGAGTCCAGTGGCTCCTTAGAAATCAGCAAGATTTTCAGTCTGTAAGCTTTTGAGAGTCAGAGCTCCCTTCTTCAGACAAACCCTAGGTGTAGTGTACCCATTGATCCTCCCCGATTCTATCTATCTATCTATCTATCTATCTATCTATCTATCTATCTATCTATCTATCTATCTATCTATCTATCTATCTAGTTGGTTAGTTGGTTAGTTGGTTAGTTGGTTAGTTGGTTAGTTGGTTAGTTGGTTAGTTGGTTAGTTGGTTAGTTGGTTAGTTATATCATATTTGTATTCCGCCCTCCCCGCAAGCAGGCTCTGGGTGGATAACAACATTAAGAACATTGAAAACATTCCATATTAAAACATTTTAAAATATCATACAAAAACAGCAGCACTCATTTTCCTGATGGCAGCAATACAATTAATAACAAATAATAAAACAGTACAACTGACTATAGCAGCAGCTTAAGAACAGCAGTGGGCAGCTTTCACAGGGAGGGGGGTAGATGTTGTATCCTCCAGCCAGCAGAGGCCCAGCCTCAGCCATAACCCTGGTGGAACAACTCTGTCTTACAGGCCTGGCGGAAAGATAGTAGATCCTGCCGGAACCTGGTCTCAGTAGACAGAGCGTTCCACCAGGTAGGAGCCAGGACTGAGAAAGCTCTGGCTCTAGTCAAGGCCAGGTGGGCAACAGGGAGCAATTTCGTTGATGGCTTCAGAGAGCCGGCATTGCCACTCCTCCACCAGCTTATCTAATGAACCACCGTGGAGCATAGGATCCCGCAGAGCATTCTGGAAACCAATTGGATCCATAAGTCTCCTCAGGCGAGCATAAATCAGCTCACCACCCTTGCAGTGCATAAATCAACAGGCAAGCATAAATCAGCTCACCCCCCCCCGCCCCCGGCCTCCTATTCGGGACTGATGAAGGACCGAATACCCTGGGGGGGGGGGTCAGTTCTCCCAGTAATAATACTCTTGTGAACAACAGTAAGGTTTTGTGAGGAATACAACAAGATAATAGATGTGAAGCCCTTCAGACATGTGTCTGAAGAAGTGAGCTCTGACTGTCAAAAGCTTACACCTGGAAAATCTTGTTGGTTTCTAAGGTGCCACTGGATTCAAATCCTGTCACCCAACAGTAGACCAACACGGCTACCCACCTAAAACTGGATATTTCAAAGCAGTGTACTTTCTGTTGCTCTTTTCTTGGTCCAGAAGCCAATCTTCTTAGCAAACTCAAGGTAAAACTACAGATTATATTTAGTTCCATTATCATTTTGAAATGTGTCTTTTCTTTTGGAAATGGAGCCACTGAGGCTGGTGTTTGGGGGAGGGGCATGCAGAAATTGGTTATTTGACCTATTGAAAAACATCATCCCCAAGCTACTTTAGCCCCTTCTGGGGAGGGGAGGATACAAGTCTCCATAATTTTTCCTAAATGTGGCTCAAAGCAAATTGGGGAAGTGTTTTTCAGCAAGAAAATGTCAGAGGACAAAAAAGTAAGAGTCTCCCCCACCACCACCATGCCACTGTCCCCTTTCAAAAACAGCTCAACGTCTGCATTTGACAATATGGATAAAACTCCTTTAAAACGATCACGTAACTAAATGTAACATGTAGTTCCAACCACAGAGGACAGGTGAGCTTTCAGCACACAATTCTGTTTTTACATACAAATATACCAACACATACATCCATACATACACATGTATGTGTGTGTGTGTGTGTGTGTGTATGTGTGTGTGTGTACACACATGCATACACACATACATACATATACATATATATACGTGTGTGTGTGTGTGTGTGTGTGTGTGAGAGAGAGAGAGAGAGATCTTAGTGGCTATAGTCTGCAATCAATCAAGAAAAGCTAGAGGCTCTAACCTGGAAAATGGCTTCTTATATCAACACGGCCGACTTGGCCGCCTGGATCCATGCTATGGTAACATCAAAACTTGAGTATTGTGATGCATTATACATTGGTCTCCCATCTAAGTTAACTAGGAGGCTCCAATTGGTACAAAATGTGGTGGCTAGACTACTATCAGGAGTGAGCAGGAGCTTGAACATCACTCCCATCCTACAATTGCTTCATTGGCTACCTATCAGTTACCATGCTCAGTTCAAGGTAATGGTTATTACATACAAAGCCCTTCATGCCCTTGGTCCAGCATACCTATGGGACAGCCTCTTTCCCTATGTCCCTCCACGGCAGCTTCGTTCATCTGAACAAGGTCTCTTGTAGGTTCCAGTCTGTACATGGGTGACATCAACAGCAGCCCATACACAGGCTTTCTCTGTGGTGGCCCCTACCCTATGGAACGACCTGCCTGAGGAGGTCAGGAGAGCCCCCACCCTCCTAGCTTTCTGCAAACAATGCAAAACTGAATTATTCAAAAAGGCCTTTTTCTCAGCTAAGAGGGTGGTATTGTAGGAAAGGGATCCCAAATGTTTCGCTAATGAGTTAGAAACCATAGATTTCACCGTTATGTTGCCTTACATATTATCTGTTGCTTTAAATATCCTACCTGTGCTTTATGTTGTTCAATGTAAGTCATAGAATTGATTATGTTCTGTTTCAGCAATTCCTCAACCCCATACTGGATCCTTGCTAATACTATATCTTTGTAAACTTATATTCTTTTAACCCATGACATCATTCATGGAAATGTTCTTGAAACGATATTCATTTACCCTATGATATTGTTTATGGAAATGTTCTTGACACTGTATGGAAATGCCTGCCTTTGTCCTTGCCACTAATTGTACTAATCTCACACTATGTAATCCGCCTTGAGTCTCAGTGAGAAAGGCGGAATATAAATAACATAAATAAAAGAAAATAAAAGAAATAAAATAAAAAATTCCCCTTCCTCCTAAGGAACACAGCTTTATGCCCTTATTAGGAAAATACAGCAGAGAGAGGAGACGGGTCAAGTCAGAAAGAAACAAAAGTTGCTTAAACAGAACCAAAGAAAATCAGGAGTGGGGGGTTATAGGCTATTTATATAGTGAATTTGTTTCATTTTCATATTAATTACTATAATTATAAAACACCCCATTTCATAATTCCTGTAATTAATAATGAAAAGAAATGCACAAGTCTAACAATAACTGCAGCATGAAAGAGGATGCAAACCTCTGCACATTTTGGGTATATCAATCTACTTTGTCCCCAGAATTTCTTCTCTCTTCAGATGAGACAATCTAGTCACTATAATTAGAAGCAACTGATTCTAAGGAAGCTGTCCTAACAGGCCACCACATGGGGCAAAATGGCCTCAGATTTACTTTCTCTTCTGACTTTTGAAAGTGTTTAAATCAAGCAAGGCATCTGGGCAAAGTTTCACAAAGGAGATCAGATTCTCACAGAAATTTTCTACACATACCTACATTATCTGACAAACCTTGCACTACCAAGTTCAGAACATGCGATATACTTTGAGTTTCCTTGGAAATTTTGTTGGTCTTTATGATGCTACTGGACTCGAATCTTGCTCCTTGGAGGACATATAGTGTTCTTGGCTCCTATTCCTTTACAAGAGTCTGCAGTCCATAAAGACATCAGACAACATTTCATGATCCATCACAGCAGCGGCCACATCATGTGTCAAGAGGAAGATTAAAGCGGCCGAGTACATCTTTCAAAACAGATACAAGAGCATTAGCTGTGGTGGTCTCAGTTTCAAAAAAAAAAAATTCCTCCACAAACTTATCTTCTCTAGCTACGTGGAAGCCAAATGAAACTCGTTCCTTAGTGGTAATATCTGTAGTCTCATGCCAATTCCATTTTAGTAAGCTGCTTTCTCAGTCTCTTTCACTAATGAGCACAGGACAGTCTGAGCCATGATCTCAAGCATCTCATTCGCAAGTTCATTTGTAGTTGGTGTGATTCAATGATGACTTCAATTCCAGAACATGGTCAGAAAGTAGCAGCAAGAGGTGGCTCAGGTTGGCCCTTCCCTCAAGATAGCCACATCCTGCAATGCCCTGACAGGCAGGGTACCTTAGTGATGTTAAAATGCTCAGTGCCTCTCTAGCTTCTTGCATTTGCTTCTGTTGGTTTCTGAACAGCTGCTGCGCACATTTACCTCAGCTTTAACAGCAGCTATAGCTTGGGAAGCTGCATGGAGGAGGTTAGAGTTTTGACGGCTGTGGAATATTTGCAGTGCTTTCTTCCAGGCTGAGAAACCAGTGTGAAGTAAAGAAATAAGTAAATAAAATTAAACAACATACAAGTGGGGATCCAAAACAAACCCTTTCCTAAAGACGTCAGTCTCAGCAAGTACAGGTTACTGCAAGCACTTGCTTAAAATTAGTCCACCATTATGCCAATTTATTTGAAACTACAGAAGGGGGTCATTTCATGAATATTTAGGACATCAAGATCCCAGGTGTAGAGTTGAATCAAGGTAGCTAGTCTTACAAAGTTTAAAATTTAGTTAAAAGAAAGGAAATTGTTTTTGTTCCTTGTTCCTCTGGGGAAAAAAGGACAGGGAGGCTGTGTTGTAGGGCTGCCATGTGCCCACTTATGGTAGCCAGTCTTCTGCTGATCATCTCCATTGCCTGATCATCTCATAGTGGTGGCAGGAAAAAAATTAAGAAAAAAATGTCACTGGCCTCTGTGCCAAAACATCACTTCTGGGTGCAACCCTAAAGTGAAAATGGATAGCTCTAGGAATCATTGGAAACTCTGTGGTAAAGCCATGAGAGTTCTACCATAGAGTTGTGGTGATTCCTTGAGCTACCCAGTGTGGGTTGTACCCAGAACCATTCTGGGTTGTACCCAGAAGTGACAGAGTGATGGCAGTGTCACACACACACCCATATCCCCACCCCTCTACTTTCCTGTTGGTTGCCAGGCTTGGCCTGGCAACTCTATTGTGATGCTACACATGAATCTGTTGCAGGGCTGGTAGATGCAAGTTATATTTGAGAGTGTTTGATGGTGAACATTGTTCCTTGATCAGCAGTTCCCATGGTAGAACTCGCCAAAGTGACCTCAGTAGTCTAATCAAAGATCTCTCACCCTTCCCATCTGAGAGTGGACCTTTTATATAAGCTTGGGGAGGGGGCCACTTGACACACACACCCACGCTCATGAGTCATGACTAAATAATATTTCTTCAACTGCTACTCTCTGGCATCCAGTAGATGGTTGAAGCATATCATTAACTTCCTCTCCCAGAGGGAAAAATTCTTACCTAATTACACAGGAGCATGTAAAAGACTAACAGCCCAAAACACAATCAATGTGTGGTATGTGGTGTAGTGGTTAGAGTGTCAGACTAGCATCTGGGGCACCCTGGTTTGAATTGCCACTCTACAATGAGAATTTGCTGAGCGACCTTGGGTCAGTCACACTCTCAGCCTAACCTGAAAGGAGAATGATGTAAGCTGCTTTGGCTCCCTATTGGGAAGAAAGTTAGGGTATAAATGAAGTACAATTTTAAAAAATCTTTTATTAGGACCAACCCTATGACACAAAACCGTGTGTAAGCTTTCAAGTTCCCCAGAACTTTTCATCAGACTACACAGGTTTTAAGCATATTCTTGAGATCCTGGTATAAAGATCTCATCATGCTAGTCCATGATGGAATTTCTGGCATGGATCCCAGCTCAACACCTCCCCCCAAGTGAAAACAGCAAAGCATCTTTCAATTCCTAGCAAGTTAAAAATGTGTTAAAAGAGGGCAGAAGGGAAAGGAGGTAGAGTCCCCTTCCTTCCTTTCTCCCCAACCATCAGCTACCCAGCAGTACCCTGCCAAAGGCAGCTGGAAAGGGCTGGTCTGGGGCAGGATGCCAGAGGGGGAATAGGCAAAGTGTGCCACAACCTCCAGACTGGAGAGAAAATGGCTCCTGGGGAAGCCAGGCTTGCCATTGCAACCCCCTTGATCCTCCAACTGCTTTCTGTAAGACCCCAGTGGCAGAGAGGCTGGCAGAGGCAGCACCACTGCAGCTGAGCAGTCAGTGGTCTCGCAGCATAGCCCCACACATGGGACTAGGCAGGTGCTCCAGATATCCCATTTCTAAGACCATTCCAGGCCTAGACAGAAGAGGTAAATGGTGTGGGACCTCTGTTCTGATCACATGTGGTGTGCTCTCAGGTAGCCCAAGCCAGGAGAAAGCAGAAGTGTTGGTAAGGAACTCAAGCTCTGCCCCCTGAAGTTTACACCCCTGGCTACATAAGAACATAAGCAAAGCCATGTTGGATCAGGCCAGTGGCCCATCCAGTCCAACATTCTGTCACACACAGTGGCTAGAAATCCAGTGCCATCTAAAGGACTGTCAGTGAGGCCAGGACACCAGAAGCCCTCCCACTGCCTTCCTTCCAGCACCAAGACAACAGAGCACTACCTCCCCACAAAGAGAATACCATCTATCTCCTGTGGCTAATAGCCACTGATGGACCTCTGCTCCATATATTTGTCCAGTCCCCTCTTGAAGCTGGCAATGCTTGTAGCTGCCACCACCTCCTGTGGCAACGAATTCCATGTGTTTATCACCCTTTGTGTAAAGTAGTATTTTCTTCTATCTGTTCTAACCCGACTGCTCAATAATTTCATAGAGTGCCCACGAGTTCTTGTATTGTGAGAAAGGGAGAAAAACACATCTTTCTCGACCTTCTCTAACCCGTGCATTATCTTGTAAACCTCTATCATGTCTCCCCTCAGTCGTCTTTTCTCCAGGCTAAAGAGCCCCAAGCGCCTCAATCTTTCCTCATAGGGAAAGTGTTCCAACCCTTTAATCATTTTAGTTGCCCTTCTCTGTACTTTTTCCAGTGCTATGATATCTTTTTTAAGGTGTGGCGACCAGAACTGTACACAGTACTCCAAATGAGGCCTCACCATCGATTTATACAGAGGCATTATGATACCGGCTGATTTGTTTTCAATCCCTTTCCTAATAACCCCTAGCATAGCATTAGCTTTTTTTATGGCAGTCGCACACTGTGCTGACGTTTTTAGTGAGTTATCTATCATGACTCCAAGATCTCTCTCTTGGTCAGTCTCCGCCAGTTCAGACCCCATCAACTTGTATTTATATTTTGGATTTTTGGTTCCAATGTGCATTACTTTGCACTTGGCTACATTGAACCTCATTTGCCACATGGATGCCCACTCTTCTAGCCTCGACAGATCCCTTTGGAGTGCCTCACAATCCTCTCTGGCTTTCACCACCCTGAACAATTTCGTGTCATCTGCAAATTTAGCCACTTCACTGCTTAATCCCAATTCCAAATCATTAATAAACAAGTTAAAAAGCATTGGACCCAATACCGACCCCTGTGGCACCCCACTGCTCACCACCCTCCACTGTGAGAAGTGCCCGTTTATGCTCACTCTCTGTTTCCTATTAATTAGCCAGTTTTCGATCCACAAGAGGACTTGGCCCTTTATCCCATAGCTACTGAGCTTACTTAGGAGCCTTTGATGAGGAACTTTGTCAAAAGCTTTCTGGAAGTCAAGATAAACAATATCTATCGGGTCTCCCTTGTCCACTTGTTTGTTCACTCCCTCAAAGAACTCTAACAGATTGGTGAGACAAGATCTTCCCTTACAGAACCCATGCTGAGTTTTCCTCATCAGCTTTTGGTCATCAATGTGCCCACTAATTTTATTTTTGATAATAGTTTCCACCAACTTACCCGGTATTGACGTCAGGCTGACTGGCCTGTAATTTCCCGGATCTCCCCTGGAACCTTTTTTAAAGATGGGGACAACATTAGCTACCTTCCAGTCCTCAGGAACAGATGCAGAGTTTAATGACAGATTACATATTTTTGTGAGGAGATCTACAAGTTCACACTTGAGTTCTTTCAGAACTCTTGGATGTATGCCATCTGGGCCCGGTGATTTATCAGTTTTTAAATTATCTAGCAGTCGCATAACCTCCTCTCTCGTCACCTCAATGTGACTCAGGTCTTTCAAAACCCCTCCCAAAGTCAGTGCTTCCGGAGTGGGCATGCACTTCTTATCTTCCACAGTGAAGACAGAAGCAAAGAACGCATTCAGCTTCTCGGCCATTTCCCTATCACCCTTTAGTAATCCTTTTACGCCTTGGTCATCCAAGGGCCCCACGGCCTCCCTAGCTGGTTTCCTACTCCTAATATATTTAAAGAATTGTTTATTGTTTTTCTTTATGTTCTTTGCAATATGCTCCTCATATTCCCTTTTTGCCTGTCTGATCACAGACTTGCACTTTTTTTGCCACAGCTTATGCTCCTTTTTATCAACCTCACTCCGACTAGTTTTCCACTGCCTAAAAGAATCCTTTTTACCTTTTACAGCTTCTATTACATTGCTTGTTAACCATGCTGGCCTTTTCCTAAACCTATTTGTGCCTTTCCTAACCAGCGGTATATATTTAATTTGAGCTTCCAGGATTGTAGTTTTAAATAGTCTCCAAGATTCCCCAAGTGTTTTGACCTTTTTTACTTTCCCTTTCAGTTTCTTCTTCACGTACCCCCTCATCTCAGAAAAGTTACCCCTTTTGAAGTTAAACATGGCTGTGTTGGTCTTATTTGGCAATTTCCTATTTATACATATGTTGTACTCAATAACATTATGGTCGCTGTTCCCAAGTGGTGCAATCACATTTACATCTCTCACCAGGTCTTCAGCATTACTGAGGACCAAATCCAGGATCACCTCTCCCCTAGTAGGTTCTGTAACCATCTGTTCCATAGCACAGTCATTGAGACAGTCTAGAAACTCACTTTCTCTCCCCCGATTCGAACACCCATTGGCCCAGTCAATGTGTGGGTAGTTAAAATCACCCATTACAACACAGTTTTTTTGTTTAGCAGCCATCTTTAATCCTGTCATCATTTTATAATCCTCCTCTATTTTCTGATCTGGAGGGCGATAACAAACTCCCACAGTTAAGTTTCCATTTGGGCCCGTAATTTCAACCCATAGCATTTCCAGAAGCGAATCTAATTCAGTTACCTTCTCAATCTTACTGGAATGTATACCTTCTCTGACATATAGAGCCACCCCACCACCAACCCTTCCCTCCCTATCCTTCCGATATAATTTATATCCAGGAATCACCGTGTCCCACTGATTTTCCTCATCCCACCAAGTTTCTGATATGCCCACAATGTCTATGGATTCGCCCAACACTAAACATTCCAGCTCCCCAATTTTACCTCGGACACTTCTAGCATTTGTATATAAACACCTGTAACTTCCCCGGCACACTTTGCCTCGAGACGTAGTTAGGTCATCTGCACTGTTTGTCTCCATCTCAGTTGACAACTCTAATCTATCTCCCTGTAGAAGTGTTATACCTAGCCCTTCATCTCTCTGAGATGAACCATCCTGAACCAGAGACACTTTATCTCTTGTCGGCTTTCCCCTAGCATTTAGTTTAAAAACTGCTCTGCCACCTTTTTGATTTTAAGTGCCAGCAGCCGGGTTCCTTCTCGGGACAAGTGGAGACCGTCTCTCTTGTACAGCTCCCGCTTGTCCCAAAAAGAATCCCAGTGCCTAACAAACTTGAACCCTTCCTCCCTACACCATCGTCTCATCCACGCATTGAGACTTCTGATCTGCGTTTGTCTCTCTGGCCCTGCGCGTGGAACAGGTAGCACTTCTGAGAAGGCTACCTTGGAGGTCCTGGCCTTGAGTCTCCTGCCTAACAGCCTAAATTTTTGTTCCAAGACCTCACGACTGCATTTCCCAACATCGTTGGTTCCAACATGGACCACGACCGCTGACTCTTCCCCAGCACTATCTACCAGCCTATCTATAACACGCGTAATGTCCGCTACCTTCGCACCAGGCAGGCAAGTCACCATACGGTCAGAACGCGGTTGTGCCACCCAGCTATCTACTTGTCTAAGGATCGAATCACCAACTACCAAGAGCCTCCCTCCCGCCCCACCCAGGGATGGTTCCTTGATGCGAAAGGAAACCTGCTCACCAACTGAAGAAGAGGTCCCTTCTGAGGGCATGTTCCCCTTATCCTCAATACGGTGCCCTGATTCCACAAGATCCTCATTCTCCTTGACAACAAGAACGCTGCCATTTTTAGAGTGGGACACATCTGTCCTGTCCCTGAGAATCTTGTCCTCGTGCCTATCTAACTGTCTCCGCTTCTCCAGGTCAGCCACCTTGGCCTCAAGGGTACGTACTCGTTCCCTGAGAACCAGGAGCTCCTTGCAGCGAGCACACATCCAGGACTTCTGACCAGAAGGCAGATAGTCATACATGTGACACTCAGTGCAATACACTGGAAAGCCCCCAACCCCCTGCTGGCATTCTGACTTCATTATTCTGTTTTAGGAATAACACACTAAGAGGAAAGAAAACGGCTATGATCCCCCGGCTAAGAGCCACAGGCCAAGAGCCCTTTAGCTCTCGCCCTTGCCCAGCAGTTGCCTTTTCAATGCAAAAGGTCACTTCCTGCTAAGCACAGGAGGTGAGCACAAAGGGGGGGTGTGGCTTGTACTCCAGCAACCCCCAGCAGCCTTACAAACACACTCACCCTCAAACACAATCAAGCCCAAACACACTCAGCCTCAAAACTACACTCAAATCAACACAAAACTACACACAAAAAGCCCCAAAGCTAGAGAGGACCACCCTTAGCTTCTCAGCTTAACCCACCACAGCCAAGAAAGGCAAAAAGCCCTTACCTCCTCTAGCAGCTGCAGACCATGTGCTACAAGCCAGTGCCACAAAAGTCACTCAGCTCAGAGGTGCAAACAGTGTTAGCTCACCCATTTCTCCCTGCTCAAAACTGGCAGCAACCAGGAAAAGACTATTAGTGAAAAGACACCATTTACAATGACTGATGAAGGGTCTGAGACAAGCAGCCCCTGAGGATCTGGTAGAAGTGCAAGAGCTTCCTTGTGCATGCTTCTGGCCGACAGCAGCCTTCTGTGAGTGAAATGGCCAGTCTGCCCCTGTTTTAGCCTCATTCTCAGGGTCTCCAGGGGAAGGAGCTAAATCTCAGGGTGTGGAGCCAGAAGGAAGGGAGTAAGGATTTCTGACAGGAGAACTGTCAGGCAGGCAAGCCAGCCTGCCTGCCATCACTGTGAATGCATATCTACTGGCGGTGGGGATGGGCTTTCTTCCTGTAGTGTAGCTTTCTTCCTTCACTGTATCTTGGCTACGCTTTTCTGAGCGGTGTTATCAGCAAAACTGAGAATGTCTGGAAACCGACTTTGGGAAATTCAGTTTTGCATCTTTTTCTGGGCTTTCGCTGACTTCAACTAACTTGTTTGAACTGGGGGGAGGGGACTGAGGGGTATAACCTCTTGGGGAAGACTTTGCTTCAGCATTCCAGGCAATTACTATGTATCAGTGCACTTCTAGGGAGTTTTATCTAAATAAAGACCTTTAACTCATACAACCGTGTTGGATGAAGTGGAGACACTAAATCATGGAGGCATTATAATTTTATTTGGAAAACACTTGGGAAGAAAGGTGATGACTCTATCCTAGAGATGAGCTTGAAGGAGAAGCTTGATGTCCCTTTAAAGCAATACCAAATGCCTTCAGGTTCCCTTCTCTAGCTTCAAATGGCACCAACCCTGAGGTCCCAGACTCTACTTCTGGAGCTTCATAAGTCTGAGTTTCACAGGACTTGATAATTCTAGTTAAGTGACTTTAATGTTCTCTGGACTGCACATGAGATTTGCTTATGACCAGTCTGTCAGCTGTCAGGCCTAGGAAAGTCCCATGCCAGAGGATCAAACCCAACAAGAAGCTTGAACATCCATAAATGAGTCTCCAACTTAGTTTTATTAAGAATTCTTATTTTCTCCATTGGACAAAACAGGGCCACAGGGCCATTCCCTGCCCCCCCCCACAAGCCATGGCCCTGATCTGACCTCCTGGTTCTTGCAGTTATTGGATGGTATCCAACCATCAATGGACTTTCCAGACCTTCCCACTTCCCCTGTGGTTGCAGTCCACCAAGTCCCTTGAATATTTGTTCTGGGAAGGCAGGGCCAGTAGAGGCTCAGGTACAACGTAGGAGGCAAAGTGGATTCTTCCACAAATGGAAATGCCATTGTCGAATGGAACTACATGGCTGGATACTTGCTGCTATTTACAAAGAAGAAATTCACAAGAGACTCTGGCTTGACCCTAGAGAGCATAGAGCTGCTGCCAGTCTGAGTTGACAATAATGCATGAGACAGGCCAGCAGTCTCTACGGCAGCTTCCTGTGTTCACAACGGCAGAAAAAGGTCTAAGAAAGAGTGACAAATTTAGGAATGTCTTGAACATGTTTTGTGCTCTTTTTTTTGTTTTGTTTTTTTAACTACATTCTTATTTTGTTCTATATTCTTTTTAAAACTTATAGGATAGAAAATATGTCAGTAGAAAGGGCTGTACCTGGCTGGAACTTAATGTAAAGTACCACTTAGAGTTTCTCTACATTAGATGCCTGGAAATGTGTTCATTTATTTATTTATTTATTTATTTTATTTATACCCCGCCCTCCCCATAGATGGGCTCAGGGCGGCTGAGTGTTGGGAGATGCAATATTAGCTGGAAAGTGTAGTTTTGAAAGACAAAGCCGGTGGAGATCGCTCCGGAGAGGACAGATTCTTTCACAGCCTTCCTCTGCCACAGGCATGCTGGACTGTCTCCGTTACTGGAGCTTTTACCCTGCTGCCCTCGCTGCTTAAAACTGAATTAACTGAGCCTCAACAGGGCAAAGGCTCTGGAAGGGGAGATGCCAGAGGCAGTGGAGGGCTGTAAGAGAATCCATCCCCTCCAGAGCAATCTCCACCAGCTCTGTCATTTAAAACTACGCTTCCCAGCTAGCATTGCATCTCTCAACACATGAAGAACACACGTCAAAAGTATTGTGTAGAGAGACTCTCAGCAGGTAATGTCTAACACCACCCGCTTTGATTACCATGTGATTAGTTTGTTAAAGTGATAGCTTTCCTTTCCAGAGATATTCATTGTGTCTTCTGCCTCCCTCCACAGTTCTTAAATATTCAAATGAGCCATTTTATTTCTTGCTACAAGCACAGAAACCCCCACTGTACATGCATAAAACAGCCCCACCCTTCTGTTCTCACATTAAATGTACTTAATATATGCATGTGATTTCTCTCCCCCACCCCATCTTCTCTTTCTCTCCTTCCCCTCCTTCTCTCCTTTCTCTGGGTCACAACTACTGGAGGATTTTATGTTATGTCTGACATTGTTTGTTGTGCCTCCCACAAGACTTTAAACACTTCCAAAGATTGAAAGACAGTGGCATAAATGTCAGGGAAATGCCTCCACTGTGTCAAATCTAATTAGGCCCTTGCGCTCCTGGGACAAAGCTGGTCGCCATAAACCTCCAAGTGTGCTCGCTCTCTTCCTCTCCTTCTGTCTCTCAGCATATCCACCCAAAGACTGGGAAAGTGACGACACCATTAATACTACATGGACCTTATGGAAACCAACTTGGCTCACACACAGGCTGGATTAATCATCAAGCTAAGCACACTTTAGAGCAGGGGTTTCCAATCCTCTTTTTTTCTGAATGAGAATTTGAGATACACTTCATTCTTCAATAGAGTATATGCGTGCCACTTAAAGTGGTTTTCATCACCTCTGCCACCAAATGCACTTATACCTGACTTCTAAAGTGATTGACAATCATGCAGAAAGGTTGGTTTACAATTGCATGTAAACATTCGTTTATTTTTCAATGTACATTATATATCCTCAAATGTGAAAAAAGTGTATGTACACTTCAATTGTAAAATCACTTTCCACGGAGTAAGCTCCATTGAGTAGATCTTCTTAGGATTGTGCCCTTAGAATATGTAAGCTTAAACAGTATTCAGCCCCATGGGAGTCAATCAATGCTAGAGCAAGATTTAGGGATGCAGCAGGCAGCCAGGAGGGGGGTAGGGGGGTGGGTATTTTGGATCACTTTGGCCCCAACTCACTGATGAGAATTATCTTTTTAAAATATGAGCCACTAGATATGTTGCAAAAATTTCTCAAGCTTCGATAATTTGGTGTCACAAACTTTGCATTCAACTTCCTGGTTGAGCAAGAAAAGGGATGCCCATAACCCACTTCTTCTATTTTATCTGCACAAAAGGGGGGGGGGAATCAAATTGCCCAAGAATCCTCCTATGATGAGAGTTTTCCTGTCCTGTTCCCTTTTCTGAGATAGCCATGCATACCCACTGACTGTGATTAAAGGCTGGTCTACACATGTAGCAGGTTGAAGAATCCTGAAATGGTAGTGTGGACTCTACCCGTTCAGATTGCAGGTTAGCCATGCCATCTTAGAGGCTCCTCCACATTAAATGGAGGAGAGAGCCCCAAAGGAAACGCCCGGGTAGAAATGAGTGTGTGTGAGAATGTGTGTGAGTGACAGGGCGAGTGTGAGCATGTGTATGTGAAGGAGAGACAGAGACAGAGACAGAGAGAGTGTGCGAGGGGAAAGCTTATAGCTAGGGGAATAAATTTATAAATTTTAAAATCCCTGCTAGTAAAATCTAGCAAGGAGAAAGAATCTAGTCCACACATTTCATAGCTGTGCTAGTTCTCTCTCTCTCTCTCTCTCTCTCTCTCTCTCTCTCTCTCGGGGGGGGGGTGCAACCCCAACAAGGGGCTATCAAGGTAAGTGAGAAGCAGAGGTGGTTTGCCATTGCCTTCCTCTGCAGAGTCTTCCTTGGTGGTTGCCCATCCAAGTACTGATATACCATGCCACCTTCCCTCCAGTGTGTGTGGGGGGGGGGGCGGTCTTTTACATAAGGAAGCATCACACACCTGCCATCCGTAGCCTGGCACACCCCATTCCATCTATTAATTCTGGTGCAGAGACCACATTTTGAGGTGGGCATTCCAGTTTACTCAACCATCTGATAATGCTGTGCTCGTCTATGTCTCTCAGGCCATTTAGATGAATGAATATGCAGCATCTAATAAGCCTCCTTATTTTGCATTGCATTGTGACCGTTTTCATCCAACCTGCAGAGAAACACATATAGGAAGTCCTGCTTCTAGCCAACCATCTCTCTGTTCAAGCCCCAGCTGAGATGAATTATTCAAGGAATTAAGGAAAATCAAACTAGACTCTTCACTGGTTGTCATATATCCACAAAGGGGCCAGACCCTGGGGAACTTAGTCCACTCCAGGTAAACGGATTGTTCTCTCAGGAAAGAAACATAGCCAAAAGATTGTGATTGAGTTTATTTATTAAAATATTTACATGCCACCTTCTGGTTTCTGCAAACCAAAAATGCAGCAAACAACATTAAAGTAAAACAAGACATGACAATACAAGGAATGAAAAATAAACACAGCAGAATGTGTTTAGCTAATACAATAACAAAGAGTTGAGACCAAGAGAAGAACAAAGCCAGCCACAGTGAGCAGATTTACTTACCTGTCCAAAAAGGAGAACGCTTTTATCTGGTGCCTAAATGCCAGCAGAGAAGCAAGAAGAATTTCTCACAGGAGGGAGTTCCACAATCTCAGTTGTCACTGTTGATTCAGATTCAGATTTATTTGGTCTATGACCAGTACAAATCGAAAGATCAGAAAAATTTACATTAGAGCAAATAAAAAAATACACAGCAGTTAAAGTTTACTAAGATTTAAAATCCCAACAGATTTTGCAAGCCTCTGGAAAAAAAATTGCACAGCTAATAGTAGTCTCCTGATTAATACCCATTAGAAGCTTCTTTGAAATATCAAATGTCACTGTTGAGAAGGTTCCTCCCCCCATCTCTAAACTGGGGTGCTGAGGACACAGGGAGACATAGGCACCTATGCCCACACCCTCTAGTGATGTCATTTGTGGTAACACCCAGAAGCAATGGGTCGTGCCAGGAGCCCATTCTTTAAAATTGGTCCCTAATGCTATGTTTTGAGCCAATTTTTTAAAAACATCACTCCCATCATTTCAACTCATGCCAAGAATGACATCATTGGTGGGGGAAGCAGGGGTGTGCATGAGCTTTGTGCACATACCTACCAGCCTCCGTTCCCACACACCTTTTCCAACAGGTGATCAGTGGCAGGGGCAGAGGTTGTTGGGGGCTGGGGGCAGTGGATCTCCTACCATAGTAGCATCCTGTCCTATCACTATTCACTACACAATGAGGGACTATGAAGGGCCTCTGAGAAAGGTATTGGGAAGGGTGAATTTCTTATCAAGTAGTACCTTTAAGTCTTCCAGGGCTTTTATCAAGTTTGATTGATTGAAAAGACCACTTGCCCTGCCTCCAGCAGAACTTTTCCTCACAATGACTGTCCAAGTGCCCTGATAAAGGTGGGAAATACAGGCCAGTGCCTCGGTAGCACTGCAAAACAAACCACAATGCACCCACAAACAGGTCCCATGTTATCCACTAGTGCTTACTCACAGGGAAGCGCCTTTCAAACTGCAGCCTATGATTGAAGTTTGTGCATTCCCTCTTCCAAAAATCTCCAAAGCTGATAGCAGGGAGGGATCTCCCCTTGTGATTGGCAGGGAGAGAATGCCATTTCTCAGAAAGCCATGGGGGGGGTGAACTCATTTACATTGTGCACATACCCACTTCCTGATAACAGAGTTAATTAATAATATAAGAGTTCTCTCCCCTTGGGATCCAATTAGTTAATGCTGTTAAGGAAAACAAGATGCTGCCATTTGGACCCAGTGCCTGACTGCTGGTGGAAGGTACAAAACAAACTTTTTGGTAGGAGGAACTTATTACAATTTAGTTTCCCAGATTTGGTTCAGCATTCCAGAAGCTGCTTCAACAAAATGAAGCAGTAATTCCCAAGTGTGTTTACGACTCATTTTCTTTTCTTCATTTTGCACTCCATTTTGCACCTTGCTTAAATACTGGAGACCAACATGGCTATCCACCTGAAATGATTGGCCAAGTCACCTAGAGAGCTTCGTGGCTAAGTGGACTCTGATCACACCAGTACAGTCAAGGATCTACACTTCACTGGATATTGCTACACTGTAATCATTCTCCCCTCAGATTTTCACAATGTGCGATCCAACACTCTAAGCATTGCTCTGTATTACCAGGCATAAAGAGGATGAAGAGACCAGACGAAGATCGCCCTGTCAAAGGTCAATTGCATGTGCCTGCAGGTCCAGAGGAGATTCATGGTGTGACTGTTTAAGCCCTCAGAGTCTGCCTTAAACCTTTGCTAGTTTATGAAACGGATTATTACATTGTTATCTGATACCCTTTTTCGCTATTTCAAAGAGGAACTCATACTGAGATTTTAGTAATGTGCACTTCAGTCATATTTATTTAATCGAATGAATTGATTAACCAACTCACTAAATCAGTAGAGTCCTGTGTTGCCTAGGTGACGTTTTTCACACATGTTGGCCCCACCCAAATAGGAGTTAAAAGCTGGGTTGCAGGGATGCTAATTATTAGTCCTTTGACAGATATTATTACAGGAACTGCCTGCTGGCCCCAAACCACTGTTTATTTCTGCAGCCTTGACCCACCGCAGAAGAATTCTGCTGCTCCCCAAATCCCACCAATGTGCCTTTCTCCCCTAACCATACAAAACTGAAGCCAAGTTGGGCTCAGCTGGGTGCCAGGAAATGAGCAAATGTTCATCATGACTTTAGGCTGTTTTGCCAGAAGTCTGTGCGATGTCTGGGATTGAACCGTCCCTCTTTGTGAACTAAAGAATCTGTCCAGGAAGTCCCAAACAGTGAAGCAGACAGGGCCTCTGTACTGACACACACAATGATTTTCCCTCTTCATGTAACAAAAGAAACCATCATCTTTCGAAGACATAAGGCACCCACAACCAACATTAAGCACCATGCATTCTAGATGGAACATTATGGTTTAAATTACATAATGTTAATCATGTGTACTCCTTCCTACTCCACCCTGCACAGTGTTTTAAAAAAAAAATCCAAAGTTGTTTCCCATCTCCATTAGACCACCATGGGGAAAGAAAGGGCAGTTTAACCCTTTCTTCTCTGCTGATTTCCCCACTTCAAATCACGCACCCTCAAGCTGCTTTGGGGGAAAAGAAACAGGTAACCTTGTAGAAGTTTAAATGACTTCCACTGGAATCAACAAGATTTTGAATACTTCACCTTGGCTGGACTGGGCCCTTATTTTAATTTATTGCATTATTCTAATAAAAAACATTACTGGTATGAAGACTATTGAAGTACTTTGTTTATTGTTCGGAAGGTCATGTTTATAAACAGCATAGGTTTGTAGTTTACTGCACTGTTTACTGTATGTATTATGTATTATCTAGTTCTGATTACAGTTTTTTGCATTGTTTATGACATATCATGTTTTCCACTGTTTCTACAAGATTGTTTTTAAATTTTGTAATCCACCTTGAGTCTCAGCAAGAAAGGTAGATGACAAATGAAGTGACTGAATGAGTAAGTGAATGAATGAATATGTGGTTCTCACAAGCTTATGCTACAGTAAAGTTGGTTAGTCTGGTGCTACTGGACTCTTACTATTTTGTTATTACAGACTAACACGGCTAACTCCTCTGGATCTATGACCAGAATTCAAGGGAGGTCTCCCATCTTCATTCTAACCAAATCAGACCTTCAGTATTATGTGCTTCCTAACCATATCCTCGGTTGCATATTATTATAGCTTTTGACCCACCCATCCCCTGCAGTTTCAGTGCTAGTTGGGGGATGACTCCAGATAGCTCAGTTTCTAAATCAGCCGCATCATAGGTCTGGTTCGCACAAATATCTAACTTCCTACTTTTCTGTACTTACTAAACTCTTGACAAACTGGCAGCTGAATGTATGAACTGAATTCGGGGGGGGGGGGGCAAGGGGAAACCTATTGGATCTGAGGTGGGATCAAAGTTCCATCTGTGATGATAGATCTGTAACAGCCCATTCAAGTTGGTTTATATCTTGTTGGGCAATAAATCTATTCTAGTAATTCTATTCAATAAGGCATCATGGAAAATAACATCAGCATAGATCAAACACAGGGCTGCAACAACGAGTGGGAGGCTTGGGGGAGGTGGAGAAATGCAAATTCCATTGCTTCAATGGAACAACATCATTGGTTTACCGTACAGTTTCAGTGGAATCCTAGAGCACACTTATGCAATTACATCGCTTCCGTGTTCACACCCAAAGTGACGTTGCACTGTCAGTGATGGCAATTTTCCCCACATCCTCCCCCCACCCACCACCCACCCAATGAGCTGCTTCAGGGGTCAGAGGCTCCTAATGTAATCATTTTTGGCTCCTAATTATCTTACTTGTCAGAGTGGAGCAGACCACCAGGAAAGATTCCTGGTTTGATCTTACTTGGTGCCAAGATCCATATGGAGAAAGGCAGTCCTTCAGGCATGTGGGTCTCAGCCATGCAGGGCTTATGGGGCAGTACCCATCCAATCCCACAGAAAAATATCAACATATAGGATCTAGTGTAGTGATATACACTCTGTGGTTTAGAAGCCACATGTGGCTCTTTGGCATGCCACCCATGGCTCCCCTGAGCACCAATCCACAATGTGGCCATCAGCATATGTTTCAGGAAAGTGGACCATGTTAGTGTCCAGTAGGGCTTGTGGTTGGCAGGTGGTTCCCACATTAAAACAGCCACCTCCAGAGGAACTGGAGGGCACGCAAGCTGCGAACCTCCTTGAGATGGGGGCTTCCTGCCAGGAATGGAAGCAACCCCACCCTTGTCCTTCTACACAGCCTCTGCACTTCTGTTCCAGCATCCAAGCTCCTGCCAGGAGAACATGCTGCCTGCAGAGGAAAGAGAGTAAAATAGGGCTGTTATGGGTTTCCAGAAATTCACTTTTTTAGATAGAGCCATTGATTCCTCTTACTCTCTTTTTTTCTCTTCTAAGAGCAGGATTTCTCTTTCACTTCTTTTTCATTTTCCTTCGAAGAGAAATCCAGGTGCCCTTTTGTAACTTCAGACCTTGTAGTTGTTTTATGTTATGTTACGATATTTACTTACACCTCAAGATGTTGCTGTAGCAAGAGGATGGGAAAGCCTGGGAAGACATTGCCTCCCTCTGAGCATTTACAGAGTGAAATCCTGAAATTATGCAAAACCTTCTTTCCTGCCCCTCCTCTCTTCAAATCTGTTTTTGAACAAAAAGGTATTGATTACAAACTGACTCCAAATTCCTAAAAAGAAAAGAAAAGGACTGTTGGATTTGGGGGAGAAATTAAGTAAAGAATAATTAAGAGAACATTCTAACCACTACACCACACAGGCTTTTGTATGCATTGTCCCTCAATCACCTGCTTTCAGAACCAATTTTGGCTAGAAAGCATGATACAAATTTCATAATGAATAGAATAATGATGCAAAGGTCATTCCACATTGCAAAGGTCTGGTGAGGATTACCCAGTGTAAAACTCAGGGTTGGCATTGTAGCCGACCCAGCAGCCTGGACCACCCCGTGGGGGACACACGGCCTCCCTGCAACCTGACTAGAAGTAAATAGGATGGGATAAGTGTCAGGATGCTGACAACAAGGTGGGGTTCTGGTGCAGGCAACAGGGCTTTAAATGGCCCCAAGGCCCAAGCAGAGGGGGAGGTCAGAAGATGCTTTCCCTCCCTGCCAATAACTCTTGACGGTGGCTGAACACGGGAAAGGAGGAAGCAGCTGCAACAGCAAGGTTGCCGTCCCAAAAGCAGCCCAGGAAGCTGCGGGAGAGGGCACGTGCAGGAACTGGTGCCTGGGTGGTTCCCCATGTACACACTCTCTGACCAACAGCAGCAGCAGCAGTCATTCAAGAGAGGAGCTTACCAGGGAAGACATCCAGGAGGGCCATGGATTAAAGAGGCTAACTGTATGTGGATGGAAGCCTCAGCTGTGGGTCCACTACTGGGAGGCCAAGGAGGAGTCCATAGGTGAAAGGGCAGGGCACCTCATCTGAGGCCTGGGAAGTGGCAACAACCTTACTCAGTTATAAGGAAGGAATGGAGCCCAGAGCAAAAAAGAAACATGCAGGTAGAAACCTAGCAACCCACAATTCTCTTTTATTTCTTCCCCACAGTCCAGTACAAGAACCCTTCCCCACAACTCATTCTATGCTTTCAGAAGTTACATCATCACGGTTTTGTGCTGGGAGTAATGTTATGCATTGGCGCAATGCCAATGAGCCCCCTCAATTTTCCCCCCACTGGCCTATGAAACAGCAGTGGAGAATGGAGGCTAATGGAGGGGTGGGAGACCTGCCCCCCACAAAAGTGAAGCCTGCTGGGAGAAAAGCAAATTAAGGGAATGGCTACCATTTTGCTTGCAGAATTGGATTCGTCTAGCCTTCAGTTTATATGAGATTGGAGGTGATTCAGGTCCTTTTCAGATGTTCAGTTTTGGTGTAACAACCATGAGTAACAGCAGTACATGCTACCTGCGATCTTCCTATGCACAATAGAGAAACACACTTTCCAACTTCAATGTGCACCAATGGAACAGTGGAGGATATGCATCTGCATGAACTGAAGCTGTACACACATGGAAAACATATTAACAGAAAATGGCATCCGCACATATCAGGAAGATTGTGGATAGCACACCAGAAGTGAGTGAGTGAGTGAGTGAGTGAGTGAGTGAGTGAGTGAGTGAGTGAGTGAGTGAGTGAGTGAGTGAGTGAGTTTGTTTGTTTGTTTGTTTGTTTGTTTGTTTGTTTGTTTGTTTGTTTGTTTGTTTGTTTGTTTGTTTGTTTGTTTGTTTGTAGTCTGCCTTTCTCACTGAGATCCAAGGCAGATTACATACTGCAAGAGAATACAATATAATCAATAGCTAGGAGATTCATAGAGCAAAAATACAATATGATCAACAGTTGGGACATTCAATGAAAACAGATGCAATAGGGAACAGTAGGCATCACGTTTGCATCACATTTGAAAACTAACATAAAGCCGAACATGTAAATGAAATCTTTCTGAATCAAAGCATAAGTAATTAACATGACATCTTTAGCAACATTGAACTACCCAGTAGGAAGTTACCTACATCAGCAGACAGTACCCAATAACCAAGTCTACCATCCCTGTCCCTTACCAAGGTACCTCTTTGAGCTATTTCTTATGACACAGCCCTATAATCTGATCAGAAAACCCTCCTGAATAATTTAGTCTTGCACAGTGTGTGGAAAGCCAGGAGAGTGAGAGCTTTCCTGACCTCCTCAGACAGGCCATTCCATAAAGTGGAAGTACCACAGAGAAAGCACTTGTACAGGCAGTTGTTGATTTAGCCCAACTGCAGGATCATATCTGCAGAAGGCCCTGTAGAATGTCTGAAAAGTGCCTCCGGATGTAAACCTATAACTCTGCCAATATCACAGGTTGTTTGGGCTAAGGTCTAATGTAAATGTGATGCCAGGTGGGCAAGAAAGTATTTGTGTGGCACTACATGCTCTCAGCCACAATATGTTGAATTATTGCATGGTCATCACACAGTGCTTGCCGACACTATGAATCCCTGGTGTTCTAACATTGCACACGCAGGCAAGGTGACCCAGTTTAGATAAGATGCCAGGGGCATACAACACTGCACAGGTAAGTTTTTCTTGCTCTCATCATGTCCTGTTTAAATCAGACCTCAGATAAGATATGTCGAGTGCTATATGAATGCTAAGTATGATTAGTATTATAAGAGAAACAGGACTCTCGAGCCCTACCATGCCCGCTTATGCAAGGAGCAGCTTCCATCAGCCAGCCTTGCTCTGTGAGGTCGAACTTTGCTCCCTGTCTTTTATTTAAAAAGATTAATTGCTTACTTCAGAATTAATCTGCTCCACTGTTCTATGGGAAAGGGGGGGGGCATCCATATCTTTTGGAAGACCTTGTTGCCAGAAAAACTGGAACTGGGAGAAGGAAAGTAATTGCATTTCTCCAGCTTTTGGCTGGTGTTTTGGTGGAGATGCTGATTAATGCTGAGTCCTGCTTGTCAGAAATCAATACTATTAACCCTTCTGAAACAAGGCGTCATATGGACGTGTTGAAAGAGGGTGTCCATTTTGCTTTGCAGCACTGGGATTGTTTTTCTTTTCTGTGCAGAAAAAAAAAGCTGGACTTTCTTCTCTCTGCAGAAAAAAGCTGGACTCCACACACATATACCCCACGTTGCCTGGTCATAAATATACAGGCGGCTGGGTGCCCCCCTGCTGTGCTGGTTCAGAATGACCCCCAAGGCTGTAATTCAAGGTTTGGCTACTGTAGCAATGTAAAGACGCTATTTTGTTCATGTAAATGAGATGGCGCAGTGCTGGAAAAAGCCTTACATACAAAAGGAAATCCATTGAGAATCATGCTACATCTTATATGTCTCCTCTGTTTATTTATCTTGGTATTATGCTGTCCTTTCCCAAAGATTCAGGATCAGTTAGATCATTATACTGATATACATTCTGTGTAAGTATGAGTGTGTGCGCACTCACAGCGAGAAAGAGAAAGAGATGCATGCACCATGTGTGACTTCAGTGATTACAAGATAAAATATCCTTTCCCCAACACCAAGTTAAAATGTACATATTCCATCTGTATCTTAATGTCTGTCCTCCTAGGCATTAACTATGCAGAACTGAAATTGGTGGGTTTATACTAGAGTAACTCTGCATAGGATTGCACTGTAGGAACCAAATCAGACATGACACATCCAACCTCTCTCTTAAAATGGAGGTCTGCTTCCATCATCTACAAAGATGGTCCACTTTTAAGGGTGTAAGGGACACACGGGTGAGGAATGCTGAACTCTCTCTCCTGCGCTTGGCTTAGCTCTTCACAGTCTATTACATACATGGAGAGAAACACACAAACGGCCCTCATCAGGACTCCAATATCAAAGTGGATCTGGCCAGGACAAAAGAATCTCAAGCCTAAGTGTGGTCAACTATCAGGAGACTATAACCACTCACCAGAATACTGAAGCTGCCCATTTCTACCTTATTTTAGACATTCCAGCTTCATGGAACTTAGGACATAACTACATTACACATGTTTACTCACATTTTGAATCCTGCATGGGGGGAAAAGCCCTAAGGAAGGCAAATGATAAACCACCCCCCACATACACACACACAAACCTTGCAGCTTTCCTGTTCAAAAATCTACTCCCAGTGAATTACTCTGGGTTTTAAAAAATGGCATAGAAGTTCCATTAAACCCATTTGCACATAAGCTATAGTTAGCCCCTTAATAGATAACACATTTCCAAATTCTATAGCTGAACGCTGTTATATATAGAACAGACACTTCAGAATGATATACCACATTATCTTTTCAAATGTTTATTTTGCAGCTTTAACAAGAGTAGTTCAATCCTCACCTTTATTTTTATCTTCCATCCCTCTGCCTTACATAAAAAGAGTTTCTCCCCCCTTAGTTTTCCTGCTAATTTATACTCCTTCCAGTTGTTACAGTTGTGAAAAATAATGCTTCTACTAACTTATCTGCCTCTGACAGGAAGGGATTTCCACACCCAGGTCAATTCATACTCTTTATATAGACCAGTATTTATAGTTTGCAAATCTTCCTTTTAAAAAAGTAATATTTTTTTAGCGAGGGCTATAATTATGAATTTTTATTGCAATGCTACTTATTGGATTTTATTGTCTCTTCATGGTGGTAAGAAGGATTCTTGATCAGGCTAACTAGCAGTTTAAATATTTAAATCTTGATAACAGGGCTCCAGTTTGGTGTAGTGGTTAAGAGCATGGACTCTAATCTGGAGAACCAGGTTTGATTCCCCACTCCTCTACTTGAAGCCAGCTGGGTGACCTTGGGCTAGTCACAGCTCTCTGTAGCTCTCTCAGCCCCACCCACCTCACAGGGTGTTTTGTTGTGGGAATGATAATGGCATACTTTGTAAACCGCTCTGAGTGGGTATTAAGTCATCGTGAAGGGCAGTATATAAATCGAATGTTATTATTATAATTGTTGTTGTTGTTGTTGTTGTTGTTATTAATTTGGATTTTTTAAAATGTCTATAATACCTTCTCTCTTCTGTCCAAATAGTGTTTTGTAAACCTCTGAGTAGTAGCTACCTCAGAAGTTAAGCCAACAGTGATGGAAGTCTTATTATAATCTGCTGCAGCTGAAATCTTACAGCCCATACCAGCAAGCATTTCCAAACCTTCTGGTCATCATTGTCCTAAAAACAGAACTTTGAAAGAAGTCTTCAGATAGTAGCCACAGGTAAGTGGCAGAGCATTTACTTTGCATGCCAAAGGCCCCAGAGTCAATTTCCAACCTCTCCAGCTTAGATGCTCAGGAAGAGCTTCTGCCTCAGTCAGAGTAGAGATGCTAACCTCCATAGACCAATGGTCTGATTCAGTTTGGCAGCTACATATGTGTTCATGTCACTTACTTAAACCATACCTCTACCACCAAATTCACTAGGAGTTCTCTGTCAAGCCACGCTTTCTTATCTGTACAGGATAGGAATAATGCTAATGACCTACACTACCAGGTTGTGTTCACACTGCCTATGTAAACCATTTTGACTGCCAGTTGACAATGGGTTTTTTTACCATTTCAGACACAACTGTTGGGTCCCATTTTCAATGCAGAGTTGATCTGGGATTTTTTCCTGAAAAAAGTCTTGCTTTCTTAAGTGTCCTGTGCACTTCTGGATTGCAGAGTAATGCTTAAAATATCTGCAGCACTTGTGAAAGAGCCACCTTTTGGTTTTCTCTCCCGTTTCCCACACTTCCTTCCTCTGCAATTTCTATTTTTTAAAAAAATACAGATTTTGAATATATTGATGTATTGGTATTTTGGTATATCTGTACAGAGCAAAAGTTGGAACCATAAAAACAGTGAGGCATCAGAAAAAGCAGAGTCTATCTACACAAGTCACCTCGGCTCATGTTCGTCAAGTGTAGGGAGACACAATGTTAGCCGGGAAGCATAGTTTAAAAGGACAGAGACAGGGGAGATAGCTCCTTAGAGGGTTTGTTAATTTCATCTTCACCTCCAGGAAGGCTCTGTCAATTTCATCTCTCCAGTCTAAAACTGTGTGGGATCGCAACCAGAGAACAGCAAGGAATGGAAATGGGCTGGAGCTGCCTTCCAGAACCAGGCTTGGACCTGATGAGGTTATAATGAGCTGAAGTTCTACTTTTGGCATTTCACAGCCCCTTTGCACAGCTCCAGTGTATAGCAAAGTCTTTGCCCTGCCGCCAGCTTGCTTTTTTTAAACTACCCTTCCCCAGCTAACATTGCATCTCCCAACACATGTTCTTCACGTGTCAGATGTCTTGTGTAGAGAGACTCACAGTTTGAAATGAAAACATCTATTCACATACAACTCATAAATGGATATAAATGCTGTTTAAAACTTCTGTTCCTACCACAAAAAAAATGCAGAGTCGAGGCAGCAGCAACAGCAACAAAAACTGGATTAAAAAGAAACGTGAAAGTGAGTAACGTATCTGAAGCACTAGGGATGATGCATAATGTCCAGAACTGCAGGCATTCTGTCCTTTTATTACACCTCAGCCTGATCCTATGCATGTTTACTTGGAAGTAAATCCCACTGTGTCCAGTGCTTCCAAGAAGGAGCGCACAGGATCGCACGCTTAATCTGATTCTTTTAAAAAGTCCCCTTGGCAAAGCCATTCTGTTTCAGCAGACATGTTCTGTGCTTTAATTTGAGACTTTATTCCTCTTTCCACAGCCATAGCAAATGCCCTAAAAGATTTTCCAAAGCTGTCTTTGACTCTGAAAAGAGAAATATGGATAACAATTTCCCCTTTTTTGCATTTGGATGGCCGGGAGTGACAGGAGAGTTGTGCTCCATGACGTCACAAAGAGAGGTATCGTTTGCCCCCCCCCCCCCTCCTGACCATCTTTCACTCCAGAGGACTTGCCTGCTTTCTTCACAGACAAATTGATTTGCAAAGGTTCAGGGCTGGCAGCAAGACCTGCTTTGCATGCAGAACACTCCCCTGTGACACAATAATAATATACAGAGGGGGGGGGACAAAAAAGCCGTTGGCCTGGCAAACAGAGCGACCCAGCAGGAACTGGCCGGTTGAAAGTCCAAACTCCACACACACAACCCCTCACCCCAGTCTGGTTTGAAAGGTCACTCTGTGTCTGGGAAAATGGTCTCAGGATACAGTCCTTTATTAAAGGTCACCATTTTTTTTTCCAACAGCACTTAACATACACTTGTACACAAATTGATACCGGAGGGCAGTGAAGAGGACCTGAAAGCTGTGCATTATGCTTGTAAAATTTCTATTGTGCGGTCACCCAGTACAAAGGCATACCTTTATCAATGTTAAAGCCTTCTAGAATCTTCCAATGTAGGTTATTTTTAAAAAAAAAAAAATTTTAAGAAATCCATGTCATTCCTTGCAAAGCAACTGCATTCAGTTAATTCCTATTATTTCTCAGCCTGAAATTGCAGCATTGCACTTTGTTCCTGGTATTTGCCCCCTCAAACACACACACACATACATGCTTCATGCTCATACTTTGTTGTTTGTTTGTTTGTTTGTTTGTGTACAGAACATGGCACCTTTGGATCTGAGGGGGTGGCAAAACTCAGGCATGCCAAGAGTACACTTCACGTAGGCAGAATCCTGAGAAAGAACCCTCCCATCTTCCCTCACCTCCCAGGCCAATAAGGAAAACGGTGAGGCTGGAAATGTTCTCTACATATTGATGTCCCACGATGCTCTAGAAACTTTATGAGTGTATAGAGGATTGGTTGACATGCTGATGTCCTGGCAGGGTTTTTGCCAGGATGTGATATCTGCACATAGCTCAACATCATTACCACTCCATGCCCTGTCCCCAAATCTTCCCAAGAATGCCAGGCCACCACCTGACATCCCTAGGAGAACTACGTGGGATGACTAGTACACACATTCATGTGTACCATCAAGTGACAATTGACTGATAGAGACCCTAGAAGCTACGACATGTCTGCTACTGAAATCAGCAATCCCATAGCACCTTCCCTTCAGTGATATCTAATAGAACAAAATTTGGGACAACATATTTGTGGCCTGTTTCTCTGTCCCCTACTGTAAGCCTCAGCCAGTGAGTGGAAACGGGGCAAGATGAAAATATGCTCACATAGTGTCACATACTATACATTTTCTGGGGGAAATGGGGGGAATGCAAGGCTCAGTTGTTTTCATTGGCATCTCTTGCATTATCTAGGCCTATCACAAACAGGAGATGAAATGGTATGTGTCTTCCATTGCTCTCATTTTCTGGCATGAGGAAGGAGTTACAGTACATGCTGAGGCTGAGCTCAGTGAAAACTGCCTTCAGAGGGGCCGATTTTACTTAGCTTCAGCTCACTATGTGCACAGGATATGGGTACTCTGCTATCCCCCATTCTCCCAGTACCTTGCAACCCTGCTTTGGCCCCTGGGACCCCTGGCAACCCTACCTGGGGGTGGGAGATCTAAAGAACATAAGAAAGGGCCTGCCAGATCAGACCAGTGGTCCATCTAGTCCAGTGTCCTGTCTCACACAGTGTGTTAAGTGCCATCAAGTCGTCTCCGACCTATGGTGCCTCTCTGGATGAAAGACCTCCAAAATGTCTTATCATTAACAGACTTGCTCAGATCCTGCCAACTGGAGGACGAGGCTTCTTTTATTGAGTCAAGCCATCTCGTTTTGGGTCTTCCTCTTTTCCTGCTGCCTTCCACTTTTCCTAGCATTATTGACTTTTCCAGAGAATCTTATCTTCTCATGATGCGACCAAAGTATGATAGTTTTAGTCTTGTCATTTTAGCTTCTAGGGAGAATTTAGCTTGATTTGATCTAGTACCCACTTATTTGTCTTTTTGGCTGTCCATGGTATCCGCAAAACTCTCCTCCAGCACCACGTTTCAAATGAATCAATTTTCTTCCTGTCAGCTTTCTTTACTGTCCAACTTTTACATCCATACATGGCAATGGGGAATACCATAGTTTGGATTATCTTGATCTTAGAATCATAGAATCACAGAGTTGGAAGGGGCCATACAGACCATCTAGTCCAACCCCCTGCCCAGTGCAGGATCAGCCTAAAGCATCTCTGACAAGTATTCATCCAGCCTCTTCTTGAAAACTGCCAGTGAAGGGGAGCTCACCACCTCCCTAGGCAGCTGATTCCACTTTTGAACTACTCTGACCGTGACAAAGTTTTTCCTAATATCCAGTCGGTACCTTTGTGCATGTAGTTTTAGCCCATTGCTTCATGTCCTACCCTCTGCTGCCAACTGGAACAGCTCTTTGCCCTCCTCCAAATGACAGCCTTTCAAATATTTAAAGAGAGCAATCATGTCCCCCCTCAGTCTCCTCTTCTCCAAACTAAACATTCCCAAGGCCCTCAGCCTTTCCTCGTAGGGCTCAGTCTCCAGACCCCTGATCATCCTCGTCGCTCTCCTCTGCACCCTCTTGATTTTGGCCACATCCTTTTTGAAGTGAGGCCTCCAGAACTGCACACAATACTCCAGGTGTGGCCTGACCAAGGCAGTATAGAGAGGGGCTATGACCTCCTGCGATTTCGACGCTATGGCCCCTTTGATATAACCCAGGATTGAATTAGCCTTTTTTGCCACCGCATCACACTGACTGCTCATATTCAGTTTACAGTCCACTCTTACCCCAAGATCCCTTTCACATATACTACTGCCCAGAAGTGTATCCTCCATCCAGTATTTGTGCTTCTCATTTTTGTGGCCCAGATGTAATACTGTGCACTTGTCTTTGTTGAATTGCATCCTATTCACAGCTGCCCACTTCTCCAGAGTATTCAGGTCTTGTTGAATTTTAATTCTATCTTCTTGGGTGTTTGCTACCCCTCCCAATTTGGTATCATCAGCAAATTTAATGAGCAGCCCTTCCACTCCTTCATCCAGATCATTGATAAAAATATTGAAAAGTACCGGGCCCAAAACCGAGCCCTGCGGCACCCCACTGGACACCTCCCTCCAATCTGATGAAATGCCATTGACCACCACTCTTTGAGTGCGGTCCTCCAACCAGTTCCCTATCCACCGAACTGTTCTATAGTCTACTCCACAGTCTTCCAGTTTGCTCATCAGAATGTCATGGGGGACCTTATCAAAAGCTTTACTGAAATCCAGATAAATCACGTCAACAGAGTTCCCCTGATCCAGTAAGCTGGTCACTCAATCAAAGAAGGAAACCAGGTTGGTCTGGCAAGATCTGTTAGGAACAAAACCATGCTTACTTCCCCGGATCACTGATCTTGGTTCCTAGAAAGGCATCTTTATCTGTAAGGATCTTATCTAGCTCCCTCACAAGTCTCAATCTTCTTCTGATTCTCTCATTGCATTGAATTCCCCCCTGCCGCCTGCCAGCTGATAGTTTAAAGGGCCCCTTCCCGCCATGTGCAAGGGACAGGGCCCTTTAAACACCCCACAAACTGACCTTCCCAATGTCCAATACCCACCAAATTTGCAGGGGCCATAGTCCTCACTGTCCTCCAAAGACCCCCCAAGTTTCAGAGAGATTGCACCGGGTAAGGCATAATCCATGGGTCCTTCCCTTTGTTGTCATTTTCTCTTCACAGTGGCAAAAACAGGACTCTCTGGTGGAAACTACTTTGAGGGGTTACAAACTGATCTTCCCAATGTCCAATACTCACCAAATTTGCAGGGGACATAGTCCTCACTGCCCTTCAGAGACTCCCCAAGTTTCAGAGAGATTGCACCCTAGGAAAGGCATGATCCATGGGTCCTTCCCTTTGTTGTCATTTTCTCTTCACAGTGGCAAAAACGGGACTCTCTGCTGGAAGCTACCCTGAGGGGTTAAAGCCAGAAGGAAAGTCAGAAGGAGTTCAGACAGAGTTCAGTCCCTGCCGTTGCCAGGGGAATTGATTGAAAGGCCCCAGACTGTCTGGCTTGACGAACAGCTGACGAAGGCAACAAACGAGGCTTGCAACGACCACTTGTTCATTTAGAATGGAGCCTCACGAACTTAGAATGGAGCTTGTTCACGAACAGACTAATGGACTGTTTGTGGGCTTTTCTGTTCGTAATGCTGTTCGTGCCCATGTCTACTTGTAATCCTACTTTGGCGCTTTCTCCTTTAACCTTCATGAATAATCGTTTCAAGTCTTCACTATTTTCTGCTAGTAATGTGGTATTATCTGCATATCTCAAATTGTTAGTTCCTCCCACCTCCCACCAAACTGGAGAGAGAACTCCACCTTCTTCTAGATCTAATCCAGCTTTCCTTATGATATACTCTGCATAGAGGTTGAACAGATATGGAGATAGTATGCATCCTTATCTGACATCTTTGCCAATTGGAAACCATTCTGTTTCCCCATATTCTGTCCTGCCAGTAGCCTCTTATCCAGAGTAATAATAATATAATAATAATAACATTCGATTTATATACCACCCTTCAGGACAACTTAATGTCCACTCAGAGCAGTTTACAATGTATGTCATTATTATCCTCACAACAAAACACCCTGTGAGGTGGGTGGGGCTGAGAGCGCTCCAGAGAGCCATGATTAGCCCAAGGTCACCCAGCTGGCTTCAAGTGGAGGAGTGGGGAATCAAATCCAGATTAGAGTCCTTTGCTCTTAATCACTACACCAAACTGGCTTCATATAGGTTGCACATCAAAACAATCAGATGTTGTGGCACCCCCATTTCTTTTAAGACTCTCGATAGCTTTTCATGATCCACACAGTCAAAAGCTTTGCTGTAATCTATAAAACACAGGCTGATTTTCTTCGGAAATTCCCTGGTATGTTCCATTAGCCATCATAAATTTGCAATGTGATCTCTGGTGCAAAGCATCTGGAGTAGATGGAATACCAATAGAGCTATTTCAAGCTACAGAAATGGAGTCCATCAGAATCTTAACAAGAATATGTCAACAAATATGGAAAACAAAACAATGGCCCACACTCCAATCCCAAAACGGGAGATGCCAAGGAGTGCAGCGACTATCAGATAATTGCGTTAATTTCCCATGCAAGCAAAGTGATGCCCAAATTATACAGCAAAGACTCTTACCGTATATGGAACGAGAAATGCCAGATGTTCAGGCTGGATTCAGAAAAGCAAGAGGCTCACACAGTGGCCTCCCAATTACTCTTGAGGGCCAACAACAAGGCAGAGAGGCCAAGGCCTAACGCTGAACTTGCCTAATTGCACTGGTATACATTACTTTACTGCCTTTGAATGTGGAGGTTCCCTTTAGTCATCATGGTTATTAGCCACTGGTAGACCTATCTTCCATGAATCTGTTCTAAAGCTGTCTATGCCTGTGGCCACCTCTACATTGTCTGGCAGTGAATTCCACATTTTAATAATTCAATGTGTAAACAAGTGTTTCCTTTTGTCTGTCCTAGATCTACTGTTCATCAACTTAATTGAGTTCTCTCAAGTTTTAGTATTTTGAGTCAGGGAGAAAAAGTTCTGTGTCTACAGTCTTTACACCATGTATCCTACTATATAAAAGGCAAGCCGTATTGGCGACAATTCCATTTTTAGCCCCACACTGGCACACTCTGGCCTGCTCGAGGATAAACAGTCATCACTAATATGGCTTACTTAGAGGTGGGGAGGCCTGGCATGCTGAGGCGCCCCTCCCAAGGCTCTGCAGAAACCGTGGGAAGGCCCAGTGTGGCCCGGTGCTACCACACAGCACGCCAACAGGGAGGTCCATGCTCCTACACTAGCCTTCCCTGTTACTGTAGCAGTCTCCTCGGGGGCCTCTGGAGGGTTATGCCACCGTGGCTGCTGAGGCACCAGGAAGGCCCGCCACACCAGCCCAACCTTCAGCATGCCGCAAGCAGGCCAGGGTGTTGCAACAGGCCATGGAGTGCTCCTGCACACTGCACCGGCCCGATTTCTGCCCACTTGAGGCTGAATTGGACCGGTGCAGGAATGCTACTGGGGCAGTACATGCCCTCACAAGGCCCCGCTAGAGCCCATTGTATTGTTAAATACAATGGGCTTTGTTGCTAGTAATTTTATAAACCTCAAGCCCCCTTCCCCCAGTCATCTCTCTTCTAAACTGAAAAGTCTCTGTGAGGTAAGTGGGGCTGAGAAAGCTCAAGACAGCTGTGGTTGACCTGAGGTCACCCAGCTGGCTTCAAGCAGAGGAGTGGGGAATCAAATGCAGTTCTCCTGATTAGAGTCCCACTGCTCTTAACCACTACACCAATATGGTGATCAGAAATGTGCATGGTATTCCAAATGAGGCTGCACCATAGCAGGGCATTATAAGAGCATTATCATATTGGCCAATTATTTTCAATCCTTTTTTAAATAATCGCCAGCATAGAGTTTGCTGTTTTCACTGCTGCTACACACTGTGCTGATAGTTTCATTGTGCTAACCACTATGACCCCGAGACCTCTTTCCCTCAGTCTCAGCAAGTTCAGAATACATTATCATTATCATATACTTGAAGTTGGGATTTTATGTTCCAATGGACATCACTGTTAGCAATCAGACCCCTACCATGTAATATCACAAACTCTTATGGCATAAAGCAAGTGGCACTTCTTAGCTCAGGGTGGTTGCCAGGAAACTATCAGAAGCTGAGTCAAGCAGCTGGCTATCTGATGCCCTCAGAGAGTGACACATACCTAAGAACAATGAGGTCTCCCAAGAACTCCTGGCTAATTCCCCATTCACACCTTTTGTCTACCTCAGGTAGAGCAATGAAGCCTCTCCAACTTAGTGTCCAAACCTCCAGACAAGCCATCAAGCCATTGTTTTTAGAAGCAAGACATCAGGGTATGTTTCACTCTGTAACTGGGCGGTCCAGCCATGTGCTCAGTGTGTGTATTATGGACCCATACACTAACCCTCAGATAAGTCAGGCCTTTCTTCTTCTTCCCTTGAAACGCAGGTCATTTTTCTGCCAGTCCCATGGACCTCTTCTCCTCTCCGAGACTGGTAAATATCACCCTCTCCCTGAAACTGCTTTCCCATTTCCTCACTGTTTTCCTTGTTAGCTTTGTGTGTATGCTGTGTGTGGTTTTCTGTGTGTTTGCCTTTTACTGTTCTGTTAACAAAGAAGCCTTTCCTGTAGCACATCTGCCTGTTTATTTGAGAGTTCTTTAAAGGAACAATTCTGGTATATATAGGTGGAGATTTCCCAGTTAGCCCCTCTCACGGCATCTCCTTTAACACTAATTCTCCCAGCCCACAAGGAAATCCCCCATTAAGGTAACATCATCACCTGACATTTGCCTACCTTGAACTTCAATGAACTATATTGAACTACACTCACCCAATTTGTGGAGATCTTCCGGGAGCTCTTCACAGATGGCTCTGGTTTTCACTATTCTGAATAGTTTCATGTCATCTGTAGACTTGGCAACGATACTGTTCACCCCCCAGTTCCAGATAACTTATGAACAAATTGAATAGAACTGGCCCCAATACCAATCCTTGTGGAACCTCACTGCTTAGCTCCCTCCATTGCGAGAACTGTCTATTTCTTCCAACTCTTTGCTTCCTATTGTTTAACCCATTTTTAATACATAAGAGGGCCTGTCTTCTTATCCCATGACTACTAAGCTTACCGTGAAGTTTTTGGTGAGGAACCTTGTCAAAAGCCTTTTGAAAATCCAGTACATAATGCATACCAGGTCACCATTGTCTACATACCTGTTCACTTTCTCAAAGAAGTACAAAAGGTTGGTGAGGCAGGACTTACCTTTGCAGAAACCATGCTGATTTCCCCTCAGCGGGCTTTGTTCCTCTATGTGTTCCACTAATTTACCTGGGACAGACATTAGGCTAACTGGCCTGTAAGTTCCTGGTTTTTTTCTAGACCCTGTGTAACATTTGCTGCTCTCTAGTCTTCTAATACAGTGGTTGATTTTAGTGGCTGATCTTCCACCCCACAGCGGTCATTTGAAAACCCTACATCCTGCCCTTGTCCCTACTGCTGCTTGGTGGAACAGTAGGAGCAAAAGTGACAGGGGAATAGGCAGAAGTCCTAGAGCACTGCCCTGACACAGTGATGACACTTTGGGGTTTGCACCAGACATGAAACAACAGCGCTTCTGGGCTGGGCTGGGCTGGGCTGGCAGTCCTACTGAGTTTAGATTCACAGGCACAGGTGAGATCATAAAAAGAGGAAAATCAGAAAATCCTTCGGATTGTAACAGAGAACAAAACATACCTTTAAAATTTTGTTTTAGAAAAAATGAGGTGAGGGAAAGCTATTTCACCACTAACTTGGAATGCATTCCTAATATTTTTCTCTGAAATCCTTGAATACCTTTGTTAGTTTATATTGCACTTCATCTGCTTCAGTGTTAAGGGTTAGTTCCTTTGTAATGTCTTCAGCACCTCTCAGCGTCTATTGATTGTGCTCTCATTAAAACAGCAAGACCATAAATAAAAAGCAGGAGAGAGGAGGGGGCTGCCAAAGAAGGAGAGCCCTTTGTATACAGCAAGGTGGTCTGAAAATAAAATTGAAAGCAGTGAGAAAAGAAAGAGGAGAAATGAAAATACAAGATGGGAGTGAAACGCTGTTTAAAAACATGCAGGCAAGCTGTTTGTTCTTGAGTTTAGCAAAATGCAGGCAACTGTTTGCTCAAAACTAATACTTACTAATTTACTCCCAAGTAAGTGTACAGAGGGTGCTACTGTACTAATGCCTTGCATTATACGGCATTAATGTACATGTTCCTTTACTACATCCCTTTAAAGTAGGTCATTGCTGTTATTTCACTGTAAAAATGGGCATTTTTAGCTCACCCTTCTGACAAAATAGTCAAGGCAGCACAGGGGACCCTTACCTCCCCCGCTTTCCTCACAACAATAACCTGTGGTATACGTTAACGGGAGAAATTGTGACTAGCCATATGGCAAATGATGGTAGAGTAGCTTGCCTAAGACCTTCTAGGAGTTCATGAAAGATGTGAGATTTGAACCAGAGTCCTCCCAGTTCCCAGCTCAATAACTCCACTGTTTTACATCCATTCCTTCTTGAAAGCCTTCTCAGGGTACGAGGCAGGCCTGTAAAAAGTTGCCAAATGAGTGTGAAGAGGACAGCTCGCCAGCTATGTATGGCAACCCACCAAAGGCTGGTTATACATCCTGTGTTCCTGTCTGTCTAGAACTGGTAAAACCTAGAAGGAATTATGTACCTGATAGGCTGCACTATATAGCCAATGGAGGCTGTGTTTGCCTCAGATGTCACATGTTCTTTCCTTACGGTGATTCAGATCACATGACATCACACAAAGCAGGTCCACAGTGGTTATTAGTATTATAATGTTATATCATCATCATCATCATTATTATTATTACTGCTGTTGTTGTTGTAACCTATTCTGTCCATACATCTTAGAGATTTTTGAATCTTTGCATTTTGCCCGATGAACCCCCTGATGCTTCTGTCCAAGTCAAAAGTCTGCATACTCTGGCACCAACTTACTTTGCTCCAATAAAACACACCCTTTAACAACTTATTTATCATCTATCCTCTGAAACCAAAGCTACAAACCAGTGCTTAATGAACCCTGATGTCCCTAGCTATTCTGAACCAGTTCCTACAGAAATTCAAAACATATCAACTCCTACCAAGACAAATTATAGTTCTCAAGACAAGGAGACATATTAGATCTCTAATATGTCCAGCTGCTGGCAAAGAAAACTGTAGCTCAATGTATTGTCGAAGGCTTTCACGGCCGGAGAACGATGGCTGTTGTGGGTTTTCCGGGCTGTATTGCCGTGGTCTTGGCATTGTAGTTCCTGACGTTTCGCCAGCAGCTGTGGCTGGCATCTTCAGAGGTGTAGCACCAAAAGACAGAGATCTCTCAGTGTCACAGTGTGGAAAAGATGTAGGTCATTTGTATCTACTCAGGAGAGGTGGGGTTGAGCTGAGTCATCCTGTAAGAGTTTCCCAGGGTGTGGAATGCTAATGGCGGGAGGCTTCACTGTATCCTGAGGAGGTTCTTTTGCATATGGATTGGTACTTGATGTGCTAATCTTCTCTGCAGGGCTATTGTCGGGTATAGAATGTTTTGTTAGCCTGGTGTTTTTCAGAACTGGAAACCATGCTCTGTTCATTCTTAAGGTTTCTTCTTTCCTGTTGAAGTTTTGCTTATGCTTGTGAATTTCAATGGCTTCCCTGTGCAGTCTGACAAAGTAGTTGGAAGTGTTGTCCAGTATTTTGGTGTCTGGATGCTATGCTTAGCGTAGCATAGCATCCAGACAAGAATAAAAGAACATGAAAGACACTGCAGACTTGGACAACCTGAAAAATCAGCAGTGGCTGAACATAGCCTAACTCAAACAGGGCACAGTATCTTATTCCAGGACGTCAGGAACTACAATGCCAAGACCACGGCAATACAGCCCGGAAAACCCACAACAGCCAAAACTGTAGCTCTCTGAAAGATGACAAGTTTACTCAATGAGGCCTAGTTCCTTATGGGTTTTGTGAAGAGTTTAGTAGAACAAGAGATGTCACATGTTCTTTTCTTATGGTGATTCAGATCACATTACATCACACAAAGATAGTCCACAGTAATTATTGTTGTTGTTGTTAATATGATGATGATGATGATGATGATGATGATGATGATGATGATGATGATGATGATGATGATGATGGAAGCCAAAATTCAGAAAATCAGTGAAAATCCAAAATGTCAACTTTGCCTGGAGACAGATGATACTGTCTTCCACCTTATCTCTGAATGCAGCAAAATTGCACAGACGGACTACAAAACTAGACATACATGACAGGGTCGCAAAGCTGATTCATTGGTCATAGTATAAAGAGCATAAATTGCCAGTATCAAAGGATTCATGGGAACATCAGGTGGAAAAGGTGCTAGAAAATGAACAAGTCAAGATCTTGTGGGATTTTGGAATTCAAACTGATTGGCACCTTGAACATAATACACCAGGCATAACAGTTGTGGAAAATCAAAAAGTCTGGATAATCAACATCGCAATCCCTGGGGATGCCAGAGCTGAAGAAAAAGAACAAGAAAAAATGATTAAATATAGAGATCTGGTAATAGAAACCATCCGACTATGGAAGAACAATGCAACAGTGGTCCCCATTGTCATCGGGGCACTTGGAACCATCTTGAAAAACTTTGCAATTGGAAACTTTGGAAAAACTGCAGCTTTCTGACATAGCACCTACAAAACTGCAAATAGAAAAGAGTCCAGTAGCACCTTTAAGACTAACCAACTTTACTGTAGCATAAGCTTTTGAGAATCCCAGTTCTCTTCGTCAGAGAACTGGGATTCTCAAAAGCTTATGCTACAGTAAAGTTGGTTAGTCTTAAAGGTGCTACTGGACTCTTTTCTATTTTGCTACTACAGACTAACACAGCTAACTCCTCTGGATCTAAAACTGCAAAAGACGGCACTACTTGGAACAATGTACATATTACGCCAATATCTGGTTGATACTTAGGTCTCCGGTGGAAACTTGTATCAGTTTAGCAAGGCCAATCAATAATAACATGTGACCTCTGATTATTGTTGATTGAGTTTCGGATAATTCGGATGATGATGATGATGATGATGATGATGATGATGATGATGATGATGATGATGATGATGATGATGATGATGATGATGATGATCCCCCACCTCCACCAGAGGACCTGGAATCCCTAATGTATATAGACAGAGTACTTCTGAATTATGGTTGCCAACCTTCAGTTGGGGCCTGAAATTCTCCTGGAATTGCAACTGTGTTTAGGAAAATGGGCTACAAATAAATTGAACACATCAATAAAATCACGCAAGCCCATAGATGTACTCTTGGTGAAAATGTTATGAATCATCCTCAGTGCCTTTCCCAAGAATGAAGTGGAATGATGGGGAAGAAGCTTGCCGGTGGATTTCTGCCAGTTTGTAGTTCTTAAAGACCCAGGAGCCTGCCAGAAGACAAGGTGGCCACCCTAAGTGAGGGCTGGAAGCATAGAGTGCCAGTTCTGATGACCATTTGTCAGGGTGTGGGTACTATTTCTGGCATCATTTTCAAATTCCTTGTTCTACTAAACCTTTCACAAAACCCTGTCAAGGTGGTAACGTTAGGTACATAAGGAATTCAGAACTAGACCTCCTTGAGTAAACTTGTCATCTTTGGGAGAGCTACAGGTGACTTTGCCAGCAGCTGGATAGGTTAAAGATCTAATCTTCTTGACGTGAGAACTATAATTTGTCTTGATAGGAATTGATATGTTTTGGGACATCAGGGTTCATTAACACCTGGTTTATAGCTTTGGTTTCAGAGGATAGATGATAAATAAGTTGTTAAAGGTTATATTTTATTGGAGCAATGTAAGTTGGTGCCAGAGTATGCAAGCTTTGACTTGGACAGAAGCCATCAGGAGGTTCATCAGGCAAAACACAAAGATTCAGAAATCTCTAAAATGTATGGACAGAATAGGTTACAAATTACGGCAAAAAGTTATTGATTTAACACTATGGTGTTTTTCCAACCATATGAAGATCTTGTGGGGTGGTACTTCCTTGTTTTCCCCTCCCACTGCAACTCATTAAGCCACTGAAGTATTACTTCTAGGCAGGGGTCATTTAGTAGAAAAAGAGCTGGAGGAACTCATTAGCATAACTCATTAGCATAACTCATTAGCATGTACCACACCCTTTGCCATCACCAGAAGTGTGTCATTAGCGTAACTGATTTGCGTATGCCACACCCCCTAACATCACCTATCCTGGCTGTTTTGGACCCAATCCTGGCTCTTCAGGGCTGAAATTGGGCCCAAAATGGCAAAAAGGGGCTGAAAATGGCCGGGAAAAGGCCCAAAATGGTCAGAATCAGGCCATTGCTGAACGGAAGAGTGATCCACCACACATCAGAGCCCCGATCTGGGCTATTTCAGCCCCAATCCTGGCCAAAACAGGCCCAAAATGGCCGAGAGTCAAGTGGGCGGGGCCACCTGACATGTGACCTCTTTGGGGAACTGCCAGAACTGCATTCTTGCATGTTCCCCTTCAAAATGAGCCCTGCTTCTGAGGCTCTTCAGACCCTCAAGAATGGAATAAAAGGCAGGGCACAGGGCTACAGTAGGAGGAGAAATTGGTAGACATTGACACCTCCTCCCTCTTCTGGAGTTTTTGGAACTGCATGACTGGAAACATGGAAGTTTGCAACATAAGCAATAAGGTCCATAGCTCCGCCCACCCCTTTCAGGGTAGTTAAACTTCAGGTTTAAAACTGGAGAGAGAACAGATGGAGAAGAGAAGCAAGGGATGAACATTAACAAGATTCAGTTACATGTGATATTTGTCCAGATAAAGCATAGGCCTAAGCTAGCAGCTGTGCAGCAAAGAAATCAGAATAGGATCTAAGTTATCTCTCAGGCATACTTCTTTTACCCTGACTTAAAACCAGCATCCATTTTGGAATTCTTCTATGATTTGTTTTCCTGAACAATTTCTCCTTCTGGTATCCTTCATCTGACTCTGCCCCATGCCCACACTTACATTGGCCATTTCCCCACATCTTTGAAATAGCACCCCACCCACAGAATGCTGGTGGCTTCACCACGAAAATGGAATAATCATTGCCTGCATCCCCAGGTGATGCCAGAAATTGTGCAAAGCCACCAGTGTTTCATGAGTGGGGCACTATTTTAAAGACGTGGGGAATCAGCCATTGTTCTGTAGGTCAGCTGACTTTAGAGCTGGGTCACATGAGGCTAGGGTTGCCAGCCTGTGTGGCAAAACTCAGGAGACTGGTGGGATGGTACTTACTTAAATGGTGATCTTCTGATGTCACAATGTCAGTTTTGGCTACGTAACCAGAAGTGATGTCACCACATTGTGGGATACTCTAGGATTCACTCAAAATTCTATGGTAAAAAGAGTTTTGGGTGACTCCTAGAGCACCATGCAATATGGGGATGTCACTTTCAGTTGTGTAGATGAAAGTGATATCACAGTGTCAGAAGATTGCCGTTTCACACCCCTATTTTCTTCTGTGTCAGTGGGAGATGGGGGAGCATCAGCGGCGGATAAGGGGCACCCTACATGATGTCACCTGACCTTATGCCTGGATCACATAAAGCACCTGAAGGTCAGCTACCAACATTGACTCTATCAGACATATATTTGTTGCTGTTGGATTTGAAGATTGTGAGATTTACCCAAGAGTTACCTACCAGCATCCAAATGATTGCATCGTAACTTGTAACTTTGTTTGCAAAGCAAGCTAACCAATAGTATGTTACGAAACACTGTAAGAACCAGGATTCTTGCTGTTGCTGCTGCATCCCACCTGATAAAGAGTCCAATAACACTCAGCAGCTTGCCTATTCCAATGCTAAGTTAAAAATGACCCAATATAAGACATCTAATTTTTATCACATTTATATCCACAGAAACCCACGTGGGCATTTAGGCAGGAGTAACCTGAAAATGAAGACACGATTCATTTTCTACAGGAATCCTCTGATGCCATTACAAGCCAGGCAGTAAACACAATCAGGATTGGGAGCTCAGCTTGCCGTGACCCTCAGTCAGTTTCTGTCTCAAATAGGAGTTCTGGGATTTGGAGGCCGCGGGTCAGACAGCAAAAGAGCCAACCACTCTCCATTACAGCACACAGCCTGTATCCAGGTTCTCCTGTCTCCTGAGGCAACCTCCCGCCTTAACATCAGGCACAACTGTCCCTCAAAGCCATTACAAGAAAGAGAGACTGGAGCTGAGCTGTAAACATAAATGCCTGTCGGAATTTAGACTTACGGCTCCCAAATGCATCCGTTCAAAGTCAGAGCTCAGGCAGGGGAGATGCTTGTGGATGGAACGGAGAAGACTCATCTGTCTCAACAAATGACGCTTTTTAGGGCAGCCAAGAATAAGGAGTCAAAGTTTAGAAGGAGGTTGGGGGATTCATGTGATCAAGAAAGGGGCTGACTTTCTCTTTTGTCACCTGCCGTATTTTTGCTCACATCATCTCTCCAAACAGTCCGTTATTCACAGGCAAACTTGGATTGACCATTTGGTGTACAATTAACAGAGGGTTGCAGTCAACCCCCAGCTCCTTTGTGAGTGTAGCTATTGATACACGTTTGATAGCGTTGCAGGTTATATTTTTAGGCACATGCTTACTGTTTCAAACTGGAGGTGAGCTAAAGCTAGTTCAATTTGTTTCATGAACCTTTTCATTAGAAAGTGCCTCCCAATGTGGATGATTTCCTGCATTCCTTGAAAATATATTTGTATCATTTCTATGCTGTTCTTGGCTTCATTTTCTTTCTTTCTTCTTTGCTTTCTGTGTCCACATCGCTGTTTTATACTATCCGATGTGATGACATGCAAGTAAACCAAACAATCAGCAAGGTATTTTTATTTAAGGGCATCAAATGTGCAGCTTTTGAAGAGAATATAGAAAGAACATCCTATTTTTAGGGTGAAGACAGATGTGATATTTTAAGAATAGTGGGATCAGTTTGATAGAACCTCTACTGCTCTACTTCAATGGGCTTAGACACGAGTAACTGTGCTGAAGGCTGCCCTGTTAGTCTTTCTTGAGGGCAGAGAGAGTCTGAAGGTTTTCGGAGCGGTTTGTGTTGAATATGAAAATGTCAGCTGCGACGGATGATTAGCACCCAAACATACCCACCATTGGCACTCCCCCCTCTGCCAAATCAGTTTTGCAATTTTTTTAAATGGATCAGAGTAGGGTAAGGCAAAGTGTGAGGAAAGGCGGCATGGTATTAGCCGAATCTCATCAGCTCTTGGAAGCTAAGTAGGGTTGGTACTTGGATGAGGGACCACGAAGGAAGACTCTGCAAAAAAAAGGGAACAGCAGACCACCTCTGCTTCTCACTTGCCTTGACAGACCCTTGCAGGGGTCGCCGTAAGTTGGCTGTAACTTGACAGCACATACATATGTAAGGTGAAGTGTGAACATATATATAATGCACAGGCTGCTTTCAAAGAAAAAGGCAAATGGTCCAAATGATGCACAACGGGAGCGGCAGTTTCAAAGGCTAGAATGTACATCTGCCATGCCAGTCGCATGCACAGCGCGTGAAGGATCTGCTGTGACTGCTCTTGGAAATCAATGTCTGTCTTCACTCTCAGAAAGGCAAATGAGGGTGTTTGTATCTTCCCCACCGTATGCTCCTTATCAAGCCTGCTCTATTCTGGTTGCGAGTGCTAACAAGTGGGTGAAACTAAAGTGTGTAGTGTTAGCTCCAACAAGTTGGCCAATACCTCACAAGAACAGAAGTGCACTTTTGAACATGCGGTGTTGAATCCTCTGCAATGTGCAAATAGTCCAGGCCTGGCTTGCAGAGGTTTCTGGGGTTTGATTCTTGGCATCTCTGGTTCAAAGGACATTGAGAAGCAAATCTGGGAAATTCTTCCTCTTTGTGAAGATTTTTTTTATATATTTGGCAAAGCTACAACATTATCAAAGGCCTGCTCTGCATGTCCCATTTCTTTGTCATCCCAAACTGACTGGGTCACGCACCTGCTCTTGGCTATAACAGTAATTACAATGATTTTTGACAGCCTTATGAGTGTCTCTGGCAATGCGGCTGTCGTGGAAAAGGTCCAGATTTGCCCACTCATAGATCCACTATTGATCCTAGTAAGGGAAGACATTGATACGGACGAGGTGGCTAAGGATGGGGCAAGTTAACAGAGGAGATGAGCCGGGCATTATGCAAAGTGCTGGATCTCTAACCTTCTGCACAAATTTTTCATGGCAGCAATCAATAGATCCTCAGGCCGCAGTGACATAACCTTGTGATGTCTCAACAAGGCAAACTCAAAAGGAAGGAGAATAGAGGACTGTGGGGGGAACAAAAAAGAGGGGAGCGCAGCTGAAAGCTTCAATGGGTAGGTACATCAGTTAAAACTTTGAATTATGAGTGGAAGCCAATTTTTATCAGAAAAAGAGCAATTTAATTGGTCGAGGCTGAGAGTTAAGGGCAGAGGGATTTATTCTTGTCCTTTTACATATTAAAATAGGGAATTAAAAAATAAACTATTAAAGACGCTTCTACCCCAAAGTGGTAGATTAGGAGGAGGAGTGCAAAATGTTGTAATTTTTTTAAAACATCTCAAAAGAGCGCCTATAGTAAGGTGCTGATGATGTACAAAGTAAGTTACACTCGCTTGATTCATTTGTCATAAGACAGATTATTAATCAACTAACCATTGTTCCATTGGGTGACAGCTCTTTAAAAATGCACTGAGTGCACAAGCGCTTGCACACACTCACATGCACATAAATACAGGCCTCTTTCCAACAAAAACAGAGTGACCAGTAATTATTCTTTGGCCTTGCATTGCTTTTAAAATCCTTCAGCTGAAGCAGCTCGGCTCATCTTGCTAGCACAGCTTGAGCACCCTTGAGACCCTGGCGCAGAAAATCATCAGTCGCTCAGTGAAAAAAGAAAAAAAAAAAGGAACCCAAGAGCGACTTTGATACCAAGGAGACCAAATATGGCAAAGCATTTGGGTGCCATCTTGGACTCATCCCAACTGTAGAATGATGGAGAGAGAGAGAGAGAGAGAGAGTTGTCAACATTATATCATCAAAATTTAGCACACCGCAAAAAAAAAAAAAAGGTTTCTAAAATCTTGATATGTGAGCAGTGGAATGGAGCTTAAAGAATGGCTAAGCTTGCTCTGTCCCAGGTTTGCAAAAGCAGTGGGATAGTTTTCATCTGCTTACTGTCTTTAAAGTATCCCTTTAAAACCTTTATTGCAGTTTATGGGATGAGACTAACACTGTGTGTGTGAGGATTACAGAAGATCAGATAAAAGGAATCTTGAAAAAGCAACTGGATACTCTGTGCTCAGAGATACTTACCAGTAAGAAGGGACTAAGAAGAAAATTTCATATGCTTTGACAGAAACTACCTGGCAGGGTTTGGTCTAGGCGGTGGGTGAAAGATTGATCCGGACCAACAAAAGCAAAAAAACATGATCAACATTCAAATTCTGCATCTGTCTCAAGAAGGGATCAAGAAAGCTCTTCACATGAACAGGAAACTTACCTTGGCTTCCTGGTGCACAGGAGACCAGCCTCCTGTTTGAGATATGAAGCAAATATTTATGAACATTTAAAATGCAAAATAGTAGAGTCCAGTAGCACCTGACGCATCTGATGAAGAGAACTGTGGTTCTCGAAAGCTTACGCTACAATAAAGTTGGTTAGTCCTAAAGGTGCTACCGGACTGTACTATTTTGTGACTACAGACTAACACAGCTAACTCCTCTGGATTTAAAATGTAGTATCATTCCAAGTTTTGCTGGATGGTTTGGATGCGATGGTTTGGATGAAAACATTAAAATAAAATTTGCACTTTAAAAACATCCTTTTAAAAAATTCTTCATAAATATCCATCACTGCAACAGTAAACCCACACACTCAAAAAGAAATAATAAATGGGGAAAGACACACTTTGAATGTGAGTTTTTATTTTAACTTAAACTTTGTTGGCATCTCTTGATTGGTTTGATTTTAGCTGGTTTTGTAGATGAATCTTAGAAGCAGTCAGCCAGCAAATTCGCTGCATTTATTGTCAGATACTAAATACTTATGTGCTCTTTCAAATGTTAAAGGTAAAAATAATACCTGCATTCGGATGTCAAAAACTACTGAATATTACTGCATACTAACTGTTGACAACAGTCAAATATTATAGGCCAAGCTAATTTGGGAGGAATCTTGCATTCTTTGGAAGTTTCTCAGGGATTCTTTGATGGGAAGAACAAGTGAATGACTACCCCCCCCCCCGCCCCCCATTGTGAAGCCAGAGAGGAATGTTGGGCTGGTTCTAGGATGCACTCTTTTTCTCTTTTTTTTTGTATCAGGTTTTATTGGGTTTTTAGTAAACAGGGAAGGCTTACAACAAGACACAAACATTTAGCAGATTCATATACAAGACATATATCCATCAATCCAAATACAAAAAGCCACTAAATAAGTAATTAACGCCCCATATACCTTCAAGTTTCCCTTTTATTTTCTATAGTCATTATTTAATTTCTATGCTTTTTAATCCGCTTACTCTATTCCTTATGTCATTTCTAATAATCTTTTCTTTTGTGTATATTATAGATAGATCACCTTTCCCATCTTTTGCATTTTAGCCAGAAATATTAATCCCTTAGTCATTCCAGGAGTAGGAGATGGAAATAGTAGGACAAAAGATATCAGCAAAACAATGGTATACATCAATATATAAAGGGAGCATTTTTGTGCTAATTTTCTCTCTTTCTTACATCTGTTCTGGCCAAGCCTTCCAAACTTGTGTACTTGAGTTTTCATAGTAATAAGGGTGGGGAGGCCAAATCAATATTTGGTTTAAAGACAATTTTATATTCTATAGGAAATATCTCTTTCCTCTATTTTGTTCCAGCCAAACTTATTTACTTGTATTTTCATATTGATGAGGCTGGAATGGCCACATAACTATATAGGTAAAACACAGTTTTACATTTTAGAAAGAGTAGGTCCTTCATCTGTTTTGTCTTAACCATCTGCACTTATTTACTTGGGTTCTCATAATCGTGAAGTTGAGAAGAGCAGATAGTCGTTTAGCTTAACCACTCATTTATATTCTGGAGAGAAGGGCTATAATTTAAGAATAGTTAAAAAGCTCCAAGGGCCCAGTTATCACATTATCACTATCCTTTTGACAGTAGATATTCAAAATCTATTATAATATAGAGCCTCAAAAACTTTCATTAGGTCTGTATTGCATATCATTAAACATATAGAGGAAATCTAGGTCATAATCCGTGTTTCTCCTTCCTAGTCTGAGTCTTATCCTTGTTTTTTCTTCTTTCTTCCTGTAAAATGGTACATCCAGCCCTTATTCCATCTGCGCCGCTGAAGGTGGATTTCCTTATCTTCCAGCCAATTCTGACGAGGGTCGATAAAAATGTTGTCACTTCTCTGTTTATTTTTCTGCTTTAAAATCCGCTGCACTCTTTTTTCCCCTTTCAGTAGTAGAATGCTAGGTTCTCTCTTTGCAGGTCTGCTTCGTGGCTCCGCCCCTTTCTTGCTACTGCCTTGTATCTTCAAGAAGACGTACTGGTACAGTCATCCATTTTGTAGATTATATTTTTTCTCATTTCGCTCTATTTTTCTTTCCGTTAGATCTGTCTCTTTAGAGATTTCTTCTGTATTGTCATTTTTGTCTTACTTTTATCCATTTCTACTCCAAATGTCCTGTCTGCTTTAATTAATAGTTCAGTCGTTAATTTAGAAATTTCTTGCAATTTATAAAATACTTCTTCTTCCCAGGAAGCCATTTCAAATTACGTTATAGGTGTTATGTCCAAACTCATCAAAGTGGTATAAAGCTTTGTTTTGTTAATTATGTTCAAAGAAGATTTATTGCTTTCCAGCCGTCTGCTGAGAAAGTCTCTTTACAATCTCTCTCCGTCTCTCCCTCCTCCCAGCTTTGCCCCGGCAGCCACCTCACAATCAGGCTGGCTAGCCCTCATAAAACCATAAAGCAATCTCCTTACTTGATGGAAAGTGTTGTGGAATCTCTTGAGCTGTCTTCGAGTTGTTTTTATCTTTCTTGTTAGGAATCTGCTTTCTTCGCTGTAGTTCATTTTGACTTGTCGGACTTTCGGTTTTGGCAGCTTCGTAGCCATATTGGCTCCTTCGTTGGTCCTTGATTTCAGAACCGGTGTCGGGGCTTCTCGGGGGTTGCCAGACCCCTTGAGCTCTTTCACCTTGTTCTAGCCTGCCTCCCCTCTCCGGGGGGGGGTGGGACTTGGGGGCCTGAATTCTCGAGTCCTAAGGAACCAGGAAGGTCATGGCAGAGAGTTCGTAAAACTCAGCTGCGGTAAATTCACTGCTTCATCCCGGAAGTCACCGGTTCTAGGATGCACTCGTCATTCAAAAGTCATGGTGAGGTCCACAGCTGCCTTGTGTGAACTGAGATCACATCCTTGGAAAACAACTTAGACTCTTATGCCATGAATAGGGCTACTATGGCACATCTCAGTATAGAAAGGGTTTCATGATGGTAGGGGATTTGGAAAACACTTCAGTACACCCTTCTGAATCTTTTGGCAGATGAACAAACACACTCCATCATTAAATGCAAAGATTATTTTGTGGGGTTTGACAGGCAACATGCTGCAAAGCCTTTTTTGTGGTGACACCAAAATTGTGGCTTTCTCCCGTGAGGAACATCTGGGTCCTTTCCTCTTGGCTTTTAAGAGGATAATGAAAACCTTCCTTCCAGTAAGGCATATCAGTCGATGTAAGGTCTGATTGTTGGAACGATTGATTTGGGGTATATTGTTGATTGATTCTTTTGCTGGCATTTATTTTGCCTCCTCCTTGACTGAGGAGTTCTTGTTTATTTGTATTTGTATTTATGTAATATTGAAATGTTGCCTTTAAGGTTCTTTAATTGTGATTTTGTTGTATTATATGTCACTTTGAAGCACTTTTGTATTTGGGGCCATATTTTTATAAATATTATTTATTAAAGGGGCAGAGCAGCAGTCCCCCAGCACCAAACTTCAGGTAGGACCAAAACCACAGCAGAACCATCCCTCCCAGTTCCGACTTCAAAGGCAGTCCAGAAGGTACCATGATCATGGTGCTGAAAGCTGCTGAGAGGTCTAGGGGAAGCAAAAAGATTACATTCCCTCTGTCCATCTGCTGATCTGTCCACTACAAGGGCACTTTTCTCAGTTCTTTCTGCTTCGGATCACCTTCTAGCTGGCCAGAACAAAATACTAGATCAGGAGTGTGACCCATACAGTGCATAGTTTGGTGCAGTGGTTAAGAGTGGCAGGACTCTAATCTGGAGAACCAGATTTGATTCCCCAGTCCTCTGCTTGAAGCCAACTGGGTGACCTTTGGTCACTCACAGCTTCTCGAAACTCTCTCAGCCCCACCCACCTCACAGGGTGATTGTTGTGAGGATAATAATAATACACTTTGTAAACCACTCTGAGTGGGTGTTAAGTTGTCCTGAAGGGTGGTATATAAATCAAATGTTGTTGTTGTTGTTGTTGTTGTTGTTGAGACAGGCCCATGGTTCTCAGGTCTCCATCCTGACCTGCTCCTGACAAGGTAACCTCAGCATGAAAGATGAAATCCCCATGACAATCAGCCTATGGGCCTTCAACACCACTCCTGAGACCCGCTCTGCCTGCTAAGATAGGGAGATTGTTAGGCAGCTGGGTGGCTAATACACCAACAAAATCTTGCAGTCCCAACACTAGGTTCATAGTATCAATTCCAGAAAAGTCACAGGCAGGGCACTGTATTAGGGGGACAGAATCCCAACAGACTACAGCAACACTCCCTCCCTCGCAATCAGTCCTATGCTGAATGCGTCACCAAGTACTCTGTGGGGCACAGAGTGTTTTCCCAACAAGGTCTCAGTCATACATGCCAAGTTGACCTTCTCATCCAGGATTAAATCCTGACTGGCAGCTGGTTGGCCTAGAACTGACTTAGCATTTAACAAGAAGATTATATAGCCCAGCACAATATTGATATGGTCACCAGCATCACCCTGTCTGAAAGAAGAAACAGAAGTGGCATCAGACCACAAATGCCTGATGTCCCTTCCTTCCACTTACCTGGCATGTTCTTCTCCCATCACCATATTTCCCCCATCCCAAGGGGAGAGCTGTCAACAATATATTCTAAAGAAAATGAGGAGGCCAAAGGGGATGTCTTAGTAGAGAGGTCTTTTTCTTCCTGATGCAGAAACAGAGCTTTGGAAAATGTCCTTATTTTTGCCTGTATGAAATGTTGAAAGGGTGCTTCAATTGTTATGTAATAAGGGACACTCTGATAGGTGCAGTTTGTCTTGCAGGGGTTCCAAACTTTACTTGCTGAAATTTCCTCCGGTATACAACTTTTGTTAGTACAGGAGCCCAAGCCTGCTTCACGTGCGGTTTCCCTAGGCCTAGGTTTCCCCAACAGTTTCTCTGCATATTTGTGCCAACCCTCACACTCTTTGAGTTTACCCAACATCTCATCTCTTGGTCTCTCTCCCTTTATAAGATTTTGGATAAATGAGGCCACATTAGACGCTTAGAGGAAACCAGTGTGACTCACCACCATCTCCCTTTGGGGACCAGTTCCTTGAGAACAAGGGTTGCCAGTCCCCTTACCATCCTGGTGGGAGGGAGAGGACCTGCTCTTCATTCCTCACACACATGCACTCTTGGGGTGGTGTGATGATGTCACTCCCGGAAGTGATGTCGCTGCACTGCCCCTGGGAGTGCACCCAGGAAGCCCATTCCCCATCTTTCCCCCCTTCTGGCCAGGTAAGCAGTGGTGGAGGGCGAAAGGTGGAAGCAGGGATCCACCGCCCCCACCAGGAGAATGGGATCCCTCCTGAGAACACTAACTGAAACCAACTCCATTGGTGTGTGGCTTTGACCATTTGTTACTTAAGCCAAGTGGGGTTGCAGCAGGCTACAAATCAAATATAAATCAATTCATATAAATCCCTTTTGGGCTCTGAATTCTAACATTACTTTTTGAAGATATTCTACAATGGAAGAGAGGCAATTATGTTGGGATAGGTGCTCTGATGTACCAATCAAGAAAGTTTTCAGAGAAAGGTTCAGACTATGTTTGTTGCTAAATAGTAAGGAAATTAAGAGGTCGACTCTGTGTCTGTAGTGATCTTCCCTGGGGTTACTAAAATACAAGCATCCAGGAAGGCAATGGAACAGAAGCAGCAGTTGCTCTGACTCCAATGCCCAGCAGAGGATGTGCTGATGTTTGGAATACAATCTGGCGCGTGACTTCTCTAAGTGATGATGGCTTGCCCAGGGTGCCAGGGACAGAAAAAGAAAACCAACATCAGCAACAATCTTGAAATATATTGGTACTCTTTGTTACTGAAGTGGCCAGAGGGAAAGAGAAGAAAGCACTTTGTGCAGCTACAAAAAGAAATAAGACTAAAAGGATCAAAATAATCATCAGAAACAGGGCTGCCAGGGGCCACCAGGAGCCTATAGAAAAATTCCCACTACCCAGACACACAGACACATTTTTAAAAGACATGAACTAAGAGACAGATCAAGATGGGTAGCCATGTTAGTCTGTCTGTAGCAACAGAAAAGAGCAAGAGTCCAGTAGCACCTATAAGACTAACAAAATTTGTGGTAGGATATGAGCTTTTCAGATACAACTAGAATGTGAGTCCATCTGTCCTTATATCTTGGACTGTGCAGTGATTTCAGATGCTGAATGACAATAGCAGGTAAATGACAATAGCCAGTGAATAACAAGGGCAGGCATGATTGGATTAGGTGGGATATGCAGAAGGGTAGTAGGTGTGGAGAAATCAGCATTGGTAGTGAGACAGGAAGCCTACGTCCCAATTCAATCCAGGTGGATGCATTGTCTTCAGCTTCATTATCAGTTGCAATTCAGCAACTATAAACTAAGAGAGTGAGAGGACAGGAGGAATTCACCAATCCTTAATGGAACAGTAGAGGGAAAAGTCATTCTAAAAGTCCACAATCATTTACTTTAACCCTTCACTTAACCAGCAAACATCATAAGTGTTCTCTTGCCATAAGAGAGCTCTTGCTATGATTTCTAGTTAAGCAGCATGTTAAAGTGAGCAACTATAGATTTCTAGAGAGACTTCTAGCTGTTGCTGAAGCCCCAAGATTATGGTCATCCCGGGTGAGAGCATGATAGCAAAATGAGGCAAGTTGGCTGATTAGCTTCTTGGTTCCTCCACAGCAACCCAGAATATTGCAAACCAAGAATATTGCAATCCAGTATTTCAATCCAAATCTCCATTCTCAGCAGCCTTGACAGAAATAATAATGAATTGAACGAATAGCATGCAACATTGTGACAATGAGTTTTATTTTTTAGAAAAAAACGATTGGGCATGCAGGAAACATCATAGCCATTTTCTCCTATTCCAGTTTCCAAGTAAGCATCAGTTAATTGAAAATAATTTAACAAACAGTTCATTTATACATTACGCAAGTTGAAGTGGGGTGATATGACCATCCTAGGCATTTTGAGGAGGAGGAGGCGGGGAGAACGCACCTTTCCTCCCTAGCCACCTGGTGCACTGGGTCTATCTCTGATGCCCAAAGTAGGGTTCCCAATATTGCCAAGGCAACAGCAAGGAAATTTGAGGAACAGTGCCTGTGGAGATTGTGATGTCATTTCCAGGTGGTGCTCTAGGAATTTCCCAGAATCTCTATGGTAAAGATGATAGAGCCTAAGGGAAATACCTAGAATATTATTTTGGAGGCCTTTTTTCTCCTCAGTTTCTTGAGGCTGAGAGATTGGAGCTGGGGACAAGGAATTTTCTGCCAGGCCCATGCAATTGGGAAGCCTAAGCAGAAGACATTCACACATTACTGAATCAACCACTTTGGCATGCATAAGAAGTTAAACTCTAGATTTAATTTTGCATTTCAGCTGCACATATGAAACTTACATAGCCAAACTGAACAATATGGCAATATGTGAACATTGGGGGCAATTGGAAATAGACCAGCATGCCTGGTAGATAGGGTTGCCATTTGCCTGGCAGCAGTGGGCAATCTTTGGCCTCCACCCTTGATAATTTTAGCAGCACATGAAAAAACAAAGGGGAATATTGCTGATGGTGATGTGTGTGTGTTATGTGCCATCAAGTCACCTCCGACCTATGGTGATCCTATGAATGAAAGACTTTCAAAACTTCCTAGCATTAACCTACTTGCTCATATCCTGAAAACTGGAGAATGTGGCTTCTTTTATTGAGACAAGCCATCTCATTTTAGGTCTTCCTCTTTTCCTTCTGCCTTCCACTTTTCCTAGCATTTTTTACTTTTTCAGAGAATAATGATGATGCTTCAGGAATTTTCTCTAATATCTATAGTAAGGATCATAGAGATTGGGGAAATTCCCAGAACATCACCCGGAACTGATGTCCTGGCCAGCAGCCCTCTACATGGAAGTGATATCACTTCCTCCATGCTGCTGTAGGAATTTCCCTGTTCTCTATATTGAAGACCATCGAGATTAGGGATTTTCTAGAGTCTCTTGGAGGGATATTATCCCACCTACCCCCAAAAAAACTCCACCCTCCACTGGCACCATCCCAAAAATCTCCCAGGATTTTCCAAAACAGGGCTGGCAATCCTACATGCAGGTGGAGAGGCTAAGTGAATGTCCCAATTCATGCTCCCCACCATGAGTAATGTTCTGATCCATGGCAGAAATTTGAATGATACTACAATGTGTTCTTCCCACATTAATGTATGTACTAAATTAACAGAACATCACAGATAAAGATTTAGCATCGCACTTTTCAAGAGCTACATGAAGGAGCTTTCCATGTAGGGGAGCATTAAAAATATTAGTTCTCGCACACACACACCAGCCTGAAGTTGTACAGTCCAGAACCCTACCACTTCAATCTACTGCTTCATTCTGTGTACTGTGTAGAACATCTCAAAATGCAACCAAATACCCTGAGGACAACTCAGTGAAAGATAAGAATCCACTTCTCTCTTAAATGTTGCTGAGTGTACATCACTTTCAACCACTAAAAAGATGTGGTAAGCAAGCAAAAGTTAGCCTAAATCGAAATGCATTGCATATTTGGAAGCTCCTTGTCAGGCAAAAGAAAATGCGTAGTAGATATATTATATTTTTCAGTATCCAAACAGTACTTTATCCCAATAACTGTTATAACTCTGTAAGATGAGTTACTATTAGGGTTGAGCTACATACTTTGTGTAATTCCATAATTATTTTTCAGGATTAGTTTGGAGTTTTGTTTTTTTTAAAAAATTGCAGCGATGAAAACTGTGTTCTGAAAGGGAAGCATGACATGGGGAGAGAAGGGCTATGCTACCCGTCCCCTTTGCACTATTTTCACATGAATTTGTGTCAGACTTGTTGGTCCACGTAGCTTGGTCATGTCTCCTTTGCTGCAACAGGAAGAGAGTTAGTCTAGTGTAGTGGTTAGAGTGTCAGACTACGATCTGGGAGAACCAGGTTTAAATCCCTACTCTGCCATGGAAGCTTGCTGGGTGCCCTTGGGCCAGTCACACAGCCTAATCTACCTCACAGGGTTGTTGTGGGGATAAAATGGAGGAGAGGGGAAAGATTAAGCTACCTTGAGTCCCCAGTGGGGAAAAAAGGGTAGGGTATGAATGAATGAATATAAAATCTATCTATTACACTCTTTTCCCATACATAGTTCTTCCCTCCTCCATTTTGCCCTGTACCCTCAAAATGAAGATTTTGATGCAACTGGCATGAGCATGCCGAAGAGTGGGGAGAAGGAGGCAGGACAGGCAGCTCTTTTTGATTCTGGAGAATGCCAGGTTCCACAGGCTGCCGTGAGATGCCATGTTTGAACTATGAAGAGCAGGAATGTGTTGCCCTCCCTGTTTAGGGCTACCATGGGCCAAGTGAAGGCACAGTTGTCCCACACTTGTGGGAGAGCGACGCACTTCACATTTGACATTTGGACCTGCCCTCAGGTACAGCACACTTACTTCTCGCTGACTGCGCACTTGTGGCAACCTAAGGTTGGGGCGGGGGGGAACCAGTGCTAAGTAGGGTAAAAGGGGCTACCAGGACAGCTATTGCATGCTAGTGTGCTGGCATGCCCATCAGTGCTAACTTCTAGCTCAGTAGATGGGTAGCCTTCACACTACACAAAAATAACTCACAATATTCTAGCAGGTCTAGAGTAGACCCTGGAAATCATAGGTCACAGTGTCTAGATTCTGTGCAGAACCAAAACCCAGGGCATCCCTTACCACTATGTGAAGGAGGTAGGACATGCAGTAAAACGTGCTTCAGGCCCACAGCCTCTGCCACTTCTCTATTATATACACCACCCTCAATCATCTTGTAGCCCATGGAGACATCCCCACCTGCCCACACTGCGGCTTCTCGATGGTAGCAGAGATGTTGGCTGCCATGTGCATCTCGTCCAGTATTATGGCATATAGCAGTTGCCATGAGGTAGCATACTGATAATTTTTTAAAAAAATAAATACAAATAAATAATAACCATACCATTTAGCCTCCCAAAAGATACCAGAGTTGCTTGGTAAATCACCAGATCTGCTATATCACATATTCTCTCCTAACATATCAGTTATAATTGCATCAAAAGGAATCATTTTCCAATGGCCCTAAGCTAGTTGTGTGTGTCCATCTTCCTCCTCTTCCTATGCCATCTCCCATGTTTTAAATTAAGAGCTTGTTGGGGAAGGGATCTGTCTTTTGTCGTTATTCTGGAAAGTGCTATGCACAATAATGGTATACCACCAACAACTCAGAGCTGAAATTACATCGGCAGTCACATCTAGCCACTTCATTGGGGTTTATATGAACAGCATCATCTAGAAGTAGTAGTGAACCTTTGTACAGATACTGGGTTGGCTCCAGCAACCTGTTCTACTGAGGAGGGTCCATAGCTCAGTGGCAGAGCATCTGCTTTTCATGCACAATGCATCTCCAGTTAACTGGGTCAGGAAAGGGGGTATGTGAAATACCTTTCTCTACCTGAGACCCTGGAGACCCACTCCTAGTCAATGTAGATACTTCTGACCTTAATTGGTCCAACACACTAGCCCTGTTCACATTACAGTGAACACACATACATCATGGATGCATTGCATACATCTGTTTGTAAGAAAGAGCCAACATGTGTTTACTGTGCAGTTGAAACCAGGGACAAGTACCAAGAAAGATGTGAGGTTTCTATCTCATGGTCAGCTGTGCATGCATTGAATGTATGAGAATTACTCAGCACAGAGATTTAAAAAATCTAGTGTATGTTGTACATGGATTGTATATGTGTTTGCTGTAATATGTGAACACAGCTAATATAAGGCAGCTTCATGTGTGTTGGTGAAAAAGGAAGCAAGGGTCTACTTTGACCTCCAAAAAAAGGCTGTGCTAGGAATCACAGAACCTGCATGGACAAAAGCTATGTGCAACAGGGACTGCAGTAAGAAGGGGAACTGGGGGGGAGAGAGAAAAAGTTGGTTGGGTCCAACCTGCTTGTTCCTACATAGGTAGCTAGTGCAGATGCCTGCTTCAGCCTGTGGATATTTCTTACCTCCAAATTGCCTCTTTTCAAAGCTTGCAGGCTGTAGGTGACAGGCCTTCCCTGGTTAAAGAGTTCCCCAACTATGAAAAAAGCCCAAATACATTCCAGATGTCCACAGCTTGCAAATTAGGGCAATTAATGCACTTTCCTAATGAATTCTGATAGTAAATCTGGGTTTTCCAGTTGCAGTTTTCCAGGACCTCTAAAATGGTTAGGGAATAGGGATTCTTTCCAGCAAGGGCCCTCCTTTGAAACAAAGGACATCTGGCAACCCGAATTCCCAAGACATTCATAAACTCTGTGGTCATACTGTATTTGTTTTACTTGGGGAAAAATGGCTTGTTGGGCTGCTGAAAATTAGATTGTGGGTCTCATATTCAGCAGTGCATTTAAAAGTCCTGGGAATACAACTTGGACAAAGAAAGATAACATGAGAAAGTGGAGGTTGAAAAGAGAGGTAAGAATATAGGGCAGCGCTAACTAACAGTTGCTCTTTCTTTGAGTCACGCTGAAGCCAGGAAGCGTTTGGTTGATGTTATGGACAGATGAACGTTGAAGACTTTGATGTAATCCTAGACCTCAGGCACGAAACTCTGCTTGACCTTTTCCGTTTGGGTTCTTTTATGCAATGCTACTGGACATTTAGTCACAAGAAAGGAAACGGGGAAAGGATATCAGTTCAACCATATGTCAACTCTGGGATGTAAAATGACAGGGAAAGGAAAGCCTTAGATGTGCAACGAGCAAGTGGTTAAAATACAAAAAAGCGGCTACCAAAGAACTCAGAGGGATTCTTACCATCGCTGTAGGAGGCCACAAGTTCAAATCCCAGTCAGGTCAAATTTGAACAAAAAAGAGGGGGGGGGATATTGCTCAAGAAGCTGAAATAATGGACTGTATGTCTGTGACATGACTGCATTTTAGTAGCTGTTTCATAAAATATTGATTTAAAATGGTTAGTTCCTGATAAAATCCCTAGGAGACTTTGCGCTTGCCAAGGCAGCCAGTCAGTTTGGCCGCAGAAACCATTCAGAGTGAATGACGAATGTTGTGATAATGCAGCGGCCTTGTGCTAGCATGAAAAGCAATTATCATTGTTAATCAGTTTAAAAGCATTTATGTACTTACTCTGATTTACGTCCTGCCTTATTTTGAGGGCTCTGGGTGGGTTATGGGATTTTTTAACAAGCCAGAAAAACATACAAACCTTGAAAGGTTATAAATGTTGGGGTGTGTGGGGACTTTGAGTTCAATGTCTCCAGCCTCAGAGTTAAGATTGGCGACTACAAGAGGGAGGGCCTTCTGATTCCCCAACTGTCAAATGTCCTTCCTTGAAAACACGCCTGCTTCTTTAGCTAAGGGAGTATACGGGCTCCAAAAATGAGCTTCGACCTGGAAGGTCACTGGTTCAAGCCTCATAATCAGCCTCAAACTCAATAGTGTGTGGATAATATCACTGGCCCACCTTACAAGGCTACTGTAATTACTGTACTGTGCAGACATCTCATGTGGTGTCATGGTTAGAGTGTTGGACTAAGAAGGCCTTGATCCAAATCGTGACTCAGCAACGAAAGTTCACCTTCGGCCAGATTCTTTCTCCTTTCCCAACAGGAGACCCCACACCAGCCTCTCTCTCCCTCTGAAGAAGCACCCCTAAGTAGCAGCTGCAGGCACCACTTTAAGAGGGGCTCAGGAGAATAGACATAACATGTTTGGGGGACAGAACAAAATGTCTGAGGGATAAGAGTTTAAGATGGTAGCCACTCCCCCTGGGGGCTGCATCTCCATCGCCTCTTGCGCCACCTCCAACCTTTCCTCAGCACTCTGCTCAGAAGGCCTTCTGGACTCTGCAGGAATGGGAGAAGGGATGCCCAGTCTCTCCTCTAACATCCTCGAGGGCCCTGGGGTGACCCTGAGAGCCTGAAGACTCTAGCTTACTTCACCAAAGTAAGCTAGCTGCTACACTGGGCCACACTTCATTCTGAGTCTGAGGACTAACTAACCTGCTCTAACTTGCTGTCCTTGGCCTTTTCCATCTACCTGTCCTCCTGGGCACTAACCTGCAATTGCAATTTTTTCAAACTCACACCATCTTTTTTTAAAAAACGACACCTAGGCTTACTTCAACTGAATTCTTTTTCAAAACCTGATTCTGACTTTTAAGTTTTCTCTAGCCTAAAAGCTGACTATGTTTTGTGTAACTACAACTTGTGATGCAAGTATGAGATTTTTAAAAAATATTTTTTTCCCCAAGCCTATAAGAAAACATCTATTTTTTTTAAAAAAAAATTAAGCTAATCTCTAGTCTTTTTAATGAAAACCTGACTTCAAGGTTTTGGAAGATTAAAAAGTCAGCCTTTAAAAAAAAAAGGGAAACCACCAAGCTTCAATTGTTTTAAAGCCCAAGCTAGCCTAATAATATTTAAAAGTAAGCCCTATGTTCCAATTATTTTTTTTAAAAAACACTTGGCTTTGGTGGCCGGGGGGGGGGGGGGGAGCCTAACTAAAGCCTCCCCTGATCTGGATAGCCCAGGTGAGCCTGATCTCGTCAGATCTCAGAAGCTAAGCAGGATCAGCCTCAGTTAGTAATTGGATGGGAGACCTCCAACAAAGACCAGAGTTGCAATGGCAGGCAATGGCAAACCACCTCTGTTAGGCTCTTGCCATGAAAATCCCACCAGGGGCCGCCATATGTCAGCTCTGACTTGAGGGCACTCTCCACCAAGAACAACTAAAGCCTACTTATTTTTTTGAGGACTGAATCCTAAGCTGAAGTTTATTTTGTGATTTTTTTTAAATACCTAAACCCTCGTGTACAATTAATAGGCTTCCCACTCCCCTGACCCTATCTGCAGCCTACCTTCCCTGCTCATCTGGCTCATGGGGGGAGGCCGGGGGTGGGGGAGAGAAGCGTATGCATGCACTCCTGTGTTCCCCTGTCACACCAGTGTTGGAGGAATCCCAGTGCATGCCGAAATGGAGCTGAGTGAAAACCGCCCCTTTGGAGGCAGTTTACACTGAGCCCGTCTTCAGCACATACGCATCGCAATTCTTTCCTTCATTGTGTAGGAAAATGAGCATGAGGCAACAGCTCACAGTGACTCCCCCCTCCTCTGTTGCACACATTTTCCAACATAACAGAAAAGAGTCGCGGAGTATGCGCACTGAAGACAAGCTGAGTGAAAATTGCATTCGAAGGGGCAGTTTTCACTCTGCTCTGTTTCAGACTGTACCGGGATTCCTCTGTCACATCATTTTCTGGTATGACAGGGAGTGTGGGAGCATGTACCCTGCTGTTCCCTGCCCCCCACTTGGGCTCCTGGGATCCCTGACAATGCTAACAATGAACTGTTATTAAAATGTAACCAGAAATTTCGCTCAGAACTTACTGCAACAATTTAAAAAAAAAAAAAACAGGAGCTCCAGAAAACCAATCCCCCCAAAAACACAACATGGAAAGAACAACTATAAAACCAGAACCAGACAAATGCAAAAAGTCAAACTTTTATAAAACAGTTACAACTTGGAAATTTTTCTCCTCCAAAAGCACAAACCCTTTTTAAAAAAATTACAAACCTTTTAGAAACAGAGAAAACGCAAAGCAGTTAAAAATTCTGAAACAAGCCAAAATAAAAGAACTCAATGGCACAAGGCTTTTAAACCATTTTAAAAACAGAACAGAACAAAACTAAGGAAAACGATTCCTTTCTCTCTAAGTTCCACCAAAGCAGCTTCGGTCATCTGAACCTTCAGCAGGTGCCATCTTGCACATATAAACATACCATTTTAAAGACCTGGCCTGATCATCCATGACCTTGCAGGAGAATCAATTTTACTTACAAAGCAGATGCAAATGGGGCTTGCAAGGCAAAAGGAAAGGAAACTGAAATGCCACAACAAGTACTGCACAGCCACAAAGCTGTTCAGCTGCTGCTCGAGGCAAACAGTGACAAGACAAAGATATCTGGGGACTGAGTTCACAAATGATCACAGACATGGCAGGTTCACCTGCTGAACTTGTTTGCCACAAAGTTCATGGTATCCCTACCTGGAACCACAACTGGGTGTGTTAAGCAGCTGATAAGACTAATGTGAAATAGTTTGACTCAGGGACCAGGTGTTGGTCAGATGACCTTCCAACGTTATGCCTTTTTGTAACCAGGTTTTCATAAAATGCTCTTTACCTTAGCTTTATTTGTAAGAACCGTTTACTTACTCTGGCTTTTCTGGCTTGCCATTTTTTCCCCCTCTGATCACAACTGTCTTGTGCCATTTGAAATTTAAGACCTTCCAGCTGTCCTTCCCTTCCGTTCCTGGTGTCTCTGGATCACCACAGGGAAGAGAGGCCTGCTTCATTACTGCTAGTGGGAATAGCAGTCTTGCTCTTAGTTTAAGGTGCACAAACAGAGGCCTACAAGCAAGGAATCCTAGCCTGAGGGCCTGGAGAAATTGCTAACATAGCATGAAACTTACCAATAATGTCATCGTAGGTGATTGCAAAGAACCTTTGGCATGTACCAAGGAGCTCTAAATAAAAGTGAAGAAATGTTACATATTCAATATTTTCGCTCCTTTCTTTGGTCTCCCATTTAAACTCATTCTTTGGCGCACTCTGTTTTAGTATACAAGTTCAACACTGTTATTTAACCCTGACAGCCGCCTCCTGGGAGCAATTAAACTCCTTAAGATCTTACCTACATTCCACCAGACGTCTTCTCATTAAACAGTTACTCAGATGTTCCCGAGGCCTAAAACATTAAGATTTAAAGGAAACAATTGACTGGTGTATATTTTTCCTCCTTCCGAAATCAGTTGTTTGTTTTACATGGATAAAGCTACTACTTTACCTCTGTCTGAGGTCAGAGGAATAGGAAAAAGTGGATTGCATATCGTATTCCATAAATAACAAGTATTGATGTTTCAGAAATCAGGGAATAGGGTGGTTTCTGGAACAATTATATTAATACTACTTATTTATGGAATACAATAAGAAGACTGTAGGAGCTGGCTGCTTCTTTCTTGCACTGCTTGTGAGATGGTTAAAGTTATCTGGGTGGTCACTATTAGAGGTAGGATCAACAAAGCTACAGGCAACGTTCCATGTGTACTTTTGGCAGAAGTCTTCCTTGCTGCCGGTAAACCTCTTCCTGACAGTCCAAGGGAGAGCAGCAGCCCATGGAATATAAGAGGTTGCCCCCCAAAAGAAAAAAAAATGGCTGCTGCTTTTCAAGCACAGTCATTTTGCACATGGTCCTCCTCCTGAGCCTCTCTGTACCCCCATATACATTTGATCGGATCCCACATTAACTGTTTTTATGTCCTCACAGTTTTTAGGATCTTACCATCTCCATATTCTGCATTACATCTATATATTACAAAGTACTGAACTATAGATGATGATTGATGATGATGGTTCTGATGATGATGATGACTGTGCTTATATACTGGTCTTCTAGACAGATTAGTGTCTCACCCAGAGCGGTGAACAAGTTAGTGTTATTATTATCCCCACAATACAGCTGGGGAGCTGGGGCTGAGAGGAGTGGCTTACCCAAGGCCACCTCCTGATCTCATGGCAGTAGTGGGATTTGAACCAGAGAAGTGCTGATTCGCAGCCGAACCATTTAACCACTGAGCTACAGCTAAGTTTATCAAAATTATTTTAACTTCCCTATACATTCTTATGCCTGGCCTAATAATACAAGAGACCCTGGTCAGGATAGCCCAGGCAAGCCTAATCTCATCAGATCTCAGAAGCTAGCAGGGTCGGCCTTGGTTAGTAATTGAATGGGAAAGCTCCAACAAAGACCAGGATTGCAGAGGCAGGCAATGGCAAACCACCTCTCTTGCCTTGAAAACCGCAGCAGGAGTCACCATAAGTCAGCTATGATTTGATGGTACTTTCCACCCTCAACATTTGCTTTGAATTTCACTTCAACTTAACAACTAGAAGGCAAAAGCCCAACGGAGGGAAAACATATACAACTCCAAGAAAGTTAATTAATTTTTATCACAATTTTAAAGTGCTCAAAGTCCTCATAAAGTGCAAAAACAATAAATATCCTAATAAATATCCAAATAAATACAATAAATATAATCATCAATGTACAAATAGTGAATTACAATATTATCTTATAGAGGGAATTATTACTTACACAATGTTACTACAAATCTCATAACCTGTACACACCATAAAATGCAATGCAATATAACATTTTACTATAAATTGTTCCAAGTTGGTTGAACAGATGAATGCCGCTATTTACAAAAGGTATCAAAAGGTAAGTATCCAAAAGTTCACAATTAAGAATTTTCTTTCCTTCTTTTCTTCTCAGATTCACAAGAGTAAAGATATGACATCTTAAAGCAGAATGATGTGAAGAGTTGGAGCCTAACGGGCGTTTGCCAGCATTATTAATCCCGTTTCATATTGCCAACTTCCTCAAAGGCTCAATATTATTAATAAATGAAAACAGCATTTTGCCAGGTAATTCTCAGAAACCAAATGGTGTGTTGGTTGTTGTGGGTTTTCCGGGCTGTATTGCCGTGGTCTTGGCATTGTAGTTCCTGACGTTTCACCAGCAGCTGTGGCTGGCATCTTCAGAGGTGTAGCACCAAAAGACAGAGATCTCTCAGTGTCACAGTGTGGAAAAGATGTTGGCAGGTCATTTGTATCTACTCAGGAGGGGTGGGGTTGAGCTGAGTCATCCTGTAAGAGTTTCCCAGGGTGTGGAATGCTAATGGCGGGAGGCTTCACTGTATCCTGAGGAGGTTCTTTTGCATATGGATTGGTGCTTGATGTGCTAATCTTCTCTGCAGGGCTATTGTCGAGTATAGAGTGTTTTGTTAGCCTGGTGTTTTTCAGAACTGGAAACCATGCTCTGTTCATTCTTAAAGTTTCTTCTTTCCTGTTGAAGTTTTGCTTATGCTTGTGAATTTCAATGGCTTCCCTGTGCAGTCTGACAAAGTAGTTGGAAGTGTTGTCCAGTATTTTGGTGTCCTGGAATAAGATACTGTGCCCTGTTTGAGTTAGGCTATGTTCAGCTACTGCTGATTTTTCAGGTTGTCCAAGTCTGCAGTGTCTTTCATGTTCTTTTATTCTTGTCTGGATGCTACGCTTTGTGGTCCCGATGTAAACTTGTCCACAGTTGCAGGGTATACGGTATACGGTATACAAATGGTGTGTATTTCCAACGGTGGATACTCTGAGTGGTGGGGAGTGGCCAGCCAAGCCCTGCTCACAGTTTAAATGGCCATTTCCCTGCCGCTCTGAGCCATTTAAATGTCCATTTAAACTGCAGGTGGGGCTGGGCTAGCCAGCTGGGAACTCCTGGCCGGCCAGCCCAGCCACACTGTTTAAATGATCAGCTGCTTGTCAGGGATCTCCCCGACAAGCAGCTGATCCACAGGTTTAAATGCCCCTTTCCGTGCCGCTTTGCACAGAAAGGGGCATACATACAACCCATGTACAGTATACACTTCATTGTTCTTTGTATAGGCATTGAGTAATTCTCATGTTATAGTCAACACATTTACAGCTGAATGTATGATTGAAACCCCATAATCATCCAAGTACTTGTCCCTGGTTTCATTCGTACAGTGAATATGTGTTGGCTTTTTCTTACAAACAGATGTACGCACGTAGAGGCAGGAGGATGTACATGCGTTCACTGTAAGCCATTTTGGTGGCCCTTATGAGGAATGGTTGATATTTGAAAAGGGATAGGAGAGAGGTGGCTGTGAGGGACTTGAGCAAACATTGAACATGGTCAAATTAGTACCTTTGAATAAATTGTAAAATCACCATGACCTTTACTAGAGGTCCACCAGCCCTTAGTATTAGGGGAAGAGAACATTGCTAAATAGGCTCTCTTCTTTGCCCTCAAGCACCTTCTTTAATTGTCTTTGAATAAGAGCAAATCTTCTTGCCTCTTAATATCAAGTTTCATTAACTTAATCGTGATGTGATATCATGAAATAATATTTACTGCTCTCCAATAATTTATGTAAATAACTTCCCCTTTCACCCCAGCTCTTCAGGATGACAGGTGATTCAATGTAGCTATGTTTTGCTTTTTTTCCCACACTCAGTTCGGCAACTAACCTACAAGAACTCATCCTGTCCCACTAGCTAAGTGGAATCAAAAAGCCACATTAATCAGATGACATAATGACAGGGAAGCTAAAATTAGAATTGAAATGAACAAAGGAGAGAAAATTCTCATACAAATTCTCCTACCTCGAAATCACCCTTTCCTAATCCAGATTTGATAGGGGTCTAGAGTGAAAAAAGGGGCAGTAGTACTGAATTTGGCAATACGATGTCACCATTGCCTCAGCAAATGATGTAGGACATGATCTGTATCTTCATGGGTGTAGCTACACTCCCCCATGTTGAAAATGTTGTCACACAAGGTGGGTCAGAACCCTATAACAGAACACATGCTTTACATGAAGAAAATCCAAAGTTCAACTCAAGGTATCTTCTGTATTTAAGTAGTTCTCAGGCAATAGATGTTAGGAAAGACATTTCTCTGCCTAAAACTCTGGAGAGATGCCACCAGTTTGAGTAGACAATGCTGTCAGAGTAGACAATATGGGGTAGATAGACCAAGGATCTAACCAATGATCTGATTCAGTAGTAGACATTTTTATATGTACATAGGAATGTGGTCTCCTAGGTGGGTACCAATATTGACAGGTCTTTCTCTTCCTCATGCCTTGGCTGAATCCACACGCCCTCAGAGCATCCTGGCATTGTGCTAAATGTTCGCTAAACACCTGGAAGTATAGCATCTTTCTAGCCCAATTTCTGAATCACGCTAGAAAGATGCTATACTTCTGGGTATTTAGTGAACATTTAGCGCAACGCAGGGATGCACCAAGGGTGTGTGGATTTGCCCCTTTTTGAGATGCCTTTTCAGTATGGGCAATTTTGGCAGGTTAGCAACTTATCTTTGGTTCCTCACCTGTGATCAGGAAGTCTGCTCCAGGTAGGCATATGTAATTTGAAACAGAGCTTGGTGTCACTCACTGTAGTCCTTGTGCCCTCCGTGCACAGTCCACAGCCACTGATCCATTCCACCTCTTCTCTGACTCCTTGATTATATTGCTACCACCTATAAAATGGAAACAGAAACATGGCACACAGTCCAACAGTCCACTTTCCAAGTTTGGAAGATGGGACCTGAAGAAGAACCATAGAATCAAATGAAGCAGTAGAGGACACCAGTTGGATTTGATAAAAGAATCTGAGGTCTAGTTCGCACTAAGGTGGTACACCCAGCTAGACTACAGGTTAGGTTTGCCAGGTCACTCTGGCAACTGCCATGAGGGTGAGAGGGTGGGAGGCATGGGTGCAGACACTTACTGTGCTTAGAATTTGTGCACATACAAGCATGCACATGATCCTGCACCCCGCATGATGACATCACTTCTGGAACATAGTATTTGGGGCCAATTCCTAAAACTGTCCCAGTATAATGGGAAGCAACATCATCATGCAGGGCACAGAAGCATGCATGTGGTGGTTTGCCTGGGCTGCCTGCCCCCTCCTACTGACCACCAGTGATTGGCAGGCAGAGAGGAAAACTGTTGGGAGTTTGCAGGCACCTGGCAACTTACTACAGGTGGAGGCTCACATAACTGAGTTGTTGCTCCATGCCTAAATTCCCGCTGCATAAAAAGCTAGCATATCACAAAGAAGATTAAGCTAGACCCCTCCTCTTTGACATGCTAGTTATCTATGTGCAAGTTGGGGGAGGGGTGTCAGAAAAGCATTGTCATGTGATCCTCTACCAGCAGTCTGAACTAGACATGGGCACAAACAGAAAAAACCAACGAACAGCCTAATCTGCTGTTCTCGAACAAGCTGTTTGTGAGGCCACATCCTAAATGAACAGGTGGTCGTTGCAAGCCTCGTTCGTTGCCTTCAGCAACCGTTTGGCAAGCCAGACAGTCTGGCACCTGCTGCAATCAATCCCCTTGGCAACTGGAGGTAGGGAGGGACTGAACTCTGTCTGAACTCCTTCTGGCTTTCCTTCTGGCTTTAACCCTTCAAAGTACTTCCAGCAGAGAGTCCTGTTTTTGCCACTGTGAAGAGAAAATGACAGCCAATGGGGAGACCTGTGGATCATGCCTTTCCCGGGGTGCAATCTCTCTGAAACTTGGGAGGTCTTCAGATGGACAGTGAGGACTATGTCCCCTGCAAATTTGGTGGGTATTGGACATTGGGAAGGTCATTTTTGTAACCCCTCAAACTAGCTGCCAGCAGACACTGCTGTTTTTGCTGGGACAGGGCCCTTTAAACTATCAGCTGGCAGGCGGCAGCTGAATCCCCCCCTGCCGCCCGCCGGCTGATAGTTTAAAGGGATATTTAAAGGGCCAGGTAAGTGGGTTTGAGGGTGGGCTAAGCGGGTGGAGGGTTGGGTGGGGATGGTTCTGGCCCCCACGAACAACGAACAATGAACATGTCCAGGAACAGTTCATGTTCATCCATGTTCATTGTTCATTGTTCATGGATGGCACCGAACAACGAACAGGGTGTTCAGGGTTTTTTTCCCGTTCATGCCCATGTCTAGTCTGAACCAGTCCACCCCAGTAAGTCCTAATCCTGAATATCTGGATTTGTTTTCTAGCCTGAGCTGGAAACCCAAATCAGCACAACTACATGCTTGTTAGATATTCTCCTCCTTTTACAGAGCTTCTTGAAATAATACAGTTACATAAGAGGTGTGGGAATTCTCTTTCCAGTGAAATGTTTTGCTTTGCCAGTCTAGCGGCACCAACAAATGAAATTCTAACCTGAGATTCCTTTCTGAATTGCTACACTATGAAATGGTTTAATCCATCTAGCGGGGCCTTACATTGGCCAGTTCTGTTTTAATGTACACCTTCTGTTGCAATCAGAATTCAAAGAGGTTAGCTTTGTTTCTTAATCTTCTGCTGGAAGATTTTTCCTTCACACTAAGATTGCTTGACAGGCAGCAAGAAAATTAAGGTTACATCATTCCCCTGCTTTGCCTTTGGCAGCTTTGGGGTATCAAGTTTCTCCCGGATTGGGTAATCCATTGGTTCTTATGCAAAATCAGCCAGTCAGCAACATACTTGCTAAGCCCTGGAAAGCCCAAAACTGAAACTCCTCTTGAAGGCCCCATTACCTTTCCCTCTCTGCTTAGCCAGCAATGAACTCTAGCCAAGACACCAATGTTTTATCCATTCCGATTATATTCCTAAACATATGCTAAATGCAAAGTTTTTATCATGCTTCATACTCTGTTTAAGTCTTTGTATAGACTGATATTGACATTTAAATCTTTATTATGTATGTTTGTTCGCTTGCTTGCTTATCGCTCTATTCTTATGCCCCATTAGCTTGCTGGTCATAGGAGCATAGTTTTTGCAAGACTTCAGATCTCAGGGGGTTGTACAGTGCTACCAGTTTAGCAAAACCTTCAGCTACCACAGCTTGCTTTGGTCTTGTTAGCAGATTATGAGAGAAATCTGAAGCAGGTCTACACAGAATTCTACCCAGGTCTATTCAATGGAGCTTACTCCCAGGAAAGTGTTCTTAGAATTTTGCTGTGTGTCATACAGGTTTACAGAAGAGGTATCTTGCAAAGTGTTTGCTGTGATGTAGCAAGCTCATAAAGCTAGCTTACCTGCTCAATAACACTGTTTAGGAAATGTCAGTGTCGTGAGAAGAAATCCCAAAACAGTGGCTTTGGTCAGTAAAATCTGAGCCAGAGAACTGAATCATTTCAAATTGTACACGAGCTGTTATCTGTCCAAAACAAGAGCTATATGTATGGCCATTTCCACACGTCCTTAAAGGGATGGCCCACTCACTGAACACTGGCAATTTTTCCCCTTCACTGAACATGGGCGGCCTTTTCCCCACAGGAAAGTGCATTCCCAGAAAAGGTGCCAAAAAAGGGAATCCAAACAGCCTGCAACTATTTTGAAAATGGAGAAGTCTGGAGCAAAGAGGAAAAGCAGCCAGTGTTCGGTGAGTGGGCCATCCCTTTAAGGACATGTGGAAACAGCCTATTCTATGTAGAGATGTTCCTGAAATTTATCCTTGGATTTTGGAGTTCCCTGCTCCTGTTTGCAGAGTGGACCATTGCACTCGAAACTCTCATTCCTTTCATTTCCTAATTTTGTTGAGAGAATTGGGCATGAGTGGTTGTTGTGGTCTTCAGTTCCTCCATGTCTTCCCTCTCTTGTATATTAACAATGTTCATATATGCATTGATAGAAACATGGCCAGAAAAAGCAACCTTCATATGAACAATTGCTTGAAGATTCTATTGGTGCAGCATTTTACAAGTAGATACATGCATCTGTGCGTATTGTTAAAGCACAGCAAAAAAGTAGCCTTCATGCAATCATAGTACGATCATATCAAGCTTTTTCTTCTTTGGGAGAGGCAGAGTTTTAGCAATGTGCACATCTCAGTAGAATGGGAAATGATCACAGTGAATTTAGGGAACTGAAAACTGTAGGCAACAATTACAGAATTAATTTTAAAATTCCCCTAGTTAAACTGGAATTGGAGCAACAGAATGCAAGACAAATTAAACTTTTTGTAATAAAAAAAAGCAATGTAGCCAAGAAAATCCACTCATCCCTAATGCCTGATTCTGCTGAAACACAAGAACCCCCCCCCCAAAGAATGATTAGAGAGATTAGAAGTTTGGATTACCATCAAAGCTGCAACTATAAAGAGTGACAGAAAAAACTCCAGGGAGAAGACAGAGAAGCTTCACCTCTCATGCCCTTAGGCTGGAGTATCCAAGAGTTTGAGTGATACACAACCCATTCCACTAAAAAGTATAGGCAGGAAAGTGGACGAGGCCTTATCTCTCTACCTGAAATGTTGGCTATGCGCTCGACAGACAAGGCAGCTTAGCTGTACGTTTATTAACCCCTCAAGCAAGGAGTTGTGACTCAGAGGGCGTCTCTGAGTCATGATGCCTCCCAGCACTGATGGCGCATTGCAGTTTGTTCACACCACTCCTTTCCCAGGGCCTTGCCTTCAGTCACAACCTCGAACTTGGTCCCTAATTACAGGCAAGCTTCAGAAACCTAACTGTAAAAAAACTGTTTTGTTCTTCAGCACAGAATGAAACTCAAGCACAAACTACACGCCCATCAACTGTGAAGGGCCAGCGTGAGTACATATAGCAGAGGACAGGGATCCTGATGGCCTGTGCACCTTATCTAATCTTGGATGAGTAAAATTTCCTGTTCATTGCCATATTTGTACCCCTTCTGATCATGTTAGTTCTTTTTATATGCTGGGAAGGAAGGAAGGAAGGATTGTTTTCAAGTGTTCAGAGGCACAGAATACATACATCTGCAAGGCTAGAACTGCAGCTAGGATTGCCAGCCTCCTGGTGATGGCTGGAGCTCTACTGGAATTACGACTGATTCCTAGACTACAAAAATCAGTTCCCCTTAGCATTGCCAGGTCCCCTTACCCTCTGGGCGGGAAGTTGGAAACCTGGCACTCAACTTTCAGATGTCCTCACACAAGCATGCTCCCAGGGCTAAGCAATGACGTCACTTCCGGGAAGTGACATCCTCACACAGGCCACATGCTGCCCCTGGGAGGGCTCCTGTGCTCCGTGGCAGGCCTATTTTGGCCTGGTTCAGGCTGAAATCAGGCCACTGCATTGCACGGGAGCACACCGCACTGCTCAGGAGAATGCCCCGGGAGTGCATTCCCCCACCTTTTCCCACACCAGCCAAGTTAGTGTGGGTGGAGGGTGGAAGTGGGGGCTCCCTTGCCCCCAGTGGGTGACTGGCAACCCTGCTGCCCGTAGAGAAAATGTCTGCTTTGGAGGGTGGACTTTATGGCATTATACCCTGCTGAGGTCCCAGCCCTCCCCAAACCCTGCCCTCTTCAGACTCCACCCCCGAATTCTCCAGCATACTCTACCCTTGGCTTGTGATTGGTCATTGAAATATATAAATGCAGTCTGTGTTACCTACATGTGTGCATGAATACAGCTCTTGCCACATAATTAGGGTTGCCAGCCGCCAGGTGGTGGCTGGAGATCTCCCGGAATTACAGCTAATTTCCAGATGACAAATATCAGTTCCCCTGGAAAAAATGGCTACTTTGGAGGGTGGACTGTATGGCATTATATCCAGGTGAGGCCCCTCCTCTTCCCAAACTCTGCCCTCTCCAGGCTCTACTCCCAAAATCTCCAGCCAAGCTAGCAACCCTAAGCTCTGTGCACAGTAACTCTACTTATGTTCCAATGAACTGCCAAAGTTTGGAGGCACAACATGCCCCCATGATCCCATACCCTCCTCCCCTGCACACACTTTCTTTATATCCCTTGGAATGTTTGAAAAGCGAAACAAAAGGCAGACAGAAATGCTCCTCAAGTCTGTGTCTCCCCACCCCTCTTTATTCTTATAGATAACTGCAGAAATATCCTGAGAAAATAAAGCCACTAGCCCTTTGTCTCAGCCCAGGGCTGGCTGCTGATGTTTCCGCTAGATGCTTCTATCTCATCTGCCAGTGCCCACTCACTCAGAGCCAAGCTACAAGTGACACCTGACACAGGTTGGACACTTGTCAGCTTCCCTCAAGTTTTGATGGGAAATGTAGGCATCCTGGTCTTGCAGCTGTAATGGAGAGCCAAGCTGTAAAACCAGGATGCCTACATTTCCCATCAAAACTTGAGGGAAGCTGACAAGTGTCCAACCTGTGTCAGGCGTCACTTGTAGCTTGGCTCTCAGAGAGCCATACAGAGTGGTCAGTGGGTCCCTTCTGCCACAATTCCAGAGTTCTCCTGGAATTATGACTGATTTCCAGAGATCACTTCCACATGCTGAAATGTCAGCTTTGGGGAAAAGACCCTATGTCCCTGCAGAAATCCCTCCCCAGCTTAAACGCCACCCTCCCCAGGCTCTGTCTCTGAATGAATAAGAACTTCCCCAACTAAAGCTGGTAACCCTACCCCCAGCCATTTTAAATAACAAATCCCTTAAGAAATACGTGGATTTTTCTACAGTGTGGTTTCAGCTAAATATCATTTTCTGGTTCTTATCATTCCCCCTCCCCCAAATGCCACCTGGGCCGCACAGTTATTTTCTAGTTTCCAGGACTGGCATTTAGAGTCCATTTCCTGTTAGATAGTGGTGAAAACTTTTGGGATATAACTGGCAAGAGGCTCGTACTATTTCTCCCTCCCCAACATACAGTTTTATTAGATTCTCAGGAGCCTTACGGCCCGTTGTTTTTATCCAAAGATCATTGGAAAGATGGAAAGTTAAAGGAAATGCCTGGAGAACGCTCAGATGGTGGAGCTGTCTGAGCAGAATTTCTAGAGGTGAGCAGATGGATTGTTTAGTACCTTACAAAGCCCTTCACACACACCCCACAAGCAGAAGCTTAAATAATAGATTAAAAACAAAACAATATACACAAATGAGTTTTGTTTATGTAAGTGACAGAATTCACAATATGGATTTCCTTGGTGCAGCAATTTCAACCAACTGGTTGATGGCTAGATTTTGAAATCAGAATGGCTGTTCTTCAGCTGGAGGTGGCCTCTGACAGGAATGTTTCAAAGGCAAGAGCCTTTTCTCCTGCTATCACCGTATAGGTGTGCCAGTTCCACTGCTCTCAGAACAGTGAAGTCACACCTAATAAAACCTCTCTCCTATTATTTCAAAACTGCAGATCAGCAATTTCCTGCCATTTCTCTTTGAGCTCTCAAAGTTTTTGTTGTGTGTGTGCATATTTTTTTTTTATTTTCCTTTGCTACCTGAACAACAAGGATGTGAAAATGCAAACTTGCTGAGTATCCCAGAAGCCTTAGGGCTTCTCTACCACCTACACAGATAATTAGCCCTAGATTGGGTGTTTTGGATCCAACCTTCCTGTGGCTAGCAGAGACTTGAAGAAGACCAACTGGCAGCAGAAAGAACATCAAACAGAATAAACAAGGTGTGGCTGAAATAGCCTGTGCTCTGGTATCAGAAGCTGTGGGAGAAACAAATGGAGTTTTATAGATCAGCTATTCATAGGTGATAACAATCTTGATTTGACATATCTTATCCAGATGAATTCCAAAGTGATTGTATGAAATAGCATTCTCTTGCTTTCCCCACCCCCTACCTCTCCACCCAATCTGCTGATACAGCTGCCTAATATCGAAGAAAATAATGGATGGAATTAAACCAGCGTGACTCAGTATCCACCCAGGTGCACACTGACCAGGAACGGTGACTTACCAAGGGTTCCATCATGTTTTTGTATCTTTCCTAAAGAGGCTGGTTCACACATTACAATTCACAAATCTCCTACCTCAATTATGGAGTACAGTGGTCTGGTCTGGGGTCCTTACCCTGTGTTACAGGCCAATGTAGGGTTTCCAGCAGCCCATGGAGAAAAAAGCCCTATCCTTTTATTAGAGGGTTACCTTGTGGAAATGGGCAGTTGAGAAAATTCATGCCACAGAAGTAAATAACATCGTCTGGTAAATAGTAGCACTTTAGGCCTCTATCAAAGGGAAAGGATTTTTTTTTCTCCACATAACCCTAGGCAGAACTGAACTGCAGCTTCTCCTTAATTCCTGGTTTAGAGGGAGAAGGCCCTTCCCTGGGATACATGTGGATTTCCCAGCCAGCCAATTAGTGCCCTCCAGGCCATAAGAAAATGATGGAGGGAGCCCCTTTTCCATGTGAACTAAGTCTTAATCCACATTGGCGGACTGGCTCATGCAGGAATTGAAGGGAACCCACAACCCACATCTGACTGTTACACAGACCCCAGACCCAATCTGTGATGAGGGAGAGCCAGTTCGGTGTAGTTGTTAACAGCACGGGACTCTAATCTGGAGAATTGGGTTTGATTCCTCACTCCTCCACTTAAAGCCAGCTGGGTGACCTTGGATCAGTCACTGCTCTTCAGAGCCCTCTCAGCCCCACCCACCTCACAGGGTGAATGTTCTGGGGATAATAATATACTTTGTAGAATGCTCTGAGTGGGTGTTAAGTCATCCTGAAGGGTGATATATAAATTGAATGTTGTTGTTGTTGTTGTTGTTGTTGTTGTTGTTGTTGGTGGTGGTGGTGGTGGTGGTGGTGGTGGTGGTGGTGGTGGTGGTGGTGATGATGATGATGATGATGATGCCACCATAATGTGTGATTTGCAGACCATGGTTTGGTACACAGGAACAAGCCTAGGAAGTCCATGAATGGTCTCATGCTTCCTTATTGCTCTCCCTTCCTCCTTCTCTTCCATATGGTTCAGATATTGAAGACTTCCTGAGACTAACAAACCACAGTTTGTCATGTGGTCCAAACCGGACAGCAAAATAAATTGTGGTTTGTTCTCATACCTACTAACTAGGATTTCCAACTCTGCTTCAATGTTGGTTTGCAGTTCTGGTTCATAGGCCAAAGAATAAACCTCAGTTTGTCTTTTCATTCCAGTTCAAACAACTCAATGAACTGTGGTATGCTGGAGACCAGAAAATCTTTATCTAATCTGCAAGCAAGTAGAAGTATGTAAGAGCCCAAGACTCATTAAAAATAGTTTGTCATTTGGATAAAGCAAGGGAGTCAAACATATGTTTCCTCATGGCATTTGACTGGCCACTGCTGAAAACAGGATGCTGGACTAGATAGACTACTTGTATGACCCAGCACAGCTGCTTTTATAGCCGTAAAATGCTCATGTTCTCCCATTAGAATCTAGGCGTAAAAGTGCTTAAACCAGATTGGATCATTCTCAGCATACAGAAACTTGTTCATTGTGAAAAATCATATGGAAACCCAAAGTCCCACTTTGCAGCACCTCCAGTTAGTGTTGTTGTTGTTTTTAATGTAATGCCACTATCTTGCAACTCAGCAGCACCTCTATATCAGATGTGGGTTTTGCAAAACAACTGACAAAAGTTGCAGTGCATCTCTGTGCACAGAGGCAGGTTACATTCCTCCCAGCCTTTGCCAGGTACCTGTCAGATTTAGCCCAATCAGCCAGCACTCAGGAACAGCACTGGGGATAGGATCTACTCCTGACCTTGACAGCCTTAGCCCCCAAAATCAAGCCTGCTCCTGTCTGCATAGGACGTCCCTGCCCCTTCATCTGATCAAACAAATCCCAGATTCCATTTCTCGGTCAGGTGCTGGAATGTGGCAGAACTTCAGAAGTTTTTTATTACACAGAAAATAATTTTACCTTAATTGTACATCTCAGTTATAAAGTCTCACGCTTTGAGAAATGCTAATTGCTCTCTTGCTTTTTTATCTTGCAAACTTACTGCATTTCAAAGATAAAGATGATACCCACCCAGCAGAAATCTGAAGAGAAACCAAAAACACACAGTTGCAGAACCATAATTTTTATTAGTTCCCGTTCCCCATTTCCCTTGACGTAGTCACTCTTATTTGATACTGTCTCCTGATTTGTTGTTATGCCTTGCCTTTTCAGTCCCACATTTTAAACCCACAGAAAAAACACATTGTTATTTTGGTTTTCTTTGAAGAATCCTGATGAACAGCTAGAAGATGAACTGTGAAATCCTAATAATACTTTCCTGGGAGTAAGCCCCAGTGAGTAGACCTGAGTAGACCTAGTCGATTGCTCTGGAAGTATATTTACATGATTATCATCAACAAAACAAAATCATGGATGATTAGGACCAAAAAAACCCTCTCTGAACCATTGATATTGAATATGAAACGATGATGATGATGATGATGATGATGATGATGATGATGATGATGATAGTAACAAAGCCCGTTGTGGGGAAAAATACAAAGGGATCTAGAAAGGGGAGGGTGGGCATTGCCTCCTCCTCCCCTCCTGATCCCGGCCAGGTGAAGGTAGGGGACAGGCATTGCCACGTGCTCCATGCCTGATTGCAGCCAGGTGAAGGGGGGATGGGCATTGCTACCTTCTCTGCTCCCGATCTCAGCTGGGTGAAGGGGGTGGGCATTGCCACCTGCTCCTCTCCTGATCCCAGCTGTGTGAAGGCAGGGGGTGGGCATTGCCACTTGCTCTGCTCCTGATCCCAGCTGTGTGAAGGCGGGGGAGCAAGCATTGCCGCCTGCTCTGTGCCTGATCCTGGCCTGGGCTTCCCGCTGTGGCGTGCTCTCTGGAGGGAAGGGCTGCCTCATCTGGACTTCCCTCCACGGCAGCGCCCTCTGGAGGCACATCAGGGTAGGAGGTGGGTTGTCAGGAATATGCTTAGCCTTTTATACAGTAGGATTCCCTTCAAAAGATTCATTCCTGCAAAATGGGAAATGATGGAATAGGAAATCATTCCCAGATTAGCCACTTAGGGAAGCATTCACAAAACAGTCTGGTTTATTTACTCCCAGAATAGGTGGGAACCAAAGGAGGTAACCACATCTAAAACTACCTGTAAACATTTTTTGAAATAAAAACAAACTGCCACCTCAGGGCAATTAATACAGTCTGTGTGCCCAAAGCACTGACCTGGATGGCCCCAGCAAACCTGATCTTGTCAGATCTCAGAAGCTACATAGGGGTGGCCTTGGTTAGTAATTGGATGGGGGGCCTCCAAGGAAGACCAGGGTTGCTATGGTATGCAGAGGCAGGCGATATCAAACCACCTGTCTTAATCTCTTGTCTTGAAAACTCCAGCAAGGGTCACCATAAATAAGATACAGCTTGACGGTATTTTCCACCAGCACCACTGCCATGTACATGCAACCCAAGAAATATTGCTCAGCCAAGCCCCAAGCACCACTTAAAAACTACAGCTTCTTCAGGAGGTCAGCAAGATTGTTGTTTTCCTCATCTCTTCCAGGAGGCTGTTGCAGAGTAAACTGGCAGAGATTGAAAAAGGCTGTGCCTGGTCTGCGGTGAGTTGTACCTTAGCCTGAGGAGAAAATGGGCAAAAGACCCTGTTGGGAAGAAGAAGAGAGTTGCCACTTGGACACATCCTCGGCATTTCAGGTACATGAATCACATTTCATGAAGAGCTTTCAGGATAAGCATTAGCAGTGCCTTGAACAAGACCCAGAGGCAAACTGACAGGCAGTAAAAGGATTTTAAGTTGGGTGTAATACATGCCCTCTTTGGGTCATTCATTAGTTCCTGTAAAAACTATATATATATATATATAGGATGGGTTCTGGTCTCTTTTCAGATCCTCCAGATTTGCGGACAAATTTGCCAATCTCTCCCACCCTTGGGGCAGAAGCCAACCTTGTGGCTTACCATGGGTCTGGGTGACCTAAAGAGGGATGGAAGACGTCTAGAAAGACACCGGCAGAAAATCTGCATTGAAATCGATAGAACATGCTATAGTCACGGAAGGCCTATGAAGTCACAGTGATAGCAGCAAAGAAACATTTCTCTGCCACAACTGCATCAGCAATTTCACGACCATAAAAGTTATTTAAGATATCTCAACATCACTCTGTCTAGGGATGGTTTTTTAAAAAGTGGGCAAATAACCCCCTCTTTGAGTGGCTAAGGGAAGGTGCCTTGATTTAGTGACCAAATTATGATAGACATCAAAGGCACATTTATTTGATCTTTATATGATCTGAGCAGCCAAGTTGGACAAGGTCCAATGCACAAGTATCAACCTTCATAGATCTCAGGATCCTATCAATATGTGTCACTGTTACTGCATCAAAATGATCCTTAAGTGGACCAGGCAGTGCCTTAAACATTTCTTCTTCCTCACCTATATTACAGGCAGCATTCAGGTCAGAGTGTATTTGTTCTATTTTAACAGCAAAAAACTTTGCAAAGGTGTCACAGAGTTCTTGAAGAACAGTGTACTCTCCATTTTCAAAGGAGTTCAGTTGACCCCTGCAGAATCAATTAATAAAGGTTATACTGGATCCAGCATTGCTGCTAGAGCAGCATATTAATACAGCTGCAAAAATGCCTCCTCCAAACTCAAGTTTAACCCAGAAGATGGCCTCCTACCTTGTCAGAGGCCAATCTGGCCATCTGGATCCATGCCATGGTAACATTGATGCTAGACTACTGTAATGCACTTAGAGTTGCCAGGTCCTCCAATGGGCGTTGGTTATCCCTTGCTCCCAGTTTCTGCCCCTCACTGTCACTCACCTGGCTGGTGGGGGGAGGGAAAGCCTGGGGAACAGGCCTGGGAGGCAAAAATCCTCCCAGTCCAGTAGCCATGATGATATAACTTCCTAAATTGGCCTGGGTGTGATGATGTCACTTCCAGGAGCTTGTGTGTACAAGGAGGTTCCCCCAAAGTAAGTGCTAGGTCCCTCCCCACCAGGAGAGAAAGGGGACCTGGCAACCCTAAAGGCACTGTACATAGGTTTTCTCTCAAAAAAGATTTCAGTTGATGCAGAATGCTTCAGCTCGATTATCAAGAGCTAACTGAAGCATGCATATTATTCCAATTCTGCAGTCAATCCACTGGGTTCCCATCAGTTACCGGTAGGCTTACTAGCCCCACAGTGAGGAAGAGTGGATCCCCTATTCTCATCCTCTGTCCTCTGCTACCTCATACCTGGCCAGCAGGTGGAAAAAGCAGGGGAATAGGCCTAGGAACCCAGCAGTGCACTCACACGTACTCTGGAGCACTTCCATGTCACACCAGGAATGATGTCCTTCCGAGAACAGCATGGAATCAACAGGTCACATATGAGGTTGATTTGGTAAAAATCAGCCCCAAACACTAGATTTTTACCAAAGCGAGGTAAGTCCTCCTATCATGCACCCCCCCATGACCTCCCCAGCCCCTACTAGAGGATCTTGCAATCCTAGTTACTGGACTCAGTTCAAGGTTTTGCCTATCACATATAAAACCCTCCATGGCCTTGGTCCCTCATATCTACAGGATAGCCTCTCTTCTTGTGCCCCATCATGGCAGCTTCACCCTTCTGAACAGGGCCTTCTGCAGGTGCCACCCTGCAAAACAACCAAATCAACAGCTGCCTGCACACATGCATTTTCTATGGTGGCCCATATCTCCACCACCACCAAAATGTAGTCTAAAATTTTTAAAAGCAGTGACAATTGTAATAAAGGCAGGAGGCTTTTACTGTTGAATGAACAGATGTTGTGGACCCTAGGGTTGCCAACCTCCAGGTGGGATCTGAACATTTCCTGAAATTATAGCTGATCTCTAGACATCAGAAATGAGCTCCTCTAGAGAAAATGGCTGCGTTGGATGATGCCTTTATGGCATCATACCCTCCCCTCCCCTTCCCAAACTAGACATGGGCATGAACAGAAAAAAAAGCGAACATAGTGTTTGTTGTTCGTTGCCATCCACGAACAACGAACATTGATGAATATGATCCTGTTCATGAACATGTTCATTGTTCATTGTCCGTGGACGCCAGCAGGCTCTCCTTCAGCCATCAAGATCCCTACTGCACCATTCCCAGAAATCCTACCTGAGCAGGCAGCAGGAAATGTACCAATAATAAATAATAGCTTGGCCCCAGAGCCTGGCAGCAGCCCTGGAACCTGAAGGGGTAGATCCCTATCCCACCACACAAAAAGAAAATTCAAGCTCCAATGCACTCACCCTGTCTCTCTAACAGCAGCTGTCTCTCCCTGAAAGCCAGAGCAGGGAGACCCCTCCCCTCTGGTCTTTTCCTCTTGTAACAAATTTGGAGCTCCAGTCCACACTTGGAAGGAAGACCTGCCTATCAAGCTAAATTGGGCTTAGATTGGGGTTTCCAGGGCAACAGCAGGAGTTCAGACAGAGTTCAGACAATCCCTGCCTGAGTTGCCAAGGGAATTGATTGCAGGTGCAAGACTATTTGGCTTGACGAACAGCAACGAATGAGGCTTGCAATGACCACCTGTTTGTTTAGGATGGGGCCTCACGAACAGCTTGTTCACGAACAGCAGATTGGGCTGTTCATGGATTGTTTTAGTTCGGATTGCTGTTCGTGCCCATCTCTATCCCAAACTCCGTCTTCCCCATCTACATCCCCAAATCTCCAGGAACTTCCTAGCCTGGAGTTGGCAACCCTATTCCATCTTTAGAAAAAAACATCCCCTAACACAGGTCTGATTAGTCTGTGACACACTGTGAAAAGCAGCCACCAGCCACTTAACCCACCTCCTGGTTTAGCTGCCTGCCTGGGAATGCAAAAATAGCAGGCCACACAACATAATGCTGGTATGATGCATTCAGCTTGTTCAGGCTCAGCCAAGACAGTAACAGCCTTGCGACTTAGTTCCTCTTTTGTGCCAGACTTGCTCTTCTGCTCCTCCCACCGTGCATTAAAATGCAGAAGGCCACAATGCTTCTTCAGATCTTTTCGCTCCAGTCTTGCTATCACTTTACAGCCCTCATAAATCAAGCCCGCTCCCCCCCCCCACCAACATTTTTACAAAACTGCAGAGAAAAGTTAGGGATATTGCTGGCCAAAGAGCTTTGCATACTGGATAACAAATGCGTGCCTCTAATGTTGCCTCATTTCATCAACGTTGCTTGACTTCTTAATGAGATCTTTAAGCTTCCAGGCTAACGAAATGTATTAACTGTCATCGTCGGTATTTATTTTTGCAATGAGAAACAATGATATTCTATTAGAGCCAGGACTGAGTAGCAAAGAGGTCAGAGTCGGTCTCTTGACTGAAAAAACACACCAACTAGCTGGACACCCAATTCCTCCACTCCAACAAATTCCACTGCAAGCCTTTTCAATGCATCACTGCCAAGGGCAGAACCTTCTGTTGCCTCATGGTCAAGCTGGATCTGTAAACATCAAAAAAGAGATTTTTTCCCCCATTTTGTTTATCTGAAGCTGATATTTTTAATGGGCAGATTAGTCTGCCTCTAGATCAGTCTCTTAAATTCAGTTGATTAATCGGCACAGAACAGTTTTAATCATCCAGGCTGTGCAAGGTTAAGGCAGGGTTGTAAACAGGTGCTCACCTTTGGTGACTTTGAGTTGCTCCTCGATGCCCAACAAATTACTAATATTGGCAGGTGGGCATTTTGGGGGGCTAGAAAGTTTTGTGGATTTATTTGCTGGGCTGAGCTAAGAACATGTTCTTTTGTTTCTTGTCACTGATATGTTACTGATTGTGCTATTATCAATCTCGAGGTGGGGCCTAGAGTTCTGCCCAAACTACAACTGCTCTCCAGACTACAGAGGAAATGGTAGTACTGGAGGGCAGACTCTATGGAATACTATTGATTCTAGAAGAACCAAAAGTCCTAGAGTAACATCTCCATCGAACTCTTCACTTCTCCAAACTCTGCCCTCCCAACACAACCCCCAACTTTCCAGGAATTTCTTAAACCAGAGTTGGCAACACTAGCTGCTGACATAAAAATGAAAGAAACTACCCCTAATAAAGAGACTAAGAACGACAGAGTACAGGATACAGGGTTTGGGTTCAAATCCCCCTTTATACTAATATTCAGCATTTCTGACACATTGTGCTTTTAATGTTCAAAGCTCTGCATGTTTATTATTGGTAATTTTATGCCTGATGAAGTTCCACTGTCTCCAGTCAAATTATCACAGAAAGCCATACAATAGCCCTGAAAGGTGGGACAGTATTCTCCCCATATTGCAGATGTGCAACTGAGACTAGGACTGCCAATCCTCCTGCTAATAATCTGTTTGCCTGCCATCACTCAGAGTGACCACACTTACTATAACCCGGGGATATGCAATTAACACAATCAATACTCAGTTATGAAAGTACTTTTTAAATAATGCAAAGCGCAAGGTGCAAGTGCATGAACAATAAATAAATACAATAAATGGGTACAATGAGTTATACAAAATATATCCAGAGTCTGTCAGTCCATTTGCAGTAAAATTAATACTCTACAATGAGAGTTCCAGTGTGTGGGAGCGGAGTACCAGAAGGTGTATATGTAAGTGACCAACAGTCCAAATAGGGAATGAAGCTGGGCGTGCTGATAGGTGTATGGCCGATGGGCTTATGCGTGCAAATTCCCAATTCCCATTTCGTGATGTCACTTCTTCCTGGGCGTACTTATGATGGATCACTGGTCACGAATACTCCCGCTCACATGGCACTTGTAAAGTAACAAATAACAATTGGTAGGTTTTTCTTAGAGCATTTTAAGTTATATGACACTTTTCTTCAGTGTTTGAAATAGACACCTGTTTTGAGTAATATACACATTATTTAAAGTGAAAGATCTTACACTTGTTCTCCCATTGTAAATACACATGCACTGCTAGGGAGACAGAGTACACTTTACAGAGTACACAGAAAGTCACTTGAGCATCCCCGTGTAAAATGTCTTGTGTAGAAAGATTCTGAGTGTCTCATTTTCCCACTTTAAGCTAGCTTGCAATGGTTAACCAGTATGGTCCTCCTACTTAGGACATAGACTCTCCAAGGAAACAATGGCTTGTGTTATTACGCAGCCGTGCATTTATGGATAAATCAGGAGAGGAGGTTGGAGGAACTGGACAACTCAGGAGAGTGGACAGTTGGCTCGCCTTCAGGAAATGCTCTGGTTGTATGCAACAGCTGTGGAGTGAGTAGTACAACACTCCACTTACTGAATGACAACGGCTTTATTGGCAAGCCAATTCAATTAAAGGCAGTGCGACCCAACACAGTAGCAGGCAGCACACTCTGCATAAAGAATATGGAATCGTGCCTACATTTCCTGAGTGCCCTCAGCCCTAGCTGTCCCTCTGCATGAGAGAGAAAGGGATGAATGAATTAGACTCGGATGATAGTAATTAATGGCTGGCTGTCAGAGAGTCATTCTAGAGGCTCTGCAATTGCGAGGAGCGGGGGAAGAAATGCCTGAAACTGAATGCTGGCCAGGCTAAGCAGGCCCAACCTGGCTCTCATAATACTAGGGAATGTGACAAATCTCCTTGCTGTTCTTTGAATTGATCCATGCTCTGCATTATATCGATACATGAAATAATTCATCCATTTTTCATTTTTACAGAGGCACCCCGCAGGCCATAGCTATGAGAAACCTACTTTGAGTTTTGATGCTATGTTATTAGAAACAAACAAAAAAAGATCCCTACCTTTTACTATTGAGTTGGAACCAAATAAATATGTTTATGAAATATACAAATAAGAAATCATTTTCCATTTTAGTAACAAAGACAAAACTTGCAAATAAGGGAGATGTATTGGAACTTCACCTAAATTGAAACAGAATGACGGAGGGATTTACAAAAAGGAAGGAATATGTGTGTAAAAATTTAAATGATTTCCCCTCATAGAATCATGGGAGCTGTAGTTCATTGAAAGGGTTCTGCACACAATCCAGCACACCAAAAAATTTCCCAGAGTTCCTTGAGGGAAGCCATGAGGGTGAAATGTAGACATAACCATTGTTTTTAAGGACAGTTGCTGTAATTTTAGAACTTCCACATAGCATTCTGTAGGGCTACAAACTATTTTATTTGAATTTGAACAAAACAATGTTCTAAGATAGGATACTTCCACTTACGCTAATGTCATGCCTGTCCTGTGAGATTCTCAGAGACATCTAAACTTTCCCTACAGCCAAATGGTGTAAATGATGCAAATGACAGCAGGAAGGAAGAAATACATTCGTTCTGATGCACCTGATGTGACGGCCAGCTGAGCAGGGAGGGTAAAATCAACCAAGTGACATTTATTGAGGTAAGAATTCTGGGTGAGAGCAGAAAGATATTTTAAAGTGTGCTGGAAATCATTTCAAAATCCATTTGCCAATTCCACAAGATTTGGATTCAGACTCTCATCAGAAGCCAATCATTCTGCAGCTGAGCAGGAGAGGGCAAGAGAGTAAGACCTTTCTTAGTGCTATACTAATAAAGACCTTTTACATTTCTTTTTGTTTTTATACATTGTTGTTGAGAACCTTTTTTGTATTGCCCATTTTTATTTGCAGGTGTTCCCAATTAGTGTGCTCGTTTTAGAGCCTTTTTAAAAAAACATTATATGCCATTTTTAAGCCCTTTACACACAACTGATACAATAGTGTTCAGCAATATTCCTAGTCCATACATTGGTCGGGCAGCCTGACTATCACCTGCCCCCTCCTTCTCAGACTGGACACCCATATCATTGGATATTGCATGCAGGGTTACCAGTTCCAGGTTGGGAAATTTCTGGAGATTTAGGGAGGGAGGGGTTTGGGGAGAGAGGGTTTCTTAGCAAGGTATAATGCCATAGAGTCAACTCTCCAAAGCAGCCATTTTCTCGAGGGGGACTGATCTCTGTCCTCTAGAGATCAGTTAGTACTTGAAGAAGGGAGCTTTGATTCTCAAAAGTTTACACCCTAAAAATCTTTTTAGTTATTAAGGTGCTACTGGACCCAGATATTGCTATTCTGCGGAAGACCAACATGGCTACCAATCTAAATCTGGAGATCCGTTGTAATTCAAGGAGATTGGCAACCCTACACTACAATATGCATTCACCTCCTGGCTTGTCTTGTCCACCCAGGAAAATCCAGAGATGAATGATCGCTGTAGGGTCATGATATCACAATGTCCAACAATATGTGGATCCACCATCAGACTCCCATCAGAGGCCAGCTGTTCCACAGCTTAGCAAAAGTGGAGAGAATGAAGCTTTTCCAATAGCCTTCATTTTTCATTACATTTCATTTATTGGATTTATTATACACTCTTCCCTTAAACAGTCTCAGAGCTGAATACAACATAAATAAATAAATTACAATAAAAACAGCATTAAAATCATAAAATATAATAACAATACATTTGGGTGGGTGACCCAAATTGCTCAACCCCCAACCAAAAACATTCTATGAGGTGGGAATGGGCAGAATATATTAATATTTCAGTGGAAACCGATCCCCCCAATCAAGTGCGTGATATTTCGCAATGTCCTGGGAGCAGGTAAGCAGTGTGAAAAGGGCCAGTGTCACTGCAGCAAAGAGAACAAAGGACAGGCAGCAAGGCTCCTTCTATTGGCCTGCTTTTGCCCATTTATATTTCACATTTATTTTGTTACCAACTTGAGCTTTTCTTTTGAAAAAGCAAGGCAATAGATTAAGGTAATATATACATGAAATTTGTTTAGGGGTTTTTTTGTGGATTTTTGGTTTTTGATTTTGGTTTTGGTTTTTTTGCAGTTGTATGAGTGTTCAGACCAATCCCACTGTGTGTAGAATGTCTGTCTTCACCTGCTGACAAGGTGAATCAGCTGTGCACCCACTGTATAGAACTCATAGCCCTTCAAGACATACATCAGGTCTCAGAAGCTTTTCCCCTTCTGGCACCAAGATAAATTGTCTCAATGCTTTTTAGTGAGTTGCCTTGGAAAGTCTTGGTTTCTTTTACGTTGGATCTTGCTGCTAGTTTCTTTCTGTTATGGTGTTCGGAGCCAATTTTTCTTTTAAAAAATGGAAATGTTGTCATATATGCTTGTGCTTCTGGGTCTTTGGAATTCAGAGTTTGAGCCTGCGAAAAAAAAATTATAGTGGCCTACCTAGCACAGTTGTTCTAAGAATGACTGTGACAAAATAAGTAAAGTGCCTAGCATACTAGAACATTGCGGAAATTATGATCAGTAATAGTAATATTGTACTACTCTCCTTCCACCTCTGCAGAACATTCCCAAATGTGTGCTACACACATCACTGGCCATTGAATGCGAGGGACACTGTGACCCACTGCCTGATGGCTGAACTCAAGACAGGTCACTCTTCACTGCTCATTCCTCGATTCTGCTATTCCCCCTGGGTCTAGCTAGCTGTCCCCTTTACCAGCAGAGGTTGATGCCTCCAAAGACTGCATTTGTCCAACAAAATGCTTCAGCTCAGCCAGTGATTCAGTTACAAAAGGCATCTGAGGCTCTGATCACTGAGAGGTCACAAATCTCTTGCATCCCTTGGAGAAAGCAAGGGTCAAATGGTCCATTTTGTCATCCTTTGCTACCTCCTATATGTAGTAAAATCTAATACTGAGGGGATAGGACAAGCCACGTCATTCTACATTTTGTTAATCAAAACTTTTTTGTTTTATTGACAGAAAGAATATTTCATACACACTTTTTGCCTTGTTTTCCCACTGCAGAATTCTAAACGGATGGTTCATCAATCCTAATTCTAATGCCACTGATCTGAAAGAAATTTACTTCCAGATAAGTGAGCTTAGAACCACAGCCTATAATTAATGTCTATAGAATTTTCAGTTTGCTAAGCACTTTATTGGTCTTCTTTACCAAGGTTACCCTCCATTCCCATTTTCTCATCTTAAAAAGGGAAGTTGTTTTCAGTGCCAGGTCTCAGGCCTGGATCATAAGATTCTATAACAGAGTATGCCACTGACCATGTGCAGAATTCTATGCACATTTCTTAATTTGCAGTTTAAACAAATGTGATGGTTAATCATGACAGAATTCGGTGTATAGCTTTCACTATTTTTATATTCATCATGTTTATGCATTTATTTCATCGATCAGTTATGTTTAGGCTGCCCTATGGCTTAAGGTCAACAACTCATAAACACCAGCTAAGTGTCCCGGGCAAGAGCTGGAACAACTGTGCCGCTGGACAGTAAGCAATGGGTGGGTGTGCTCCAGTGTTGCTCCGATACACAAGCAAGGGAAGGCTCTGGACATGAAATGATGCTACCACTGGGGCCTTTCCCTCATATGGTCTGTGGCAGTTGTAGTAACACAGACAAATGGAGTTTTGCTAGGGGGGGAGCCAATGTATCTCATTGTTGCCCTAAACCTTTCATCACGCTGTTCCAGTTATTGCACTTCAGAGATCCCTAGCCTTTTTGAGCTTGTGAGCACCTTTGAAATTCTGGCACAAAGTAGTGGGTGCACCCCCATGGCTGTTCATTCATTCAGAAAATGTGTATGCTCAAGGTAGCTCACATCTAAAACAATAAAACAAAATCAACCAAGGAAATAAAAACAAGTAAACAACAACAAATTATGGCAATAAAATTCATTAACAAAATAAAGCAATAAAATAAATAAATAAAATGGGTCAATTAAAACAAGCCAAGCTAATAAAAACAACCAAGGACATAAGAGCACATAAAATAAACAGCAGTTTAAAATGATATTGATTAAACAGTCCTCAGGCTAGGAGCAGACCATAAAACCGCTAAAAACTATGGGACTCTCTTAGATAAAATCCTGGATGAAGCAAAATGTTTTGACCTGACACCGAAGGAAAGTAAAGTCGGCACCAGGAGAGTCTCAAAGGGGAAGGTATTCCAAAACGAAGATGCTACCGCTGAAAAAGCCCCATCTCTAATTGTTATTTGTTTCACCTTTGCACATATTCCATATAAGATATTCAAAGAAACTAAAAGGGAATAATTGCTCATTTCCACATGTATAGAGGTTCTCTGAGGTGATAAGAAGTTGACAGCAGCATCTTCTGGTCTCTTGTAGAAGTCACTTCTGTGTGATGTCTTGCAGAGAAAAACAAGGTGTCTTTCTTTAACATCAACAAGTTTTTTTCCCCTAGGATCAGTCTTGGTATATGTGTAGAAGTCAGTAGGTTTTAGGAGCAGTATGTTCTCCTGTCCTCTAGGGGATACACGTACACCAGGAGTCTCCAAGATGGTGGATGCCACAGTATCCGCCAACACCTTTCCTGGAACCCACCATGGCTGATTCCACACTACCTTAGCTCCCGCTTTTCTTGTGCAATGATTGCATCATCAGTTATTGAGCAGACTTCGTTCGTTTGTCCACATTACCCCTGGAACAGCATTTCTCCTGCGCAATCAGATGATCACATCCCCTTTTAAAAAGACGCATCCAGGGGCGGGAAAAACCCGAACGGCCCCAGTTTATTTATATATTTTTTTTAAAAAAGTCAAATTGACACTATATCGATGAGTAAGCATCCTGGTTCAATGGTACAACGACACCATTAATATAATATATTTTTAAAAATCACCCGAGACACTTACGATGAGCGCTCGGAACATCACAGCCTGCATGCTGGTTGAAATCATCCGGGAATGGGTGAGCGGTCACGATCACCTACAGCAGCAACCCACAGCAGAGCTTCATTTTGTCTTTGGAAAATTGACATCTGTGCCTAACTCATCGGCACAGTCCGTGTCGGGCGTAACATGAGCCATGATTTCAGTATCATGTGGATGCCCCGCCCAAAAAAGTATATAAATTGAATTAACATATGAAATTGTTCCTCTGATATTTGAGGTCTGCCCGCTTTTTTAAAATGAGATTAATATGATGAGATGTCGCCATATCAACACGGTACTCTTTTATTTTTTTAAAAAAGGGGTGGGGACAAAGGCAGAGAATTACTCCTTAATTGGGAGGCGGGTCAAGAGAGGTTCGGAATGCAATGGAGGGCAGTTATTCGTCAAAAGATAACCCGCAGCGAAAATGCAATGGGCTGTGGCGACGCCATGCCGAATTAATGACGGCTTCGGAGACGATGCATGTGAACAGATGAAGGAATGGCGCTGCGGAAGCGAAAAACTGCCGCGAGAACGACGGTAGTGTGGATTCAGCCCATGTGTTTTTAGAAAGTGGGTGGAGCCATCTGGATCTCTTGCACAGCAGGGCTTCTGATTGGCTGCTGGGATCTGATTAGCTGTGCAGATTAAAATAATGTTGTTGCAGTTGAAGTTGCTACTATAGTGTTGGTTTTAATTCTCTCTCACTTCTCTTTCCTAGTATATTTTTAAAATTACCCCTCTCCTTCTTCCTTGTTGTGTGTGGCCATTTGGCTTCAATTGCAGATTGATGATACACACGCCAAGGAATATTGGGAACATAATACCAGGATATAACACCAATGAAGAGCTTTGTGTGAGTACAACACCATGTGAAGGGATCCATGGCTTGCTGTAATAATTTACACCACACCACACAATATATGAAATAATAACATCAGGCCAGAATTGTTACATATTGGTTTCTGGAAGTGTGGGTCTGTTTAGGGATTAACATATTGGATTAGAATCTGAGAGAACTGAGTTCAAATCTCCATTTGGATAGGAAGCCCACTGGCTGGTTCCATTCACATACCATAAGATGCTATTATGAGGAGAGAATGGTGTATGCTGTTCTGAGTTCTTTGGAGAAAAGATAATGGAAATACACTAGACAGACTGCCTACTGCAGCCCAGTCCTGTCCACATTTACTTGGAAGGTAGTCCTACTGAACTGATTTGAACTTACTTTCAAGTACACATGCATTGGGTTTCTGCCTAAAAATCAGCATTCAAAAAATGCTCCCAGGAAAAAAAATCAGTGCTACCAAACTGCCCTGCCTGACCACTCAGATAGCTACATATATGGCTGAAGCCAATACAATACATAATTGTTGCAGTCACCACAAGAACTTTAGATCACACATGCACAGGAAATTCCATCCTTCCCAGAGACACCGGGGCCTGTAGTATGCATATGGAGAAGTGCCTTCAGCCCCCACCCCCCACACACATACCCCACTACCCCCGCACTGTACCAACAGATGGAGGACTGTTAAGGGTTAATCGCTCATAGAAACAGAGAGCTTTGAGTGACAGGCTACTCCAAGGCATCTAATTGGTTAGCATGAGCTGGAAAGAGGAGTGTCTGTTTTGAGCTCTAGCTAAGAGTGTGAACAGTGGGGAGACAGAGCCCTAAATGAAAGCAGTTTAACACTGACTGTTTTCTCCCTGAAGAACTTGAGCCCATCTAGAGATGGTAGTAGACATGACAGGACACCTGGGGGGCTAGTTGCAATTGACAGAGAGGTTGTGGAGAGGCACCTGGCTGCACTGGACAAATACAAATCCCCTGGGCCAGATGGTGTGCACCCAAGAGTGCTGAAAGAACTTTCTAGAGAACTTGCAGAGCCTCTGTCCATCATCTTTAAGGACTCCTGGAGGACTGGGGATATACCACAAGATTGGAGAAGAGCAAATGTTATCCCAATCTTTAAGAAAAGGAAGAAGGATGACCCAGGAAACTACAGGTTGGTCAGTCTGACTTCTGTTGCTAGGAAGATATTAGAGCAGATTTTAAAGGGATTGATCTGTAAACATTTGAAGGACCGCTTAGTGATCCGGGGAAGTCAACATGGTTTTGTCCCCAACCGATCTTGTCAGAGCAACCTGGTTTTCTTCGTTGATCGAGTGATGAGCTTACTGGATCATGGGAACTCTGTTGACGTGATTTACCTGGATTTCAGTAAAGCTTTTGATAAGGTCCCCCATGACATTCTAATGGGTAACCTGGAAAACTGTGGACTGGACTATAGGACAGTTCAGTGGATAGGGAACTAGTTAGAGGGCCGCACCCAAAGAGTGGTGGTCAATGGCGTTTCATCAGATTGGAGGGAGGTGTCCAGTGTGGTGCCACAGGGCTCAGTTTTGGGCCAGGTACTTTTCAATATTTTTATCGGTGATCGGACTCGTTTGGGGCCCAGATCAACCCACTGTGAAGTCACCTGCTCAACCGTACCTGTGCAATGACGTCCATTCCCAGATGTTTAAAAACTTGTCTGGGGCCATTTCTGCTGTTTAAGGACTAAGATGAAGGAAAGAGGAGGAGAGAACGTCATACCATCATTATATGAAAGTTCCTCAACCAAGCAAGCTGTAGCTCCCACAAGGCTTTTTCAGGTCAGAAAAACAGTTGGAGGTGACGGCTGAAGCTTCTTCTCCAAACATGCCAGTCACCGTCAGAATCAGGTCCCCACATAATAGTGAAGCACAGAATGACCAGCTCACATGTGAGCCAAAATCCTTGTGGCAGCCACAAGGACTCTGTAACCATGAGAATCGGTACAGAGAGTGCGATTAGTATGCAAATTAGCTATTTATTAGCATAGCCTAGTGGCTGAGAGACAAAAGCAGCGACCCATGGAACTCCCTGGCTGATTCCGCACACGTTGGATAATGCACTTTCAATGCACTTTATCGTTTGAGGTGAATTTTTTTGTTCTGCACACAAAAAAAATCTGTTCCAAATGATCTATAAAGAGGATTGGAAGTGCAGAATCACTCCCTGGCTCAAATCTTGCCTCTGCCACAAACTCACCAGGTGGCCACTCAGACATGACTATCTCATGCCCTCCACCCCAATCTGCAGTACGGAGGAAATAATACTGATCTGCTTTTGTGAGGATGTTATAAGAGTTTCTGAGACAATAGCAGTTAAGTGCTAAATATCTAAAATGCTATACATCTACAGCTACACTGAAGGGCCAGTCTGTGCAATGTTATAGGAAGTGAGGAGATATTCTGCCTGCAGATTGAAAATCACAAGCTCTCGCAGTCATGCTTAACCTTCCAAGGGAGCAATCCTAAGCAGTTCTACTCAGAAGGATATCACATTTTATTCAATAAGGCCTACTTCCAAGAAAGTGTCCTTAGGACTGCTGCACAAGTGTAACATCTACAAGGGGGAAAAAATACGGGTGAGCTGAAAATATTTGCAGCCCCAAGGATACTATGAAGAGTGGCAGTCAAGCCAGCGATGCCAACATTAAGTCCAGTGTCTTATAGTTAGAAAAAATGAAAAAACGCTGACAAATTGTATGCATGCTCCATAACTCACAAGCTCTCGTTGATGGATGGCACTCACTTTATTCTATATTAATATTAATCATGTCACATATATTACCTTGTTGCCCCCTTATAAAAACCCTGCCAAGTAGGCCAGTATTTTTATTATCACATTGCAGATGGGGGATGAGGACGAGGCTGAAAAACAATCACTTACTTAAGGCTATCTAGGGAATTCACAGAAGAGGAAAAATTCAAACCAGAGACTATTCGGTTGGGGCCAAACTGGATGTAATGGCATCCACAGGTCCGACCTGCGGATGATAATGCCATTGAGCTGAGGCATTCTTGTTTCCCTTCCACCATACTTTTTCAAGTGCTGAAACAGCCGTTGGGGGAGGGGGGGTGTCTGACACTTGAAAAGGTGAGGAGGACAAGACAAGAGCGCCTCAGCCACCCACACTGCAAATCCACAGCATTTTTAAATTGCATTAAAATTTAACTTTCCGCAGGTCAAACCCATAGACACAGTCACATCTAGTTTGGCCCTTAGCACCTATGCTAAACTCACTCTCACTCTAGAATGCAGCTGCCCAAGAAGAAGACAGTTGGTATGGCAGAAGCAACTTTAGGGTTCCTGACAACTTTCTGGAGATCATAATTTAAGAGAGGTAGCTGTGTTAGGCTGTTGCAATAAAACAAAAAAGAAGTCCAGTGACAAGTTAAAGACTAACAAAATTCATTCCAGTGTAAGCTTTCATTAATCAGAGATTACTTCTATATCCATAACAGCATAACAGCTATGAATGTCACAATCCTGTGCATCTGATGAAGTGAGCTCTGATACATGAAAAATTACATTAGAGTACATTTTTGTGCTGTCGATGTACGCATATGCTTTCTTTGTCTGGAGATTTGCGTAACTCCCAAGAACACAGAAAAAGTAAGCCACCTCAGTATTTTTTCCAAGCTATGATAGTATACAGCTGGATTCAATGGATGGTGTTGTTTGGTAAAGCAGTAACGTGACTGATTTCTTCACATGGATCATATCTCTTCACTGATCACTTCCAACACACACATACACACACACTACTAAACACAAGCCCCTGTGCTGACACTCCTGAAATTCTGAGAAATCTAAGGGTGGCCTCCAGTGCCACAAGAGGAACCACATCAGGAAAAACAATTAAAGGGGAAACCCAGGAATGAATGAGGAAGCATGAGTATGTCTAAGAAATTCTTTGGAGCCTGGCCATAATTTTTAAAACGCTGTTACTGAATTCTGAACACAACCACTTTCACTTTCCTACTCAATGTTTGAGGACTGCAGGAACAACAGAAGTAATCCTAGCTTTCCAAGCAACCATTAAACTAACATTATTCACCGATCTTGCTGGTATCCCACTCAAGAGGTTGTTCCATTTTAAGGTCACAGCATTCCCAAGTGGTCAGTTAGGCTGTGAGAGAGTAACTTGCCAAGACCACCCTGGCAGTTTTGGTTTTGAACTGGGCTCTTCCAATCCCACTGTGAAGCCCAAGGTAACCATTGCACTAGGAACTGTAACTAGAAGAGATTGGCGGGCAGCAGGCTGCTCAGTCTCCCACTTCTCCCCTCCCTTCAGTCATCCAGCATGAATCCCCCTTCCCCACACTGTTGTTAACCACAATCGAGCGATATATAAACACTGCTGCTAATCAGAGTTACCACTTGTAGGGGTTCTCTTTTCATCAGGATTTGAAATTATGGTTTGAAGATAGTTAGCAAAAGGGAATCTACTAGCAATAACTGATCAATGGCAGTGCCAAGGTAACATTAAATGAGTCTAAGGCTTAGAGGGGTGGGAAGCATATGAACACCCAGCCCCTTCCCAAACTTTTAACCATTCAGTCTAAGGGTCAAATGCAGAGAGCAGGTTTAACTCTTTTTCCCTGTATGGCTTCTCTGTTCAAAGTCACTGCTACCCTGGTCAAGTTACAGGCCTTTACTACCTAGCTTTTTAAAAAATTAAAGATCTAATAACAGGGGGAGAGGGAGTGATTTCAGACAGCCAAACCAGGCAGTGGCAGGGAGGTGATTAACCATGCTAATCCTATGCAGAGTTACCCCAGTCTAAACTCATTGATATTTGGTTGTGCTGTAATCTCTCCCCTCCCCGATCCAAATGCGGACCCTGGCTGTAATTCATCTTAAAAAGATGTAGGGAGCATCTGTGATTTGGGTCATATCTACTTGGACTCTTAAGAATGAGCCAGGCGGCCTTGGCAATGGACATATCTCTGACCCCAACTTTTGTTCCTGTTTGATGGTTGCTTTAAAAAGGAAAAGATTAAAGGGCCCTAATTACTCTCTAATATACTTTGCATTTTAGCACAGTAGTCGTTGAGAAGAATTGCAGCGTTTTCTCAGCTGTGTTTTTATGTCAGAGCTAAGACTCCTACGAAACTGTTGGAAGTGGAGGGGGTGGAGAGAAGAAAGCCAGCTCACAAAAAAAAAATCCTTTCAGATAAACATAACTTTTTACCTGAGGCTGAAGTTTGATTTAGTAGAGTCCAGAATAACAGGTCAGACACCTGAGTGTCCCTTTTCTTTGCAGGATTACAGGCACAAAAGCACTGAACAATTGCCAGAACGGTTTGGCCTCAAGGTCTATCCCGTTGCTAATATATAATTGTGATGGGAAAGTATGATGCTTCAGAGCTTGGGTACTTTTTTTTAAGGCTTCTGTTTGTTTTAGATTTGTGATATAAGGCTATGCATGTCTTAATCTGCAAAGAGAAAAAATGTGGATGAGGAGGGGGGAAAATAACAAGGGATCAACTGAAACTTAGAGGCCCTTGCTTAGGACAGGTCAACACAGGCTGCAGAATGTGTCGAGTGATTGAATCCGGAGCTGATAGACAGGATTGTGCCACTTTGGAATGAAGAACATTAGCACATCAGGAAGAAAGTTTCTCTAGATGAACACTCCCCTTCTTCTGCTAGTTGGTTGGCATAACAAGTTTTTACAATGGCGATCACCCCTTGCTGACTTTTAAAGAACAAAGTGTTCAGTCCTTATTGCTTTGCTCTTTCAACGTGGGCAGTATCTGGCAAAAACTTGGTAGCCACAGGAAAGAAAAGCAGGGTTGCCAGTGTTCAAGAGGTGTGGCCTCAGTGAACTGCTTATCTCATTATTCCAACCCACTGCACTGAAAAGGAGAAAAAATATGCAATATAATCAACGATATGCATAGAAATATAGCTGGAAGGGATGCCAAGGGTCATCTAGTCCCCCCCTGTACAATGCAGGAGATTCACAGCTACCAGCAAATGAATTAAATTTTGGAAATGAATTAAATTTTGTAAAAAGTATTACCATCATGGGACTAATGTTCTTAATACAAAATCTGGTTTAGATAAACACCAACAATGCAAATGATTCACTGTGTTAATTTGCAAAAAAGTAAAACATGTTTAATAAAATAATAAATGTTCCTTTCCATATTAGATAGAAGACTAGGCTGAACTCTTCTCCATCATGTGAGAGTCTTCTTCAAGCAGGGAGGTTTCTTTTCCATAAGAGATTATTATTCCAAATGTAAACCTCATCACCACCCATGGCCTAAAGGGACACAGTAGGGCTGCCAGTCCCCCAGTGGGGGCAGGGGATCCCCCTCTCCCAGTCTCTGCCCCCCACTTCCACTCACTTGGCCAGTGGGGGGAAAGGACCAGGGAATGAGCCTGGGAGGCAAAAAAAACTCGCAGGCCAGCATGCAGTGGGTGTGCCTCTGTCACCCATGATGATCGCACTCAGCAGCAGGCATGCTCTTACACTTCACAGGGCCCCCAACTGGGACTTTGCACACTCAAGGAGATCATCTAAGGTAAGTGCCAGCCCCCCCTCCCCGGCCGCCTGTTGCTGGGAGGATAAGGGGTCCTGTCAACCTTAGGCTACAATCTAAGAGAAGCTTTCCTATGTGGTTAATAACGTAATAATGATATTCGATTTATACACTACCCTTCAGGACAACTTAACACCCACTCAGAGTGGTTTACAAAGTGTGTTATTGTTATCCTCACAGCGATCACCCTGTGAAGTGAGTGGGGCTGAGAGAGCTCAAGAAGCTGTGACTGACACAAGGTCACCCAGCTGGCTTCAAGCGGACGAGTGAGGAATCAAATCTGGTTCTCCAGATTAGAGTCCTGCCGCTCTTAACCACTACACCAAACTGGCTCTGGTTCTGTTGAATGAACAATCTGGATCCTCAACTAAAGTCAATCCTGTTAGAGTTAACAACATAAAAGCACAAGAAAAGCCTTGCTCGATTAATCCAAAGGTCCATCTAGTCACGCCTTCTGTGGCCAGTCAAATGCTTCTGGAAACTTTACAAGAAGAGCAAGACACCAGCTTTCCCATGTTGTTTGTCTATAACTTCTCATTTTGTGAGATTTACTGCCTCTGATAGCTTCTATTGAGCTATTTAAATAATTCTTAACAGACTGATCCCCATGAGGCCTAGAAACATGCATTTTTTAAAAAAAAAATCCTTCTTTCTGATCATTTTCAAACTGCATATGGATTCCTCTGCATTGTCCAGGTGCAGGGAGCAAGTGGATAGGTCCTTTGCCAGGAAAGGAATTTTGCTAAAGGGACTGTAATGTACCTTAACGTAATACATCCTATACTCTCCCCAACCTGTGCTCAAGGTGGATTATGACCAGAGCTTTTGGCTTAACCACCAACTGGATGGCATCTTATTTGGCCAACTCTTTAAAATGTGATTGTGAAAAGACAGTAGCAGTGTTTGCATCTGGGACCATAGCTAGGCCTCTAGTAAGGGTTAGGTTTCTGTCTTCCTAGGGTGATGACATGATATATTAGCTGTAAAGGAGCCACATAGATGAAGAGAGAGTGTGCAAGCTGCCTCATTAGTTTATATATAGTGAAAAAAGGAGGAGGTGGTGGTGACGGGGGTGAGATTTTGATTTTTTTTGCAAAGTGGCAACTCTGCAGGGAAAGGAAGGTGGGGTCTGTTTATTCACTTTGGCCTGGCTTTCTAAGGATCTTTCCAGATGACTGAGAATGTAGAAGGGGGGCAGCATAGCACCCACGCTTGACATGTAAGAGGTTCGCAGTTCAATTCCTGATATTTCCACTTATGGTAGTAGGGGCTAGGAAAGGCTACGTGAAATACAGGAGAACTGTTGACAATCAGAAAAGACAGTATGGGGTTACAGGAATGAATGCTCTGCTTCAGAGCTAGGCAGGTTTGTTGGTTCATTGTTGTGCTAAGCTAAACCATACAAAAGTCTGCAGCATTCCATTTCCAAGAGTGGCCTGTCAGATACTTGGAAGCAGGCTGTGAATTCCTCCCCTTTTATTTGCCTCCAGCATTTGGTATACAAAGGTATATTGTCATTGAACATGGAGGTTCCATTTAGCAGTCACAGCCAATAGCTATTGATAGACCTATTCTGTATGAATGAGTTATTCCCCTTGTATATTAAAGCCATCAAAGCCAGGACAGGAGTTATCGCTCATTTTTGTAGCAGATTTGGTCAGTGGACCAATAAATAATAGAGAAGTATTTTTGTAGAATCAATTCTCCCCCCCCTCCCCAAATATTTTAATCATCAAAAGGACTGAAAATTATGTGAGCTACAAAACAAACAAGGTAACATGTTTATCATGGATCAGTGACATTACAAAGATGAATTATTATAACTTTTAGCAACTTTAGCAAGGCTTGTGCAAAACTGAATGATTCACAGAACAGTTCTTGTCTTTGGCTTTTACCCTAGAATGCCAAGGAAGGCTACTATTACAAGTTTGAGGTTTTTTAACAAAAAGAATAAAAACACAATTAAAGCAGAGTAACGATAAATATCAAAGTGGGAACCCTAATTTTTTTTAAAGGCAGTTGAGCAAAGCAGGCAGCAAGCCAGTTGTTCAATATGCAACAGACACACAAAATTGTCCACTCTAACACTCACTTAAAAACAAATAGGCAAGAAATAGAGAGAGGAAACACAGGGTCATACTAGATGAGTGCCGGGCATTTTGTGTTGGGAGCTCCCAACAAGTTTTTAAGCCTTATTTTTCAGCCATGCAGGAAGGAAAGATTTAAGCACTAACATGCACACGCTCACACACATACATCATTTTCCCAGCCTGAAACAGATAGTAGCTATATAGAAGCCATTTCAGGTCAGGAAAACACTAGAAAGAAGGATTAACCATTTTGCCCTGTGCATGGCAATCTGATCTGAACCAGCCCCCCATGAACCTGGAAATTAAGTTTTAAAAATCCCCAGGTGTTTCACACATGTAACTCCCCATGCACATCTGGGTTGGCCAACAAAGACAATAAACAAACACTTCTTTCTTGGAAATGCCAGCAGTTATTCTGACTGTGTAGACAGTAGGTGAAGTTTTACTATGCTGCTAAGACTGCCACAGAACAAAGGGAAAAGCAAAACTTCACTCCTGCCAGATCTAATTGTTAACTCCAGGATGAGATTTAAAAACCAAAGCTGCCACCTTCACAGTAGCAATTAGGGTTGCCAACTCCAACTTGGGAAATTCCTGGATATTTGGGAGTGGTAACTGAGGAGGGCAGAGTTTGGGAACAGAGGGAGATCAGTGGGGGAGTGATGCCAGAGAGCTGCCATTGCCTCCAAGGGAACTAATCTCTGTCCTCTCCTATTTGAACCTTGTGAAATACACACTTGTGTATCCATATGCATTCTCAGGATCACAGAGAAGCAGAATTAAAAATCTACTACATGGATCTAATCCTTATGCCCTGGAGATGGGGTGTCAGGCTTGGACTGGATTACCTGCTTAATTATAGTTTGTGGGTACAGATAGACCATTTATTACCCTTGATTGAGAGATAGCTATTGGAGCTTTGCCATAAAGGTGACATGAGAAAGGTATAGGAACTGAGCTCTTTACTATAACCTTTTTTAAAAAAATAAAAATGATGATGAGTTATTAATCTTATTCAGAATGCAGAACAGATAAAAGATATTCATCGCAAACCAATGAACAGTACACAAATGGCTTGAGCAGTTTTCAACAGGTTTGAAGTATGTATTACTATGAGACTTTATTAAAAGATGAATAATATTTAAGTAATATTAGTATTATTTTTATATACCTCACAATTTAAGGAATGGAGGAGGATAGTATTATTTTTATATACCTCACAATGGGGATGGGGGAGGATAGATTCCTGCCCCGTGGAGTTCACAGTCTTACTGCAGACAATTGAGGGACTGACAACACACACTGGAGGGGGGAGAGGCAAGGGCATCAGTAATACAAGCCCTGAGGTAAATTTAATGTTGGTTTCTGATCATGCATGTCCCACTGAGCATGCTGAACTTGGCTTACCAGGTGCCCTCTTGTGGCCAGTGAACTCCCTCCCTCAATTACCCGCACTCAGTCAAGTGAGGTGTGGAAGCAAAACTGGGGGGGGAGGGAAGCAGCATGGCAGACAAAGTAATGCCCCTTCCAAGTGATCACCCAGAAATCACATCACTACACCCCACACAACTATGCTCTAGGAACACCCTCTCATCTCCATGGCGTTTACCACAGAGATTGGGAGAATTCCAGAAGTATAAGGGGGTTGTTGTAATGTCACTTCCAGGTGAACACCCAAAGTAACATTGCACTTCTCCCTCCAATCTCTGCCCCCTGCCCAAAGCTCTTGGAATTCACAAGCACAGGCCTGGCAACCCTATGCTCAATTCTGTTAAAATGGCCCCATGGATTCCAAAAAACTTGGGGGGGGGCGGTTAGGTTCCAAACACAAGCTCTGTTGAGACTCTAGTCAGAGCTTGGACCATTAAACTCCTTGAAGCAATTGACAAAATTGTTCTTCATCATAGAGTTGAGGAACCTACAGAGGGCTGGAAGATACCTAGAAAGAAACTGGCTGAAAACTTGCACTGAATCTGACAGAGCATGCTACAGAGTCCACTAGAGTCCATTATGAAGCGGTGGTAATATGGGAAAGAAATGTTGTTTCTCTGTAACCATTAGATAAGTTAGTTCACAACCATCCCAATTGCTGATGTTGTTTAACATCTGCTGACTCCTAAATCTGAACCTTTACAGTCTCAAGAAGAGACAATTATCTGTGACACCCTTTCAAAGCTTTTTACTGATAAAAAAAAATGTGACTGTGCTCTAATCTGGATGTAGGCTGTAATATAGGCCAGGCAGAAGAAATTCTTTAATACTTTGTCTGGTCTGGACTAGTTTGACCCATTTACTATGAAGGATATTGACAGGATCCTGGGATCTGTGACAGCCATCGCTTGTACACTGAACTAGGGGTGTGGACTTCAATATTTCCAGTTTGAAAATTTATTTGGAAAATATCTTATTTGTATTTTCTGGATATATTCAGGAATTCAGACAGATTGCTGAGCTTCTCGGATATACCGCTATTCCAATCCAAATTATTCCCAGGAATATCAGGAATAACTGGGGGCAGTATTGTAAAGATAGCAACAGCTTGTTTTCTATTTATTTTATTTCATTTATTTTATTTTATTCAACTGTCTGTCCAACCACAATAGTTCTGTAACAGCCACAGAAAATCTGGCTGCAGCTTCAGGGTGAGATTTTCCGGAGTGCGTGCTTTTGGCTATGCTGGTCTGTCTGTGCCATACTTCTGCTGCCAGTTTGGTTCTGCTGGGATTCTCCAGTTTGGCATTGGTTCTGTTGAGCTTTGTTGTTTCTTTTTACATGGGGAAGCTTTTGGTCAGTGGCCGCTCTTGTGCGCTTGACTAAGGCTACTTTGCCCTGGAGAAAGCACTGGACTTTTCCCCTCTAGGAAACGATGGAGAGTAGCTGGGGGCACCTTGTTTCAAGGCCCGCAAAACTGGACCCCTTGACCCAATCTTCTTGAAACTTGGAGAGTCTTTAGTAGTCAGGTAATAGCCAGCTTCAATTCAGGTGTAATTTGCATGGAAAACTGCGACTCCAGCCCCCTGGAAAAATTCCGCCATAGGAAATATCGGACCCAATTAATTTTGGCAACACCCCTCCCTTAAAAAAAAAAACAGCTCCAAATGCAAAACCAGTATAGAAGGTCATAAAAATTGGAGAATACCAATATTTATGGCCTTTCGGATACACAAATCTGAAAAATGCCAAAAAAAAATTAGTGCATATCTCTACACTGGACCCTAGCCCATCCTCGCTGCTAAAATCATGTAAGGACCATATGAATGATCCCTTAGATGACTATAATATATCAATCACTAACTCAGGGCACCTTTGCTCAGCCCTACAAGCAGGAGGTTATCTGCCCACTACTTTAAAACGATATGGCCAATTGCCACCTAGTCTCTAATCTGCCCTTTCTAGGCAAAGTGATTGAGACAGTACTAGCAGACCAACTCCAGGTCTTCTTTGATAGCTAATATGTTCTGCACCCTTTTCAGTCTGGTTTTAGTCTGGGCTATGGGACAGAGTCAGCTCTGGTAGCTTTAGAGATCATGCCATCTTGCTGAGGTGTTTGGAAACAGAAGTAGGTTTCAGTGAGTGTGGCTTGGACTGGTTTAAATCATTTTTCATGGATCAGACTCAAAAGTTGTATGTATTAGAGAAAAGCTATCTTCAGTGTTGGAATTGTATTGGGGGGTCCCAGAGGGTGCAATCCTCCATGTTATTCAACCTCTATGTAAAGCCTTCAGGAGAAAGCATTTGTAGCTTTGGAACTGGATATCATCAATATGTGGAATGGATTACACCCAGCTTTATATCTCTCTGCCCAAATCCCCTAGTGATGCAGTGGAGGCCTTGAGCCACTGCCTGACTGCTGTGGTCAAATGGCTGAAAGTGAACTATTTGAAACTGAACCCAGACAAGACTGAAGTGATGCTAGTAGTGAAGGCAGAGATCTTGAAAGGCATTGTGCTTCCCATTTTTAATGAGATTCAACTGTCTCTTGGTGGCTCAGTTAAGAGTCTAACTTGATGCAGCATTGCTGCTGGAGAAGCAAGTTAAGCCTGGAAGATGCCCCCCTGCCTTGACAAGACCAATCTGGCTACTTGGATCCATGCTACAGTTACACTGAGATTACTGCAATGCACTCTACATAGGGCTCCCCTCAATGTTAACTAAGAATTACTAACTCAGGAACTCAGGTAGTAACTCAGTTACTAACTCTGAGTCACCAACTCAGTGCAGAATGATGCTTCTCATTTATTATCGGGAGCTAGGCAGAGCATGCATATTACTTCTGTTCTGCAATTATTCCATTGGTTGCCCATCAGTTAGTGGGCTTAATTCCAGATATTGACTATCCTACTATGTAAAAGGCTAAGCGTATTCAAGACAACTCACTTCCTATCCTGGTGTGCCTCCAGAGGGTGCTGCTGTGAAGGAAAGCCCAGATGAGGCAGCCAGACCTCCAGAGTGTGCCACGGTGGGAAGACCAAGCCAGGATCAGGTGTGAAGCAGGCGGCAATGCTTGCCCCCCCTTATCCAGCTGGGATCCAGAGTGGAGCAGATGGCAATGCCTTCACCAGGTGGCCTTCACCAACTGGGATCAGGAGCAGAGCAGTTGGCAATTACCATCTCCTGCCTTCACCCAGTTGGGATCAGGAGTGAAGCAGGTGGCAATGCCTGCCCACTGCCTTCACCCAGCTGGAATCAGGAGTGGAGTAGATGGCAATGCCCCCACACACACACCCGCCATCACCCAGATGGATTCAGGAGCAGAGCAGGTGAAAATGCCCATCCCCTTTTCACCGAGCTCAGATGAGGAGCAAAGCAGGTAGCAATGCCTGCACATCGCCATCATCCAGATGGGATCTGGAGCAGAGCAGGTGGCAATGCTCTCTCCCCGCCTTCACCCAGCTGGTATTAGGAGTGCAGCAGGTGGCAATGCCCACCCACCTTCACCCAGCTGAAATCAGCCATGGAGCAGGAAGAAATGTTCACCCCCCCCCTTCACCCAGCCAGGATCAAAAGTGAAGCAGGTGGCAATGCCCATTCCCCCTCACCCGTCCGGGATCAGGTGAGGAGCAGGTGACAATGTCCGCCCCCTTCACCCGGCCAGGATCAGCAGTGGAGCATGATGAGGCAATGCCTTCCCCTCGTTCAACCTGTCAGAATCAGGCTCGGACTAACAACACGCAGAAGGCTCTCCTGGTTGAACCATGTACAAACACTAAACACACACTAATAATTTTATAAATATAATTGTATCAAATTATATGTAAATTTTATAAATATAATTGTATCAAATTATATGTAAATTTTATAAATATAATTGTATCAAATTTAAAGTGACTGTTAATATAAGGTGCTCAGTTCAATAAATATAATAAGTTCATACAGTAAATATTTCAGAAATACAACGACACAATTCATAAATCACAAACCATACCGCACCCCCCAAGCATCCTTTCAAACAAACTTGGAGGTATCAGAAGAATGACTCTGGAGGAAAATCCAACAGGTAAGTCCCTTACGCTGTAAAAAATCTTATGTCTCTTTCCTTTTTTCTTTTTCTTTTTGTAGATGCTCTGGTGGACGGTGACCAGAAAGTTCCAAGCCCAAACTGGGGCCAGCTATTAGATTTTGTCCAAAGGACTTCTTCAGGGGCAAGGATATTGTCCACTGCAGCATTTACCACATCGATTATAATTTATTCCAACAACCCGGATAATTGCCTTCGACAATATAACCCGGATAACAGCGCTCGTATCTTCAGTCATGTTTAAATGTTTACACTTTGTTTCAGATTTGTTTTCAGCTCTGTTTTTCAGATTTCTGCAATTCAAATGCTGTTGTACTGTTTATTGGATGTACCATCCTGTTGATTGTATTTGTTCTATACTATGTTATCAACCTTCATTGAGAAAGGCAGTCTATAAATAATGTAAATAATGTAAATAAATAAATGAAATCTTGTGTCAAAATAAAATTTCTTCTCTTGGTACTTAGGACCACTAAAGTGGCTACTTCATATATTCAACGAAATGGGTTCTGGACCACAAAGCTTATGTCACAATACATTTGTTAGTATTTAAGGGGGGGGTGGATCTTGGTGACTTGTCCAAGTACTGGCATGCAAAACAGGTTGTAGAAATGGCTGATGCTAGATCCTGCTTCAAATCAAGACATGAGGAGGCCTAATCCAATGAACACAGGATAAAGGACCTCACACTTTTATCATTTCCTGAACATATCTTAAAATATCCACTCTGATCCAGGGGTAGTGGCGTGCTTTTGTGCTCATAAAGCTTTGCCACATTTCTCCTCTGATTTGACATGGAAAGGATGAACTGCCAGCTTTGCTCCTAGTGTAAATCTTTGGAGGATGCTTTTAATTTGTTTTAACTTGTCCTGAATGTGAACGATTCCTTGTGTTTTTAGAATGTTTTATATGTATATAAGTATTTGTGTGCGTGTGTGTGTGTGTAACGTTTTTCATTTATACATAGCATGCCAAATGATTCCACATCTGAAGAACCACCTGTTCTCAGTGTTCATCTTCAGAAGTCCTACTCTGGATGCAGTAGCATTGAGACGGGGTGGGGGTGGGGAGCATTTCTGTGGTAGTGTCACTGCCATGGAATACCCTCTCCAGAGACACTTGTTTGGTGCCAAATTTACTTTCATTTAGGCACAGGTTAAAATAATCCAACCAAGTGTTCCATGGATAATGTCTTTTGCTATTTGTTGAACAGATGCTGCTGTTTTAATGGACGGCATTTTTATGATTAGCAGTTGATTTGCTGGTGTTAATTAATTATATGACTTTGTTTTGTTTGTTATTATCTGCCTTAAAATATTTCTTTCTGAGAAGGAAGGAAAGAAGGAAGGAAGGAGCACAACAAGAAATAATATCAAGATTTTTTTAAAAATCAAAAAGGGTGATCATATAAAACTTTTCTACAATCATCCTTTAAACCGAAGCCACAGAATTGTTCCACAAAATTTAGGAGGGTTGAGAATTCTTGTATTAAGTTACACCCATCCATTATCATATTTAGGGGATGAATTGCTAAGAGTACAATACAAATGGGGCCAAATTAAGTCAATTCTTGGTTCCCTTGGCCCATATATCTCCATAATAAAAAACTCCTAATACGTTGTAAAAAATCTAAAATATTACAGCTGATATTGCACATCACAGTGGACAGTTAAAAAAGAAATAAGGATCTAATGCTCAACCCAAATGAAGTAGCTTGCAGTATGGGGATTTCATGAAAACTCCTCATTTTCACCTACATTTATGCATATTAATTGAATCAAATTCTTATCACTCATGTAACAGATGATGCCTTGTTTTCACTATTCCTTTTGCTAGCTACATTGGTTCCTTAAATGGAAGAAAATTGATTGACAAGAGGAATAAATTTATGATCTAAGATCTTTACAAAATAGTATTAAACTGAATGTAGATCAGGCACACAGTACAATATTCAAGCACCATGTAGTGTATGCACCAAGTCAAGGTACCCCACTAAAAGGTGTGGGGGCAAATCTTTGATTAATATTGTGCCAGAATCCCAGTAGCTATGATTTTTAAACAAATAATACCCTTGCTTTAGAGCTAGGTGTCCAGTGTTCTTTGACAGTGAGACACAATGAAGAGGAGATATCTATCTTCCATACTTAAAATGGTTTAATAGTCATTTCCCCTTTCTAGGGAATTACGGGAAATTTATTTTTGTGAATTGGAGGTTAGGGTTCTGAATTCTAAGAGGGAACTCAGCAGTCCCTGATGGTCTTTGTGGTTCTGCAGAATTTTGAAAGCCAGCTGAGAACGGACAGCAGTGCCCATGATCCTGTCGTACTGTACTCCTCGACCAGTCTCACTAGAGTCAAATCATCAGTAGACATGGGCACGAAACGGGGGAAAAAATGAAATGAGTTTTGTCTTTTGTCATGTTTCACGAATCTCAAGTCATGAATTTTCATGAAATTGACCCGTTTCACAAATCAGTTCATCAGTTTTGTGATTCGTCAGAACTAGGGGCATTTCAACAGCCCCCTTCATCCTGAGATGCCAAACTCGCAGGGGACTTCAGCAGGTTCTCCTCCACCCACCCTCCCAGTTTGGCCAAGATTGCAATATGTTGACGGGGAGGAAAAAAGGAAACAGCAAGAGTGTAAGCCCTCAAAAGAGCAGAGAAAGAATTGAGAAGACATAAAGACAAGCAAATAAAAAAGGGGGAGGCCTAGGGCCCAGAGCCAGGCTAAGGCCTGAAACTAGGGTGGGGTGGGGTAGAGGAAAAAAGGCACCCTCACCCAAAAACCTTCCCACAGCAAGGCTAAGAGCTCAGTCTCTTTTAAAGCAGCAGCAGCCAAAAGCACAATTCCAAATCTACACTCTCTCTCACTCCAATCCCAGCAACAGGTCCTCCTTCCCCTCCCTCTGTCTACTGGGACTGAAACATGAGGCAGAGAGAGGTGCCTTTTATTTAAAAAGCACTGACAGAGCAGAACAGGAGGTCTGTGGTTAGCTGACAGACCTGCCTAACAGGGTTTGGAGGGGTGAGATTGGTGTGCCCATGGCTACAGAAGGCCCACCTCCTTGGTTGCCTAGGGGATTAACCCCCTTTTGCTGGCTGTATAGGGCAGAATGGAAGCTCTCCAGATGGCTAGGAGAGCTGCCAATCAAGGGTAAGTGGGCTATGATTGGGGTTTCCAATGGCAACAAAAGTTCTGGGCCCATTGTTCCCTAGGGAATCAATGGATCGGCACCAGCCTGTCTGAAATTACAAATTGTTCACAAAGCGAACAAAACAGGCCAAAAAGTCATGAATTTCATGATAACCACAGCCCCACAAAATGCTGTTTTGTGCCAATTTCGTGATGAAAGTTGCTTCGTATTTCCATTCGTGCCTGTGTCTAATCATCACACAACTCCTCTGCTTGCACTTGCCATTAAAAAAGCTTCTCTGATATGTAAAAGAGGCTGGGCATCCAGGCAGCTGCTCTTTAGGTCAGTTTAGCCAAACACAGCTTGACAGTTGTGTATTGTGGCCTGTAATGCAAATTCTACTAAAGCAGTATGGTACAGAATGTCCAACCTGGCAGATCCAGGTTTAAATCTCCACTCCATTGTGAAGCTCATTGGGTGGTCTGTGGCCTGTTACTCAGCCTAACCTACCTCACAGGGTTGTTGCAAGAACAAAATCAGGGCAAACCATGTTCTCTGCCCTGAACTCCTTGGAGGAGTGGTGGGAGAGACAGATGGATAGACAGAAAGATGGATGGATGAGTGGGTGGGTGTGTGGTTTGTCCACTGAAAGGCCTTAATATGCGGGCCTATGGATATTGCCTTGAGTTCCATGGTGAAAGATTGTTGGGTTATAAATAAATACATTCCAAGGTCTTTGACCCAACTTTGGTAAGTTAAAACTGCAACGATGGCAGTACACCATATGTCTTAAACCAAATGTGATGGTTAAAGATTCCACACCCCAGAAAAGGCTTATAAAGTGATTGTTTGGCACTGCTGTTATGACAACTGCTAACTAGTTAGTGGTAGTTTTTGCAATGGGGCGGGATGGCGGGAGATTAATGAATTCTCCCTGCCTAGAATACTTGGGGAAGAAACTGTTGCCAAATCTCTCTTTCTTTCTCTCTCTCTCTGCCCCCCCCACACACATACCCCTCCACTGATGTTAAATCCCGACAGTTTCTTTGGCAGTCTTGGTGCGCTAACTGACTTCAAGGTTCCATGTGATGTGGCGCCCAGTGGACTGTGCTCAGCCGAAGAGATCTTAATTATTATGATTATACACGAGTCCATTTCCAAACTTCCAGGAAATCTGGAGCAGAGCAGTATGTACATCTTTAATTTAATTACTATTTATTATTTATCATCTCTTCTCCTAAGCCTTGGAGCTTGCCATCTTTAAAGAATTAGCTCAGAACTGCTAAAATATGCAATGCAGAAGCGGGCCGGCTTAATCATCTCTTTCTGATGGCGTTTAAAAAAAAAAATTACAGCCTCTGTTTCTGCCTTGCTAACACCCCTTTTAGCATTTCTTTAACCTGACATATTAACCCTTCATATGGGAAGGAAGGAAGAGGGAAAGATAAAACCAGTGACTCTCTCAGCCAAAACTTTAAAATGAATCCCAGAGGTCATCTAAGCAGGAGGTTTGCTAGTACCCAGTGACCAACAAATAATACTGTGTACCAGCCATTCTCCGTGTTACAGTATATGAGATGCCAAAGAAGGTCAAGAAGTCAATTACAGTGCAATCCTAAACAGAGTTACTCCAGTCTAAAGGTTGCATCTCAGGTTGCTTTTGTCCTTCCAGCTCTGCCTCCTGATCAGAGAGCACAGTCCCCCCCCCCACCCTTTGGCCAGCATGGCTGCAATACAGTCAGCCCATGCATTTGATGTGTGCTCATTTCTGCACGTCATCTGCACTGGGGACTCAAAGAGAACAACTGCAGAGCAGAGGGAACAGAACACTCACTCTAAATCACTCAGTGCATCTTCAAAAAGCGAACAAGGGAAGGAGGGGAGCACTCTCTTTCAGCGTTTCTAAATGCAAATGACAGGATGATGTGCCTATCAAACTTTACTTTGGTGATCGCATTGGCACTGGAGAGATTATTCCACATATAACAATGTAGTGGGGGCCTGGCAGAAGACTCACATGTATAATGGTCTAAGGCTGTAGGTTAGGGTTGCCAGCTCTAAGTTGGGAAATTCCTGGAGATCTGGGGGGTGAAGCCTGGAGAAACCTGGAGAAAATAGGGTTTGGGGAGGGAAAGGACTTTGGCATGGCATAATTCCACAGAGTCCACCCCCCCCCCAAAGCAGCCATTTTCTCCAGGTGAACTGATCTCTGTGGCCTGGAGACCAGTTGTAATTCCAGGAGATCTCCAGCCGCTACCTGGAGGCTGGTAAGCGTACTGCAGGTAGAGGTCAAGTTCCACATCAGTTGCTCTTCAGACTGGCATGTTCAACAAATAAAGCTACCTTACATTGAGTCACACCATTGATCTATCCAGGCCAGTGTTTTTATCTCTGGCTGCCAGTATCATCCCCAGGCTTCAGAATATACAACAGCGACCACAAAAAAGCAGAGAACAAAAACCACTGACAAATGATATACAATATGAAGAAATTAAATATAGAACATTCATTCATGTTCTACAAATTGAAACTGTAGTTTAATCCAAACAAAATGGAGGTGCTGCTGGTTAGTACAAAATGCTGCAGCCAGAATGCTGATATGGGACCAGCTATACTGGTTCCAAATTTGCTTCCAGGCCCAGTTCAAGCGATTGACTTTTAAAGCTCTTTATGTCTTGGGGCCTCCATACCTAAAGGACCCAAGAAAGGGCCTTGTTGGTAATGGTACCAAAACTTTGGAAATCGCTTCCCAGAGAGATTCATCTTTCTCGCTCTATCATTTTCCTCTGCCAATGAGTGAAGACTTTTTGGTTTTGTTTGGCATTCCCCCACTATTGGCTCTTCCCCCTAATTGTGTTGTTATATGTGTGTTTATATATTTTATTGAATTGTTTAAACACTATTTTATTGTCTTGATGTCTTAATGTAGAAATGTCTTAATGTTTTGATGTTCGCCACCTTAGGGACCCTATTTGGGTATATGTGTGTACAGTGCCATCAAGTTGCAGATGACTTATGTCAACCCCATAGGGTTTTCAAGGCAAGACATGGACAGAGGTGGTTTACCATTATATGCCTCTGTGTATTGACCCTAGATTTCCTCTAGGGTCTCCCATCCAAGTACTTACCAGGGCTGAGGCTGAGCAAACCTGGTTGGAAAGGAAGTATAAAAATGTTTTGAATGAATGAATGAATCCCTATCCACCACATAGTTAAATGGGCTTAAGAATAGGTGATTTGATGAGGTTTGTGGTTGCAGTATACTGTGCAGGCTCTCCTTTGAGCAAGATGCTTTCATAGAAATACAGTTCCCGGTGTTCCTTATTCAAAAGCCATGCCAGTTAAACAAGTATAAAGCTGGTTTAAATGTTGATAGTATCATCATTTGTAAAAATACAAACATAGGGTTGGATCCAACCAGCTTTTCCTCTGGAAAAAAGGGAGGAGGGTGTCCTATTTGACCCCCTAAAAGGATATGCTGAGGATCATGGGACCAGCATGTACAAAAACCATGTGGGATGGGGCTATGGTAAGGAAGGGAATTTGGGTAAGACTGAGTGAAAAAATTGGCAACCCAAGGCCCAGGGTAAGGATGTACAGAGTAATGGGCTCTGTTTGTTTGTTTATCTTGAACATATAACTCTGCCTTCTATTGAGATAGACCTTTCTAGGATCACATTTGTCAACTCTGGCCAGTGACTACTCTTAGAAAGACTGTTCTGAACCCTTTTGCATCATATTTTTTAACTGGAGATGTTGGAAACTGGATTTTCTTCATGCAAAACAATGTGTTTTGACACTGAGTTATGGCACTTCCCCAAATTTCACTGGGCATAAGAACAGTGCATTGAATGTCAATTGTAACTACATTATACTGTAGGGGATCTTTTTCACGTTCCTCGTGTTCAGAGCACTGATGTCACCTAGCCATGCCTAGTCAGGAAACCATTCTCAGGCAATAAAGAACATTGACATTATTTTGTCAGGTTCCTGAAAACTCATTAACAGCAATGAAGCTGGCCAGACTCCTGATATTTATACTTATTGTGTGCATTTTTATGGGAAAGAGGGATTTGAATTTTAAAGCAAACCAACAAAAGCAAGAACATATTGTTTGCCAAATCCATGAAGGCCTTTGGTTAAATTACAGGACAGTAATATTTAGGTTAAACACTGTGTTCAACTTGCAAGCTGAAAGATCCATACTATAATTAAACAATCTCCCTGAGGCGGTTTTCCTTGGGCTACTTGAAAGAGACAGTGTGAACAATTTTGCTGAAAAGTATAAATCATTCTTTCATGTAAATTCTTCTTTCAACCAACTAGTTATCTAGTTCTTTCAAATAGTTAGAAAATATATTGGTATGTGCTCTTCACTTTCCTGAGTGGTGAGAAATTGCAGAGGCAATACAACTGAGGTACCTGACAAAGAGAGCTTTGACTCTTGCTTATACTCTGAAAATCTTGTTGGTCTTCAAGGTGCTACTGGGGTCAAGTCTTGCTGTTCTATTGCAGGCTAATATGGCTACCCACCTGAAACAACCAAGTTTAATTTATTTTGGAACAGAGAAAACTAAAAACTTGGGCACCTTTGTAACATTTGCTTTATAAAATGGGGGCCCAAGCAGAATCCCAAACGGAGGGGAACAACTGGGCTATTCCTCCTCCCACACTCAAATGCCCCCCCACAATGTTCTGATTAGAGATGGGCACAAACAGGGGGAAAAAACGAACACAGTGTTCGTTGTTCTTTGTCATCCACGAAGAGGGATTCACGAACATCGATGGACATGACATGTTCACGAACATGTTCATAGTTGGAGGTTCATGGGAGCCAGAACAGCCTCCTTGGGACTTAGCTGAGCTTGAGCCGGGGAAAGGAGAGTCAATGGGTCTCCCCCTTCCATGTCATTTTCTCTTCACAGTGGCAAAAACGGGACTCTCTGTTGGAAGCTACTTTGAGAGGTTACAAACTGACCTTCCCAATGTCCAATGCCCACCAAATATGCAGGGGACATAGTCCTTACTGTCCTCTGAAGACCCCCCCCCCCAAGTTTCAGAGAGATTGGACCCTGGAAAAGCCATTATCCATGGGTCCCTCCCTTTCCTGTCATTTTCTTTTCACAGTGGGAAAAACTGGACTGTCTGCTGGAAGCTACTTTGAGGGGTTACAAGCCAGAAGGAAAGCTAGAAGGAGTTCAGACAGAGTTCAGACAGCCCATGCCTATGTTGCCATTGATTGAAAGGTGCCAGACTGTCTGGCTTTACGAACAGCTGACGAACGCCATAAAGAGGGCTTTGAACGAACACATGTTCGCCGAGAAGAGGGCCTCACAAACAGCTTGCTCACGAACAGTGGATTGGACTGGACATTCCATCAAATGTCTACCAGGACATTCCATCAAAGACTTAAAGGTCACTGTAGTTCAACAGAAACCTTTCAAAAACAAAATCCAACCGGAAGCTGCTGAATTGGAATTCATATGTAAATTTGACTGTCGAGCTGGGACTGAATAGGGACTATGAATGGTTATCTCATTATCAGAGGTAACTGATTTCCTTAACAGGAGCAAACTGATCTCCATATCAGAAGGAGCTGTTTGCATCTCCATATCAGAAGGAGCTGTTTGCATCTACTCTGCCCTCCCCTCTCCTCCCCTATATCTGACCAGTTTCTTTTTGCCCTCCATGCATCTGACAAAGAGAACTGTGATTCTCGAAAGCTTATGCTACAATAAAATTGGTTCATGATAATTTATTAATATAAAAGCCAAGCACATTGGAAGAAAAGAAACATTACTTCATCCTCAATCAGCAACTTTTACAGCCCCCTGCTAAGCTTGTACCCCCAATTCCAGCCACATCCAACCCTCTTCTGCCTTGGTAAATGCAAACTCTAAAACTGGCTGCTTCTCACACAGAGAAACCTAAAAAGGCTGCCCCCAGACTCCACTCTTGCAGCTGAACTGCCCATTTAGGAAATCATCCACAAAAAGTACTTTGGTCAGGTCTCTGACCACTCACTCACAGGGCAGAAGTTGACCAAAATCATAATATTTGTACCTCTTTGTGCATTTTTATGAAGAAGCAGTGTATACATATTAGAAATACTACAAAAAATTAAATGGGGGAGGGAGAAATATTGTTTACCATGTGCACAGAATCTGCTTTCTTAAATTAAAGATGACAACATTTATATTAAATCCTGTGTGAAATTTGCTAGCTATAAGATTGGCACCAGAATTAAAATGATAAGTGCCTGAGTATGTTTTCCTTGGGTTGTTTGACAGAAAAAAATTGGCAGTAAAAAGTAACTAGTTTCACACTTCTGAGCAGAAATAGGTAGAATGTTATCTGAGAGGCACAGTTCTCAATTTTTCTTTACAAGTACAAGGGTATCTGGCCTTGGTGGGCCACCATTTTTTAGCTGGAGACATATTTTTGAAAACAGCCAGTGCTTGTATTGTCGAAGGCTTTCACGGCCGGAGAACGATGGTTGTTGGGGGTTTTCCGGGCTGTATTGCCGTGGTCTTGGCATTGTAGTTCCTGATGGTTCTTGTGTCCCTGCAGCGTAGAAGAAAGGTCAAAGAACAGAGTAGATGTGCTTTCTTGTTCCGAAGTGTTTCCAATCTTCGGGTCTGTTGGAATGTTTCCTCCCCGTAGAGGTGTTCGATGTATTGTCGAAGGCTTTCACGGCCGGAGAACGATGGTTGTTGGGGGTTTTCCGGGCTGTATTGCCGTGGTCTTGGCATTGTAGTTCCTGAACTACAATGCCAAGACCACGGCAATACAGCCCGGAAAACCCCCAACAACCATAGCCAGTGCTTGCTTGGTTTTACAAATGGGTGAGCTAATCCACACTCAAATTGGGGGAAATGCTCTCTAGTGAACAAGGGCTGAATCCACACACCTGCGGAGCAACCCAGCGTTGCGCTAAATGTTCGCTAAACACCCGGAAGTGTAGCATCTTTCTAGCGCGATTCAGAAATCGCGCTAGAAAGACGCTACACTTCCGGGTGTTTAGCGAACATTTAGCACAACGCCAGGATGCTCCACGGGTGTGTGGATTCAGCCATGGTCACTAAGAGCACTGATTAAAAATAAATTCTATCCATGTGGTCTAAAATTAACTTGGTCAGTTCTTTGGTCAGTGCGCACATAATACGTTCTCTTTATGTCTGGATGGTGCAAGGTAGCTCACAATAAAATAAGCAGTAAAACAGATGTAATGAATGATTTAAAATTAACCAGTAAAACACCAACAATCAGTTAATAAATTATCCTCCTAGAAAGAATGACCTTCTGTAGAGTTGGAGCCACTACTGAAAAGAACCAGGAATGGGCTGAGAGTGTTCTGTCCGTTTTGGAAGATACCACAAGAAGTAGCTGCTGATCATAAAAGTATGGTGTACAAATCTATACAGGGAGAGATGGTCCCTAAAATATGAGGGTCCCAGGTCGTTAAAGGGTTTAAAGGTAAGGCCAGTACTTTGAACTGAGCCCAGAAACAAAGAGATAGATTATGAAGTGGACTCAAAATCGGCGTCACTTGTAAATGGGCCTGCTCCAATCAAAAGGCAAGCTGCCACATTCTGTACCACTAAATTTATGAACTGTCTTCAAGGACAGCCCTATGTTAAGAGCATTACAGTAATCAAGTTGCAAGATTACAGTAGCATAGATCAGCATCAGCAGGTATGCTGAGTCTATAAGTAGTGATAAATATTTGCCTCAAGCTGTTACTAAAAAGGCAGGTTTTACCACCATAATAACCTATTTCTCCATCGGGGGGGGGAGGGATTCATCAAGTGGCAGCAAGATTGCAAGAACAAAACTTAAACCACTGAATACTATGAAAAACATTGCAAGCTTTGAGTTCTTTCTGACTGGGAAGAGATGTGATGTCAGGAAAACTGACAGTTGAGGAATAGTGGGGGGGAGAGAGGAAGAGTGTGTGTGTGGCTAAAGAGGTGGCTAAAGAGAAAACAGTAGAAACAGAGAAGTTCTCTGGGCTGAAGAAAGGAAAGAAAAGAATGTCCTTGGAAATTTGTCTAGGTCTTCTCCTTAAGACAACACTGCCTTTTACTGGGAGACGGGAGAATTATACATTTGTTTCGTTTCTGAAGTACAGTAGCTCAAGGCAATTTTCTTTTTACCTTTACATTCAATTCCATTTATTACCTTCAAGACTCAGGATCTATATGAACTATTTATAGATTACAATAATTTTGATGAGGAATATAGCATAATTTAAATTTTATTAAATTTAAAGTTACTTAATATATTAGGGGTTTCTGCCTATGTTTATTTAACAATGTTATTCTATATTAAGCACCAAGCTGTTTCTTGTAAACATTATATAGTATAGTCTGAAATGTGAAAATTAAAGAAGACGTAAGCACTTCAGACCAGAGATTAATATCAAAAGTAAATAACTGAACATGGCCTACTTTTTGCATCATCATCATCACCATCACGTTATTCTTGTTGCTGTTGTTGTGAAAAACATGTAAGTTACATTGGCATGAATGTCATCCTATATTTCATAGTCAGCATAGTATAAGGGTTACAGTTTTTGGAAGATGCAAGTTCAAATCATCCTCTGACATTAAACGGAGTTATTCAGGACTAGTCCCTGTTTCTCAGCCCAATCTACCTCACAAGGTTGTTGTGAGTACAAAACAGAGAAGTCCTTGAAGAAGAATGGTAAAAAAAAAACCTGAGAAACTACATAAATTCTGTTGCCAGCTGGTGTCAGTTACTGACTCGAGTAATTCATATCCACATGAGGATCCAGCTAAATGTGTTATCAATGTTTATTTAAACCCAGCTCTGACCCATATGAAGTCATGGGAGTGTCCCAGTTTTAAAGAGGGGTTGAGAGGTTGAGGCCTCCCTTCCCCTAAGAATTTCTCCCCCCACCGTGTGTGGCTTCAGCACTGGAGCCTAGCTGGGATGAGGTTGGGGTGAAACTGTGGCAACAGACTACAAAAGTTGAGAGGTACATGTCCACCTCCCCTTAGCCATGCACCCTTTTTGCTTCGGGGGGGAAAAACAACAGCCTGACCACTGTCATTTGTAGTTTCATTCCAAGAGTCAGTATCTTACATATCTTCAAAGTATGGCATGATTTCCACAATGCTAAACACTGAGGTGAACATTTTGAGGGATTAAACGCCAACTAGGAGGGGGGAGTCTGGCATTTAGGGCATCAGGTTCCGCAACAGCTAAAACCCAGACAGTCTCTTTCTCTTTTTAAAACACAGCACTGTTTGACAAAGGCGTCATGTGATATTAAACATGATCCCAAACCTGTGAACAGTGACCTTTGCCCCTCCTTTCAAATCTGAAATGTAGATTTGGCTGGGATACAAACTCCTGTCTACAAGCCAGCACTGAAAGTTTGCATACCAGTTTGAATCGAAAACGGTACAATGCCGGGGTCAGCGTAACACAAAACACGCCGGCCCCTAGACATAACACAGACTCTCTCTTTCTAAACACCATTATAAGCTGTTAGCCAGCCCCATCCCCCAGCAGACAGCTCGAATGTACACCAACTCGCATTTCAGCTCTTTGGGCAATTGTACAGTCCCCTCTCTGACTCCATTCACGGTTTGGCTTTCTTGATATGTTGCGATAGCTGGGAGTGTTCACGGTAGCAGGGAGTGAGAAAAATCTTGAGAAGGGAAGGTCGGAACATGTTGCATGAGTCTCCTCGCTGTACTGCTGAGCTGCGAGGAAGAATAACTTCCTTCCCCATCTTGCAGCTGAAAAATCAAGCCGACCACAGCAGCCTTCCTGTTTCTGCAAGAGACCAGCACGTGGCCCTTTTGCACACTACCGTTTTTTAAAGGTGCACGCCTAAGAGTGCAAAGGTGTCAAACAGGATTGAAAACAAGCCCATCACCTAGGTACGCGTGTCACACTGTGAGATTGGCTATAGCTCCTAGCTGAATACATACAGTAGCAAACCCAGTTTTGCTGTCACAGAATGTGTGTAATGGCAGGATTTATGCAGGACAAAAGATAGGTAGGCAGACATTAACCTGAGTCATATCCTAGAAGCCTATAGTATCTCTTATGCATGTAATGAATACTTCTTTTTGGCAGCAAGCTGCACTATTTTTTTAATTTTCTTGTATTTATAACCCACTTTTCCCCACAATGTGGACCCAGAGCAGCTTACAACATTAGTTTCCCTTTATCCTTACAAGAACCACCCTGTGAGCAGAGTTACCAGGTCTCCCATTATAACAGAAGACCTCCCACTGGCAGCCCTATGATGGTGGGGTAATGCTGGAAAAATTGCTGTCTCTCCCATGGACAAAACCTATAGAGTTTCAGTGGAATCCTAGAGTGTCACCGCAACACAATGACACTAGTTCCAGGGTCAAGTCAGAAGTGACACCACACCATCAATTTAAATTTCCTTCCCTCCTGCCAACCCCCAGCCTCCTCTGGGTTGCCAGCACTTGGTTGGCAACTTTATCTGTGTGGTAGGTTAGGCTGAGAGAGAACGACTGTCCCAAGATTGCCCAGTGAGCTTCCATGGTATAGTAGGGATACAAACCTGGGTCTCCCAGACACTTAGTCCAACAATCTAACCACAACACATCCTGGGGGTGGGGGCGGATATTGGAGGAGGGCCATTGCCTTCATGCCTTGCTTGTGGGCTCCCCAGAAACATCTTGCTGACCACAACTGAAAACAGCATGCTAAACTCTATGAACCCCTCATGTGAACCAGCAGGACTCTTCTTACGTTCTTCACATACACAAAACCCAACGAGTAGCTCAAAGGTCAAAACAATGGCCAAGCCATTATTTCTCTGGTTGGATGAGAACTCTAAGGACAATGTTCCCTGCCACCACCCTTAAAATAATGCATGTGTACCTTTTGACTTCTGCATTCTTCTGGAAGATATCAGCTGTAAAGGCCTTCTGACAATTTTACAAGATATTTTCGGATGTTGAACAAGAAATCAAAAAAGATCCATCACTGATGCCTGAGTTACTGCATCTTTCTGCTAAGAATTAACTGCTAGGGAGCCCTGTAAACCCTGAACCATAAATACTGCTGGCCTAATTAACCTTTGACCTCATATAGCTGCCTAGCTGGTCCACTAACCCTGTTACATGTTATATTTATGGTTCTTCCCAAAGCAGATAAAAGGATTATTAGACTTAATTTTTTTTCTTTTTTAAAAAAATCCGTCACTTCAAGTCAGGGTAAGTAGCCAGTAAGTGGTGTAATGTGGAAAAAGACAGTGATCTCAAAGCAGCAGTTATAAATGACATTAAAAAATGGCGCCACCAAGTTTGGAAGCATGGTGCATACAAGTACAGGATGTTAAGGGGTAAACAGAGAAGGATTATCTCTCTTCTTATGTATTTCCCAGGTTAGCCTACTTCCTGATCCAGCATGGGCTATTCTCAGGGCTTTTTTTCAGGGGGAACGCGGTGGAACGGAGTTCCGGAACCTCTTGAAAATGGTCACATGGCTGGTGGCCCTGCCCCCTGATCTCCAGACAGAGGGGAGTTGAGATTGCCCTCCGCACCGCTCAGCGCGGCGCGGAGGGCAATCTAAACTCTCCTCTGTCTGGAGATCAGGGGGCGGGGCCACCAGCCATGTGACCATTTTCTCTGAGGGCAACCCACTGAGTTCCACCACCCCTTTTCCCAGAAAAAAGCCCTGACTATTCTTCTTTTCTTGAATGACCTTGTCGAAGACCGAGAAGCAGCAGGCAGGCTGGCTGTGTCACTCTGGTCAAGTGCAAAGGAAAATGGCTGTATCTGTATAAAGTAGAGCAACGCCGCCTTTACCGGGACGCAGGAATGATTTGTTTCCCTTAAAGTCTATTATTGATGGTGCTAAGCTCCTGAAGAAGCAGGCGCAAAATCTGTTCGCAGCCGGCCTCAGATTGAGAGCATTCCATCGGGGTACGCCTTATGGCTATATCCTTGCCTTAAGAAACAGACCAGTCTGGCGTTACATACTCCATGGGAAGTACACCGTTCCATCGTGAGAAACATTGAAAAAAACTCTGAATAGATTATTGCTTGGGAATTTAAAGGAAAACATAAGAGAAGCTTTTGGACTTTAAGCAGTTTTGGAGGGAGTTGACGTCTTCCGGTTCATTTATGAAAGATTCAGTATGAAATTGTATAATGAGACTAATTTTGTATAAATATGTTTAAGTATTTATGAGCACTTTGCACTTTGTATATTTTGTGGAATATTTGAAATTGTGTATCAATATATGAAATTGATTTTTGGTATGCTGTGGGTGTGTCACTCTGGTCAGCAGCTAGAGGGAAAAGAAAGTGAGGGGTGACAGGTGGCACCAAGTTGCTGCCATTCAGGCCACTTCTCCTATGCTTATTTTACTTCTAAACTTAGGAGGCAAGATGGCATCTCACGGGCAGCTGAGTTTGGTCTATGGGCCACCAAATAAGACTAGCCTGATCTCAGATCCCAGAAGCTAAGCAGTGCTGGCCCTGATTAGTAGACATGGGCACGAACCAAAAAAAAAATGAACCATGAGATTCATGGTTTGTGGCTTTTCACAAACCAAGAACCATGAACTGCTACAGAACTGGGGCCAGTTACGAACCAGTTCATGGTTTGTGGGGTTTAAATGCCCCTTTCTGGCTGCTTAGCAGCAACAAGGAAAGGGGCATTTGACAGTTTAAAGGGCCTTTCCTGCCTTGCAAGCAGCAGGTCCCTTTAAACTATCCGCTGGCAGGCAGCGAGGGGGGATCCCCCCTGCCGCCTGCCAGAGGATAGTTTAAAGGGACCTGCCTCTTGCAAGCGGCAGGAAAAGTTTGTATTTAAACTGCCTTTTTAAATATGACCCAACAAACCAGTAGACCAGTTCGTGGAAGTTCATGGAAACGAGCTTCCACGAACCATTGGTTCGCAAATCACGAACTGGCCTGGTTCGTGGTTTTTTTGGGTTGTAATTCAATTCGTGCCCATCTCTACTGGTTAGTACTTGAATGGGAGACTTCCAAGGTCATTAAAGAGAGTCAAGCAATGGCAAATGACCTCTGAATGTCTCTTGCCTTGAAAAACCTATGGGGTCACCATAAATTGCCTACAACTTGATGGCACTTTCCACAATCACTAAAGCACTAGAGATGGATAAGGGTAGCAGAAGGGTCTGGGAATAAGCACAAAACACTATCCAACATGATACACCCATCGATGTATGAAGTCCTACAGTTCTTTAGTGATCCTGCACCCAGCCATTGGGCATCAGGAGTAAATTCTGGGCCTTTTTGTTGGTTTCTCATATCACCAACGGTTGCGGGTGAGCAGGTAGTTTTGTGTTTCACCTTCATATCACAGGTTTAGGCATATGCCATTTTAAGTATAACATCATGATTTCAATGGACCTCCTTCTACATATGTAAGGTCAAGGTATCATTTAAATATTCCACTATAAACTGCTCCCATGAAATGAAATGGCTTTAGAGAATACTTCTTTCTTTAGTTCCATTACAACTTTCATGGTCATTGAGGGCTGTCACTTCAACATTGCAGACTTAAATCAGTTTTATGCTATTGTAACTGTTCCCCTTAAAGTGTTCTGGGAACTATTGTTTGGTGAGGGTATTAAAAATTCTTTGTCAAGGATTGCTGTTCACATCCTATGCCTCAGAATTATTATTCCAAGAGTTCCTCCTTAAGAAGAGGGAATCACTACTAAAAACTATCTAAATGCATGCCTTTAGTAATCATGATAACATAAGCAGGTCTAGTTCTGAGTGGTCCCTTACTGTTCCAGTTCTAGAATTACACCAACGCAAAGGGAGACAGTGAGCAAATGGATTCTGTGTCCTCCCGTGTAGATTATGAAAAGAGTTTCAGAGGTGAGACACATTCAGTTTGGTGTTCTGTAATAGTTAGGGTGCAAGACTAGGATCTGGGACATCCATGTTTGAATCCCCATTCTGCCATGAAACTTGCTGGGTGACTCTGGGCAACACTCTCTCAGCCTAACCTACGTCGCAGGGTTGTTGCAAGGATAAATTTGAAGAGAGAACAACAATGTAAGCTGCTTTGGGTCCCCTTTGGGGGGGGGGGAATTGGGGTATAAATGAAGTAAATAAATAAATCAGTAATTAAAATGTGACGTAGTGTGTGCATCTCATACTCCTGAGATTCTTTACATCAGTTACCCCAGAACCACAATATGCAAGGACTGGCTGTGCGGCATGTCACAAGTGGTAACAGGATTAGAGCCCCAAGGCCAAAGCAGGGCAAGCTGCCCACTGGGTGGGGTGGAGGGGGGAAGAGAAGCAGAAAATTGTTAGATTCTGAAGTGTGAGGTCAGTGGCAATCAGCCACTGACTCTGACAGGGTCTCCTCACTAGGAGATTTGCCTCAGAGGGCCAAGCTACACATGACGAATGACACTTGAACGGCAAGTGGATTGAGTGGAGGGCAAGTGAACAGGGAGAAATACACTTGCCGTTCAAGTGTCATTCGTCATGTGTAGCTTGGCCCTGAGTCTGAAATCTAGGTCTTAGTGCTAAGGCTTTATAGAATCAGGTAGAGCATGCTGGCAAGGCAAAAGAACTCGCCTGTGCAACTTTGCACTCATGCAACGTCTCATTTGCTCTGCAAAGCAGCTGTGCGTGTTTAGCATGCCTGGATGCTTCGCACAGTTAGCAGGACAGTTGAAATGAGACATTGTGCAAGTCTCATAGGTAAATGCTTTTGCTTCACCAGCATCACAATGAAATCCAGCCTGAGCGCTGGGTCTTTTGATAATGCTGCCTAAGTAAAGACTCTGTGCAGCCCAGGTCGCTCTGTCCATAACTCTTTTAGCAGATGTGCTGTTGGCTCAGTAGGGTAAGAGCCAAGCTGCTAGGAGACATAGATTCTCCTTGTGCCTTACACAATGAGAAAAGTATAAGATATCAGTAGTTTTTCTGCATTGTTGCACCATGGGTATTTATTCGATTTTTATCCCACCCTTCCTCCAAGAATAAATACTGCCTTTAAATTTGAATGTTCATAACAACTTTGTGAGGGAGATTAGACAACTAATCTAAATCACCCAGTGAGCTCTATGGCTGAAAGTGGACTGGAACTCACATCTTCCAGTTCCTAGTCAAACATTCGAAGCTCTAAACTATACTGATATTTGGGCCGCTTAGATCACTCACAAAAGTCGTTTGCCTTTTCCCTTCCTTGTATCTATCTGTTGCATTTCTTACCATCAACAACAACAATGAAAACTGGGGCAAAAATCTGTATTTACTCATGTTACTCTGTCAATTATCATGTACATTGGTACTGTGGTATAAATAATTAAAAGATTTCAACATTTAATTGTCAAAGGGGACAGAATATTCTTCATTTTTAATTGCTGATTTCATCACTCTCCAAGCCCATCAGACACCAGCAAAGTGCTAGACAAACTAGCTTCAATTCTGAGCACAGTCTAATCTCATCATTATCCATTATACCAGTGATTCTCGTGATACTTGTACCACTGGTAGGATGCAGAAGTAGTCTAGGTGGAACTCAGTTTTCATAACAATTACTATGAATTCACTCTCCCTTAATAGCCATGTTCACTTGCATGTGTGCCGTGCACTCTCATGCCAATCCAACCTGCCACAGACCTGCCATCTGAAGCCTTTCAGCATGGTAATAGAAACCTTGGACACTTGGTGTTTCACCTAATCCCCCCCATCCCCCTGCCCACACCAGAGATTATCCATGGTGCTTGTGCCCCTCATTCTCCCTGGTCACCATTTTAAGTCACGGCATTGCCCTAATCACAGAATCATAGAGTCATAAGGTTGGAAGGGACCTCTAGCGTCCAGCAACAAAGCATGCCTTAGTGCTGCCCGGAGCAGGAGGTGGTGCCTTCACCCCCATGCGAATGCTCAAAGTGTACGCACGTTCTGGGCCCTGCACAATGATGTCATTTCTGTGATGTCATTGTGCAAGGGTGCACTGCCACCCAACCAAGAGTGCATCACAGTTTGGGTGGCTTGCCTCATCACCCCTTACCTCTTCGCCGCAGCTGCGAGTGGCTACAGCGAAGAGGTAAGGGGCGGGGAGGCAAGCATGGCCTGAACCACAGGAGTGCTCTGGGGGGGGAGCTGGGAGGCAGGCCGCTTGCCGCACCACCTGCTGCCCCACCGGGGCGCCCAGCTCGCTGGGCAGCTGCGGTGAAGGAGCGGGGAGGCAGGCTGCAGGGATGTGCCCCCACCTGCCCCAGAGCGCTTCCACAGTTCAGGCTGCTCACCTCACTGCCCCTTACTTCTTTGCTGCAGCTGCCCATGCCACTGCTGGGCACTGAGCTGATGGCAGCTGCGCAGGCGGCTGCGGCAAAGAGATAAGGGGTGGGGTATGTGAGCGGCCCGAAACACAGGAGTGGGGGGTCAGGAGACAAGAAAGGAGGCAGACTGCCTGTCATGCTGCCAGGACACCCGGTTTGCTGGGCGCCGTGTTGGCAGCAGCAGCAAAGGGGCAGAGAGGCAAGCAGGGGCGCTCCTGGGGAGGCCAATGGGCGCCCCCTCAAAATTTTGCACCCAGGGCCGCCCCCTGGGACTCCCCACACTACGCCTCTGCTAGTGTCATCTAGTCCAACTCCCTGCAATCAATATTACCTGGGCATGTAAGAAGGGCCACTGATGTAACCTATTCTGCCATCCCCCTCATGATCTGCCCAGGTTCACAGAATCAGCATTGCTATCAGATGGCCATCTAGCCTCTGCTTAAAAACCTCCAAAGGAGAGCCCAAAGACGTAGATTTGCTGTGTGTAATCATCACAGCAACTAAAGAAGGATTCCCAAATATATCTTTTAGTTAATAAAATCTACATTTTCTAAATTGTAGGCATGCATGACTTTAATCTGTGGTGGGTTTTCCTTTTGGAATCCTGTATCATCTGCATTGCTTCACCATCACTAATAAGTGACTTTTGATTTTAATTGAATGTAAATTTATGAATGAAACTTGAACAGTTTTTGTAAAAAAAATATTAATCTATTTACAAAATGTAAATACTATGAGAGGTCTATTCCATCTTACATATGAATATAACTGTAAATATTGGTAACCCTGATTTATCAACAATATTACCATAAATTTTTACTAATGAAATTATTATTTTTGTTTGTTTGTGTTTTGAAACCATAGCAATATAATTTATACCCAACAATACTACTGCAATTTTTATATCCTGAAAAATTACTGTAAATGATAAATATAATAACAGAATGCTGTAATATAAATGTCATACTAGGGGAAAGTAGGTGTTTTGTTTCTATCATGGTAGAAACCAGATTCTTTAATAGAGTGATTGGTGGGATGAGAACCACTACACTACACCAAATCACGCTCTCTCTCTCTCTCTCTCCTCTCTCTCTCTCTCTCTCTCTCTCTCTCTCTCACTCTCTCTGTACATGTGTGTATGTGTGTATGTGTGTAAAAGTGTAAAACAGACTTCACATGGAAGCCATTTTAGATCAATGAGGGACAGTTCCATTTGCCAGGATCACATGACCAGCAAAGGTCTACTGCCTAACACTAGAGGAGAGAATTCTCATTCTGTTTGCTCTGTCCCTGCTGGGCTAAAGGAGAATGCTGAGGATGTCTTGCTCCAAAAGCTGAACAGTATCCAACATGGCAACGGCCACCACATGGCCAGGTATTCGTGTGTGCAACAGCTCAAACTAAAATAAAAAGTAGGCAGCCATTTTCTCCATTCCATAAGTGGTTTTGTTTTGTTTTTTAATCTGCGATGTAGTTTCTGAGTTGTTTAATATGTCAGGGTTAGAATCGTTTATGCTCTGTTTCAGCATTGTTTCAGCTCTGTATCAGATTTCTGCTTCTTTTCAAATTTCTGAAAATTTGTATTGGTATACCCTGTTGCACTGTTTAATTGAACGCCCCTGCTGTAATACACCTTGAGTCCCAGTGAGAAAGGCAGACTATAAATAATGTATGTAAATAATGTAATTAAAGGGGGAAAGTGTCTGATCTACATGGGAAGCTACTACAAAGAAACACCTTTCCACCAGGCAACAGCCACCATGTCGAATGACTTAAAATAACTTCCATGTAGTTGCCACAACATATTCATCAGTAACTAAAGAAATTTAAAAACTCAGAACTAGGGATGTGCATCAGGCTTGTGGTTTCATCCTTTGATCATATCCTCAGAACAAAAGAAAAAGCAAACAAGCAAAGGATTTCCCAGTCAGAAACAGATTATTGAGCATAATATCCCTTTGTTTTTAAAGATATCTTTTGGTTTACAAGCACTCCTTGGGTGTTTCCTTTTTATAGATAAAAAGGGGAACTCTGAAAGGAAATTTGAGGGTTATTTTCATTTTTTGAGGCAGCCAGCCATTTGAATACCTCTTTTGTCTTTAAGTATGTGAACCAAGGAGTAGCAGGTCCCCGCCCCCCCCTTTGCTTTTTTAGAACAATTCTTGACCTTTCACCTCTAAAGCTGGCTGAAGAGTAGACCAAACACTTAATCTCTCTCCCTGTCTCTCTTTTATCTCAGCACTCTACACCTTGCATTCCTCCTTCTTCAGACTTTGGCCTTCAGTGTTTGGCAAACAGCAAGGTCAAAAGCAAAGGGATTGGATTATGTCATCCCATAATAGTTTCTTTAAAAAAAATAGAACTGCTGTGGTCAGCTGTAACTTCCTCCTGTTGGTCTTTCCTGTTCTATCTTCTTTCTCCAGTCTATTCAAAGTGCCTTGGATTTAAATTTGTTTTCACCAGTATCATCTCATCTCATCTCACTTCTCCTTCAGAGTGTTATTCCAGACCCAATCCTCAAAAAAGCTGGTTCTTGTAACTTCTAACAAGCTTTGGCTAATTTGCCAGTTTATCTCCCCTTTCAAGAGAAGAAAATTTTGGCCACATTTATCTGTGCTCTGGTCACATTTAGGTCAGACTACCGCAACGCACTCTGTGTAACCTTTAGGGTTGCCAAGTCCCTTCACCTTCACGACAAGACGATGGAGGTCCGGCATTCACCTCAGTTGTAGTCTCTTCATGCACATGTACCTCCATACACTGGACTGTGTGATGACATTACTCCCTGGGAGGCACATTCCCCACCTTTCCCCCCTGCCAGCCAGGTAAGCAGGGCAGGGGGTGGAGGGTGGGAGCAGAGGATCTCCTGCCCCCAGCAGGGGTCTGGCAACCCTAGTAAGCCCACCATTCAATAATGGTCAGAAATGGTAGTGGGTGGCAGATGGTGCTTTTTGTGTATTGCTGGAGCTTGAGTCTGAACGAAGGCTCCGTCCTGACACCTACATGGCTATTGGCTGTTTTTGCACTGGTAACGGCCAATCATAACTGTTGCCTTATAATCCAATCGCTGTGCTGTAAATAGTTATTTTGTATATAGTTCATGCAAATGAAAGATTCTAACTACTTGCTTTGTGTTGGTTGTTACTAAAAAGGGGCACGGTTTTCTTAAGTATAAACTGGCTCCTGTTGAGCCTGGTTTCAATCTGTCTGCTTCCAGTCTTCAATAAAGTTGTTGTTATGAGTTGTTAATCACAATACTTAATAGTGCTAGTAGGCTGTGGACTGCTACATCAATTTGAAATATACTGTCTGTAGGGCTGCCTGGGGTGGGGGATCCCGTTCTCACCTCCTCCCCCCTGACCCCACTTACCTGTCCAGTGTGAGGCATGCTCCCCAGGGCAACCCCCCAGCAACATGGCATGCCCCCTGGTGGCACAGTGTGCCCCCCGGCACACCATGGGCCTGTTTCGGACCAAATCTGGCCCATAAGGGGGGCAATTCAGCTGTTCGGCGAGCACAGGAGTGCACACTGGGCCACCCTTTGACCCACAGAATGACATCGCTTTCCGGAACTGACGTCATCACACACGTCGGGAGCACGCACATACTACACACATGCACGAGAAAGAAATCCGAACACCGTGGAAGCTGAAGGCCAGGTTCCCAGTCCCCTGCTGGGGGACTAAAGGGACCTGGCAACCCTAGCTGTCTGTCAATCTAATTTCAAGAACAATTCAAATTGCTGGTGCCAACCATTAAAGCCCTAAATGGCTGCGGCTGGTTATCTTAAGGACTGCCTCCTCCCATATGAACCTGCGTGAGTGTTGAGACACCTTCTTCAGACACACAGCTCTGACTCACAAATGCTCACACTCTGAAAATCTTGTTGGTCTCTAAGGTGCCACTTGACTCAAATCCTGATGTTCTACTGCAGACCAGCATGGCTACCCAACTAATGACCCCCATGGTTTTTAGTTCACTTTTCCTTTTGTTTGGAAGAATAATTTTGAATTTTGTTTGTTCTGTTTTCATTCTCCTTAACCTCTGTTGTTTGACATTTTAAGGTTGTATTTTTTTTTGTTTTTACTGCCGCATTTTAACTGTGTTGTTTTATCACTGTGCTATATTGGTGTTTATGATGGCTTTGACTTATGTTGAAAACTGCCTCAGGAGCCTTACACCTTATATAGATAGATATGCTTTAATAAATGAATCCAACAAGCACTACAGGAGGCTGCTTGGATTACAGAAGATCTCCAAGGTCAGTCCCTGGTGTCTCTGGTTAAGTGATCTCATGTAGCAAGTCTTGAGAAGGCCCGTTCTTTGTCTGAGACCATGGAAAGCCTCTGCCAACCAAAGTAGACAATACTAAACAAAATGAACTAATGCCTTCACTTGAGCAAATCTGCTTATTTTGCATAATGTATACAGGTGACAGAATCCAGCTTTTCTTGGCACAGAATGTGAAGCTGATGGACACTTTTTTCCTTTTTCTTTCTTTTTTTTTTAGTGCATCATGCATATGGCCTTGATGAAATTTGCCAGAGCTAAACTGCCAGTTAGCTCCAGACAGCATAGGGCACACAAGAAGAGCCATGTCTTACCTTCTTGGAGTGGGGGAGAGTACTTTTCTTCTTCGGTGCAAAATTGCCAACATAAGGATATTGGCAGCCCTGTAAAGATGCACCCTCTGTATACAGCACACGTGCGCACACGCACACTCTCAGGAAACCCTACTCAGACCAACTTGAGTGTTATTCCCACAAGAAAAATTAAACACTCCTAATGCTTTTTTGAAGTGAATTGCATCCCCCACTTTCATTTGCATCTTATAATAAGGATGTTATCATTCTAGTTTATAGCTCAGCTCTTTAGTTGCTATCTCTTGGGGGCTGAGATTGCCCCTCCTGAGTTCAATATATGTCTGTGAACTAAATGTAATCTTTTGAAAGCACTTTCCTTCCATATTAACATTACAACCAAGACAAGTTAAAGGTGTTTCACTTTTCCAAAGTATGCAGGGCTTTCTACTATTCCAAAGTAAACCTGGCAGATAATGAACTCCATTGCAGTTACTCATCTTCAGCGTGCTTGGCTTTGTAGAGCCAGCTATGAGCTGGGAAACCTTTCTCACCTCTTTATGCTGAGCCATAATCTCCAGTGTGCTCAACCTCTTACATTTAGATTAATTATAAAACATTGTCACTAGAATATTAAAATGATGTTTAATACACAAAAGGGAATAAAGCTGTCTTGGAAAAAAAACAGTGCATAATTTTGCCCCATGACCTATCTCACCAGTTGCATGCAATATTGGATTCAGTTTTATTTTATTTTATTTCTCTGATTGTCCGCTGAAGAGCTAGCATTTCGACCTTCGCAACTATTCTCTCACCAACACTTTGAAAATAGTACACATCGCCCATCAAAAACCAAGGCCACCTAAATCTGAAGTGTTCTTCTATGGTGTACATTGTCTCCATACTAGCAAAAGTAATAAATTCAAGAATGACTAACCCATGAAAAGAAAGTAATTCAGGAAGGTTATTCCCCCATCCCTCTTTTCTAAGAATAGAATTACCTTGGTGGTGGAGAGAAAAAACCCAAAGAATGTGCCCTCACAGAAACAGAAGTACGGTACACACATATCCAACAGGACAAATAGATAGTGCTTATTTTTTTAAAAAAAAAAAACAGGCCTTCAGAAGCTCAAGCTCACTGCTCCAAATCACAGTACCAGAGGTTAATAAATATCCAAGAATTTTCACACTCACACCAACGTTCAGTTCCCAAGAGTTTTTATTTTAAATTTACAAATCATTTATCATGAGCTATTATCTTCCCCCCACATCCATCTTGTTTGATATTGCTTGGAAATGTATGAAGAATTTGCCATGATAGTAAAGGAAGATGATAAGTTTTTATGTGAAGAACAACAGAACATTCCAAAACTAAAATGTCTTTGTTGCAACTGCAAACTCAGTAGGATCTAGCAGGCCGTTTGCTGGTCTGGGAGATCTGGATTAAAGTCCTACCGTGGCTAGGAAATCCCACCTTGGCCAGGAATCTGCTGAGCATTCTTAGGTTTGACCAGGCCATATTATTCGTAAGGCTGAAGCCTAGGGGCCTCACATGGACTAGAGGCCCGTCAATTTTTATTGGTATAAATTACAATTAATTGATTCTCTTATATAACCTCTGTTAATAAGATAATTAACTGCTTCCTTATTGAAGTGAAACAAATTGTCTCTTATATTAAAACAAATATCCATAAATTATATATTTTTAATAAATAATAAGCATTTTATTAACTTCAAAAAATTATAGTATTGAACAATTATACTCCCCAAATGTGCTTTCCTGAAGAGTTCTACTCGCGTAATAAAAATATTTTTAAAATTGTGAATAGCCTTCGGGAGATGCTCACAATGGATATAGGGCTATGTACTGCGGTCTAGTACCTACTGTACCAGGGTCAGGCTGTCAGCTGTAGTGGGATGAAAGACTGAAGTGCCAGAAGGGGCCCAAAATACCGGAAAGCCTAGGGGCCCTGCCATGGATTAATTTGGCCCTGGGTTTGACAGTTCCTGGGATTTGGAAATAACAGCAGCCTACCTTACATGGTTGTCATGAAGACGGTAAAGTTTTATATATCAGCAGCATGTGCTAGGCATTTTAACCTTCTAGTGGGGCCTAGCGATTCCCAGAATTCCACCTGATCTCCAGACTACAGAGGTCAGTTCCTCTGGAGAAAATGGCAGTTTTGGAATATGGATTTCGTGGCATTATACCCCGCTGAAGTCCCTCCTCAGAATTAGACATGGGCATGAATCGAAAAAATTGAACCACGTGATTCATGGTTCGTCGCATTCCATGAACCATGAGCTTTCCCTGGTTCACAAATTGGTTCGTAGTTCATCTCATTTCAGACACCTGGCATCGCCTGCTGAAGCTGGCGTGGGGTGTTTGAAACAGACAGCCCCCTTATCCTGCTGCTTGCAGGTGGCAGGAGAACAGGGCTGTCAGTTTCATACACCCTGCAGCACCTTCAGCTGAACCCAGCGCAGGGTGTTTGAAACAGACACCCCCCTTGTCCTGCCGCTTGCAGGCAGCAGGAGAATGGGGCAGTCAGTTTTACACACCCGGTATGGGAATTAATGGATCAGCGGCACCAGCCTGCCTGGCTTCACAAACCATTCACGACTCTCACGAACCAGGCAAAAAAGTCATGGAGTTCGTGGAAAATGAGGTCCCATGAACCGCATTTTCACGAACCACAGACCGTCCCAGTACGTGCAGAATTTTAATTCGTATTACAATTTGTGCCCACCTCTACTCAGGATCCACCCCCAAATCTCCAGCAAATTCCGAAGCCAGAGTAGGTATAACTTCTCCTTATATAGGTTCTATGGGGCTTAGGAAGCAAACTTTCACACAATTGTAAATTAAGAAAAAAAAATTTAATTGTTTAACAATAAATACATCTATTTTTTTCCTTTAACTGAAACCCAGGCTTCTATCCTCTTCTTGTGGAATTACAGCACGGCAAAAATAATCCCACTAACAGCAACCAAACACAATGCACAAACACCACTTTTAGTCATATTGTTCACATATAACATTTCTGATTACCTTATTCAAGGTGGTAAGAGCATATTAATTATTACTCAGCTCCCTAGCAACCAGCTTCTTCCTCAGCTTCCTGGCTTTAGCTACTGACTCCGCCCTTCTGGGCTAAAGCAATTACCTCATAGGGGCTATATTGGCACCGTATGAATGGTTTACATGCATTCCATTGGATATTGACCTTGTTTTCATGTGGCTCAAATTTCAATGCAACCGCAAACAAACTGGGTGACATCAGCAGGCCGCTAGCTTTCAGTCTCTTTTGTGTAATATTATCATAAATAATATCATATCAGGTAATAAAAATACAGAAGTCTTGTGTACAGACTAGTAAATATACTGTGTATCCTAGGAGCAAAACTATATTCCTGGTTGCTATAGCTAATTCTCCCTGCCCCAACATAAGGCAAATCTGGAACTGCTCACAGTCTAGCATTCTGCACTAGCTCCTTTGCTTATTCAGTGCTGAAGACTGCTCTTATAGTTCCAAGTTTCGTAATATCTCGTTTTTATACTCATATAGTACACAAAATGTGCTGGACATATATGTATGCTAAATACATATGTAGTGAAAATATCTGAATAATTTTGATCTCACCTAGGGTTGCCAAGTCCCCTTACCCTCCCGGGAGAGGGGAGAAACCGGCACTCGCTTTTTCTTGATTTCTTGCACATGTGCACTCCCAAGGCAGCGCAATGGTGTTACTCCTGGGAAGTGACATCATCACACAATCCTGGGAGCATGGGTACACTCTTGGGGCAGTGCAATGTTGTGAGCTGCCTTGAGCCCATTCATGGAGAGGGCAGGATATAAATTAAATAAATAAATTCTTGCACATGCTCTACTGAGAGGAATTGCGCAAGGGCACTAATCTGTTTGTGTAGATGAGAACTTCCTTGTGTACTGTGCCCAAACAGACATGTATTTTTCTTTGAAAATCTTTTAAATTCTTTTTAAAACACAAGTAAAAGAATGCATCGTTATCCATTTGATGGAGCAGGGGAGTTAGGACAATATGATGAGCTGAAATATGATAAAATCTTAATTACAATACATTTGAGCAATCTCTGTGTCTCCCTGTTCTTTTCAGATGCCACTTTCTCTAAAATGCCCCTTCCTGCCTGGACGCTTGTTCCTCCTTGGTGCTACTCAAAGGCTTAATGGAACCAGGCATATGTGTCATCTAGTTCAGGAAGAGAAACAAAACTCTTAAAACAGCACTTAGAGAAAAAAGAAGGTAACCTGCTGAAGTTCACCACAACCAGAACATCAGAAAAAGGACTGCCTTGCTGGATCAGCTCATGGTCCATTGACTCCAGCATTCCACTAGCAAGCCTGCCAGATGGAGGAAGGCATGGAGGAAACCAGCTTCTTCTGTGGTTCATTCCCACCTTCTGATACTCAAGGACATTTTCCAGCTTTTGTTTAAGTTTGGGAACCCTTCATCTAGAGTTTATTACTGGTTATCTGGCACAGATTCACTGATTGGACCACTAATGGCCAATTCACATTTTACATTTTATATGTATTTTGTTTGAGGTCTCCACTTATCTTTTAGGCTGATTCCGCACACGTTGGATAATACACTTTCAATGCACTTTATCAGTCGTTTGAGGTGGATTTTTTGTTCCTCACACAACAAAATCCATTCCAAATGATCTATAAAGAGGATTGGAAGTGCATTATCCAACGTGTGCAGAATCACGTCAGCCTTGAGCTTCAAGTTCCCCTCAGTTCCTGTCATATGGTGCCCAATTCAGACTGGGACTATGGCACATGTGGAACAGTGGCTTCAGCCTCCCCTTGATGCATCATTTTCCTAACCTTAAATAGCCACTGTGGCTACTATTTGTCCCATTGAGGGCTGCAAATGCCTGCAGGTATCCTGAAGGGGTACACTTGGGTTTCCGTAGCACCACAAATACTGTCTCCCCAGGGATATTCCAGGTTGGGAAAGAGCATCGTGGAAAGGGTAAATCTTTTTCTCCCCTTGCACTGTAGTTCTGATTCAAATTGGTGCAGGAATTGAGGGGAACTTGCAACTCATGTCTTTCTGAGAGACAGAACTGAGAATCAATACACAAAGATGTTTGAAGGTCAGCATGTGAACTGACCCTCACTGGTTAGCCTACAAACCTAACTTAGAGATGTTCTTCTTTGGAATACAAAGGTGCCATTTAGCTCTAATAACTAATTACTATCTCTATCCCTTATGTAAAAAAATATTGCAAGAGAATACGGGCATAGTGGTGGGAAGGAAGGAGCACAGAAAATAATAATGGTAATTGATGTTCCAGTGCCAATGAAAATAGAGGCCTTGCTCAGTTTATACATCCCTGCTCAGTTTATACATCATTCAGCTTCATCCATCAGAAGTTGGTATGAGGATAAAATAAAAAGAGAAGGCTTAGAAGCTGCTAGTCCAGATCTATGTTAAAGTGTGGAAACTGCCAAAAGAACCTTCTCTAAGGAAGCCTGATCCTTTCAGGAGACATCATAGAGAAACCTGTATAGCAAGACTTAACACAATCCAAAAAGCTCTTGGGAGGGAATTCTTTGAAAATGAGGAGGTCCTCCACACAAGTTGCCTTCCTAATGACCAAGACAATTAACTGTAAGTATGTTCATCAAAGAGGTGTTATGTATTCACCTCAGACTAGTAATCCCTCCACATCTGAGATCATTAGCCTCCTCACTCTCCTGTCCTGGAATCCTACATCAAAGGACTGGCTTTGAACAATCAGGGCATGATTGATGGTACCCTTTAAAAAAACTCTCCAAGAAAATATTTTTACATTACAAAACTGTTTTGGACATATAGGACCATGAACTGCACAATAAATATACAGTGGTGAACAGGAAAGTACTTGCTTATTAGGGGTATGCGATTTGCATTTGGTAAAAAAATATCAAATTTTACCTGATTCGGGAAAAAAAATCAGATTTAGAAATACCAATTTGGAAATTGTGGCTGGGCTGTTCATGCTGTTCCTTTGCTAATGAACAGCAAAGAAACATTGTTTCCTGCCTTTTTTAACCAGGGGGAGAAGAGAGCGAGGAGTGAGACAGAGGCAGAAGGGAGGAGTACGGGGAAGGGAGAGAGAGTGAATGGCCAATCTTTGCAGGAGCTCTCCTTCTCTGGCCAATGGGATTCTCTGGAAGGTGCATTTTTCACATTGTCTGCAAGGGATTAAATTAGTTAGGCTTGCCTCAGAGCAGCCTTGATTTTGCTCTGGCCTGGAGATTGAGAGACTGTCTGCTTGCTGCTGCTGGCTGTTGGCTCTCTCTCTGTGGTCTGGGACTCTGGCTGGCCTGCATTGGACTGCGACTGGATCCTGGAGTTAGTGGATTCCTGCTGCTGCTGCCTGCTGAAACCTGCTGCATCTGAACGACTTCTGCTGCACTTGGAGGACTGCTGCTACCTATTTGAAAGTCGTAGACGCACTGTGTTTTTTCTCTCTTTGGGGGAAGGGGTTGGCCTGGTGACTGGGAGGGTTAGGGTTGGGTAGGAGGGAAAAGGTTTTTTTTTAGTTTGCATTTTAAAAACTGCTTTTTTACTGTGTGGGTGAGGAGTTTTGGTTGGGCTTTTGAATTTAGTTGTTCATTTTACTGCTTGTTCTTTTAAGAGAGAGTTGTTTCATCCTGTTGTGGGCAAATTGTTGTTTGGAGTTTTATAGTTCCTTTTAATTTTATTAAATTCACTTGTTCGTCTGGGGAAGTGGGCTGTTTTCCCTGTTGTGGGTGCTTTCTTTTTTGGTTGTGAAAAATTTTTGCTGGTTGTTCTATGGGGGGCACTTTTGAAACCCCAAGTGAAACTTTTGGAAGTCTTAAGCAGACAGGAGTAGGTCCCCTGCAAATCTGGTGGATTTTGATTACAAAATACCACCCTCAAACCCCTGGATAGCCCCCATAGTTTTCCCTGTAGGGAATAATGGAGATTGGAAGGGGCTGGGGGCATGATCTTTGGGGGGCATGAAGTGGACCCCTGGGATCCAATCTCTCTGAAACTTGGGGGAGGGATCTTTAGAAGACCAACTGGAATAGATCCCCTGTAAATTTAGTGAAATTTTGGTCAAAAAATGACACATACCCCAGGCTACCTGATATACCCAGATTGGAAACAATAGGAAACAATGGTCAAATTTGCTTTGTATTACAGAATCAAACTGGAGAATTAATTTGGTATTTGGGGGGTACTGCATTTTTTTTTGCAGTTTGGTATTACCAAACCCAAATTTACCGCATTTTCCCCCCTGTGCACACTCCTATTATTTATTGTAAGTTCACACACAAATATACACACCTCCATTGCTAGTTACAAGCTGGATGCCAAAAAGATTTTCAGGGTGGTGAACCAATTATCTCCAACCCAAATTTCACTTTCCCCCACCAGAATACCATAAGCTCTTCGGGGTTGTGTGAGTGGGAGAATTTCCCCAACTTCCTCTGGTCAGTTGTCACGTAAAGAGTGAAATTAGGAATGCACAGAAACTCCCCACTCAGCCAAGAAGCTAATTGGATGATGTCGGGCCAGCCACTCTTTCTATTAACCTAATCTACCTGTGAACTCCTCAAAGGAAAGCTGATTTTAAAAATTGACAGATAAATTTTACCATTATGTTGCCTTACATATTATCTGTTGCTTTCAATATGTACTCCTATACACTATCTGTGCTTCATGTTGTTTAATGTAAGTACTAGAATTGATTATGTTCCGTTTCAGCAATTCTTCAACTCCTTGATAATAGTATGTCTTTGTAAACTTGTATTCATTTACATTGTTTATGGAAATGTTCTTGACACTATGGAAATACCTGCCCTTGTCCTTGCCACTGATTGTACTAATCTCACACTATGTAATCCACCTGGAGTCTCAGTGAGAAAGGCGGAATATAAATGAAATAAATAAATTCCATCTTTTAAATGTTGCCAACAATCTGAGAGCAATGCCTTTTAGGCTGCTGACAGCAGTGGAAAGGGGTAAAAATTTACAGACTCCTGCGCTCCGCAGCGGCTCAAAACAGGCCCAATCTGCACTAAAACAGGCCCGAAATTATCCCAATCGGGGCCGAAATGGGGGCATTTGGGGCCCCTGCGGAGTGTGGGTGCACGCCCACAGGGCTGCGTGATGACATCACTTCCTGGAAGTGACATCATCGCTCGTGCATCCCCCACCACCACCAAAACAGGTAAGTGCCAGGCCCCAATTCCCCGCTGGGAAGTTGAGGGGGCCTGGCAACCCTACTTCAGGAACATGCTCAGTCCTCCTTAAACCACGAGGGTGTCATTAATTTACAAAGTCATATTTTTCTGCATACACAAGGATTCCTCTTGGTTTGTAGAAATGGTCTTTTCTCTGGTTGACTGCTTTCATTTTGGCACAAACCTTGAACTGTACTATTAGATATAGTGACAAGCTGCCTCCCACCCACCCCAGCAAGAATTTGTTGGAGATGGAAGAGTTTGTAAATCCCCCTGTCCCAAATAACCCCCTCAAGAATTTTTCAGCAGGTCAATTTACCGATTCCCACTCCTCTTTTTTTCCCTCTTTAATGAGCTTTCAAATACAATTGCCAGCTCTGGCGAGGGAAATTCCTGGAATTTGGGGGACAGTAATGAAGAGGATACAATTTGAAGAGGGAGGAAGCCCAAGAAGGGTGTGATGCCATAGAAACTGCCCTCTTAAGCTGCCACTTCCTCCCAGGGAACTGATCTCTGTGGGCTGGAGATTTTGATTCTGAGAGAACTCCAGGCTCCACCTGGAGGTTGGCAACATTACTTTCAAATGCTATGTTCTGTGCCTTCTGGAACATGATCCATCCTCATATGAAAGTTATTTAGAGCTTATCTTTATCTTGTGCTTAATTTTCAAAATCATACCTACCAGAAACCCTTGCATTCTGTGTGGGTGGCCTCATTGTGCAGCTTTTATAATTGACACAAGCCACCCAATTTAGTGTTAGATAAACAGTACAATCCTATGCAGAAAAGAAAAGAGTCCAGTAGCACCTTTAAGACTAACCAATTTGACTGTAGCATAAGCTTTCAAGAATCACAGTTCTCTTGGACTTCCGGTTTGGGATCCATGGAGGTCTAACGCAGCTCTAAGTGCTGAGCTGACCGGGCTGCCGTTTTAACGGCCGGCGGGGCAAAATAAGCTCGCGACCAACTGTTCTCAGGCGGAGAACAGGCATAGAACACTTAAGAACCTCAGGGCGCGTTGATCTCGGGTGAGGGGGGGTCCTGCGCAACGGACTCTCTCCCGTCCCTTGAGGTCCCACCCGAAGACAGGTCGGCTAAAATCTCTGCGGCAGTCCTGGAGCCAATGCGGTTGGCATAAGACCTACATGCCCAAGCTTCAACAGGGGCAAGAAGAACTGATGGGAATTTGAGATTGAAACAGCGATTACAACCCACGAAAAGTGTTGGAGAAGGTAAAGATCACTATCTCTTGAAACGGGACAGATTACTTAAAGCAATGAAGCACTAAAGCAGACTTTTAAACTGCAACAGATTGATTAGAAGGAGGGGAGGATCCGGCAAGAACTATATTAGAAAAAGGATTAAGTTAAACGGAGTTATTAAAGAAATTGGACTATTGTTTTACATACCTGTGGTCACAAGGAGATATCAGGCTGTGAGAAAGCTTTACCATCGCGAGAACTGTTGTGGGAAGTCGGGAAACAGGAAGTACGTAACAGTGATAGAGTTGCTGGAGAAGAGCGGCCCTTGCCGGATGACAGGAAGAAGGGAATCGCCATCTTTGAAAGGGGAAGAGCTGCGGCTTCAGCGGAAGAGGAAGTAAGCCATATTGGATTACAAAAACCATAGAGGAACCATAGAGAAAAGACGCCCGACATTTTGGACTCTTTAAACAACTTTTTTGCAAAAAGACCAGGACATTCAAAACAAAAGGACACTAAGTCAAGCGCCACGGAGTTAAGGAAGCGAGCGGACTCGTGGGAGCGAGGTAAAGCAAGCCCCACAATGTCGAAAAAAGAGTGGCAAACGGCTATAGAGAACTTGGATAAAAAACTTTCAGAAGCGATTAAAGAACTTAAGGATATGAAACCTGAGCTGGTGAAAGAGGTTAAAGAGACAGTAAAGAATGAACTGGCAGAAGTGAAGAAGGGAATGGAGACAATACAAAATGACCTGCAGGCGACACAGCAAAGAGTCAATGTAGTGGAAAATGCGGTGGAGAACCTTGCAGACACGCAACGAACAGAGATGAGGGTGATGAGGGGAAGAATGGCAGTTGCGGAGAGCAAGCATATGGAGAAGCAGCTGAGGTTTCGTGGCTTGCCGGAGGTAGAAGGAAAGACAGCCCAAGAACAGATTACCGAGGTGTTAGCTGAATACCTGGGAAAGGAGGAGGAGGAAACTGTGGCTATCCTAGATGTGGTGTATCGAATAAATTCAAGATTTGCGACCCAGAGGAAATTACCAAGAGACGTGATTGTGCAATTTACGACCAGAATATAAGAGAAATGATTGTGAGTAAACAATTTCAAGAACCATTGGAGGTTGATGGCAAGACGGTTATTATTATGAAGGAGTTACCCAGATCGGTGTTGCTAGATCGGAAAAAATACAAAGCCTTAGTCCAGAATCTGAAGGACATGAAAATAAGGTACAGATGGGAACTACCGGAAGGAATGTCCTTTGAATTTGGAGGAGTGAAAAAGCGCATCAGATCTGAACTAGAAATGGAAAAGTTTTTGAGGGATAATGAAAAGGACTTACCAACAACAAGGTTATGAATATGGAGTGTAAAGTGTTATCTTGGAATGTAAATGGACTCAATTCACCGAATAAGAGAAAAAGTATTTTCCACTGGCTATTAAAACAAAAATGTGATATTGTGTGTTTGCAAGAGACTCATATTAGAAAGCAGGATGTAAAATATCTTAAACTGAACAAATTGGGCAATGACTTCGTAGCGGCCTCAAAAAAGAAAAAAAGGGGAGTGGTATTGTATATAAAAGAGGAGCTACAGCCAAAATTAGTGATGAGAGATGTGGAAGCCAGATTTTTAGCAGTGGAATGTACATGGAATTTAAAGAGAGTGTTGGTGATTGGAATTTATGCACCTAATGGAGCAAAAGAAAGCTTCTTTGAGGATTTGAGGAAGCAATTAGATGAACTTTCTTACGACCAGATAATTCTTGCAGGAGACTTCAATGGAGTTACAAATTTGGAACAGGACAAAAAATCACCAACTGTACAAAAGAAAAGAGGATTACTACCAAAGACTTTTTTTGTATTAATGCAACAGGAAACTTTGGAAGATGTATGGAGAAGACAGAATCCTAAAGGCAGACAATATACGTTTTACTCTGCGAGACACTCTACGTTATCACGAATTGATATGATCTGGGCCTCAAAAGACTTAGCGCTCTGGACTAAGGATGTAGAAATAATGCCCATGATAGGCTCAGATCATAATCCAATTATGTGGAAGTTCGGAAAAAGAACCAAAAGGAAAGGATGGAGAATAAATGAGGACTTGTTACAAGAGGGAGAAAATATGGAGACGCTGAGAAGGGAAACTAAGTTCTTCATACAACACAACATTAACAGAGAAGTACCAACCAATAAGGTATGGGATACCTATAAGGCAGTAATTAGAGGTATACTAATGGACTTAAATGGAAGAGCCAGGGAAAAAAGAGAGGAGAAGAGACAGGAGATTATGGAGAAAATAAAAGCCAAAGAAATACAACTAAAGAAAAGACCAGGGAAAAAGAAAATATACCAGGATATTAAAATCCTTCAAGAGCAGTTGACGGCAATGAATAATAAAGAACTGGAATGGAATCTTAAGAGAATGAACCAAAAGTCGTTTGAAGGTGCAAATAAACCTGGGAAATATTTGGCGTGGCAATTGAAGAAGAGAAAGGAGAAGAAGACAATAAATAAAATATGTGAGGATAATAAAGTATATCTGGAACAGACGGCTATTAGCAGAGCCTTTTACAAATTTTATGCTAAACTGTACAACAAAAAAGAAGTGAATAAAGACTCTATAGCGACGTATTTGGGGAAAATGAAGCTCCCAGTAATTTCGGAAGTATGGAGAGATAAACTGAACAGTGAAGTAACGGAGGAAGAGATAAGGAAGGCAATACAGTCAACAAATCTGGGAAAGGCGCCAGGACCTGATGGACTTACAGCCAAATTTTACAAGGTAATGGTTAATGAACTGGTGCCATTCCTAAAAGAAGTCATCAATGGTGTTTTGAGGGATCAAAGGATTCCAGATACTTGGAGTGAAGCTAACATATCATTGATCCCTAAAGAAGGACAAGATTTGACTAATGTTAAAAATTACAGACCTATTTCGCTACACAATAATGACTATAAAATTTTTGCGAAGATATTGGCGGAAAGAGTAAAGGGATGGCTATCCGAAGTTATTGAGGAGGAACAAGCTGGTTTTTTACCAAACAGACAAATCAAAGACAATTTAAGGACAGTTATAAATGCTATTGAATACTATGATAAGCGTTGTGACAAGGAGGTTGGCTTCTTCTTTGTGGACGCTGAAAAAGCATTTGATAATTTGAACTGGGATTTTATGTTTGCCACTATGGAACAGCTACAAATGGGGGAAAGATTCATAAGAGCAGTGAAAGAAATTTACAGAGACCAGAGTGCAGCAATTGTGGTGAATGACGAGGTGACTAAGAAACTGACTATAGGTAAAGGTACAAGACAAGGTTGCCCGTTGTCTCCACTGTTGTTTATTTTGGTCTTGGAAATATTGATGATACAGATTCGAGAAGATAATGCAATCCGGGGAATAAAAATAAAAGACTTTTCCTACAAGGTCAGAGCATTTGCGGATGACATAATGTTAATTGTGGAAGATCCAATTGAGAATATGCCAAAGGTAATAGAGAAAATTAAGGAATTTGGAGATTTGGCAGGATTCTATGTAAATAAAAAGAAGTCAAAGATATTATGCAAAAATATGACCAAACAAAAACAACAGTTATTAACGGAAATAACAGATTGTGAAGTAACAAGTAAGGTGAAATACTTGGGAATTGAACTGACTACAAAGAATATAGATCTATTCAAGAATAATTATGAGAAACTGTGGACTCAGATAGAGCAAGATTTGATTAGATGGAATAGATTGAATTTGTCATGGTTGGGAAGAATTGCAGTAGTTAAGATGAACGTGCTGCCAAGAGTGATGTTTTTGCTACAAACAATACCAATTATTCGGGACTCTAAGCAGTTTGAAAAATGGCAGCGGAAAATATCGGACTTTGTTTGGGCAGGCAAGAAGCCTCGAGTGAAAATGAAAGTATTACAGGACGCAAAAGAGAGAGGGGGAATGCAACTGCCCAATCTAAGACTCTACTACGATGCAATCTGTTTGGTGTGGTTGAAAGACTGGATGACGCTCAAAAACCGCAAACTACTGTCCTTAGAGGGATATAAAAAAATATTTGGATGGCATGCATATCTGTGGTATGACAAAGTAAAAGCAGACTCTATGTTTTTACACCATTACATTCGGAGAAGCCTCTTCACAATTTGGAAGAAGTATAGAGATTACCTACAGGAAGGAATTCCCTCCTGGGTGGTTCCTTATGAAGTAATAGATTCGAGAACTGTCGATAATGAACAACAGTTGTATCATCGAAGGCTTTCACGGCCGGAGAACGATGGTTGTTGGGGGTTTTCCGGGCTGTATTGCCGTGGTCTTGGCATTGTAGTTCCTGACGTTTCGCCAGCAGCTGTGGCTGGCATCTTCAGAGGTGTAGCACCAAAAGACAGAGATCTCTCAGTGTCACAGTGTGGAAAAGATGTAGGTCATTTGTATCTACTCAGGAGGGGTGGGGTTGAGCTGAGTCATTCTGTAAGAGTTTCCCAGGGTGTGGAATGCTAATGGCGGGAGGCTTCACTGAATCCTGAGGAGGTTCTTTTGCATATGGATTGGTGCTTGATGTGCTAATCTTCTCTGCAGGGCTATTGTCGGGTGTGGAGTGTTTTGTTGGCCTGGTGTTTTTCAGAACTGGAGCCCATGCTCTGTTCATTCTTAATGTTTCTTCTTTCCTGTTGAAATTTTGCTTATGCTTGTGAATTTCAATGGCTTCCCTGTGCAGTCTGACAAAGTAGTTGGAAGTGTTGTCCAGTATTTTGGTGTCCTGGAATAAGATACTGTGCCCTGTTTGAGTTAGGCTATGTTCAGCCACTGCTGATTTTTCAGGCTGTCCAAGTCTGCAGTGTCTTTCATGTTCTTTTATTCTTGTCTGGATGCTACGCTTTGTGGTCCCGATGTAAACTTGTCCACAGCTGCAGGGTATACGGTATACTCCTGCAGAGGTGAGGGGGTCTCTGCTGTCTTTTGCTGATCGTAGCATCTGTTGTATTTTTCGGGTGGGTCTGAATACTGCTTGAAGGTTATGCTTTTCCATAAGCTTTCCCATCTGATCAGTAATTCCTTTGATATATGGCAAAAACACTTTTCCTGTAGGTGACTGTTTTTCCTTGGTTGTTTGATTCATCCTGGGTTTGATTGCTCTTCGGATTTCATTTCTGGAGTAGCCATTTGCCTGAAGTGCGTGGTTTAGATGATTAATTTCCTCATTGAGAAAGCACGGCTCACATATCCGTCTTGCACGATCCACTAATGTTTTCATTATGCCTCTTTTCTGTCGGGGGTGGTGATTGGAGTTTTTGTGTAAGTACCGATCAGTGTGAGTTGGTTTCCTGTAGACCTTGTGACCTAACTGAAAGTTTGCTTTGCGGATGACCAAGGTATCCAGGAATGAGAGTTTTCCCTCACTTTCTTTCTCCATTGTGAATTGTATGTTCAGGTGGATGTTGTTGAGATGATTCAAAAAACTCCCTCAATTCTTCCTCCCCATGGCTCCAAATGATGAATGTATCATCCACAAACCGGAACCATACACTGGGTTTGTGGGGTGGCCATGGGGAGCCCACTCAGCCCAGTTATAGCAAACTTCTACATGGAACATTTTGAAAAAACAGCTCTAGAATCAGCACCCCACAAACCCAGTGTATGGTTCCGGTTTGTGGATGATACATTCATCATTTGGAGCCATGGGGAGGAAGAATTGAGGGAGTTTTTGAATCATCTCAACAACATCCACCTGAACATACAATTCACAATGGAGAAAGAAAGTGAGGGAAAACTCTCATTCCTGGATACCTTGGTCATCCGCAAAGCAAACTTTCAGTTAGGTCACAAGGTCTACAGGAAACCAACTCACACTGATCGGTACTTACACAAAAACTCCAATCACCACCCCCGACAGAAAAGAGGCATAATGAAAACATTAGTGGATCGTGCAAGACGGATATGTGAGCCGCGCTTTCTCAATGAGGAAATTAATCATCTAAACCACGCACTTCAGGCAAATGGCTACTCCAGAAATGAAATCCGAAGAGCAATCAAACCCAGGATGAATCAAACAACCAAGGAAAAACAGTCACCTACAGGAAAAGTGTTTTTGCCATATATCAAAGGAATTACTGATCAGATGGGAAAGCTTATGAAAAAGCATAACCTTCAAGCAGTATTCAGACCCACCCGAAAAATACAACAGATGCTACGATCAGCAAAAGACAGCAGAGACCCCCTCACCTCTGCAGGAGTATACCGTATACCCTGCAGCTGTGGACAAGTTTACATCGGGACCACAAAGCGTAGCATCCAGACAAGAATAAAAGAACATGAAAGACACTGCAGACTTGGACAGCCTGAAAAATCAGCAGTGGCTGAACATAGCCTAACTCAAACAGGGCACAGTATCTTATTCCAGGACACCAAAATACTGGACAACACTTCCAACTACTTTGTCAGACTGCACAGGGAAGCCATTGAAATTCACAAGCATAAGCAAAATTTCAACAGGAAAGAAGAAACATTAAGAATGAACAGAGCATGGGCTCCAGTTCTGAAAAACACCAGGCCAACAAAACACTCCACACCCGACAATAGCCCTGCAGAGAAGATTAGCACATCAAGCACCAATCCATATGCAAAAGAACCTCCTCAGGATTCAGTGAAGCCTCCCGCCATTAGCATTCCACACCCTGGGAAACTCTTACAGAATGACTCAGCTCAACCCCACCCCTCCTGAGTAGATACAAATGACCTACATCTTTTCCACACTGTGACACTGAGAGATCTCTGTCTTTTGGTGCTACACCTCTGAAGATGCCAGCCACAGCTGCTGGCGAAATGTCAGGAACTACAATGCCAAGACCACGGCAATACAGCCCGGGAAACCCCCAACAACCATGAACAACAGTGTTTAACGTACAAGGAGATAACACGAATAGAATTTTCTAAACTAAGAATAAAGACGCAAGACGAGTTGTCTCCAAGTTATGATTGGTTTCAATATAGACAGATTAGAGATCTTTATAACTCGGACTGTGTGAAAGGAGGGGTAAGAATGGAGAATTCGGAATTAGAGGAGGTAATTCTACAAGAGGATAAAAAGGAAATCTCTAAGACTTATAAAGTGTTGTTAAAATGGTACACAGAAGATGAGACAGTTAAAGTGCAAATGGTGAAGTGGGCTATAAACTTTAATAAAGAAATAACAATGGAGGCGTGGGAATACTTGTGGAAAAATACATTGAAGATCACGACATGCACTAATATTAAAGAGAACGTCTTTAAAATGATTTATCATTGGTATTTGACACCAAAGAAAATTGCGTTGGGGAATTTGAACATGTCTAATAAATGCTGGAAATGTAAAAAGCATGAAGGATCTTTGTACCACATGTGGTGGACTTGTGAGGTAGCTAGGCAGTACTGGGAGGAAATAATAAGAGTGATAAGTGAGATTTTACAATTTCAAGTTAATAAGAACCCAGAACTCCTGCTACTGAACTTGGGAATGGAGGATATTCCAGCCCAATACAGGACATTGTTATTTTATATGACAGCAGTGGCTAGACTTTTGTATGCGCAAAAGTGGAAAGTACAAGAAGTGCCAACTATCGAGGACTGGATTTACAAATTTCTGTACATGGCGGAAATGGACAAAATGACAAGGAAACTGAGAGACCTTGATCCAGGACAATTCAATATGGATTGGGAAAAGTTGAAGCAATATTTGGTGAAAAAATGGGAGGTGGGAGGAGAACTGTGGCAGTTTGAAAATTACTGAAATATAACAAAAGAAGAGGGAAGTAACTTTACCGAGGGGAGGAGAGTTAAATGAGAAATTCTAAGCAAATATTTTATTTGACTAATATATATAGCATTAAGTAATAGAGGTGTTATTATAAGAATTATAAGGATAGAAACTAACTAATTTTATTTCTGGCAGATAATTGTATAATGGAGAAACTATATAACTAAAATAGAATGAATATAAGACAGAAGGAAGCAAAGAGCAACATACAGAGTACAAGTTAAATTGATTGACTTATAGTGAATGTATACAATGTTTATAGAAGTACTTAAAGTTATGTAGAATAAGGGACAAATTGTTTGTCCCATATTGACGAGATAAGAATGAATAAGATAGAATATGGAGTACAAAAATTAGACAAATGATTGTTATTATTAAAGAATATATGCCAGGAATGTAATATTTAGTTGATAAGTTAAGTGGGAAAGGGAATAGAGATATCACTGTGTTATAATAGAGAAGCTTAGAAGAGAGTGAAAGTATATGTTTAATAGAATAAAATAAGTTTGAAATGAATAGGGGGGAAAAACGGATAAGGGGTTGGAAAACTGTTGGAAGTCAACAAAAGGGGGGGAAGGGAGGGGGTTAGAACTGGAATATTTAAAGGAAATTGATTGTAATGGATATTATAGTGATTTCTAATTTTTTTTAAAAAAGAATCACAGTTCTCTTCATCAGATGCATGCAGGGTACCAAGAAACTGGTCCAATATATAGGTGGAGAGGGGAGGGGGGAGTAGATGCAATCAGTAGCTTCTGATAATGAGATCAGTTTGCTTTTGATAATGAAATCAGTTACTTCTGATAAGGAGATATCCATTCATAGTCCCTATTCAATCCAAGCCTGACTGAGTCAGATTTACATATGAATTCCAATTTGGCAGCTTCCTGTTGAATTCTGTTTTTGAAAGGTTTCTGTTGAACTATAGTGACCTTTAAGTCCTTGATGGAATGTCCTGATAGATTGAAGTGTTCTCCCACTGGTTTCTGGATATTGCCATTTTTAATGTCAGATTTGTGTCCATTTATTCTTTTGCACAGAGGTTGGCTGGTTTGTCCAATGTACATAGCAGATTGACATTGTTGGCACATGAGGGCATACATCACGTTGGAGGATGAGCAGCTGTAAGAGCCAGAGATAGTGTAGTTGATGCCATTGGGTCCTGTAATTGTATTTCCTGGGTAGATACAAGGGCAGAGCAGGCATCTGGGTCTGTTGCAGGGTCTGGTACCTGTGTTGGTGACTCCGCTACCTGGTTCATGGTTGTAGGTGAGAAGTCGTTTAAGGTTGGGGGGCTGTCTGTAGGCAAGGAGAGGTCTTCCACCCAGGGTTTGTGAGAGTGAGGTATTATTTTCCAGGATGGGTTGTAGGTCACTGATGATATGTTGAATGGGTTTGAGCTGCGAACTGTAGGTGACAACCAGTGATGTTCTGGTGTTAGTTCCTTTAGGTTTGTCCTGGAGCAGGCTGTTCCTGGGTACTAGTCTGGCCCTGTCGATTTGTTTCCTCACTTCATTAGGTAGCCTCAAAAATGCTTGTTGTAAATCTCTTAAGTGGGAGTCCTGATCAAGAGCATTGGAGCAGATATGATTGTAACGTAAGGCTTGGCTGTAAACAATCGACCAAGTGGTAGGTTTAGGGTGGTAGCTAGAGGCATGTAGATATGAGTATTGGTGGGTGGGTTTCTGGTATAACATGGTATTTATCTGTCCATTATGTAGTTGTACAGTGGTGTCCAGGAAGTGTAACTGTTGTGTAGAGTGGTCCAGGCTCAGGTTGATAGTAGGGTGAAAGTTGTTGAAGTCCTGATGAAATCTCTCAAGGGCTTCCTTCCCATGGGTCCAAATGATGAAGGTGTCATCCAAGAATCTTAAGTACAGGAGTGGTTTCAGTGGATGGGAGCTGAGGAAGCGCTGCTCCAAGTCAGCCATGAATATGTTGCTGCTGAATTGGAATTCATATGTAAATTTGACTCAGACAGGCTTGGATTGAAGAGGGACTATGAATGGTTATCTCCTTATCAGAAGTAACTGATTTCATTATCAGAAGCAAACTGATCCCATTATCAGAAGCTACTGATTGCATCTACTCCCCCCTCCCCTCTCCACCTATATATCTGACCAGTTTCTTCTTACCCTGCATGCATCTGATGAAGAGAACTGTGATTCTCGAAAGCTTATGCTACAGTCAAGTTGGTTAGTCTTAAAGGTGCTACTGGACTCTTTTCTATTTTGCTACTACAGACTAACACAGCTAACTCCTCTAGATCCTATGCAGAGTTATTCCAGTCTAAGCCCATTGAATTCAATGGGTTTATACTGGGATAATTCTGCATAGGATTGCACTGATAGTAATAATACAGATAAGACTTTCCCGCTGTTGTTTGTCACTCAGCTAATTTGTTTAAGACATTTGGAGTGACTTGTTCTGTGCTTGTACCTTATGCTCTATATAGCCTAAGTTGGTCTGTCAAAGTCTTATGAAAAGATGGCCATCACTTGAGGGTTAGGCTAGGTGTCCTTTTTATCTTTCCAGAAACATGCCTTGCCTTCACCTTAAGGATTGAAAGGAACCCACAGGGTGCTGGCAGAAAGGTCTTTATTCACAGGGAGTGGTGGCACTTTCTGTCAGGCGGGACTACTTTCAGTTGCTCTGTGCAGCTACAGTATCCCCCGTTTGGTGAAGTGTTTGTAGCACTGCACCATACAGATCAGAGGAAATGTTCGCAGCACTACCACCAAACCTTTTTCTGTTGTAAATTGTTTGCACTATAGAGAAAATGCCCAGTCCATGAGATTAATAGCTCAACTCACAGAGGTAGCTGCCATGTAAAGGTATTTTGTAAAGTTGCATGCTGTGTCATGTACCCTAGTGTCATCTGAAAGAAAAAAAAAGACAACATGCCTTTTTGGATGTACGTTCCTCCTAACACAGGGAAGAATACTGCAAGGGACATCATGGTATTGAGCATTTCCCTTCCCATTCCAGTTAATCAGCTGCTACTTGTGAGGTTAGGGAAACCATCAACACTATGATGTCACATCATACCTTTTGTAATAGAGTTAGGGAAGTGCATTTTTTCGATTTTCATATTTGCTTCAAAATCTGTAATTCTTATTATTCCTATTCATGCTCATTACCCTGATTATGTAATAAGTGTGTGTGTGTGTTAATTTTTTGTTAATTTTGAAATGAACAAACATCCCTATTCATTGGTTGTTGTGGGTTTTCCGGGCTGTATTGCCGTGGTCTTGGCATTGTAGTTCCTGACGTTTCGCCAGCAGCTGTGGCTGGCATCTTCAGAGGTGTAGCACCAAAAGGTGCTACACCTCTGGTGCTACACCTCTGAAGATGCCAGCCACAGCTGCTGGCGAAACGTCAGGAACTACAATGCCAAGACCACGGCAATACAGCCCGGAAAACCCACAACAACCATTGTTCTCCGGCCGTGAAAGCCTTCGACAATACATCCCTATTCATTGCTGTTGACGGATGTTTGACATTGCTGACTGGAAAGCATAGATGTTAGTTTCTTGTTTTAAGACCAGCCTTAATTCTGACAGAGGAGCTAGGTAATCTGGCATTAATTCTCTCTGAGGTGGAAAAAATATTTCTTCTTCTTTCTCTCCCAGTTAAAGGGGTGGGAGTGGGAGAACAGAAGAACCTGCATTCCAGTCATGTGAATGGGACCCTGTTGTGTGTTTGACATGTATTTTCCGAGCTAACTTTCATCACTTAGTCAAACTTTATTCAGTGATCGAGAAAGCTTCACCAGCTGAATTTCTGCTTCTTGTGCATCTATTAAACAGAACAGCTCTCACCTTACCACAAAATACTTGACAAACCTAATTAAAGATTAATAGACCCCCCACCCCAAAGCTATATTGGTTCAGGGTTTTTTTAAAAAGTGTTATTTCAAGTACAATGCACTTCTTAGAAAGAAATCCCAGTTTTTAGAGGAAGCTCATGGGTTGCCTTAAAATCATAGTTAAAAAATGGGAGTTCCTAATGTATTGCATTTTACCAAAATATATTTGTTTTTACCAATATTTTACCAATATATTTGTTTGAAGCATTAATTTCTGCATAGGCATCATTTACATAGAAAACTGATATATGTTGTGATTTAAATTATAATAGACAGGAGAGAAGATATTTTAAAGAAGCAACAGGGCCTATGGAGTATATGAAGGCTCCTAGCAGCAAGAACGTTTGGTAAGAAGTCCCTGGAGCTAGACTTCAAGTGTTGAGGAAGGTGGGAGAGAAGGTATGTCAAGATTCATTGAGAGGAGAGAGAAATGGGGAACCCTTTCAGCTCATACCATATTGAGAGACAGATGATGTGAAGAGATGCCCCAGTGAACCTGGCCAAAACTAAGCCAGGGTGGTAGTAGCTAGAGTGACAGAGTAGAATCTGGGTGACCCAAGTTTAATTCTCTGCACTGCCATGGAAATTTACTGGGTGACCTGGGCCAGTCACGCACAGTCAGCCTAACCTACGTCACATGGTTGTTGTGATGATAAAATGGAGGAGAGGAGAATGATGTAAGTTGCTTTGGGTCCTCTTTGGGGAGAAAGGCAGGGTATAAACAAAGTAAAATAAATAAATAAGCCCTGCTGTAGACCCTTCTGCTTTAGAAGTATTTATTTTAAATTGAACTGTACATTTATACATGTGTAGGTTAGTTACCTGGGACACAGGATGGATTTGTGTCTTTTAAACATTTGACCATTGACATTATGGTATTGTTCCAAATCTGATCAGTTCTTAGACCTTTTCAGGTGCTGTGTTTCTGGCACGCCTATCTCTCCTGTCAGGAGAACACGCTACATCATTTTGTGTAGAAAGAACAATGCACATGTTTTAAGGCTTTGGTACATGCAAAAGCATACTCTCAAAAATCTGTGTACCGTAGTTGGGAAAAATGTGCCTTGCTTCTTTCACACAAAATGGCCATTGGACTTACTGAAATGATTGTGCATACTACACTGTCCCAATAAGTGAGACAGGAGTGCTGGAAACAGAATGCCTGAAAAGGGCTCTTGTCTACTTTATGGCCTTTGTGTTATGTAGATTTTATGGGCATGGCTGTGGTAGGGTGATGGGTGGTGGCAGTGGATTTTATGTGCCAGATGTGACTGTAAAATGTGGCTAATAGTGCTGCAGAACAATGAGCTGTGTGCAAAAGAGTTCTCTGTTATACAAGTATTAACCAGTCAGGGACCCAGGTTTACTTATGAGCCACAGTAAAATGAGTTGTTGTATTTCTACTTTACATTTTTTACCAGGGATGCTGTGACTGACCAACTATAGTCCACATGAGAAAAATGTATTTGTTAAATTGTGTATACCCTGATTTTCCACCTAATCCAGGCCAAGGCCCTTTGCAACCTGTAAATAATATAAATGCTCAATAGAACCATCACTATAGCACAACAATATGCATTTTGGTTTTTTTTACCAGCTTTCTAGTTTGTGGAATGGCTTACCTGTTCAATGCATTTTATTTTTTCCTGTTTTCTGCTCAGAGTATATAGGTCATCTGGACTGTGTTGCCTCTGCTCACCCAAGCTCTGGCTCCATCCCCTTGATTGTAGGATTCTCCTCTTCGCCACCTTTGTATATATGGGCAGCCACATCCCTGTTTCCTGTTTCCGCCTATGATCTGTTGGCTGGTATGTACGTCTGCTGACTTACCTTGTAAGTAAAAACATTATCTGTGATTTTTCAGTAAAGAGAAAACAGGTGTGGGTAACTTTGAAGGCATATGTCTTAAGTAAACTGTTATTGTTTGAGACAGAACATTAAAGAAGTTCTCTTTGTTTTTGATGCAGATATTTTAAGATGTTTTCTGGCCATGAGTATTGAGAAGGTGAGCAGCTATAACTGTTTTGCTTGTTTATAAGGACAATTTCACTTGGAAAAAAGAGTTTTGCTTCAAACATATGGGGAATAAAAGATAGTATCTTTACCTACATTGTTGCTGCTGTTGTTTTCCTCCAATCATAACAGCTGAGAAATATATTTTATTTTAGAGGTCAGATGACTCAAAAGGGAAATATTTTCAAGATTTTCACACTTATTGTGCAGCTTCAAATCAAGTTCAGCACAATTCATTTAAAATATAATTGTATTTTGTCAGGTTCTGACTCTCACAGCACTAGAAACCAAGTTTGTGGTGTAAGGAGACTAAAGTCTTGGCCAGTCTGAAAGGCTAAACAACTTGGCTCATTTTCTGCTACTATTCCCAGAACCTGATTGACTCCTATGCCAGTCGTCAGTGGGGGAAATATGAGTCCACTTTGGTTGTATAGGGATGCATTATGCCACCAATTGCACAGCATTTTAGTGTACTATGCAAATATGTGGAAAGTAACCCACCAAACAGGTTCAAGTTGTTCACAAACAGCAGAACCACCTTTTGAAAAATGATTTTCCTGCTTGTGACAGATGAGCAGAATATGAGCCAAAATAGTGGGTGCTCAACCATTCAAGCTGAAGACTGCTGGTACATGTAGTTTTGTTTGGGATTACACTGGAAAGATAGTCATACAAGAAATCCTACTGCGTTGGCATTCTGAGGACAATTGCAATTCTATAGTGGACACCAGGGTAGATGTGTTTTGATCACATACACTCACTGTGCGTAGAAGAAGAGGTATGAGCCGAAAACTAGGATGGAGGAGAAAAGTGTCAGAAGATATTCCTTTATGGAGGAAGCTTCCAACCCAACTGGTGGTGTGTGTGTTATGTGCTGGCAAGTTGCCTCTGACCTATGGCGACCCTATGAATTACAGACCTCCAAAACATCCTATCATTAACAGACTTGCTCCGATCCTACAAACTGGAGGACGTGGCTTCCTTTATTGAATCAAGCCATCTCATTTTAGGTCTTCCACTTTTCCTAGTATCATTGACTTTTCCAGAGAATCTTGTCTCCTCTTGATGTGAGCAAAGTACGATAGCCTGAGTTACCTTGAAAATCCTATGATGAGAGATCCAACTGGTGGTAATAGAGCTAAAATCCATTATAGAATGGGATCCAACCAGATTGAACTATGGCACAAGGTCAGGTGCTACAGTACATGAGAATAAAGATCCATGTTGTCCGGGGGCAATGGCCTCCCGGCAGCCCCCAGCCTCCTGGCGACCCCCAGGCTCCTGGCAACCCTGGGAAATGCCAACCCCGCTCAGTGTGACCTCCGGGGCCAGAAGGAAGAGTGGGGTCCCAAGCACTCACCCCAGCTGCCAGCACCACCCCAGCAGGACCTGGGGAGGCGGCCAACGACCCAGGGGCTGCCCGCCTTGTTGCTGCTGAAACTGCCGCCAGGAGCCAGGTTGTCACCGCCGGAGCTGCCGCTGGGGGAATGGATGCCACCGCTGGAGTCACCACTGTCACACCCGCTGCCACCAGGGCTTCTGAGGTGGCCATGGCGGCCAAGAAGAGGAGGCCTGCGGTAGCCGGGCAGTGAAGGTGGCAGAGCGCGCCGGAGGCACCAAGCCCAGGTACGGCCAGGCCACCTCGCCAGACGCCGGCATCAGCGCAGAGTGGTACAGCTGCAGAAGTGGCCAATCTCCCAGCCCTACAGCAGGGACCCCGCCTCCTGGGCAAACCAGGCGAATGCTCACCAGAGCTGCAGGAGGAGGAGCCAGCCCACCTGGGCAGGCAGGCACAGGAGGGCTGGGATAGGGTGAGTGCAGGAGTGACAGGAGAGGGGACCCATGGGCACCCAGGGATGGGGTGGGGGAAAAGGGTGTGTCTTCACCTGGCCAGGGTGGTGGGACTCACCTTAGGGGCAGGCACGGAGATGACGGGGCGGGGTTTGCATTAGCTGGGGAGGGATAAAAGGAGGGGTCCAGGCCCAGGCCAAGGAGAACATGTGGAGGCCTGCCCCTACTTCCAAAAGGGGCGGTCAACACAGGGGAGCAAGGAGAAGGGAACAACACAACTCCATATCCTGCAATCCCTTTCTGAGGCCATTGGGGGAGCCCTCACCCTTGCATCATGCCAGGTCAAGTGGCCAAATGGGCGGCCAACAGCAGAAAGGGGAGGATGGACCCACTGAGAGTCACAGCCTCAAAGCCGGACCTGTTGTCGCCAGAAGGGGGCGCCAGGGGGCCTGACACATGTCCAATGAGGTAGGAATGGAGCAGCCAAGGAGATGGAGACATAAGAGCAATAGGGAAAATGATGGAATGATGGCACAAAAAAGATGGCTGTCTGGTCAAGACTAATAATGTAATATGCAGTCTTTCTTGTAAGCCTTGGCAACAGACTGCATGCCTTGGTTGCTGTACCCTGAGAGCACAGTTTAGCTGTTGAGGGAGGAGCTGAGATGAGGAAAGAGGTGAACAGAAAGAGAAGTTGAGGCTGAGAATGAAGGGGAAATTCTAGTTCTTCTACTAGAGTTGCCAGTCCCCAGAGCCCGAAACAGGGGATGGAGGGATTGGGGGTGTATGCTTACCTCACATGTGTGCTCAGAGCATGCTCTGGAGTTCTTCCTTGTCGCTCCAGAAATGATGTCATTCCCAGCATAACAAGGAAATAAAGTCACCATGCAGAGCTGATTTGAAAAAAATCAGCCCCCTACACTAGATTGGGGGCTGATTTTATCAAATCTGCTCCATACAGGAGCATTCACTTTCTTGTTCTGCTGGGAATGACATCAAGGAAGTGCTCCAGAGTGCATGGGAGCATGCTGTGGGGCTCCTGGGCCCATTTTCTGAGCCTTTAGCCCCCACTTGCCAGGTGAGAGGTGAGAGGAGTTCGCTGTGGGGCTCCTGGGCCCATTTCCTTAGCCTTTAGCCCCCACTGGCCAGGTGAGAGGTAGTGGGGGACTGAAACTGGGTGCGGGGGATCCCCTGCCCCTACCAGGGGAATGGGATCCCTATCTTCTACTCTTCTATATTACTTACAAACTGTGTCTACTCTTTTCAATTTTGGATTTAAACACATGCATAAAGGCTGTCTTCATCTTTTTAGAAAGATATAATCTATTTTATAATCTAAATGTCCAATTCTATTCTAAAGTAAGTCTCACTGTTCAAGTACAATCGTGCCTGCTGCCACAGACTCCAGGGCTGCTAAGCCTGTACTCACAAATTCCAGAACCTTTTTGGGGAGTGGACCCTGGGAGGGGAAGCACTGCAGATGGTGTAACATCACTTTTGGACGATCAACTGGAAGTGACGTCACAGTCTCTCCAGCTTTAAGAATTCCTCCAATCTACATGATAAAGGCCATAGAGATTGACAGGATTTCTAGAGCTTCACAGACGCACTGTGCTGTTGTCTTCACCTTCCCACCCCAGTTCTTCTCCCACTGCTCACTTGATTAAGTGCAGGGAATTGGGGTGGGGGCAGGAGATCTCCCACCATGGATGGGCTCCCAGTAAGCCTTAATAGCTTATCAGCTAATTAAGTGGCTATGCTGGTCCCAGTCAGTGCTGGGTAAATTGTGCTTTCTACAGATCAAGGAGAAGCAAGCTAGGCCCTAACATGTAAGAACAGAAATAAAAAAGGCCTCCAAGCATGGATAAAATGCCAAGTCAAATGTAACAAGATATCCTCAATGAAAGAGCCCTCCCATGTGCAAAACAAATAGACTTCTAGTCTGATTCCCCTCCATCCCCTTCCTACTTTTCGAAAGATTAGGGTTTTTAAAAAAATGGGATCTATGTAACAAGATGCACTTAATTCCTGCTATTTCACTTTCTCTAAGAACCGTCAATGTGATACCTGCTCCTTTTCCTTTTCCTCTCCAACCTCACTAGAATAAAAGTTAGATTTATATCAAATGTGATAACTTAAAACTTTATTCTTTGCCCATTAAAGAAGAAGATTAAAAACATGCCTGAAAACATGCTCCCGGTGTGCGTGATGACGTCACTTCCAGGAGTGACATCATCACGCAGGGATGATGTGTCACACGTGCCAGGGAGGGCAGAGAGCGGGCAGCTCTCTCTCTCTCACTCCGCCCCCGCCCCCGCGCCCCTTGTCCCTGCCAGCACAGGTAGCACAGGGGCAGCGGCGGCCGCAGCGAGAGAGCGAGCTGCGGTGGCCACGGCCTGCTCTCTTGCCGCAGCTGCCCCTGTGCAGCCGGCATCAGCAGGGACAAGGGGAGAGTTGGCGGCGAGAGAGCGAGCTGCGGTGGCCACGGCCTGCTCTCTCTCTCGCCGCGGCCGCAGCTGTCCCTGTGCAGCCAGCGCCGGTGGCGGTGGCGGTGGTGGCGAGAGAGAGAGCAGGCCATGACCACTGCAGCTCGCTCTCTCGCCGCCACCGACACTGCTCCCCTTGTCCCTGCCGGTGCTGGCTGCAGAGGGACAGCAGCAGCCACAGCAAGAGAGCGGGCCGTGGTGGCCATGGTGGCAGCAGTAAAACCGCCGCCTGCTTTCTCTCTGCCACTGCCTGCTCTCGCAGCATGGGAGCGTGCCCCGCACCCAGGGGTGTGCCATGCCACCCGGGGAGGGGGCACCCCAGGGAGCCTGCCTCCCCGCTGGCCAGGTAAGTGGGCGCGGGGGAGGGAGGGTGGGATCGGGAGATCCCCCGCCCTGAGCAGGGGAATGGGAACAATAAGCCTGACCTAGGTAACAGAATAGCGCTTTCTGCTTTTGTTTTTTTGTGGATCTCCCCAGGCAAATATCCCCGGACAGAGTTCCATAACTGAGGAACCACCACCAGGAGGCCTCTAGTTACCTCAGAGCGGAACTACAAGTGACAAAAGGCACAGATTGGACACTTATCAGCTTCCCTCAAGTTTTGATGGGAAATGTAGGCAGCTTGGCGGAATGTTGGACAAGTGACAGTTGAAAAGTCCATTGGACAGCAGTCAGAGAGCCAAGCTGCAAGACTAGGATGCCTACATTTCCCATCAAAACTTGAGGGAAGCTGACAAGTGTCCAACCTGTGCCTTTTGTCACTTGTAGTTCCGCTCTGAGTCACTCTTAACAAAGGGTTTTTCCTCTAAGGTTGCCAGGTCCCCTTACCCTCCCAATAGGATGGGGGACCTGGCATTCACCTTTGTGGACATCTTCACATGTGTGCAGTGTGCATGCACTCCTGGGGCCATGCAATGATGTCACTTCTGGGAAGTGACATCATCACACAGGAGTGGGAAAACCCCGTGCTTCACAACGGGCTGATTTCAGCCGGTTTGGGGCTCAAATTGGTCCGCTGCAAAGTGCGGGAGGGGCCAGGTGGACTCCCATGCTTTGCAGTGGGCCAATTTTCGCTCCAAATGGGCTGAATTTGGTGTAGGAGCGGTTCCAGGGTGGTACGATGACGTTAGTCTCGGGGGTGAAGTCATCATGCTGCCCCAGGAGCATGCTCAGGAGGTGCCTTTCCCCCCTGCTGGCCAGCTGAGTGGTTTGGGAGGGGGTAGCATGGGATTCCCCACTCCCACCAGGGGCCCTGGGATCCCTATTTTCCACACTATTTTTTTCAATTGGTTTTCGTTTCATACTGCATTATCCCTTGATTTCTGCACACATTTTTTTTGTGTTCAGTTTTTACTTCAAGTTTTTTTGGGTTTTCCTGCAGGTTTTTTCTCGTTTTTACCCTGATCTTTTTCCAGAAGCCCATTTTGAGTTGGTTTTTTCCCCTATGTTTAACGTTTCTTCCAGTTTTGTTTGTCCTTCCCACTCCCCCCCCACCACCACCACACCTCTTTTTGATTACTGGATGCTCATCTTTGTGGAACCACACGTTGTCACTCTCATAGCGTTTTATCAACCCTCCATTGTAACAATATATACAGCAGATTCTCTGAAATCTCAGTTTTCATTTTTTTAAAAAGTCTCTAGCCCATTACATTGTGGAGATACGCCTTTTTCCTTACATCTCTGCAAGGGAAGGGGCTAGAGGGACTTACCTCTGCAAAAGAATTCGAGAGACAATGCATGCAGAAAATCTGCTATGTGTATGCCTACAATAGTAGATGGATATAATGCTATGAAAACTATTTTTTTAAAAAAAAATAGCAAAAGCTCTGGGGCCCAGAGGACGGGGGAGGGGGTGGCCACTTCTGGTGCCAGAAGAAGTCATGCAGTTTGAAAAGCACATAGTTGCTGCTACTCTGGGCTCCATCCCAACAGAGGTCAGTTTTCCCAGTCAGTGCCAGCCTCTGCCTCCAAGCTCTGGGTGGGCCAGGGGAGGTTCTCTGGCTTGGACTTAGGTATGGGTAGCAGAACTGCTCCTGTTTTAGGCTTCCCCAAGTAAAGACTTCCTTATGTGTTCATTTTCAGTTTTTTTAAAAAACTTTGCCCTTATAGTGATATATTATAAAAGTGTGCAAAAATTAATAAGGGAGGGTGATGTGACGCCGATGATGCCACCAATTACAACAGCACCCTCACTTGAAAATCCTGATTATATAAGGCATGCGTGCCTCTGAATATGTGTGGAAGGCTATGTGAGGAGGAACGTTCTTTCAGGTAAATGGGCCCAGATTTTGTACAGCTTTAAAGATCAAAACCAAAGTTTTGGCTTGGCCTTGACACCATGGGGGAGGGGGGGTCCTCTGCCAGGGGATGATGTTATCTCAAGCCTGCTGACAGGCTAATTGTTTCCCCTGTACAATGTTCTATTTCTTGTAGAATACCATTTTTTCCTTCCTCACCTTGTCATCCCATAACACAGCAGATATAGACGTCCTTCACAGATAACTATAGTAGGAGCAACTTCCCCAAGGAGGGATCCCGCATGGATATGGGCCACTTCATGCATCCTTCCCATGCATTCAGCCTTCCAGATTTCAGTCATATGGGAAAGATCCACATAACAGGCCTCACCAAGATGGCCGTGAATCTTTGCTTCGCCTCGCACCATGCTTTCTCCATCACAGAAATGAATCCTGAACCCTAGGACATGTTCCTTTGGCACTAGGCACCCCAGTTCATGCAAGAACAGCATTTTTTCAATGAGCTGAAAGTGTCTAGTGGTAGCGCATAGCACTCTGCAGCAGAAAAAAACATATAGGACCCAAGCCGTAGTTGTATAAATTACACATGGCTCATGGCCATCTGGGATCACTTCTGAAGGAAGCAGTTCCTATGCTACTGTGGCTATCTGAAGTGGGTGGCTGCCTTGCTAGAGATTTTCGATCATGCATACTTCCCTCCCATGATGAAACCCTGACATAGTGATGGGCCTCAAATGAAACGGCTGCCACTTTAAGATTCCATTGCTATTAGGCACCTGTAAACCACCCAACCAGGCTTCCTGCACCAATTCCAGCTCTGTAGTCCGAAATATATTAATGCAAATCAAGGGGTTGCTGGCAGTAGCAGCAACAACAACCACTACCCTATTAGAATAAGTGAATACTGAAGATCTAATAACGAGCCGAGAAGACATTTCAGTGCCTCAATAACAGGGCAAGACACACCAAATCAAAAGAAGTAAGATGAACAGTGCATTTGCCTGGAAACATGAGTGCCGAATAAATGGCATATTAAGCAGAATAATCTCTAAAAGCCAAAGAAAGAACCCATTTCAATTCACCTTTCCCTGAAGTTAATAGTTATCCTGCCACCTTCGAGAACAGAACTAAATATTCTCACTGACAGGTTTCAAGTATTGCTATTGGCTATTTGGATTTCTTAGTAGGATACGATGTGAAGCCAGAATAAGAATGCACTGTGGCTTTGTGTGTGTTTGTCTTTTGAGATCCTGTTTGTAGTCTCCGACAAGGATGTCAAACCCTTTCGATCATCTGAAATTAGTGTGATTTAACGAGTGGTCCTTTCTGTTTTATTAGCACCCTGTAAAAATTATATCGCCAAGCCAATGGTTTGTGATGTCTTAATCAATATAATTTTTAAGGTCAGGAGGAAAGGGAGGTGTCACAAATGTGTTAACCTTAGCTATGTTTTACTGACAGGAGATTCCGCTAAAGATTACTGTGTGCCAAGAGAGACATAATAGACCCAAACCAATGCAATCAGGCAAATGCATTTCTGCCATTTTGTTTTTTTCAGGTCCTCACAGCCTGCAGGCGAAATTCAGACAGACAAAAAGTATTTGATTTAAATCCCAGCTAGACATGACAATAAATGTGTGGTTGTTGCCCAAAAGAAAAAAAAGGTTCTAGCTCTCTCCTCTTCTTCTGTAACCTCTAGAAGAAATAATCTCATATCATGACAAGGTTTCTTATTTCCTCATCAGCAGCCAGTGACACAGGAAGTGTCATGCCACAACAGAAAGGGAGAGCTAGACATGGGACTGCCATTTTTAACAGCAGCCACACATTTATTGTCACAATTAGTTTGGCCCTCAGTGTACCACATAATGAAAGCAGCCCCCCTCTCAATCAGACATTTGCATTGTGACTGACCCATTGGTGAAACCCAAAGTAATGTGTTGACCTTAAAAAATGTCTTCTCCTTTGTCTCACGGTGTGGCCTTTATATTTTCCAGACTCAGAACTTAAGTTTTACCTCATCTTGCAGCACAGAACCCACAGGGGAATGCTGAGCATACGACAGAGGGTGTTTTCAACTCATGGGAGCTGTATTTGTTCTCCCGAGCTTTTAAGCAAAGAGTGTTGTGCTGTTGTTTTCTATATTGTGTTTGAATGAGAGTCCTGTTTTGTGTGGCATTCAGTTTGGCTCTTATTTATTATCCTTAAATGCTGATTTTAGAAAACGTTTCCCTTGCTGCTTGTTTTTATGTAATTTCTGCTGCATTGTACTTTTATGGATTTGTATGTTATAGTGATTTAGTTTTAACATTTTGTTAGACCCACTGAGAATTAGTGTTCTGGTTGAAGGTTCACTGATCCTTTGCAGGATCTGAGAATGTACTCAGGAATGCTCCAGAATCCCTCTCCAATGCAGAGGGGTTTCTATAGCACTCAGTGGAGTAACACTAGTTCGTTCTTCAAGAAATACATATACTGCCCCTTATTTCTCAAGAAGAGCTGTTTGTGTCAGATTTATAGCTGTGGAAGCTAATTAAATTCTGCATAGGTGCAGAATCCATATATGTGCCTGCCCAGACTACAAAGATCTATTCACCCATATTACTTTTAACTCTATAGATCTATTGTTTTCTCTTTTGCTCCTTTTCTTTCCTTGTTTCCCTTTCTACTTCTTCCAATGAGATCCCATTCCCATACTATTTCTCGTAGGTGCTGCATTTCTATGGCCCTGTAAACGTGGGAAGGAGCCAATGAGGACCAACAAATGCACCATCCCCCCTAATGTAAGATTTGGTCCTCAGGATGTAATTAATAAGGGCGAGAAAGTATTTTTCCAAAG